>NW_027071936.1:19857957-21066957 GCF_038088225.1 Cyrtonyx montezumae | reverse complement strand
TTCCAAATTTATTTATTCAGATTTATACATAGACTTTACTCATTTTGTAGGCCTCTGCTTGACCGGTGGTTTATCCTATTTCTTATTCTTTTTAATTTACGTAATATTTACTGCTAATGACTTGTAGAACAGAACAAGTTGCCTTACCTCATTGTAAACTGGAATTTTATTGGATTACAGCAGGTAGGGATCTGGTCCAAGAATTTAATGTCAAACAGTATAATGTGGATCCTTTCTTGGTTGAAAGTTACTACATACTTATAGAATGGTTGGATTTTCTGCACTAATGCACCCTGTTCATGTGTTACATTTCCTGTATAATTCTTTGAGCTTCGCTGAATATAACAGTCCCATTAAACTTTGGGTCATTGGCTTCAAAGCTATAAGGAAAGGTTACTTCATTAGAATCGGTTATTATAACCATTATAACACCATATTTGCCCACATGTTGCATCCTATCATATCAACACATCTGAAGTATGTGTAACAAGTCTTCTGCACAAACTGCCTTCATTGGGCTGCAGAGAGCTACAATCATAACGCAAATCATAGAGCAAGCCATTCCATACTCAAAGATATTAATAGAGCCTTTCACTCTTTGCAAACTCTCCTGACATGTGAGTTTACAGAGAGCATATTGGTCAGAGCTTCAAGGACCTTTTACCATCCATAGGAAGTGTATAATATTGGAGCTGTTGTCTCATCTGTGAAGATGGCATTTGGGATTTTTATTTGCCTCAAGGCATCTGGTGGCCTTTTGCAACATTTTCTTTTTATTGATGTCCCTAATCAAATGCAAATGCATATGGAAAAGGTAGTCTTATTGCATCAATATTGTGTCCTTTATTTAGAGTAGTTAATTTATAGATTTAATATCTGATACCTATGAAATAGGAAAACAGAAAAAGCTTTCACATTTCCTTTTATCTGCTTCATTTCTTCAAAAGTTAAATATTTTTAAAAGCTGCTTGTTCTGAGTCGTACTTCTTCCAATTTTCTTCTGCAATTATACAAACATTTTTATTATTCATTTAAATAGCAAAGATGCCAATATTCAAGGCAACTTAAGTGATTCTTAGTACGCAGCTCTGTATCTGAATCTGCAATAATGTTTGTTTATTGTGTGGTTAAACTTACTTGGGCATCCACAAAGGAGCATGGAGAAAGAGGGGAGAAAAGGGGAGCCTAAAACCCTATGGGGCTATTCCCAGGCCCATCACAGGAGCTGTCATAATCTAATGTCCATAAACCAGAGGAGATACACTGGTAGGCAAGAACTCAAACTGAGTGCTCTTCTTTTCTGGACTGGCTGTGGGCTGTCCCAGAGGAGCTTCAGTCCCATTGTTCAAGTGTGAAACCTTTCAGGTGATTCACTGGGAGAAGCTCTCTGGATCATCTTTAGGAATAAGGTCACTGCCTGTGAATGTGAGACACGTTATGTGGTACATGGAAGAAGCACAGGACTAATTATGACATTGTGAGATGTTTAGGGAAGAGACCAGAGGTTCTAGGGGAGGGATTTAGATAATTTAGGGAGGAGCAAGTGTCAGTAAAGGTAGGGGTTAGGGGTCATCTCACTGGTCTGACTGTACCCTGACTGAGCCATTCTGCCCTGTCTTCTTAAATTCCTTCCTGATGAAGTGGCCTGGGAAACAAAGAGCTGTGAGGGAGCTCCAGCTTAAAGAAGGCCATGAAAGAAAGAATTTAAAGAAATGTATTTAAGAGAGAACTGTGCTGGCAGATAGGAAATAAATTAAGCAAACTAAACACATGGGATGGTATTTACTCCTAAAATATTATTACTTGTGGCATATGCTCTTAGAAGGCAGAATAGGAATGCAGTTACTGTATTATTTTTTTATGAATATTTTCATTTTGTTCTGGATGTGGAGTGTCTTAATCTTTTTGTGTTAGTCCAGATTTTTTTTTTTTGAGAAATGTGGAAGAACAAGGTAATACTTTACTTATTATCAGGGCAGTTAGCACTGCAGTCCATTCCACAGATACTTGATTTTCCCAGTCACTTGAAACATAGCCACAGAAGTTAAGGTGTTGTTTTCAAGGGGAACATAATATTTCTGTGACAAATTGAAGACAAATGTTGTGCCGGATATTCACTTATGTTGAGCTGTAGGGTCCCCTGCTTGAACATACGCAGAGAACATACTCAACTGCCCCTTACCTTCAGCTCTCACATCTTTATCCACCAAAACAAAAAAAAACAAAAAAAAACCCAACACCTGGAAATATCAGAACCTCGTCACTTTAAAAAATCTGAAGGTGGAATTAATCACACACAGTAATAGCAGAGATGAAACATGAAGCAGACTAGAACAAAGCAAAGTGTTCCTAATGTTTATCCCAAATTACAATAAATATGCTACTTCCAGTACTTGGAAATTACTTGTGGGATGGAACAAAAAATAGAAGTGGTTTGCTGCCTATACCTTGGCATGCTCTGACACCTTTGTGTGTATCTGCTCTGCTGTGGCTTTGTCTACAATTGTGGTTATCATTCACTGCACGTAGATACACTAACTTTAGTCCTAAGTCCAGGAACTGAGGTTCTAGACAGCTTCGCTGTCTTTCTGATGTATGTTTCTTGCTAACCAGACTGAGATCTTCTAAGCATAGATAGTACAGTGAAAACTCATGCTATTTCTTTCACTAATATTAATATCAGTCCAAGCTAGATTGATTAAAATTTCCCCAAGTCTGTCTGTCAGGCAACCACTTCTATGAGCAGTATTAAAACCCTAACTGCTGTAGCGTAAGGACATAAATGAAGTAAAATTTTCAAGAATAGCTTTTATTAGGTATAGTTGTAATATGTGAAAACACAATCAGATACACTTTAGCTCTCTTGTCAAGCTACAGTCTAACAAATCTATTTAGATTAACTCTTTTTCTTCATGAAGACTCAGCATTGTTCTGGGGTACATCTGACATTTATACCGAGAAAGAACTGAGATGTCTTGGAGATTCTGACTTTCTTCTACAAGTCTATCTCCGCACCAGCACAGAATCAAAGCTGATGGAGGAAAAATAGTTTCCTTCTTACACCTCCCAGAAATTGGAATTCAGAGCTCTATTCACCACATGCCTTTGCTCAGTGTAAATGAACCTAGCTGTTTACAGCTGATGTACAGTTTTCTAGCATAAGGACAGAAATAGAACAGCTTTCCAGAAGGTACTACAAGAATCTTTTCATATTGTATGTGTGAATATGGCAAACACCTAAAAGTAGCCTTACAATCAATGGCAGTGGTTCTTTTTGGGATTTCAGTCACCCTAATATTTGCTGGAAAAGCAACACTGACAGATACGCACAGTCCAGGAACTTCCTTCAGTGTGTGGAAGATAATGTTCTGGTGCAAGTGGTGGAGGAGACAATGATGACAGAGATGTGCTGTGGGACCTTGTTCTTACTGACAAGGAAGGACTGGTTGAGAATGTGAAGGTTGGGGGCAGCCTGGGATGACTGTGAGATAGTGGAGTTCAGAATTTTATATGGCAGAGACAAGGCGGTAAGTAGTGTTGCAACTGTGGACTTCAGGAGAATCAACTTTGACCTCTTCAAGAATCCACTTGGAGGTGTCCCTTTGGTTAGAGCCTTCGAAGGTAAGGGTGCCCAAAGAGTTAGTTGACAATATTCAAGCACCACTTCTTCCAAGCTCAAGATGAATGCTTTCTTAAGAGTAAGAAATCAGGCAAAGGTGACAGGAGACCCACATGGATGAGCAAGGAGCTCATGCAGAAACTCAAAGGGAAGAAGAAAATCTATGGAATGTGGAAGAGGTGTCTGGTCATTTCTGAGGAATATAGGAATGTTGTCAGGGCATGTGGGGGTGCAACATGAAAGGATAAGGCACGCTTGGAATTGAATCTAGCGCAAGAGGTCAAGGACAAGAAAGGCTTCTTTAATTATGTTGATAGTAAAAGGAAGACGAGGGAAAATTTGCTACTGAGTTTGTTGAGTGCCATGGTCACAGTGGACACTGAGAAGGTGGAACACCTTCTTTGCTTCAGGTTTTACTGATAAAGCAGGAACTCAGGAATCCCAGAACCTGGAGATAAGAGTCTGGGGAAAGGAAGACTTCCCCTTAAAGCTATAAATGTATTGTGGCAAACCCAAAGCATTCCAATTTGTCTGTGGGTAGCTGGTATGAATATTGTTGCCTTGTCTTGCCTTCATTCACGTTTCCCAGACTCATCTGTGTAACATGGTCTTTAAAGTAGAGAAGCACAGATATCAATAAAAAAGTGAGACAAATAGACATCACTGCTTCTACAGATGGTTATTTAGGGCTAAACTTAGGGCTAAAATGGTCTATCAAATCAGGTTTTGCTCCATTAAACAGGTCAAAATAAAATAGCTGAAGGTAGTACTGCTATAAAAAATCCACTAGCAAAATACTTACACATTTGTGTTCTGTTGTTTTGTTTTTAAGTTTTTTACTTCTTGCAGGATATCTTATTTATTCTAGCTAAATAAGAATGGGCAGCAGTCAAGATATTCACCCTGAATGCCTAAGTAGGTTGTATTTATTGGTAAGGTATAGTTCAGTATATCCTAGGAATGCAATGTTCTCACAGAGTTTTGATGAAGGTTATGCTATTGTTCATCCAAATTCTTTATATAACTGTTTTCAGGAAATACTAATAAATAAATAAATAAAAACACAAGCTTTTCATCTTACCTTTTCTGTTCTGATTAGAATTTCTTACTGAATTTGATCTTTTGCATTTCTAATAGAATCATGATGATCATTAATAATTTCATTTTTCAAAACTGTCACCACATAGAGGAGTTAACTACCTTTGGTGAAAATGAAAAAGTTATGAGAAGAATAAAGTTGCTAACAAAGCTGAGTCTACAAAACACTGACAAGTCAGCTTTGTTAAAACTTCACAACTCCACAATATATGTTTCTATAAAAATTTAATGTTTATAGAGCTGCATTAGATAGTGATTTAAATGTAATCCAACAAAGAATCTTTTGGACATGAATATCAGATGCCCAGTAAAATGTAGGAAGCTGTGATTTAATGGCACTAAGTGGATTCAAGGGCAGGTGAAAATAAGTTTTATTTTCACCTCGCCTGACTTCGTCTGCAAACAATATTGGGGAAGGTTAAATGTCAACTGAAAAGGATTCTGGGCAGAGCTTTCTCAGAGTTTCATATATATATATTTATACACACACGCACACACATATATACACATATTATGGTAATATCTTAACAACATAATGAATGCAGTCCGTAGAGCTGTCTACACTTTTGAAGAACATATTTAGGTACATTTTTTTTTAATAGAATTAGAAAAAACTTACAAGTTGATCATAAGAAAATGGTGAAAATCTGATGTAGTTTGAACCTTGTTATTGACTGCTACTGTTCTCTGCCAGATCTCATCTTATCCTTCACTGAAGGTGAACTGTTCAAAATATCTGTAATTTTCCCATTCTAACAAAAGCTTGCTTTTCCTTATATAATGGAATAATGCTGGGCAACTGGAAGGCATAACTTTAGCCAGTGATTTTAGTATGTCACTCACAGAAACTTTATCTTCTATTGCCATTACTAACAAAGAAATCTTCCTCACTAGGGCTTTTTGACCATCTGACACAGTTTGTGTCCTGCTTTGGAATTCACCTTTTGTGATATTGAGCAAACTCTCCCTTATCCACTGTGGAAACAGTCATAATATGTTCATAATCATTTGCTGACATAACAGTACTGTCAGTATGAGTAGAATTTTACCCTAGTCCTTAGTTTAATTTATTATTTTTTGTATTATACTTGAAAAAGGAAGATGAGATATTTTAAGTCTTAGGTTAGGAAACTCATGAGTGAAATATACCAGTATTAGTATCACCATGGATCTGTACTTTTTAAAAAAAATATGTTTATTGATTCATTGAATATATATCTGGAAGGCATCATTACATCATCTAATCTGTTGTAGTATATGCAGAACATTACATTTCAGATAACCTCCACTAAGCTTGAAAATCTGCATTTAAATAAGGATCATTGGCTAATACTTGTTTTCCAGAAAACATAATCTTCACTAAAAGACAACAGAAGACAGAGAATCTATCACTTTTGCTGTGCTTGTTACCAAGGTTAATAATCCTGTTATTTAAATATATTGTGCTTTATTTCTAATTTCAGGGATTTTTTTCTTCATATAAGCACATATTCTTGTTATATCTGTTCTGGACTAAAGGGGCCAGTAATGCTCATATTTTCCCCCATGAAAATCAGGAACTTACTGCCTCTAACTGTGTGCCGTCATGCTACAGCTGTGCTGAATGCATCACTGCCAAAACTGGATCAAATTACTGTTCCAGAAAACTTCTTTTTTTTTTTTTCCTGCATATATTTGATTTGTAGTGGATATATGCCTATGCAATACTTTTTGCATCTTTTCATAAGCTGTATGCCAGCTCATAATAGGACCATGATGAGAAAGCCATACTTCATGGACTTTTTCCCCCCCCAACAGTTTGCCATATTAACTCTTCATTCTTCTCCATTGATGCATTTTGAATAATTCTCACAAAAATTCTGTACATTTCCTTCACAGTGGGCAGTGAAATGATAATTTGCATGTGAATATGGTATACTATTAAAATCTCTTGAGCCAGTCCTGTTAATGTCTTGAAATAATCTATATAAACAATGACTCAAAGAAGAAATATAAAAGCCTATTTGGCAGGTACTTATATAGGAATAAACTGCTGAATGTTTTTACCTGAAAATCTGTTTATATCAGTTTTGGAGTTAAGGTGTGAAGTTTCACAGCACATCTCCAACACTTTACTGTAGAGGACAGATACACCAATCTGGAATAATAATAATAAAAAAACCTAACAAACTATTCTATGTTCAGGCACAGAACAATTCTTACAGTTTTACTCATTACTTACTATTTTATGGCATTTTTAATTTTTTGGTGTCTGCAAAGATTGAAAGTGGAAGAATCAAAATTAATGAGTAAGAGCTGTAAGGCTTTAAGCTGTATGAAAACAAAGAAGCAAACAACAATATATATATTGCCATAAAATATTCAGCTTGCCTGACATTTTTCTGTTCAGTTGTGAGATTGCTTTTGTCCGTATCACCACCTTGCTGCCCAAGGAAGTGATAGAGTCCCCATTTCTGTACATATTTAAGAAACCTGTGGATGTGGCACTAATGAGACCTGGTTTAGTGATTGAACCTGGTAGGTCAGGTTGATGTTTGGATTTGTTAATCTTGAACCAATCTATATGACTCTGTGTTATCTCAGGACCCTACTGGGTCTCAGGACTACATGAAGAGTCACATCTGAGGTCCACACCCCATGTGTGGTCTTCTAGTCTGGTTGTTTTCGTGGTTTTTGTTTTGTTTTGTTTTGTGTTGTTGTTTTTTTTTTAGCCAGAGCATTCTCTGAGCTGGAGGGAGCTACTCCAGCCATCTGTGTAAGAAAATTCATGTTAACACTCTCCAGATTGTTTGGCAAATCTGAGCTGCCCAGTTTTGAAAACTTGAGGATGAACTCAAGTAGTTAGGTTCCTAAAGGCAGTAAAGATATAACTAAAGGACAAGTAAGATATGAACCAAGGTGAACTTTTGGGACTTGCGAAGATTATCACATTTATAGACATTGGCCAAATCTAGAGTTATGTAAATTTGAAAGATGGATGTATTTTACTAGGGAGATTTAAGGTTTATTTAAGATTCAACTATAAGTAATTAATTCAACTATAAGACCAATTAATTCTGAAAGTCAGTTGTCATTTAAAAACTTTGCACATCAGAAACTTGACTATTGTGTGTGCTCTGAATGTTGCAAGTTTGGAAACACTTGTAGAAACAGTTACCATTTATGAATAATTCTTTTATAATAATTTCTGATTTTCATTTACTTAGTTACGATCAGCTCAATCAAAAATTATTTGGAAGGAGAAGAAATCATAAAAACAGAGCTCATTCACTGCTACATAATTACACGGATTTCAAAGCAGCTAAACAGGCAACGAAGTTGTCAGTGCATTGTGAAACCCTTTAAGGATCACTGTTCCCTATAGTCAGACCCTAAAAGACGGTGTTCTATGCTACTGACAAGTGTGTATGCAGTTATTCTTGAGCTGTTAGAGTTTTTTCAAGTGTTTTTGCCCATGCAACTCAAATATCATTACCTCAGGTCTAAGTCCTGTGAGGAAAAAAATAAAATAAAAAATTAAACTGTAGGATATGAGACGGACTGTACGTACTAACTTTCTCTAGATATATCCTGACATTTTTTCAGCGAATGTAGTATAAAAGTTGCATTTTACCTAGAATTTTATCAACAATACTTTTCAATCTAAATCTTATAATTTTTTCTTCAGATACTTTCAGTGTGATTTCACGATTCCTTTATATAATTGCAATAGCAGAATTAAGCATACACATTGTATTTTCTTGATGAAAAAATAGTTAACACCATAAGAATAATACAACAAATAGTTATGTGGAAAGTCAATTTAATATGACTGCCCAGATTTCCACAAGCCTTAAATAAGTATTCTTTGAGTTTCATTAACCAAAAGGTGATAGAGCAACAAAGAAATTGTGAAAGGATCTTCTTTACAAGTTCAAAATAATGTTCTGAAGTTTAAAGCAAGTGTATTGGCCCCTTTGGTCTAACTTGTACATCTGGGACCAGAGCAAGGCTTCTTATGAATTTAGATCTTTTACCAGTTCCACTCATTGTAGTGCTGTCACTGTCACTCTTCTGTCTGCTCCCCCACCAACTGCACAGCTGGAGGTCTGATTGGAATGGGGAATTTTGTTTGAATCCTTTGCATCAGATCTGTTTTCACATCTTTTGTTTTAACACTTAAAGTAAAAGCATAAAGGAAATGTTACAGCTTGATTTACTGGGGAATTGCATACTGCAGGAGAGACAAGGAATATAACTTTTCAGAACTTGTATGTCACATCTAACATACTAACATCCCTCATCAACACAGAGCATGGCTCGCTGACCTCAAAATAATTTTCAAAAAATAAGAATAATTAGCAGTATAATGCACAACTCCTAAAATCTGATGATGTACCATCAGAAAACTAAATTTAGAATGACTGTGGCAGTTGTCCCATGAGTTAACATTAAATTTAGAGGCATTCAAAATTGACAAAATGAGTGGAGAACATAGAGGTACAGAAGAACTGGATTATTTTATTTCACTAAATCTTTCACTAATAGAACACTTAGCAACAAATGTTATTAATCAACACCAATGTATTTTCCTACAAAAAAAGTGGTGGTTAATATAAACAAATATTGCCGTACAGTTAGCTTTGCTCATTCTAAAACTATCTATTTTTCTTATTCAGTAGTCAGGCAAAGTCAGACTCTGGATGTGCTCAGAAGCACAAGATTTTTCTTTGATATTGGACTTCAGAATGCACACTGCTGCTCTGCAGATCTTTTTATTCAAAACTCTTTGCAGTTCAGTGTTGTTTGCTCTTAAAATACTGCCTCTCGCTTTTAGAGCTCCTTATTGCTTTGAACTTTCCTTTGCAGTTTTCATTTCCCAAATGATATTTCAGCTTATCTGTCACTCATTTTTGACTAAGAGTAACAAAAGTTTAGACCTGCATAAAGAAGTAAAAATATAATAATAATAAAGAAATTAAAATATTTTGCCTCAGCAAATACTGATTGCAAGGCATTAAAACAATTTCTAAAGGATATTACGTTTCATTTTGAAGTACTTTGTACAGATATCATAAAAAGTGATCACACTGCCATGACACTGCTGGCATCACAATTCGTACATCTTTGTCTCCAGTTATTTATAACTGGATTACCTTATATCCCTAACAT
Organism: Cyrtonyx montezumae; assembly: GCF_038088225.1. Taxonomy (NCBI): domain Eukaryota; kingdom Metazoa; phylum Chordata; class Aves; order Galliformes; family Odontophoridae; genus Cyrtonyx; species Cyrtonyx montezumae. The sequence goes on along the minus strand of NW_027071936.1, from coordinate 21,057,089 downwards.
TTCCTAAATTGTTGTGTTCAGTTTCTCCTCTCTTCCTCCCTCCCCTCCCAATAAGCATTTCCTTAAAAAAATTTTTTTTGTTAATTTGTTTATTTATTTTAGTAGAGCCATGTCTTCATTTGGAAATCATTTATAAATTATAAAATTGTAAAACAAAATGCTCCTCCATTTTTATTTCTTGTAATATAATATGATCAGTATATATTTCTCTACAATTTCTAATGAATATCTCAAGTTCTTATGCTGATCATGCTACAGTTAAGATAATGTATTTCTTTTTATTTTTTTCTCAGTTTTTAACAGTAAGACAAATGCAGAGGAGAATATAAATGCATTTTTCCTTGTTTAAGATACAGAACTAAAACAATAAGATGTGACCCAAGTATGCTTCTTCTGTGTGAGATATGGTGAAAATGGAATACTAATACTATAAGATGGCTATGGGACAATAGGAGCAATATGGCAATGTTCTTCCTTAAGAATTTTTTCTTTCTTATTTATTTTCTGTTGAGAAGTAACTGCTACCTGAACCATGAGAATTTTCTAAAATCTGTTCAGTTGTAAAGGGAGATAAAGAGAATTTATTTGGGCTTTTGGTTCACCTTTGAGCTTTTTATGTTTGAGCCCAAATTCTTACAAATGTAAGTCACTTTGAATCTGGTATCATTTTTAACATCCTGAAAAATTATTTTAAACTAAAGCTAGTACAAATTTAAGTGCCTCTGATGAATACCTGGAAAGCTTATCTTCTTTTCTAGAGCAGGAAAACATTATTTGTAGTTTAAGGAATTATGTCATTCTACGAAGAGCAGATATCTTTACATAGAAAGATATACACTTCAATTCAGAGGTGAAAATTCAGAAAAATAACATAAAAGCCAATCAGACATTGAAACTCAGTCACATCATTTAGCAGCAGTAGTAAGCATTGTATGTTTATGATATTAAAATTATACTATAAATAAAGAATATACTATATAAATAAAGAATGCAAAACTATAAAAGAAAATCCAAAATAAAGTACCGTTTATAATAAATGTTCAAATTTAATCTCAGCTACCCGAATTTCCCTTCCTGATTGAAAAAATACTTTTTAATAGAAGGCACTCTGATTAATAATTTTCAGAAAATCTAATATTTTTGTCACTTTTCTCTCATGAAATGAGAGTGAAATGTACTCAGGTGCATTTTCATGCTTTTAATTGACTTGTAAACTTTTAATCTCAGAGAGTTTCTACTGTGCAAAACATTTCTGAAGTTTCTTCTGAATGGAATCTCTGGCTAAACTATGTTATGTGAATATTGATAATATTAAATTTACACAAGTTTATTAGAAATAAATTATGATGGAAATGCCATTATTATGGTTGGAAGTCTGATATTAGAGAATGCTATTCACTAGGAAAAGCACTCTTGTTCCAAGTGCCAGTGCCTCTCATTCAGCCAAGCAATTTTTCACTGTCTGAGAATTTGCATGACAAAAGCAAATGAGGAATGGACATGGGACTGAAATGTTTTGGAAAGGAGCCTGTGACAGTTCCTTTGAAGCTTTAACAGTTTATAATGTAAACACATACTTAAGAGATTATTAACATTCACATATTTTACCCAAAAGGCTTTCTGTAAGGTCAAATTTTAAGTTGCTGAAATATGCAAGAAGAATTGTAAAATGTATGTGTGAACATGTTCAAAGATTTTAAAGAGTCTGTGCTGCAGAATGTTTTTATTTGATTTTAATGTGATTTAATATATGTAAAATTAGTGTATATAATTAGTCAAAACAATGTGCCATCAGACTTTAATATAACATAGGCCCTGGGAGGTCTAGAATTTAAGGAAACTGAATATTTTTCACACAAAGTCATTCAGATGTAAGAGTAGATCAAAAGAAGAACAGAAAAGACTATGAAAACAATCTTCCAAATAAGTTTTCAAAACAAACAGGACACTGTTTTCTTTGGCTCCCAGAAAAGATGATTTCTTGGAGCATAGCTAAAAGTTCAGTGACTGAGCATGTTAACTCTGTGCAAATAAAAGTGTCAAACCAATGCTAAAATGATCACTTCTACATATACTTCTGGACTTCTGAGAGCCACTTCTTTAGGTGTCCAAATATGTTATAGGTGTCTTGAAGTACAAACTTTTGAAGGCAGAAGCTGAGGCAAAAAAGTGGAACTCTTAATTTCTACTTGGAGTTCTAAAATTATAATACAATGGCTTCACTGTGTAAAATAACTTACATGAGTCTTATTCACTTTTTTGATTTGCTATATGCTTTTTAAATTTATTGAAAAAAACCCTCTTGTACTTTTTTCTAATCTTTATAAAAATAAATGTTTGTATCATATGGACCAGTTTGGCCCTATTCCACAACCAGTGTTGCAGGGGGAGCTACAAACCCATGCCCCAGGAAATGGGAAGGGGAAAAAGGGAGAGGGTAGGGAGATAGGCCTGAAAACAAAACAGCGGCAATGATCTGTGGAGGAAAGCTAATTTATTAAATAAGATAATGAAATAAAAAATAACACAATATTATACAATATAATTGGAATTGAGGTTAATAAATAAAATGAGAAAGTGTTCAAAACTGAAGGTCTTACTCTAAAGCTGAAGGTGAGATGGCTAGGAAGCTCCCACTGCTGGCGAGCAGCAAAACAAGGAAGCCTCAGGACTTGTGTGCAGTTTTATCATTCTCTCTGAGTGGAAAATGGAAAATCAAAGTACTCTGGGGTACGTACTTCTCTTCTGAGAAATAGGTACTAAGCAATTCAGCAATCCACAGAACTGGAGCATTAACTCTTTAACTCCCAGTGCCTTATATGAAGTTATGATGAGAAATACTGATGAGAAAAATCATAAAGCCATGACACTTTGAAAATCTAAGTATTATCTTTTAAGTACAAGTGAATGGTTTTTTTGTGTGTGTATTTGTACACTCACACTGATCTGAATTTTCATAGCAATAAGTATATCTACTCAGAATATTTTCATGGTGTACTGTATTACCTCTCTTTCTGCGATGCTCCATCATTGAATTTTCATGAATAAGTATGTATCCACTGCTTATCTTAAATAGCATAACTTTCGTCAGAATTTTGTCTACCCAACAAATAGGTGGACTTGTCCATTGGAACAGAGAATAAATGGAAGCTGATCCTAACTAATAAGCTTGATAATATTGTGTCCTTTCATGTATTAATAAATTACCTATTGCGTATGCCAAAGTTACAGAAAGCCATCAAAAGGTGCTTGTCAACTATAATCACAATTTGTTATTTCCCCTAGCAATCTAATTCAATTACAACTGTCACAAATATATCAAGAATAATTTCTGCAAAATGAGTATTCCTTTGTTTCACTTACTGTGCCGTGAGGAATCTTTATCTCCTTTTCATCTTTTGTTTCAACAATTTACTTCATAAGGAGGAAATGACAAATGGTGAAGCAGGAAAGGGAAAGAAAAAAATGTTGATTAGTGGTTCTCGAGATAAGGTAGTTCAAAAAGCTGAATTATTCATACACCAATAAAGTCACACCTAGGGAAGTGGAAAGTTGCTTATCACAAGGAGAAAGAAGGAAATAATTTGACCTATTTACTAACATGTATAATGCAGCCATTCACTTAATTCTGCAAACATTTCCTTATCAAATTGCTTCTTAGCAAATGAGAAATGAATTGCTTAAATTTATTTATACATTGCTTATATAGCAATTTTCAGTATTTGTCCAACACTCAAGTAGCCATAAATTCACCCTACCTGTCTTGGTTCTGCATGAAAACAACAACACAGTAATGCCAAAATCATGTAGCTCTTCAGAGTTTTTAAATAAAAAGGTTAGAAGTACAAACTGGCATTTTTCTGCTAATCTGCTGGATGCATCCAATTAAAATGCAAACATACTGACATAGAGAAAATTCTAAATTTGAAATGGCAAAATTATAATATGAATAAGAAATGTTGTTGACATATAATAAGAAAAGGCAGTTTTCATTATCTAAAACTGTAACCTCTCCAGAAAACTGAAATTAGAAACTAATCTTAAACCGATGCTTCTAGGTCTCTGCTACATTGCTGAATTCTATTTGAAAATGCATGTACATAAATAAGTTCTGGAAGTATGCATTCTGTTAAGAACATCTCCCAGGACCACCAGCAATAAATAGATAGATAGACGGATAGACGGATAGATAGATAGATAGATAGATAGATAGATAGATAGATAGATAAACAGATAAATAAATAACCCAAAACAACAACTCACACGAAAAAGAGCCAAAATGCACAGTTTCTCTCCACTGCAAAACTGTGACTTTTTTTGTTTGTTTGTTTGTTTGTTTTTCAGATGTTGAGAGTGCTGATTATAACAACTTGAGTTCAAATGATAGACTATCAGCACCATACATGTTGCCATTCAATGAAGGACCTGGTAGCTGCTCAGTTGTTGCTACAATTGCTTGACGAAAATATATATAAATGTATGCTAATGCGAATTTAAATTAAGAAAAGCAAGTGTGCTTTCTGTTTCAAAAGTTCTTAGTATGTTTCTAAAATAGAGGAGTATCAGAGCAGAAAAATCAGACCCCTCTCCCATTATTTCTGGCCTGATATTTTCAATAGTGATTCCAGTTGCCATTCATCTATAGGTAAAGACACTGACTTGCAAATTGATGGCTTTCTTACTCAAAAAGTATTGATTTGACACAGGAAAATATATTAAATCTTATCTCTGTAATGTCACACAATAACAGAAGTTGGAAGAGACTGCTAGAGGTGTTGTCTCACCCCTACAACCCAGGAGGGACATCCAGATCAGAATGCTGGGCTCATATCCGGGTGTCTTTGGAAGGATCAGGGCAGAGACTCCAGTGTCTCTCTGAGCAGCCTGTGTGAGTGCTCAGAGTCACCCAGTAAAATAATGTATACTGATGTTTAGACAGAAGCACTTGTGTTCCTGTCTGTGCCTGTTGCCTCTTGCCCTTTCTCTAGATGTCAGTGAGGAAAGCCTGGCTTCTTTTACACCTTTTGTTCAGATGTTAACGTACCCTGAGACCTCCGTTCTACATTCTTATGATTATTTTGTTATTAAGCAGGTATTAAGTAATCTGATAATGCATCCATATTTGTACTTTAAGAAGGCATAAAGTCAGTACAAAAGCAGAATGTAGTGGGCAAGATATTTTTTACAGAATCATATCAATAATAAGGGAAAGAAATGAAAATACTACAGCGCATGACAGAAAATCGTAATCCTAAATCAAGAAATGAATCACTAAATTTAATAATAATAATAATGACAGTTTAAAAAAAAAAACAACTAATTTGGTTTAAAGAGGGATGAAAGCAGTTGGGTAATGAACAAATAGAAGAACAAAAATAATAAATTAGAAATTCCAGAAAGCTAACCAGGAAACCAGGAACACACACAGGTAAATGTCACCAAGCTAAGTTTAAAAAAGAAGTTTTTGAGTGTGTCAGGAACAAGAAAAATACTAAGAATAAATGTAATCCATTAATAGATGCATTTAAGGTTTTGTTGGTTTTTTTTTCTATATTTATGAAAGTATCAAATGATATATTTATGGGAATTGTAGGTCACAGCCTGACTGAGCGCCTGGTAAAGAGGTATGTACAGTGCTGTGAGCACAGGTGTGAACAATTCACCTGTGTGACCAGAAGTATAGGTTGTGTGTGGGGTGGGTGGACCCAGGGTGCACCCTTCCCTAACCTGATTTAAGGGCGTAGCACTTCCACTTGAAGACTGCTTACTTTGGAAGTTTCTAGCAAACCCTGGTCATCAGAAAGTGGTAAGTAATTCATTCTTTATTTATTAGGTTGTGATCGCTGCCCTTCTTGGGTGATTCAGAAGTGGTTAAAATTGTATCTACTGCCTCCTATCCTCACAATGTGTTCATATTATTTGCTATAACTGAAAGTTCTTTCCTCCTTGAAAATCATATGGATGTTGCACAATGTGTGCTAAAGGCTGGTACATTTTAATCAGAGTGTTTACATAACCTTAAGAAAGTTTTTGACCAATGAGTTTTCTTCACTTTTAACAATGATTTTTTTGTAAGTCTTAGAGCGCTGGGGCCCTAGAGACTGAAAGAGAGATAGGTTGAATGACTTGGGTGATTTTAGGTTTGTCAGCTTGACACTGATCTCAGGCAAAGTAATGGAAAGAGGTTGATAGAACACTTGATTAATAAAGAGGCAAAGGAGGTAAATATAATTAATGCCAATCAAAATAGGCTTATGGAAAACAAATCTTATCAAACTGACTCTATTCTTCCAACAACACTACTAGTTGGTTGATAATTAAAATAGGATTGATGAAATACACCCTTGGCATTGAAAGCTTTTGTCCTGATGTTGTAGCACTCTGGTCTAATAGAGAATAAAGAAAGGAAGTCAGTGTTGCACACGCTAAATAGATGAAAAACAGTCTAAGTTGAAGGCTTCGGAATTAACTGTGAATCAGAAAACACTGTAGCAAATGAACTTATGACAAGGTCCCACTGGATTTGGTTTTATTGTGTGCTATTCTTTGTCTATGTCTGGCAGAAAACAAATAACAGATAAGAAAATGCCTGAAATAATTGAATAGGTCCTATTATTGTTATGAGTTCTTAGCTTGTTAATAAAGTTGGTTCAATCTAATGAAAAATGTTAAATACAACTAATTATATGATCACAAGTCTGAAAGAAAAAATAGGCTGTATATGTTCCAGTTCACACTTTCATGTATAGCAGCTGGGGAAGGAACTAGAGGAGTAAGGTGGATAATAAGTTAAGAATAAACTTTTACTGCAATGATTTGACTCAGGAATAATATGAAGGGTGGATACATAAATAAAAATTTGAGGTATAATGCAAATGGAAAAACCTTGATACCTACTTTAGGTTCTTTTAATGGTGTAACTTTAAGTAAGAAACTCATTTTGAGATTTGCATCATATATGGATGAAACTGAATAGGTTAAAAAAATCAGAAATAGAAGATTGGAGAAATTTCTCATTTAGAAAATAATCTGAGAACCCTCCCAAAATGTTAAGAAACCACTTATGTTGTTTTAAATTAAGAACTGTAAATAAGTGGTCAGATGATTATCAAGAATAGATTCTTTGACTTATTAGAGAAATATAACAACATATGATGGATTGCAGTTGCAGACATGCATTCAAATTACAAATAAGCCAAACATTTTAAGAGTTGCAGAAGATGCATTTTGAATAAGTGGTCAGAAGTTCCAGTTTTTAAATTCTTAAAGTCAAACTTGTTCCCCCCTGCTGCCCTAACTTGAGGAATTAATTTATAGTCTTACATTACACAGAAAAACAAGGTAGATGATTGAATAGACTTTCCCTGGCTGCAATTTGTGAGTCTATAGCAACAGTGGAAGCTGACTCCTTTACTCCACTTGCCAATAAACTGAATTACATCTGTATAGAAAATGTTCTCTGGCAGAATAATAATTATATGATATGTGATTTTTTTAATTTAAAAATTATGCTGATGAAATCTCTAGTGTACATTCACCTATACGCAGGGCAGCTTATTTTTTATAACCAAATAAACATACTGTTTTACATTGGAATTAGTAGAATTTCATTAAGAGACTTTAAGCAAGCTAAAAGTGAATGATCTTTATATGTATTGGCTAAAGTTTATGATAAATAATGGAGTGACTTAAACTTGTCAAGAAGTTTTGATGAAGCTGAGAATATATTTTGATCAGCTTTATCATAAAATATTCTTGTTGGATTGTTCATTATGCCAAAACTGTACCCAGTAAGAAGTCTGTGCTATGAACCATGTTTGTTCTTCAAGTAATGTTTCAAGTTTCTTTACAGCAGAAACAGGGTTTCTAAAGTAGGCCTGTTCCCATATTCAAATGGCATAACTGCTGTTGAGGCAAAATGGAGAACAAGCAGACTGGGGAGATGGTATTGCAGCCAAAGAAAAGGCCTGTGAAACCTGCTAATTAAAACTGCTCTAATCAGGGTAATATTTGTTTTTGGCCTGCCTTGAATGTGAAGAAACACACTGAAACAGCATAACTAACAGCAGTACATAAGAGTGTTTTATAAGTTGCCAGAGACAGTGTATAAGCAATGTGACCAGAAAAGAGCCATCCAAGTGACAGAAATGGTTATGCAATGATCATGAACAAAGAACAAGGTAAGCATTAGGGACTGCAGGTAGGTAGGGTGCCCTGCCAAATATGAAAGGATGACTATCTAAACCGAAACCTGGAAAAGCAGCAACTGGAGCAGATGAAATTCACTTTGGCGAGAAGCACAAAGTATCAGCGATGAACTAAAATAGAACAGAAGCAAGCTTGTCCTCTAACTTGTCTCATAAAAGATCTTTCAAGCCTGAGCACCTTAGATATGGCTACTAGGAACCACAACGGGTCACAGCTATCATATGCTAAACATACAGTATCAGCTTCAAACTATTTTACTCTCATAGCTAATTCAGAATGTTTTGGTTTTTTTTTAATGACAGCTAATTTGCTATATATAGTGATAATGATTAATATTATCAAAACTTTCATATAAATTGTTTTATTAATGAATGAACTTAGTAAAGCTTGATTTCAAAATTTAAATAGCTTGATCTGTCAGTTAAGTTCTTAAACATTCCCAGCACGGCAACTGCAAATTCCAAAATGCGCATATACAAACACGTGTAAATATATACGTATCTGGATAAAATCGGTTCAGAAGTATACCTCCAAAGCACTGCTGAACGAGTACTTTCTTCAGGAAAAACATGCTTTGACACCAAAATAAAAGGCTCCTACAAGGTAAAACAACTGCCCTAGCTTGCCCCTGAACTGAGCACAACTCTAGCTGTTTATGGAAAACAAGTACATAATTTCAGGCTACCATCCTCCTCCTACATGTGTTTTCACTTAAACTTGTTACTCTGCACAAACCAGAAAAACAGAATAAGAAGTCAGGGACATCTTTCTCAATGCAATATAAAGACCTTCAGGAAAAATTTATTATTCTCTTACAGAAATACATGTTTTATTTGTAGAGTGGAGAATAAAATTACCATTGCCTGCCCCAGTTTTCTATTGAGAACTCTTAATTACAAGTTATGAGGGAGAAAAGGGAAGTACTCTGAAGCCACATGTACAAATTCATTATTTATTTGATGTTTTTATTTTAGACTCCTATTACCAGTGATTTATAAGGGGTGTTATCTTTGAGAATTCACTTGCATGCAGTAGGAAACCGTAATGCAATTAAAACATTCTTCTTTGATGATATCAGTGTACATATTTTATGTATTACTTTACCAATTTACAAGATCAGAGAAAAGCTCTTATCAGCATTTGTACCAGTTAGAAACGAAGCCTGCTTGAGTCAATGGAGCAAAAGTTTTACTAAGCAATAGGGGTCAGAAAATAGGAGAGTAGCACAGAATGCCAGTGTGTTAGAGAGACAGCTTCTGGCTAGTCTTTGAATCCTGTTTACAGCTAACAGAGTTGAAGGTAAGAATCTGAGACTGGGCTTACTAAGCTGTGTAAGCTGTGTTTTAACCATTTCTCATAAATATATTAAACTTAATTATTGCTCTCACATAGAGGCTTGACTACATAGGCAAATCAAATATATAGACGCTAACTTTCACCTAAGCCTTTTTCAGTGTAACAAATTGAGTGACCTACATCTTATCCCAGTGCACCCCACAATGACAAGAGGGATAGTTAAATGAAAAACTTTGTCCTTTGCATTTTAGGATAGTTGTGAAAATACTAGAATAGAATAGAACAGAAAGTAAGGACCTTCAGAGATTGTCTTGTCCAACTGCCTGACTTCATTACTTTTCCATGAGCCCAATGATAGAATTCGTAGGATGGAAAAGAATATTTAAATACCTGACATTTCCCATAACATCATCTGTATGCTCACATACATAAAAATACACATGAAAGAGCATGATTTGGTAAACTCTCATTTGTATTTCTTCACCCAGGAATCAAGAACAGATAAGAAATATTCACTCAAAATCAGTGATCTGATTTTTAGATAAGAAGGAAAACATTTGATAAATCTGGATAAAACAAAAAATGGGCATGTGCATAAGTATCTTTTTTTTTCTTGTGTTAACGGAGACATAATTCGGGTTGTTTCTTAAGCAGAAGTTCAAGAGACAGAGAAGATATAAGATAGTTTTTAAGATAAGTTCTTCTCTTAAACATGTCATATTAGCTTTTTGAACATCATTCCAAGTGTATGAGGTGTGGTGAATGCTATTTTGAATTTCCTAACTTTGCACATTCTTTAACTAGAAGATTTGAACATCTAGTCTGTTACACTGTGACTTGCACAACTAATGACAATGCAAGTTAACTGCCTATCTTGATACTGTATCAACTTCTTTTGTTGGTGGTCAACGTGTTGTGTTTTTTATTTATAGCAGAATTTGTGTTTGAATCAAAATTGTTCATTTTATTTAAATACAGGTCCTAATCTTTGTGAAATATATGTCAGGAAAGAATCATAATGGCTAAGAACAACTAGTCTCATGTTTATCACTTTCAGCATCATATACAATACTGGTGCTGTTTGCACAGAAACCTAGTAAACCCATGAACATGACAGTATATTTTCCTGTAAGCCAACAGTTCCTCCAGAAGAACCAGCTTAGGTTTAGTTTGAAAGGTAATCTCAAGGGAAATAAATATGCAACCTATATTAGTAACTGAAGGGCTAGAAACTCAAATAATTATTTGGTAAGTAGATCTTAGTCCATTATTTTATAAGACTCAGAAGTACTAATTACTGGAATGACTGCTAGTTCATTTTCTTCAGTATATGTACATATAGTTACAGGTAAAAGAGGCAGAAGGGCTAGAAAGGAAGGAAAAAAGCAAGCGTAGTAGGAAAAAAACATTCACTGAACAGCTATATTGGCAGAGGAATGGAGCATAAAATTGCAACAGTTTTTAGGAGGCACTTTTATAAGTTTAAAAGGCTGAAAACATGGAGCCAGATGATTTTGAAATTGCACTGCATGGATTTTCCAGATACCTGAAGGAAGTTTGGCACAGTCTGCTGAACTATTTTACTGTGCTAATTGCAGCAGATTGGTCTGTGTCAACTATTTTGTTGGGTCTGCACTCTCACATTAGCCTTGTTGACTTTATAAATTGTTTTAAGAACTACAGCTGCTCTCAACATTTGTTTAATAGACAGTATTTCTCCTAGACAAGATACATTCCAGCAATCATGTCAAATATTTGGAACTGGAATCCAAACAGCCAATGTTTACTAATGGCTATGCTGGTGCATACAAGTAGAGCTTTAACCTATTATACCTCCTTCCACTCAACAAAGTAGTATTTGCATAGATAAGAGAATTTCTGCTTCTTAAATATCTAAGGATAAGCTATACGACTAGGGTTTGTGGGGTTTTTTTTTGTTGGTTTTTTCCTTTTTTTTTTTTTTTTTGCTAGCTCTTCCCATCTGCATATTTCTTGTGATAATTGTGGTAGAGCTGCATAAGCAGTATGATCTCAATCACCCACACTAACTACTGAAACTTCTCTTAGCAAAAAGAGTTAAAATATAAGCGATGTTAATCAGTACTGGCTCTAGAATGATAAGTGAAAGTAGAGGAAAAGGGAAGAAGAGTTTAGAAAGAGCTGAAGCTGTTTTTATTACCAAAATCTCAAGAGAGAGGGAGGATGTGCATTCAAGCTCTTCCCAGGCAAATCTGAACTTCTCAGAGTGACTCTGGCCTCTTTATATGATCAATGAAGATCTCTTTTTCTGCCTGCCCTTTTCATTCCGTATTATTAATGAAATACTGATCCCTGTCAAAAAAATAAACACGCATGGGATCATGAGAAAAAGTATTAATAGAATAAAAAATCTGCTCTGAGGAAAAAATAAAGTGATTGTAATGCTTTGAGTTACAACCAGTATAAATAATGGAAGCAATAAGCATACAACAAGGACTAAGAAAAATAGATTTTTCTATTTATGCTCTTTAATCTCTCATCACAGATCTAAAAACATCCATTTAAGCAAAAAAAAAAAAAAAAAAAAAAAAAAGGAAATTAAATTTAAAGTGACAGTGGAAAACACTTTATAACATAATGTTTCAAAAATCCTCAGAACTCATTGATATAAACAGAACCAAGCAGTTGTGTATTAGACATCTTTTTTATGTTATGAAATAATTTGGAAAGTTGGAAAGTATGACTCTTGCAACTTCAAAACAAAATACAGATGCACATTTCTTCCATGAAGATGAATGCACCTGTTGATATGATTTCAAGAAAATGGGGGAAGAAGTCTTAATCCTCAGATCGTATTAATACCCAAAGCCTTGAAGCGATTCTTTCTACACTTTAAATACATCAATATGGGTAGGATTTGATAGGAGGGGACCTTAGTATTTTCAGAATAAATTTCCTTGCTGCAAATGACAGGAAGAATGATATTCCTATATCTGTGCATGGATATCTGAGAACCTTTTAGCAATTCTTCCTCTGTTATAGCATTTAATTTAGTCTGGTTCTGTGGCATCTTTCCTCCTGTCATGGAAAGTTGTTTAGATATTTTTGGTGGCTGTTAAAATCTTGAACTATTCTTTTTGCTGATTCTTTTCATTTTAGCATCTTCTTCTCTAAAGTATTATGCGCTTTTTTTTTTTTTTTTGAGATATTTGCTTTTCTAAATATTAAACCTGAGGCATTTGTGTATCAATGGTGTTTTCAGAGCTTTTCATGAATAAGCTCTGTGTAAAAAACATGTAATTATGCATAATTCTTTGTCAAATATGTCTCTGGAGGCTACAGGTATGTAACATATATTCTATATACTGACTCCTTAACTTAGTATGCTAATTGGATAGCACCTGCAACAGACAGAGAAGTCTCTGACAAACTTAAAAACAAATGATATCTCAAAATACACACTTCAGTTTTATGAAATTGAGAAATGAGACAACAGAAAATTAAGCCTCCTACAGTTCTGAAGATACTGACAGATGTGGTTGCCAAGCCACTCTCCATCATATTTGAAAAGTCATGGCTATCAAATGAGGTCCTTGGTGACTAGAAAAAGGGAAATATCACTCCCATTCTTAAGAAAGGAAGAACTGGGAAACTACAGGCCAATGAGCCTGAAGTATGTGCATGAAAAGACTGTAGTGTAGATCCTTCTGGAAGCTGTGTTAAGGCACATGTGAGATAACATAATTTGAAACAGCCAGCATGGCTTCACTGAGGGCAGGCTTTACCTGACCAGTGGCTATAGGTGGCCTATGATGGAGTGACAGTGTCAGGGGACAAAGAAAGGGCAACTGATGTTGTCTATCTGGACCTGAGCAAAGCCTTTCACGTAGTCCTGTGCCACATCCTAATCTCTAAACTGGGGAGTTTAGAGATGGACTGTTTGGTGGATTAGGGGCTGGTTTGATTGTTGCAGCTAGAGGACTGTGAACTGCATCTCTGTGTCTGAGTAGAGGCTGATGACAGGTGATAACTTTATCAGTGGCTAAGGCAGTAGGATTGAGAGCAGCCTCCACAGGTTTGTGGATGACACCAAGCTGAGTGGTGCAGCCAATGCAACAGAGGGAAGGGATATCATCCCAAGGGATCTGAACAAGCTTGGAAAGTAGGATTCAACAAGGCCAGGTGCAGTGGGGTTGGACCCAGATGGTCTTTCTGGCAACGTAAGCCATTCTATGATTCTATTAAAATTGTTGTGACTTGATATGCTTAATAGTTATTATTTATAATAGTGATTTATCTCAGTGACCTACTGTTTTTGTGGACACTAAACTTTTTGGATACAGCTTTTTAGATAACTTAGCAGAATATAAATATTACTATTCTCACCTTTATGAATTAATACACAGAATATATGTATGTTTGGTTATATATAATGTTTGGCTCTTCCTATTAGTTGTAAATAACGTGTAATACTGAAAATAGATTTGCAGTACTAATGAGTACCTAAGTCATGTTTTACTGAAACTAATGAATTTTGAAAAGATAGTGAAGCGATACACTTAATTAAAAAAAAAATCAATATTTTTGTCATGGAAGGAAATTCAAGCAGTTAACTATAGTAACTAGATATAGTGTAGTCTCAGATATGTTTGGTTTCAGTGACAAAACAACTGAAAATTCAAAAATGAAGTTAGAAGTTATAACTCGCCTGAACTGTAGGGGAAAAAATTCTATTAGGTATTTCAAACAGGTATAGTTTCTTCAATGAGAATGTAATTGAATCTAGCTGTTCTTTTTAATCACAATCATATTATTTTTTGAGCTGTGTTTTGAAGATTACTGTATGCTGAAAACACACAAAGATGCCTATCTGTGCTGACTTTGATAAATGTGCTTTAATTTAGGTTCATATTCTCTGAGCCAAAGTTTGCATTAGCAGGAGCTCTGCTCCACCCTGCAATGTACATGTGGCTCTGTCTACATCCACACCTCAGTAGGAAAGAGCTTGGACTCATCAAGCATACCAAAATCCCTAGCTTCTTGCTACTAATTAGTGTGCATACATGTCTTTATTTGCTATACTTTCTACTCAAGCCTTCAGCGTATTACATGTGAAGAGAAAACCTCAGTTCTCTCAATAGCAGACATCATTTCAGTGTAAAAAAAAGATATTGTTTGGGTATGCTGGTTTATTTGCTAACTTCAGTGAGTTTTCCACTGGGGCAATTAATTTTAGATATCACTTCAGGATCTGATCTTCTTTATATCAAATTTGTCTGTGCCTCTTTTGTGAATAGTAGTTGTGGCTAGGACATGGACGCCCAACCTTATGGCATGGCTGGGCCACACTGAGTGAAGAGGAATTATCTAGGGCTACGTATATGTATCTTGCACCAGAAGTATTGCCTCCTGTTTATTTCTGTGGAAACTACAAATGGTACGAGCAGCACAACATCACTATTTAATAGAGCATGTTCTCAGCACCAGAATACTGTTTTTCATCACAATCAACACCATTAGCTATTCATTTTTGCCTGCCATGAACAAGAGCCTGCATGCCAGCTCATAAAAATTTACACCAACACAGGTGAACCATTGTTACTACTGCTAAAACACACCACCTGGCCCCTCACTGGGCTCACATCCACTGCATGGTCTCCATAAATGTTTAGTGAGTGTCAGTGAATGACAATGCATGCAATTGTTTTCTGCATGGAGGAATTCATTTCCTAACCTTTAGCTTCAAATCGACTTCCATGTCCAATGAAGATTTGTCAGACTGCTCTTCTGCTGCCATCTATTGCACAGCAATAAAATGAAAGGGAATATTGATGGCAAAGTTCAATCTCTACTGCCGTACCACCAACATCTGCCTGGTTTGATGGTAGTGACTGCAACTCTTACTGAGCTCACAAGTTGTTCGTCAGAGATTTTTGATGAAATTTTACTCTTCAGTGCTTCTTGAAAGCAGTTGTTCATAAATGTACATACTGTCAAAAAGTGATGACATGAGTAAGGTGTGACATGAGTAAGGTGAAGCAAGGGATATTTTTCTCTGGTAAGAGAGGGCTTATAGAAGTTTAGTAAAGAGGAATGATCATGTATTTGAGTTAAAAATTTGATTGCAACTCTATATGTTCCATTTGAAAATGTACAAGTAACTTATTTACATCAACAGAAAATAGAATTGCAAATATACAAAAAAATCATTTTTTTTCAGCGATCTTGATGTTTATTCTCAAATTCTTTTATCACAATGGAAAACTGGGGTAGGGGGCAGCTACAGGACAAGCTGTGCCAGAACACGTGGCCCAGGGACTAAGGGTTGGATACACCTGGGCTTTAAGAACTGGGAGGAAACATTCATCTTAGTAGATGGATATGAAATAAGCACTTGTGAGGTATTTCTGCCATGAATTTAAGGAAAGACTGTCATTTCATAATTACACATGTATTTGTATTTATAATGTATTTGTATTTTCTTATCTTGGTGTCATAAAATCCCTTTTTTTGAAGCTGGAATTAATGAGCTTTGAAAAAAAAATGTTTATTTGGACTGTTGAACAATATTTTCTCTGAGGATTATGTGAATTATGTTTAAAAAATTATCATTTAATGAGATTTTAAAACTAGCTCTAAAAATTCTCAGTTAAATTCCAAATCAGTGAGGCATGAATTTAGTAGGTAACACCTTGCTAGATACATTGCTCACACAGCTACATTTCATAAATATTTTATTATTTAATATTTTCAATATGATAACTTTCTAAGATGTATTTCCGCTATTTTTCACAATGTATTTATTAATCAAATAGCATATTCTCATTATGAAATTATTTTAGGCAAGTTAGACTATGCGTAAGATTTTTAGTCTGACAGTGAGATTCTGCCAGGAATATAAGTAAATGTTTTTTAAGATAGTGTAGCATTGCTTAAGAGGTAGTAAACTATAAACTGGAATCTTTAATCACTTAATCATAGCTTGCAATACTGGTTCTGAAATAACACTATTTTTATCATACGGAGTGAAGTTCAAACAGTTCATAAGCTTCTTCTGTTATCATGCAGTGTGTTAAATACATGTGACAATTGACTATGTCAAAATGTGTGTCAAATTAGACAGACACAAAAACAGATTTATTGTAAAACCATTTACAACATCTTTTAAAAGAGCCAGGAGGAAACTGGAAATCCTTGATAAATCATAGTAATATTAAAGAATGTCAGAAGTAAGCTTGTGGGGATTTCAGCTTGGGTGTCTACTGACTTATTATCAAAACACACTAAATTTCCTGCCACATCTGAGAGGGAGAGAAATTGCATTAGTCAATGTATGTATTAAAGGAAATAAGAAAGTCGCAGCCCCCAAAAGGCAAATAAATCTGAGAAAGAATTTGGGAGATGAAGATAACGCTATTCCCAGATGAGTCTTGCAATATTTGTTTTCCATTCATTTTTATTTACTGAGAATTGGCTTCCTTCATAAATATAAAAACAAAATTACAAATAAATGAAGAAAAAAAGATAAATAACCTTGGACACTTTGTAGATTGTTTACAACAATCTGTTTCAGCTGAGTAGTAAATCAAAAGCTGCTTTGTTTAGTGTCAACAGATTTCAGGTTCTGAGCTTGTTCTTCAGCCTGGAATTTATTAACTGTGTACATTTTGCTAATTGTAAATGTATTATTAAGCAGAAACACTAGATAGAGCTTCCTGTGATCACATTTCATTCTTCTTTGAACATAAGTATATTGTTTGTCAGGAATTACATTTCTTTGGAATATTTTACTGATGTCTGACCCTTTCAAAAAGAACACTAGTGCTTTGATTTATTTTGAAGGCATTCTTATTAAACTGTGTACTGTAATATTGAAATACACAATTACTCTAAAAGTGCTGAGACAAATACTTTTTTATATTACTCTTTAAGTTTGTTGATTGTCTATGAATGTTAAGTCAAGGACAAGAACATATGTTTCTTCATCTGCATAGAAATGAAGATGCTTCATATATTCATTATTTTTTAATCTGCTGTAAGATTTATGCATGCATTTTATTTTTTTATTTTAAGGTATTGAACTAACTAGTTCAATAATATAAATATTATTAAAATAATACAAATAATATAAAAATACTATTTTTATAATTCATGCAGCACTATATTTTTAAGTTCAATTATAGGAATGTACATACATTCTAATAATAGCTATTAACAATAATAATACACATTTCTATAAAAATTTCAAAACCTTGAATAAACTAATTTTTAATGTCATAACTTCTGCAGCTATAAGAAGCAAAGGCTAACAATATGTATATAATTTGTGCCTCTGTTCACATGAACAATTTTTTTTCAATTCTAGATGAAGACAGATGAGATTTAAGGGGTAGTAAAGTGGGGATGTAAATTGTCACCAAAAAAGAAAGGTAGGGAAGGATAATTGAGTAGAAAATGAGAAATTAAGGCTATAAAAGTGGAAGGAGAGAAGCAGAGAAAAAAATTAACAGAGACCCTGAGGAAATGACTGTGATAAGAGAGGAAAGAAGAAAAGCAATAGACAGGAAAGAGAGAATGAGGCAGAAACAAAAAATGTAAAGAAAAGAAGAAATCAGCGGTATGCAATATGAAAATTATTTTTGAAAATAATGCAGAGCAAGAGCATGTGATTTGACAAATAGAATATCTATCTTATAGTACAGAACATGGCTGGATGCCTCAAGACTAATTGCTGTTTTCTGGCTGAAGCTTAAGATTTTGGCCTTGTTCCCTAATCTTGTAATGATGTGGAATTTACTTACGCAAAAAAAATCATATCAGCATAATACAACTACAGTTTTTATTTGTCTTTAACAGCTTTGATGCTGTTCATTCATTTTATTTGTAAAGAAAACAAAACTCGTTAGATTGAGCGATACAGAATTGGGTCACTTGATACCCAGGTATACTTCTAGTCAGAAGCAATCCAATGAAACATCAAAAATCTCATTACAGAAATCTTCATAATAATCAGTAAATCTTTGCAGAATGTCTCAACTTTTACAAAGAGTGCATTTTGACCATTTAATCTTACCTGTTCAACAAATTCTGTGGATCTGTGAAAACTGCTTCTCCCTTTAAACTGGAAGCTGACAGATCTGTTGCCCATCATTTCACAGAATGATGGAAAACTTCTACCTGTCATAGATGTGGTAAACAGTAAGTAATTTAATAGGTTGGTTTTTAGTACAGATGAAAAAATATCTTTTCATGTGCATTTAATTGGTGTGGTCTCATTCTGTATATTTGGAGCTGGTTAGTGGATTTGGCCTTGCTTGTGATTTAAAAATGTGTTGAAATGAAGATATAAGACAACTACATAAGACTCCATAAGACTCCATAAACTGTGAAAATTCATGGTACTTAGCTAGGATTTAGGACCCTACAAAGAGTGTTCAAAATACACTTAGTGTTATGAATTCAACAGCAGAAGTTATGAGTGGTAGGCCTGAGCAGCTAATAAAAGACACACCCATTCCTTACCTAGTTTCACATAATGTAATTTTCCTCTTTCTCTAGTCATTGTGCATCTTTTTGCAAAAAAAGAAAAAGTACTGATCTTGTGAGGTGGATGAGAAGTTCTCCCTTTCTAGCAACTGGCTTAGAAAATACTGGAAAGGAAGCCTCTCCTGCCCTCTCTTTCTGGTCTAATGAGTTACGAATATTTTTATGTAGTAGAACATACTTAGCAGGAAACCCTGAAAAGTGTTTATATTTACAACATTTCAGTAGGGAATACGTGTTTCAATAGAGATTAAATGTTATCAAGACTTCCCATACTCTGGATGAATGTGCAAATCATAGATCCATTTTATAAATATAGATGCATATCCTTTTATATATGTGTATGTGCTTTTAAAATTTTCAATGAATTTGGTTATTGAAATGTGGATTTAGTTATTATTTAAATAATGAACTTATATTACATGACACATAAAGAAACTGCATGGAATATCACCAGTCTATCTACTTAAACTGACAGATAATGAGACAAATCTTTTATACAAGGAACTTGTATGAAAAGCATTGTCTCTTTCAGTGTCACCTAACACTTAGACAAGTTAGAACTTACACTGTGGAACTGATAATACATTTTACACTGAATGTGCCTTTCTTATGTATTTAAGTTTCTAATTCTTATATCTGGCATATAGATATTGAAAAAAACATTGTCATACTCAACACAGTTTATAGACGATTTCCTAAATAGCTTATGAATTGTTAGTTATAACACATGTATGCAAATATACCAGTTGAGTATTTTATATATCTATAAAAATATTTGCAAATATATTATGCATACATGCATGTTTCTTTTTCTATCGAATGTCTAAAACATGTTCAGAAATTTAAAAGGCACAAAATACACTGATACTTCCTTCAGGCTGTCATAATTTATATATAAAATTGAATTTGTATTAGTATCCTTTTGCAGTAAATAAACAAACAAATACAATTTTATCATGATAAATAAATACAGAAAAACAAAAACAAACAAACAGAAAAAAACCTCACAACTTGCTGCAGCATATTACATATTTTTTCTTTGGCTTTCTTAGTTTTAGAGAAATATTGTCTCTATTCATTTTCCAATATGAGAAATGTAACTTCAGAGTTGTCTATGTGCAAGATTACAGAGGATTATGAAGCCACCAGTGCTGCTTGGGTGAACTTAACAAAATGTATCAATTAATGTTACAAGCACTTAAGATCAATTGCTATTTAATAATAAGCAGTGTTTTCATTGAAATCATTTTAGAACTCTGAGTCTTTATGGTATGGATTTTAAACAATGCAAAAGTACTTGTGAACCATATGATAAGACAAGTATCTTTCTCCTCACTTATAAATGAATAAATTGAACTCTGCTCCTATTAATAATTATCACATAAAGAATCACCCATAGGATCACTCAGGTCATAACAAGGTGTGAGAAACTTTGTTGCCTCTTTATAGAATATAGAAATATAAAGAAAAGAATACAAATTGCATTGGGTTTTGTGGTTTGAAGGGTCTGTTGTCTGCTCTCCCCCCACGCCCCTTATATATATTTTTTACAAGAGGTAAAATTAGTAACATTAACAAGTATTATTTCAAAATACAGAATATATACGCTAAAATACAAAAATTATAACTATTTATTATCTGTGTGCTATGAAACTCTTTTTGCGTCTTTCATGGTACAGGGTAGTATAAGATATAAAATGATGCCCCAAAGACATTGGGTATATCAGGAGAAATGTGGTTCCAAGGGCATCTGGTACTAAAGAATTTCGTTTTCTCTCTTTCAAGGTCCATGTAGAACTCTGTTGTATGAGGACATTAGTTTGTCCAACAGAAAAAAATGTCTTTGGTACATAAATTTATCTTTTTTTTGCAGCCATCTTAGCCTTAGGAAGCCCCAAGGCCATGCAACTCAAAAAATATCTGAGCACATCATTTTAGTTCCTTAAGTTTCAACCGACAAGGTGCCCTTGGTATAAAAAAGCTTAGGGCATCAGACTAACATACAATGTTAAAAAACTGTGTCTTTTTGGAAGACAGAAAGAAGATATTTCTTAAGAAAAAATCCAAGGCCACCAGACTTGAACCCCTGCATTAAGTTGGGTAATTATATCAGACCCCTTAGGTATAGCCAAATAAATTTGCACTTCAGGATGTTAATCCATGCCTAATAAAAATACAACTAAATGAACAAATAAACAAGCAAGCAAACTTCCCCAAAGATGCCTTAGGGCACCAGCTTTGTTTCAGTAGTTTTTTTTTACTAGGATACCCCAATGGCATAAACGAATAATAAAATGCAGTAGACAGAACTTCTCCCACATAAACTGCATACACATGAAGTGAAAAATAAAGGACTCCTATTTTCACAAGAAAATATTTTTGTAAGGGGGGGAAAATATGACTTGAAAAGAACAAAAGGACTAAATAGTACTTGAACAGGAAATGGAGAGGGAAGAAGGCTTCACAGAGGAAGAGGATAAGATAAAGAATATGGATAAAAAGGAGAAAAAAATGTAAATATGTCATCAAGTGAGGTTAGATATTCTTTGTATGTTATAGTGTTATAAGTTTATATTAGCACAATTTCTTATTATATAGTAGATTATACTACTGTTTAATAGTGGTACTTATAAGATTTTAAAATATGCAAGACAATACAATTAGGAGCAGAAAATAAATGACAATTTCATTTAAAAAAAAAT
Source organism: Cyrtonyx montezumae (assembly GCF_038088225.1). Classification (NCBI taxonomy): domain Eukaryota; kingdom Metazoa; phylum Chordata; class Aves; order Galliformes; family Odontophoridae; genus Cyrtonyx; species Cyrtonyx montezumae. Next base: position 21,035,358 of record NW_027071936.1, on the reverse strand, counting down.
AATTATAGTTTTCTTAAGAGACAAGAACAATATTACAGATCAGCCAGAACTGAAAAGAAATAGACATAATAAATAAATAAATAAGCAAGTATAAAAGCACCTTGCATTCAGCCAAGTCAAACATAACCCAGGGTCCTGAAGGACCTAGCTGATATGGTTTTCAAGTCACTCTCCATCATATTTGAAGTCATGGCTGTTAGATGAAGTCCTTGGTGCCTGGAAAAATGAAAACATCACTCTCATTTTTAAGAAAGGGAGAATAGAAGACCCGGGGAACTACATGGTGATGAGCCTCTATTTCATGCATGGAAGGATCATGGAGCAGATCCTTCTGGAGACTATGTTAAGTCACATGTGAGACATGAAGGTGGTCTGAGAGAGCCAATATGGCTTCACTAGGGGCAAATCATGCTGGACTAGTGTGGTGGCCTTCTATGATGAGGTGACAGTGTCAGGGGACAAAGGAAGGGCAGCTGATATTGTCTACCTGGACTTGAGCAAGGCCTTTCACATAGTCCTGCACTTCATCTTCATCTCAAAAATGAAGAGTTATGGATTTGAAAACTGGACAGTTTTGCGGATTAGGAACTTGTTTGATTTGTTGCAGCCAGAGAATTGTGAGCCAGTGATGAGTTGTACCTTTACCAATGACAGGTGCAGTAGGATTGAGTGCACCCTCAGCTAGTTGATTTGTTGATTCCTGTACAGATCATGGCAAATATTTGCACTGAGTTTTGAGAGACAGTTAAAGTGCAATTGGAGGAAGAAAGTGGAAAGAGAAAAGAAGTTACTAAGGCAATAAAGGCATTAAATCACTGTTGCTAGTCCCCTTCTTTAAAATACTGATAATAACACTTCCTTGATATTAAAGTAAGTATTGATTTGTCAATGATTTATTTCAGTTCAAGCTTAGAATTTTTGCAGTTAACAATCGTAAAGGTCCCAGGGATGCTGTAAACATTTTCCTGCTGGTGTGGTCCACTGTAATGTTTCGAACACATATGATCTTATTTATGAAAGTTGCCTTTAAAAGTGAAGAGATACGATAAGGTGTATCCAGAATTTCGTATCTAATATACAGCTTCTGTCTTTATTCAGAGTATAGGATAGAGTAATTTAGCTCATTCAGAAGTAGTTTGTAGTAACTATGTAATTTGCCTTGTGAAACATTTCGTGTTGCTTAAGCTAATATAGACAAAGGTTCCTGTATACAAACAGGATTTACATTGATCCCACAGTTATTTACAGATTTAAAACAATGTCATCACAGCTTGAAGAGGAAGAAAAAAGGGCACCGTATACTTAGCAGAATCAAGCAAAGTGGCAAAAGTACAGGCTGGGCAAAGCACTTGTCACACACTGGATATACAAATATGCTATCAACCATTCCAATTTTAATAATCATTATTGATTGCAGGATTATTTCTTGCTCCACAGTAATGTCTACAATTTTTAAGAGGCGATAGAATTACCTCCTGGTGCCCTATAGTTTGTGAATCTTTGCTTTTAGCTTCCTGAAAAGAGTTCAGAAATGTTTAGAAGTGTTATGCTGCCAATCTCCTCAAAAGCATCCACGTGATGTCACTCATTTTGTAAAAATTTAGTCAGATAACATCTAGATGCATTAGGTACTGTTTGCTTTTGTGTTACCAAAACCTTTCAAAATGCACTGGAGGACAAGTAGGGAAGAAGAAAAGACAGAAGAGGTGATAAGATTATGGCAATTAGGAGAAGCCTATATGCTCAGAGCAACAAAATGAACTTAAAACTTGGCACCATCTGCATAAAAGCGACATCTGAGTGAGTCTGAGAATAGAAGTGTTGAAAGACTATTAGATAAATGAGGGATTAAGAAAAGGATTAAACCCCAGAAGACAGAAGGCATGAAAATTCAAGTGTGTGGTGCAGGTTGGAGTACTCACAAAGTTCTCTCTTAATGGGAAAGGTTAGCGGCAACAGAAAATTCCAGTCACAAGCCAGAGTAATTGGACAGACCAAGTCTGATAACAGGACACCAGTCTGCACAACATTAATGATGTAATATCAGACCTGGTTTGGCATCCGTGTCTATTTAGCCTCCTCACTGTCAGTTTGGTAATAAACTTCGACACCCATTGAAGCTTAAGTTTTACATTGAATTTGTTTGTGGATTTAAGGTACATCTGTATTTTCACTCAAAACTAAATTCAATCACAACCATATGTGGATGGAAAAGTGTACAGAATTATGCAAAAGAAATGTAATGGAAGGACCGTTTGCATGCAAAAATTGCATAAACTGAAAACTCGATGATCTCTAGAGGTCCCTTCCAACCCTTACAATTCTGTGATTCTGTGATCTTCATACCTTTAAGAAAATATCTCTTTTTTTTGTGCAAAAAAAGGGACACATGCAATATCCAACTCTTTGGACCTATTTTTGCAGGTGTGAGATTACTGTTATCCTTAATAACATACTTCCAATTTTCTCACTCCTTACCATAACTGTGTATCACAACAATTAATACCAGTTTCTCAGTTTATTCAGATAACTGGTTTATTCAAAGGCAAAGTCATCTTTAATCACGTTGGAACCTGGAGGTCTTTAGGGAGTAGAGCAAAAATTACTCATGGATCTGGAGATGCCAGGCAATAGAATATCATGTGCGCTAATAAACACACTGTCTTTCTTTCCTTACTTTTGCTCTCGTTCTGTTAGCAACTTATACCTTAGATTTAATATATTTCATTTTACATCCTAAACAGTCAGATATTTTTTCATAATTACTTCTTCTTCATGTTCATACTGGTTGGACTATATAGTACTTTCTCAAGTGCTGCTTCTGTCCACTACCTCTGCTCTGTGAAATACCTGCCATATCACAACTGCTGTTAGAATGAAAACACGTTTTTGATCTTGGCTGGTTGCTATTAAGTCATTTTATGATTCCTGAAACAGTAAAATAGCATCTGAGATGTAATTTTTTTTTTCAATCAGTTAATGTAGATGTCCCCAAGAAGTCATTATAGATACTAGTTATTTATTTGAAGGAGGTAGCTTATTATTTGTGGCTCAAGTGTCTGGGCAACACAATTGACACCATCTGAGAGTTTATTCTGAAGGTATTCAAATGTTATGAACCACAATTGTCCCTATAGATGAAGATTGTTTTGTTGTGGTAGCACAGCAGCTTTTGATACATGAAATGACTCCTAAATAAATAAAAGGAAAAAAAATCACTGGAAATCTATTAGAGATGTTGAACCTTCTAATATACTGTGATTTCAGTTTGCCAAAGGATTCCAAGAGGATAGGTTAAAATGTTTATGACAATAAAAATTGAAGTACAACATGAACACTGAGGCGATTTTGTATTTATTTTTGTTATATTTCATTGATATTTAATTGAATTATGTTATAGATGTACAGTCTACTGAACTGATTACTTAAAGACAATGATACATAAATGTAATCCTCAAACATTTATGCATGCATTTATTCATATCAATAGGACTACTTATGAATTATAGCCAATAGGTCCTTTTTCATAAGCACTTACTGCCAAGCATCATGCTCACTACGCAAAGGGTAATGGATTATTCATGGCAACAAGCACATAACCTGCTAATAGATGTTTGCAAGATGGGCCTTAAGAACATTTACAGGATTAATATAGCCTGATAATAAATTCTATCAGCAAGTAAAATGAAAATTGCAGTAAGAAACCAGTTGTACAGGTGTATATAAATGATTTTTGTAGCTTATCCTTTTAATATTGTGTTAGCTTCTAAGGAAGCCTAAGCTTTATTCTCAAGCAGTGTCTCTTTAAAACTAGATACTTTTTGTTGTTTTGTTTTCAATTGCTATCAGCAAAATAATGTTGGATAAAAGTTAAAAAAAATATTGAGTTAACATAATCATCATATTTAAAACAACTTGCTTTGTGACTTTCAGTTTTCTACGTACCCTGCAGTGAATAGGTCTGTTCTCACAACAGCTTCTCATTAGAAAATGAAAAACTGAAGTACCATCAAAGAATTAACCAGAATACACAGTTTTGGCTACTTAGTATTATGCCATAAATAACTCATTAAAATGAAAAATGAAATAAAATTCAGTTACCTTGTTTTGGCTTTAAAGTTATAGTTATGAGGGTTGGGTGTTCTTCAGTGAGGCACGGTTTGTAGAGGAAGGTGTACTGGTTGTTAGACTAATTGATAAATCTTGAAGGGGATGTAGTGGGCTTTTCAGAACTATTTTCTCTAGCCCTGTAATTCAAAATGGTTGCTATTCTGATTTGTTAAACTAGCTATGAGTTGACCTAGTAAGCTTATTACCTAGCCTTTCAAATCACACTCCATTTGTTTAATTATGGCCATGCAAAGTAGCTGAAATTGGCAAATCTCATTCAAGATCATCTGTAACTGTAAATGTAAATCCTGTTGCTTGTTGAATCATCATACAGCAATGTATCAGCAGGATCCAGGTTGAATTTCAAATTCTGACATGCCACTGCAATCTTTTTATCAACAACCTATGGAAAAGAATATATATTTCTGCATTAAAAAAAAAGTCATAAAGAACTATTCAATATGTTAACAATATATTTCTGGAAAGAAGAAAAAGTAAAAACTATTCTAGTATGTTATTTGTTTTCACTATTTGTGAAAAAGCAGCAGCTGTCAACAAGATTGTTAGTGGAAAGAAAATCCATGCCTCTCAGAAAAGTGTACGTAGTAATGCAAGTTGCTTTCTATCACCTAAATTAATATCCACCTGAGCATTATCATTCCAAACCATAAGCCTGTAGAATGTACACAACTGCAAGTTAATCACTTGCAATTTATTAAAATATCTTCTAGAGATACAGCCTTTTTTAAAACTTGGGTTAAAAAGAGTATATACAATGTACTACAGGGTAGTAAGGAAACTCTCTAGGGCCCAAATTCAGAAGTGCTTTAATCATTTTAGGGTAGAGTGAGGCAAGTTCTTACACTTAACCTTGTGGTACACCTTGGTTTTTAGAGCTGAATGAAACATTGATGTTGAAGAAGATAAACAGCACTGTATTATTATGGCATTATTCATTGGGAAAGCTGAGAATATGAAAGTACAGAAAATCATCAAAAGAATGAAGCTGTTAAGGATGAATCAAGCTGTGGGTGAGCAAACAAACTGTACTCCCAAACACAGGCATCCTTTCTTACCATGATGTTTCCAGGTGTACAGCAGCAATCAGAGAGACACAGCCTAAAGGCTTGGGGACTGCTGGTGATTCCTAATCAAAGAGAGGAGCAGGTGCTGTGCTAGAATCCCCCTCAGGCTCCAGAGAGCAGTGCTAGAAATCTTTGTAGCCACAGTGTAACTTCAGCCCACAGGGAGAAATTCATTGTAAGTGTGTTTTTGCGTAAGAAAGCAAAGCTAATATTCTTTATAATTCTTTTAGTTTGTTTGTTTGTTTGTTTATCTTTCTTCTACATGTATAAGGAAATTATTTTCTACAACAAGAAATGGTGCTGCCCAAACATAAGTTATATGAGAATGTATTTAAAGGATGTGAGTTATTCATACTGGTAGCAAGGGACACATGAACTATCCCTTTCAAATGTAGCTCTAGAATTCATCTTACTTATTCACTTTTGACTGTTGCTCACCAAGATCTTGTGAAGAGTCAGTAGAACAGTTTTTCTAAAGATGAGGCATAATTTCCAGTCATCTTTTGTGATGCATCCTCAAGATAAAATCACAATCAGAATCACAGAATGGCCCAGGTTGGAAGGGAACTCGAGGATCATGAATCTCCAACCCCCTGCCACAGGCTAGGCCACCAACCTCCCCATTTAATACTAGACCAGGTTGCCCAGGACCCCATCCAATCTGGCCTTGAACACCTCCAGGGATGGGGCATCCACAATCTCTCTGGGCAGCCTGTTCCAGCACACCACCACTCCCATAGTAAAGAATTGCCCCCTGTCATCCAACCTAAATCTTCACTCCCTCGATTTAAAACCATTTCCCCTTATCCTGCTGTTATCTACCCTTTCAAAGAGTTGACTCCCCTCCTGCTCATAGGCTCCCTTTAGGTACTGAAAGTCTGCAATTAGGTCACCCCACAGCCTTCTTTTCTCGAGGCTGAAGAGGGCCAGTTCCCTCATCCTGCCTTTGTAGGGGAGGTGCTCCAGCCCTCTGATAATCTCTGTGGCCCTCCTCTGGACCATCTCCAACAACTCCCTGTCTTTCTTGTACGGTGGTCTCCAGACCTGGACACAGTACTCCAGATGGGGCCTCACAAGAGCAGAGAGGGAAAATCACCTCCCTGTCCCTGCTGGCCACCCCTCTTCTGATGGAGCCCAAGATACCATTTACAAGAACACACTGCTGGCTCATGTTAAGTTTTTCATCCATCAGGACTCTCAGGTCCTTCTCTACAGGTCTGTCTCAAGGACTGCTCCTTCCAGAAGATTCCTCTGGCCCAAGTGCAAAACCTTGCACTTTGCTGTGTTTAATCTCATTAGGTTCCTCCGGCCCCACCTTTCAAATAAAATACAGACAAGTAAATACACATCTGGGGTTCGTGAAAGCTTTAGGAATGTGTTCCATAGACTTTTGTTTGCAAAACTATCCTTAAGTATCCTCTGACTTTAAGTTCAAATAATTCTAGATAAAAAGGTTTATAATTAACAGAAATGGATTGGGAGCTAAATGAAAGCTAATTTTATGTGAGTCAAGGGAACAACATTCAAAGTGCAAAGCTAGCAACAGCAACAGAAATATATCATAGCGCCCACAAAATCTGCTCTAGTTTTCTAAAAATACATACCAGGAACTGCTGTTCATAAAATATGTTTGAGAGCATGATGCTAGAACAGGTATTAAAGAACTGTACACAGTTGCATGCCGAAAGCTACGGTGAATGCCATAAAAATACTAATCAGAACATTCTCAGCAGTAACACTATAACATTGCATCTCAGATCTTGCAGAAGTCAGCATGAACAGGACAAAATTCATATCAGAGTATGTTCAAAGTCATATTTTGACTCTAACTGTTGTAGCCCTTTTCTTTTATACCTCCTACCTTTCTTTATTATCCTTTGCAACTCATTAAAATTTTAGTTCCCATAAAAGAGAAACTAGTCCTCATAACTGATGGGTAAAGTCAGGTTATCCTAGGGTGAAATCCAGATCATAACAGATGTTCACATAATAACATATGCAAAATATGTGTGAAATCCATACAAAAAGTTTGCATCTAACAGCACTGTATCTACTTTGAATATATGTGTTTACAATATACCTCTTCATAAGAAATTTAGCATGCAACATTTTGTCACCAACTTACTAGTAATGAAGCTTCAAAATAAATGCAATTGTACCTCAATGGAAAAGTCTATTCACATGACAAATTTTGTTGAAAACAGATTTGGTTTTCTAAAGATAATGTTTAACATATTAACACTTCTTTGACCAGGAGAGTATTTACCTCAAGTTTATCCATATTTGGTTAAAAAGTTGAGCTTCTCTATATATATGGGCAATTTTACCTTTTTTGTATGTGATGAAGAAACTGTGAGCCTTGCTCTACAAGATTCCAGTCTCTAAAAAGGACTAGGTTTATTACTACACAGAATTATTGTGTGGATAGTACATATAGCCAGCTCACTATTGGCACATACAGTGAGAAAAAAAAAAAAAAATTAATAGTAGGATTTCCACAGTGCAGCAGATCATATCCTGAACCAATAATTGAGCACCAGGTGAGAAGGCATGGCTAACCAAGGGAGCTCAGGTGCAAGCAATGCTCCTAAGTGACTGAAAGGAGTAGAGCCCAGGTTCACTCCTCACTCTTATTTAAGGGTTAGCAGCCATGGGATCTGTGTCTCTCAAAATAGTTTGTGCTTCTTTCCAGATGTTATTTTTCATTGGAAGGGGTGAGTCATTTTTTTCTGTTACCTGCTTTTGCTCTGCGGTGCTTTTATCCTATTGGAAGGTACTGTCATTACCTTCTTTTGATATATACATAGTATTTTTTTTTTTGTCGAGAGGAAACTTCATTAAAACTATCATCTCACAAAAGGAAGTGATGTCTTGCACTTGGGTGCTGAGGATTACAGGAGCTGTTCAGGAGGAAAGTACACCTTTCCAGCACTGTGTCTTAGCCTTAATAAAATTACACTCCCTGAAACAGTCTCCTCGTTTGCTTTCAGACTCTAGCAACCGTTAGTTAGAGGCATCAGTATGTTCCCTCAACTCGGGAAGGCTTTTCGGTAATACTGTGGAAAATAGAAAGTATATGTGAAGAAACAAGCTTAAGTTTGCATCAGGCTTTGCTTTGGAGACGTATAACTGGATTTTCTAATTCCTGTTGTGTCTGTATAGTCCAAAGAAAGAAGTTAATTGCTTCAGGATTCTTTCATCTATATACACACAAGGACAATTTCCAGAGCAATGTTTGTTTGAATGGAGCTTAATCAGTATCACTGTAAAGTCCCACATTGAGAACTTTCCAAAATTGCTGCTCTCCAAGTGCAACATAGTTTTTAATGATTTTACCCATTTATTTCCTGGTTAAAACTAGCTGCTGAATTTTAGACATTAATCTCTAGAAGAGTATAGTCTCTTTCTACCTTTTCTGAGAACTACCTGGACAGCTGGAATCCTGTCACAAGTTGTTTTTTTTTTTTTTTTACTTTTATTGCTTGATAACCGTGCTGAGAGCATGCTCCTGATCCTTTATGGGCTCTTCCGTGGGCTGATTGTGTTGTTTGTCCTATATTTTCTCTTCCAATTCTTCTAGGCAGTTTGAAACCAAGATCACAGAATGATACTTCTATTCCTAAATAGGCTCTTGTGAAGGAGCTCCTGGAAAATACTTAAGATTGTTACCTCTTGCTAGAATGAAGGATGGTTAGGTGTTCCAATTCAATAGCAGAGACTTCTTAGAAGCCTTTGGCATCAGTGTATCCAAAGATAGAGAAATCCATCTGAATATCAAAATACAATGTAACACAATTCTATGGGTGGGCTAGATTTTTTTATTCGTATCTTAAAGTAAAACTTTTCACTTACAATCAGAGCTCCTTATAAAACCTGAAAGCAATGTACTGCTGTCTGAGAACACCTGGTGCTCAGCAAGGTGGCAACAAGTTTATATGCTCAATAGTGGGTTTTTTTTTTTTTGTTGAATAGTTCAGAAATAAATTAGTTTTGCTATAAAACCTGAAACCATGATATTGCTTTTTCAGATTAATTACTTTCTCAAACAAGTAGCAATGGTAGCAGTGCTCAGTTCACCTAATGATTTTCAGTTAGAAATTGCTGCAGAACGCAAAGCATATACGGACAGCGGTGACTTGTTATACATTTCCAGATGAAAATACCAAGAATGGAAAACTGTTGGGCTTGTCAAATATTTGCCTATGTAATTTTCAAGTTTCAAAGAAGAAGGGTGAAGAAGCAGCATTAAATGACACAAGAAGAAAATAAGGATAGTCAGAAATATGACAGGATTGAACAGCACCTGAAAACCAAAAACTGAAAAAGTGCTATGTCCAACCATTTGTGCTGCACAAATATTTTATTTAGTTCAGAAGAAAACCTGCATTTTATATTAGTTATATGGCTGGTCACTCAACTTGACAGGCATGTACCAAACTTCTTTTTCAGTGGCTGAAATGGAAGTAGAAAAAACTATCTACCAAGAGGGTAATTGATTCCACATAATAAAAAAAAAAAATCTGCCCTTAGTACTGTCTGTTGACTGATAAATCATAGATCAAAATACCTCCCATAAAATATTGAAGCAAGTCTTATACACCTCAGGCATAGATCGGCACTTTAATGATTTGCACATACTAAAGACCATTTGAATCCAAAACAAATTCTGAATGCTGTACTGGTGTCTGATTTCTTCTCAATTTTATACTAATCTGCTCATATGACTCAAATCTTAGTTTTTCTGAAAAAGAGATGGACATTCATTAAGAGTGCATTTAAATAATACAAACCAGGATGTTTCACTAACAAGATGAATAGTTTTCATCCCTTACTGAACTCCATATACGGGCTGGCTAAAATTTAACAGACAAAAATAGGTCAGTAGCTCATGTGTCTGTACTTTTCAACAAACAAATGAATCTTTAATCTTCTACTTTTTCTTTTTTCTTTCTTTCTTTTTTTTTGTCATTTAATTTTTTGGAATGAGATATTGGGAACTGTTTTTCAGATTAAAACAATTTTTTTCCATACACCTTCATTCTGGGAAAAATAGTACCTTCTACTCCTTGCTTACAAATTAACTTACTCATCTTTATTAATAAAAAATGTGCAAATGTACGTAGGTAGAGCATAACAGGCAGATAATGAATTGCTGTCAAGATTAGCTTGCTAATGATAAGAACTTTAGCTAATGTTGTAAATTTTCCTGGAGGCCTTAACTGCATTGCCAAATAGAAACTCAACACTTACTTTATGTAGGTGAGGTCTGCAAAATATCTAGTTGTCCTCTACTCTTTCAGTAAATTCTCTTCAGCCTCAGAAGATGCACCAACTTTGTTCACTTGATTAAAAGGCTAAAAACATCAGTACAATTAAACTTCAGTCAGACTTTGAACTAGACCATATGTTTCTTTATCCCCATTGCATAAAGGAACTTACAGACCATTAAGTACCAAACATTTGACCTTAGGAATACTTTTACACTTTTACGTTTTTGTTATGAGACCTACTGGTTTGATACAGCTGAAACTACGTAAAGAAAATCTTGTGAAATACTAAAACATCTGATAACGCTTGAAAAATGTGGTCATATTCAACTTCTTCTGATAGAATGGTCTGGAAGGGCTGATATTTCATAATTTAAATTGACTTTTGTTATACACAGGATGTTTTCCTGTATGAAGAAAAGTCTCTGATTGTGGCTTGTCGTTATAAACTACACGGTACAGCAGAATGAGACAGTGAAACGTTTTAATTTGATTTGAAAAAATTAACGATGTTTAACTGTCATAACTGAGTTGCTTTCAATAAGTTAAGTTTAGTCTTAAATCTAGCTCTCCTCAATTCATAATGTTTGATTTCAGGATAACAACAGCATCCTCTTAGTTTATTTATCCTTAAGTAGTGGATGGTTACTTTCAACTATAACATGCTTTTTTGAAATTTTTGGCATGGATTAAATCTGGGGCAGTGTTTTCTTCTGGGATTAATTGTTGTAGTACAAGCTTCAGACAGTAAGTATTCAAAAGTTATGGTAATAATGGAGAGAATATTTTTTGTATCTTGTCAGACATACCTTCATGGTAATTTTTCAAGGCTGAGCTATATGCAATAGGACTCGCTAGAAAGAGCGATTGCAAGCTGACAAGACATTAAAGAATATGCATTGGCAGAGAAAACTGATATCCTGGAATTATCCATCAAGCACTGGTACATTCCTATCTTCATCTGAATCCTTCTTGAGCTTGCAAGCTAAATCTGATAAGTTCAAAGTATTGCTGGCTTCCCCACAGGGACATCTCTCCATCTAAATTACTGTTTTCCTCCTGCTGTGCTCTTTGAAGAGCAATATTACATGCCTACTATTTGGATCATGGCCATTCTGAATACAATCATGTGTCAAATACTGCTTTCTTTCACCAAAAAGAAATAATCCTGTCCTTAAATGTACGGCCAGATATGTAGCCTTGTTTGTTTATTATTTTTGTATGGTCAATTATCTTAACACTTCTCAGCCACCCCCATTGTAATACAAGTCTAAACTTTTCTTGTCAGCTTAGCTATTTCATTTTCTTTTTCCAGCATGCAGATTAATTGAATTGCCTGGCTAATATCATCCCCTTTCTCTCAGAATCATGAAATGACCTCAGGGTGTCACACCAAGTCATTATCAGTATTCTCACTGTCAGTACTAGGTGCAGGTTAGTTCAAGTTTTCAGTTACTATTTGTAAATATTCAGTCCAAAGATGTTTTTTTTCTTCATTTTGCTTCATAAGACAATACTACAAGAGTTTTTCTTTTGTAGAGAAGTTCCTGCATATGCAACTTTCTTTTCTTGCCTTTTTTCACTTACTGCTTTCTACACACAGCTGGCAAGGATGTGCTGCATTCAGCACGCATGGGGGAAAGACCTTTTCATGGTTCCACATCTTACAATTCCCAGGACTACACTAATGCTTTCCTTCTTTCTATTGCTGAAAAGGTTATTTATTGCTAATGCTGACATGAGCACTAAAGCCAGACTTTACATCTCAAATGAGTACTGCTATTCCTCATGTGGAGTCAGATTCTAGATTATTCCAGCACCATTTTTAGATGCTTACACGCACAAAAATGACTATGGTCAGACATGAAAAAAACTGTTGTAAATTTAATATGCTTTTTAACTCTAACCATCCCCCACAGCACTCAGTGATATCTGACCCATCCTAGAACAACTACTGAGGTATGCATGGATGTGCCACTATATCTGCTAATGGCTTTGTACATATTTCTAAGGGAAACATTAATATGAATTAGTGAAGCTGTCATGGTTTTAATTTCTTAAACATGGCATGAATTAGAAGTACTTCTGGTGAGGAAAGCAGGTAAATGCTATGAAACCTTGAGAAACCTAAGAGCACTTAAGATAGTCTCAGCTTCTGCCACTTTCTATCATAATCCTTCTTACCACAGTGCTACTGTACATAACAGACCTCATCTTCACAACAAACTTTTGTGATGCCAGCACCTGTTGCAAGGCTATTATTTTAGGAGTGGAGATATCAAGCTCAAAGCCACTAGGGGACAGAACCACTGTCAGATTGACATTTCTCATGTGATACTAGTCTCTTAAATGCAAATTCTTTGCCTTGAAACTCTCAATCAGCTGCCATCCTGATGTAGGGATTTAATGTCCAAAGACACGCCTATGTTAGACCTTCAGGTGTTTCGTGTCCTACAGTTCTGTTTTAGGAGAAGCCCTGAAGTGCCTAAGGCTTGACACAGTCGAACCATTCAACAGTGAGCACATGTCGAAATTTTTCTAGGATACATAATTTGGTAGTTTTTCTGTGAGAGAAGGAACCTGTTTCAGCTGGTATCCTCAGAGCATGTCTAGCCCGAGTGAACTGTCAGATAAATAGATCGATCCCTTCTTTTTCTTAAAACACAACTGCTGAAGGAAAGAATAATGATAGTGGTCATGCCACACTCCTTATATAAAGGCAAGAGTAAAGCAATCCAGCAGGATGTGAAGAATAAGGATTATCTCTTTCACTCTTCATCACCTTTCCAGGAGAGCTTATTGTACAACCAAAAGAGTAGGGATAGGAGAGCACTGTCACCTTTCCTGACAGAAACACTTGTATTACGAAGAGAGAAAAGGGACAACTGAAGAGGGGCCAGACCTATTTTGAACATTTTCCTATTAGCCTTCTTAGGCGATCCCCTGAACACGGTGCAATTATTGCTATGGTCTAAATCCCCCGGAGTCTGCATCTCAGAGGGAGCCTTGTCAGCTACATCGCTGTTGTTGGTAACATGGCAACTAAAGCTGCAGGAGGTATTGAATACTGACTAAACTTTGAACCAAGTTCACAGTGAATAACCTCCCAAAAGTTGTACACACCAGAACAAATACAAAATATGTTAACGCAGTTTCTCCCTCATAATTTTAGAGTTTCCATCCAGTTTTCATTCATTTTACATAGAAGTGGTGTGATAAGACAGATAGGAACAAAATAAAAATAGGAACAAATCTACCTTAAAAATAGGAACAAATCTACTGCTTGTATAGCAATCACAATTTTTTAATATCCTGTGTATGATTTTACTGTACAAAAATGTCTGTGTGCTGTTTTTATCACAAATTCAAAACACAGCATCATACAAGCTTCCACAAAGAAAACAAACTCTATGCCAGTCAAAACCAGGATTTAGTTCCTGCAGAGCAGTGCTTGCACAGGTCCAAGGACTTCTCTGCTGCTCATACTGCCCTGTTTGTGAGGAGCTGGGGGTGCACATGGGGCTGGGAGGGGGCATATCAAGGAAAGCTGACCAAGACAGGCCAAAAGAATGTCCCATATCATATCACATTATGCTCAGAAGTAAGAACTGGACCAAGGAAGGAGGCCAGGGAGAGGGTATTTGGAGTGATGGCATTTGTCTTCCCAAGTGGCCATATAAATCTATCCCTATACCTTATTCAGATTTAATGGCATTAGTCCAATAGAAAAGTTTCAGAAGCAAGAAAAAGTGTTGACTGTGACAACTAGAAAAGAGAAAAATAAGCTAACTAAAATTTAAAGAAAAATATGTTTATTACATATCCTATTTACTCACAAAAAAGGCTTAAACATTAAGGAAAAGTACCCATGAAACTAGAATCAAAGTACTATTTTTACTGGGGAAAGTTTCATAAGGATATTAAAATCACATGGTTAATTCAGAGAAGACTATGACCCTAGAATCCAGGTTCCATTTCATATTGCTGGAGGATTGTGCACTGCCAGATTGGAGCTCAAACCAGTGTAACAACCTAGTGTGATGAGAACATTTTCAAAAACAAACTAAAAAAAAAATAGATTTCTGAGTTTGTTCAGTGCTTGAAGGTGGTTTAATGAACATCTACATGAGAAAAGTTATTCTCTTCCTGTCTTAGTGCTTGATGGACAGACATGAAGCAGACAGCTTATAAGAATTCTATTTGGAAAAGCATTGCTTAGTGTTTCTTAGATAAATTTATATGGTGCAATGGGGAGCTAAATATACAGAAGATACAGTAATTTGCACAGTTCTTAAGTGGACGTGAACTCCACCTCTGCTTAATGCCTACAGGCACTACGGTGACTGAGTGAGATACAATATTGAATGTCTCTGAGGTCTAAACTTTGGCCTGAGAATAATTATACATGCAGTTTCTGAGACATATACATCTTTGCTGTCTGTCTTTTTATTTGATACGTGTACTGGTGCTTTCACATCTGACTATTCAGCATTCTATCTGTAGTTGTACCAGCTAGTAGCACAGTAGCTGCTGGATTGCAGTGAAAACTGTAAGATGCTCCAGTTCAGAGCCTCGCTAATGCTGACAATTGATTTAGCATTGCAAGCTAACTCAACAGTGCTGGGCTGTTTTTGTTCAGAGATTCCAGTGGGGAGTTATTTTAAGAGATATATTTCTTTTGTTGGGGTAAAAAAGCACAGTTTGTCTTAATTATCCCTGACGTTTCAAACCTCATACCAGGCGCTTCCTCCAGGGACAGAAACAAACCAGTCTCCTCCAGAAAACAAGTGTGAAATGAATAAATAAGGCTCTGGTAGCTCTAATGGCATAGTGTGGTTACTATTTTTACTGTGGGGGGAGGATACTGTCTAGATGGCTTCTTTTTATCTCTGAGGAAATTCAGGATATTGATAGGTGAAATATTGTGGACAATTAAGAAAGGAAAAAAGCTGATCTAAAAAAGCAATATTTGGTATATACTTGGTTGCCTGGTATGTTCATTCTGAGAGCTAAGTTTTTCTCAGAGGAAAGGGATGGAACAGAGCAGCCATGCATCACGAATGAAGGCTGCTGTTCTTTCCATCTGCAGGCTGTTGAATGTGTTAGTAATCAGAAGCTCCTCTGCATCATTTTATACCTTTTCCCATGCAGCTTTTAATGCAATTTTTGTTTAGATTTCATGTATAATTTTAATAAAATAACTAGTTAGGGGACTTCTATTCTCATATCTCTGTACAAAGTCAGAAAATCTTGCAGAGAATCTTGCAATGAGTTCCAATGAAAATAAATTCCAAGGAAAGGGATTATTAAGGAAACTTTTTTTTTAATCCTGTAGACCAGTACATAAATTGTAGAGATCTTCTGAGATAAAGGTAACCATTAAATTTTGATTAGAAAGGTCTTAAGGCTCTTTTGCTTGGTTAGTAAATCTTACTTTTAATGGTGGGTAGTGGATTGCATTGAAACACACTAAGCCAGGGGGAGAAAAGTTGGAAAGATAGATAGAAAGATAGATGGATGGATGGATAGACGGCATAATTTCAGAATGCTTTCCTGAGCTTGTAAAGCTGATAGACTATCAGAAGGAAGTCTACTTTGCTGCTGCTTCTTGCTGGAATTTTTGCAGCACTACACTGACACCGCAGCATACAGGTTTTGCTGTCTGGATTCTCAACAGCCCAGCTAGCATCTAGTTCCATGTCATTCTAGCATCTTTCTTTTACTTAGAGCCTAAAACTGTTTGTGGTTTCTGTGTGAAAGCAATGCATGTGAATAATGAGAATTTCTGTGAGTTCTTTTAATTCGTTAAATCTACTTTGTAGCACTTTGTGACTCAAAAACAAACTTCAGACAGTGGTCATCCGAAGATTCAAGCAAAAAATGTTTCTGAATTACTCTTATAAAGAAATGTCCTTACAGGAAGGAGAGCCAAAATGAGCTGATCTGTCTAGACAAAATCACAGAATTGTAGGGGTTGGAAGGGACCTCTATGGATCAGCTAGTCCTGACCCCCTGCCAAAGCAGCAGGCACCTTAGACTAGGTTTCACAGGTAGGCATCCAGGGGGGTCTTGAACATCTCCAAAGAAGGAGAGTCCACAACCTCACTGGACAGCCTGTGCCAGTGCTCTGACACACTCACTGTGAAGAAGTTCCATGGCGGATCTTCCTCTGCTTCAGTTTGTGACCATTTCCCCCCGTCCTATCATCACACACTGCTGAGAAGAGTTCAGCCTCATCCCTTTGCCTCCTGCTCCTCAGGTATTTATAGATGTGGATCAGATCCGCTCTGAGTCTTCTTATTTCGGCTGAACAGACCCAGGTCTCTCAGCCTTTCCTCATTAAGAGAGGTGTTCCATGCCCTTTATCATCTTTGCAGCCCTCTGCTGGACTCTTTCAAGGAGATCCCTGCCTTTTTTGTTTCAGGGAGCCCAGAACTGGACACAATACTCTCACAATATGCGCACAATTTACAGCAAGGCAAGTGATACAACATGTCAAAGGAAATTGCTGAGGACAGAGTGCTGCTATGCTTCACAGGCCTGTAACTGCTGAAGAAGCTGAGACCATCCTCTACTGAGAGTAACCTTGAGCTAATGCCAACTTGATAAAATACAAAGTAAGAGAGAGATTTCAAGGCTTTCTGTGTCCACTCAGCCACAATCATTTCATTGTTAGCTTATTCTTTACTCGTAGTTTTCTACTGTTAGTATTTAAGGATATCAAATCTGCTGGAAAATGCTTGCAGGAGGATGTTGGAGAGTTTTGCACAGAAAATCCGTAACTTGTTCTGAACCTGTCCAAGACACTGAAATTCATACAAGCTCCTGGAAGTTATTGTATGCAAACTTTGTACCCACGCTCATGCATGCACATCTGAATTCTCAACTCATGGGAGTATTCAAGCACTCCTAACCCCAAATAATAGAAAAGATTATCAGATGCAGTTGGTGTGAAATGAATAAAATGCAAAACACCTTTGAAAGGTCCTTGCCTGAAGACAGGATTCTAAGAACAATTATTAGTTTGCTACTGGGAAATGTATCAGCTTAAGTACTCTAAAAACCAAAATATTTTCAGGGTCATTCAAAAATCATCTGCTTTACAACATTGGCAATAAGGTAAGACTAGCAAAAAGACACAAGAGATTTTAAGATTATTCTCTCACTTCTGCTTAGTGTTTTATTTGCAATATCTTATAAGCCTTCATTTATGAATATATAGTTCAGTGTGGTTCTGTCATGCTATATGGTCACAATTATGACTATTCTTGTCCTATTGCACAACATTCATCACATATCTCTGTGTGATACATATAACAGTCTGAAATATAGTGTTGCAAAACTACAAAAAAAAAAATAATGCAAGGAGATTATTAAAGGATATTATATAACTATATGGAATATCAAAAATTATTACTATCATCATAAGGGTTAACCTAGCAGGACCAGTACTTTGTTTCTATGACAGTAAGACCAATTTAAGTTTTCATTCGTTTGATATTTTGATCTATCACACTGCTGTCAATGAAGCAGATTGAAGAAATATATGTATTTCAAATGGCTAAAATCATGGCCAACTCTGGAGTGCAATGGAACAGAAATTATATATAAGCCGTATTTTTTGCCATATATTCCAGACTTCATTATTCTATTCTACTCTGTTCTATTCTATTCTATTTGTTTGTTTGTTTGTTTATTCTTGTGGATTGAGTTAGTTTGTGTCTTTGTTTAGAAGTGTTTGTCTTTCAATTTTCAGAATATCTTCAATGAGATCTTATTAATGACCTCAAATAATGACAAAGTTATTCATCTTAGGAGGTCTCTGCATAAAAAAAATCAGCATTTGCATGTCTTTGTGTGTACACACTTAGGTATGCATATGTAACTCTAAGGAATATCAGTCTTGCTGAGTATCTGACAAGGTTTTCTAAAAATTTTAGGTAATACTGATTAATTAGCAGAATCTAAGTTTATACACATTCACAACAAGTCTTTTAGGAACATTTGATTTTTGTTTTCTAAGGATGAAGTCAGAGCCTATTTAAATCAACGTAGAGCATTGTGCCTATTTCAACTGGCAGATATTGACTAAAAAGAATGTAAATTTGATATACTTTAATATAACAGTAAGTTTTTTTCATCATTCCTACGTAAGAAAAATATAGGACTGTATATAATTTTAAATCTTTCCTGATTGAGTCTGTTCAAATAGTTACAGTTACGTGATTTCCATGTTTTTTAATGTGAAATGCTATGTAAGAATAGTGCTGTACTGCTTTTATTACATTGATTCTTCCAGAGATTTGAAGGCTTTTAGACTGAATATGTACGTTTTCTCTTCCAGAAAAGTAACTTGCTCCTGAAAGGCATTAAGTATATATCTTTACTGTGGTCACTAAGCCTGTGATCCATTAGGTACTATATCTCTTAACTCTGTTCAGATACCTGTTTGACTTTAGGAAGCATACCATAGCATGCTTGTTGATTTCTTCCTGATCATTATTTACTAAGCTACAATACACAAAAAGTTACAACTGAAAGGCAGATTAATAATTCATACCTCTATTATAAAAATCCGTAAATTGTATTCTAAGCAATGAGCTGCATCTGTTACCTAAAAATAAGAAGACAGGCACAGCATGGTAACAATTTAGAATATGGAGCATTGCACGGCAGGAAAGATCCCATTGAGATGACTTTGGCTTAGATGAAAGTCCTAGCTGTCTACCTTCTTTGATTGAACAGTTTCATTTTTTAAAGTAAACACTACTGTATATTCTGTGAATATTGCCAGTCTACAGGAATGTCAATAACTCTTTCCGACAAAGCCAAGCTGAAAAGAAGAGCTTAGGTTAAGCATACTACAAAGATCATCTTGAAAAATTTAAGGAAAATTTCTTCAGGAAGCTGTCTGTTTCTGATATACAGGAAATATTTGCCAGGAGACTTGAGTTATTTCTAACATATGCTGTGTGGGAAAAAGTAAAAATTCATATTAAATTTTAAAAAAATTATTAACTGACCATGACATTCAAGCTTATTTTAAAGACTAAGGAAAAATCTTTGTAACAGTAAAAAAGAAAAAAACCTGTTTAAAAAAAAAGCAATACAATCTTAATACTTTCTGATGCATGGATGAAAACAGATGGTAGGTCACATTAGTAACTGATAACATGTAAAGGAATTACTCAAAACTTTAGTGAGACTTCTGTCACAGGATTGCACAGCCAGCCTACCCTGCATATGAAAAAGTCTACTTCTCATGATGTCTCATATACAGATCTACAGATCTCATCCTGGAAAAAAATCAATGGCATTTTGTCTTAGCTGATATTGAGGGCAAGGTTTCCAATATTTTTTCTAAAAAGTCACATCCAAAATGCTTTGACTCAAATTGGATTTTTAGAAAATAAATTTGAGACATTTGCCTTTAAGATACTGAGTAACATGACATGATAATAAGATATTATTTTTGACAGTTTTCTATTCTTTCCTATTTGAATGCCAGATGTGAGACCATGACACAGGAGAGCTAAATTACACTGAGGCATATTGCAAAACAATTATTTCAAATTAGTGAACATTTTACTTTGTTTTCCTTTGCTTTGATCTGTCTTAATTAGCCTCAGTTACCTCTCTCTCGACACTGAAATCTCAGAAAAATAATTCAATTAATAAGTGTTACATGTTGTGCTGATGTATCTTAATGGAGTATCTGATGGCATTCTAAAATAAAGACAGAAAATTCCCAGGACAGCCATCAGAACACAGATCATTCAGAAAAATCTATGTTTCTTGTATATGATGTTTGTACCCCAAATCTGTTTTCTGTACAGAGAAACAAGGCTAACTAGAAACACAAAGAAGGTAATGTTCCAGTATTCAATTTCCTTCCTAGCCTGAGCTGCAGAGAGCCTGGTGTTTTTGGAAAATCTCAAGTGTAGATTTATTTAGAATTCTGCCTAGTTAAATGCCAATATAATGGAAACGATATTCTTTTGTTTGGACAACTTTTCTATTAAATACACAGATATATATAACCAGAAGCTGCTTTTGCTTTCTTTCTAGAAATAAAAACTAAGCCTGTTGGTCACTGGATGCTATATACTTTACGGAGGTCAGATCCTGTCAGAAATACAGTTGAGAGTACGTTGGATCTGAGGTCCCCAAGAAAGTTAAACAGAGAAAAGCGATGTTCTTGGTTAGAAATTGGAACAAGGGTGAACAAAGTAATAAGGCTCCTGACCTGGATTTACAAACTACGTCAGTTTTTGCATTGTCATCAAGTACAAAGTTTTCATTAAACCACTGGAAAACCAAATGCTGAATTAGATTGAAGCAAACTATAAGATAGTACATTTTGGTTTTCTTGAGGAAAAATTATGTTGCTTTGAGAATTTTTACTGAAATTGTGTCATTAAATATGAATAGATCTGCAACAAAAATTGTACTGGTAGTCATTGCCAGATCTAATAAGCACATATAAATTTGATTTCAATATAATGATTAATTTGTATTCTGGTCTATTTATGGAGATTCCCTAGCGTAGCCATTTGCTCCTGCTTTACTGGCCCAAGACATCTCTAATAAACCGGGTCTGTAAGCCAAGATAGAGTCAAAAAATTATCCCCTTGGACAGGATGGGTGAAGGCAATGCACTTTGAGTCAATAATACACTGAGCAAACAAACAAACAAAAACAACAACAACAACAAAGATTAAAGCTTAGTCCTGAAGCATTTAGACTTCTATCTAGGTAAGGCAAAATGACCAAGTCAATTCCATTGATAACATAAAATCAATAAGGGGGTGAGGGTGGGTCACGTTTCTCTTTCAATTACAGTAACAGTGAACATTGTATAGTACTGTGAACTTCTACAAAACATTTTCTGAACACGTAAGAATTGGGTTATGGAGGTGTTACGAGACATTAATTTACAGTAATTGTATTTTCTGTGAAAATTCAATTCATTGGAGCTTTGCTGGAGGCTGTACACCAATTACAGAATAGGCAGGCTAGTTTTCTTCTGTTGGGAGTGCAAACAGTAGTGGTTTCAAGATTCACTGCTAAGACTAGAAGAGTATGGTCTGTAAGAAGAAAAAAAAGGGGCAAACTCTGCATTGGTTTGTAGAGGGCATGTCCTGTCTGTCTTCTGCTTGAAATGTTCTGATAATTGGCCCATGACCATTGCTGAGGTGAGGGTAAAGCTGTTCTCACAAGATGCCTCTGTTTTTAGTCAGTGCCTCCGAAGTCTACAAATGTAAGTGGAGAAGAGAAAGAGTAATCTAAGCTAAGATGCTCTCAGCTTCATTTTCTCATTCCTTTGTGGAGTGGGAGCTGCAGAACCACTGTGAACTATTAGCAGACAAAAGCCAAATAGTCCCCCTAGCATGAGACTTTTTCCAGCTCAGGATATTTTATGATTCCACAGTTGTTCTCTCCTACAGTTAACTCATAAAGCTAGTTCTGAATGGCTATAGCCAACTTATTTCCTAAAATGTTTTCTTCAAAAGATATTAAGGAATTAGTCCTTGTGTCGTAGTCTCATGCAATAAAATTAAATTAAAAATTAAGCTTAAATGAAAATAATAACAGGACATTGTGAATTTTGACAGAAAAAATCAGTTTATTCTGCATAAGCATAAAAAAACATTCAAAGTAATGCTGTCTCACAAAAGAAATCCCAGAAGGACTGGTATTTATTTCAGCTTGAAATTCATCTTTAGACGTAATATCAAAGTTCCAATAATACAGTTTTGTTCCATAACAAGAATAGATTTTCAACATACATAGGCCATACTACTAAAGAAGAAAAGATTCTGTCCTATGCCTTAGGGCTCATTTGTGTACTTACATGTTTAACCAAATCTTTGAGTTATTGAGATTGCTTACCTGAGATGGTGTTAAGCATTCATCTCAAGGTTCTAACTAGGGAGAAACATATAAATACTGTTTGTTGATGACTTTTCCTGTTTTATAGCAGACTACATTTTCAGATATTAAAAAACAAAACATCTACCAAAACAACCAACAGAAATAGTAATTTAATGACCTTATGCTCTTGTTGTGTTGTTTATTCATTATACTGATACTGAAGGAAAATATTTCCCTTTGACTCCCAAACATATTAGACAACTGGTTGGAATAGAATGCTAGCCAGTATAGTACCAAATAATTTTTAGCCACAAAGAGGTAAGTTAAAGTGCACGTTTGAATTAGAAGTGACTGTACTGGTGTATGCATTATGAAAAAATTGAATTCTTTTGCATTTCTATAATCTATTCACAGGGTATATTAAGCAAGCTATATTACTTGTCACTAAGGGCTTCTTCAAAAGAAAGATACGTGCAGGTTGTTGTCTTTACTTCAGGTTATTCATTATGTTTGTCTTTGAGCAGGCAGCTGTGTTTTATTCACATTCTAACCAGTCACATAGTCCATCCACACAAAGTTATCTATATTTCAACAGTAAGTAAACAGACAGTGAGTAATTTTGTGTTCTAGTGCACAGGATTTGAACATTCCTCTATGGTTCTTAGATGCCCTTGGATGGGATAAACTGCAACAAATCTGTAGAGCACTTCAAGTACATTCTGTGGCACAAAAAGGGCAAAGTCAGCTCACATCCACTTCTGGCCCATTCCCACCTACCTCTGCAGGGAGAAGAGGCAGCAGATTTTTTTTTGCAAAGGTGAGATAAGCAATTTTGTAGTGTTTTCGAAGAGTGGAATATAAATTCACTCACAGCAAGAATGAATCAGGCATAGTTCTCCCTTGCTAATATCTGGTTTCTACCCCTGTAAGATTTCAGTGTTCTGAGGAAAGTAGATAAGATGTAATCTGAGGCCTTTTAATTCCCTCTGATTTATGAGTAGAAGAGTACCAAAAATAAATATTTTGCAAATATTTCTGTACAGCTATAATCTTGAATTAAACTGTAAAATAATTCCACATTGGATCACAAACAAGTCATTAGTTACATTGAATTGGAGTGAAAAATTTCCTCTCCCTTCATTACCTTTCCCATTTTACTTTCCCTTCTCCTTCCCCTCACCTAACCTTGCCATATAAGCAAATACTTTTAATATCT
Organism: Cyrtonyx montezumae; assembly: GCF_038088225.1. NCBI lineage: Eukaryota > Metazoa > Chordata > Aves > Galliformes > Odontophoridae > Cyrtonyx > Cyrtonyx montezumae. The sequence continues at coordinate 21,011,806 of NW_027071936.1, read as the reverse complement.
TGGGAGCACAACTTTAATCTTGAGGTGTACAGCAACTAGTTCAGTGATGTTCTGATCTTGAATAGCATCTTGGGAAGAAAAGGAAAGATTTATCAGAGTTCCAAAATATGCCTAATAATAAAAAACACTGTTTTAATGTTTGAGTTTTTCCCTAGAGTGATCATTAAGAAAACAAAATTGTTTATGTAAATGTAATGAATTTTAGAACATCCGGATAGAAAATAAATGTATTATCATAAACTGGGAGGCAGGTGGTAGAATTTAAATAGTAGCCAATCGTTTTTACTCGTTTTTTTTTCCTTATATATTCTTCATCATCTTTTGGCATAATTAATGCCTCTGTAGATTAATCTAATGTAACTCAGAATTTTGGTTGAACAACTTCTTAGATTTATTGTTATAATTTGCACAGTATAACTGTTTTAATACTGTAAATGGTCCTACTATTGCTTTTCACTTGTTTCGAAACATATTTAGTTGTAAAAGTCAACAACAAGCTAAGGCAGACTTTGCTGCAATAAATAATAAAATTATTGCATATATTTTAATTGAAATAAATCAATATTAAATATTTCTATTTCAATATCACATCAAAAAGACATGAGAATGAAAATTTCTGGATTATTATTTCATTGAAATGACTTGGAAAATGATTATAGTACAGAGAGAAGAACAGGTGAATTATTTGAAGCAGATGATTTGCTCATGGAATCAAGGCCAATTTTATTTTATTGTACACACACTAAGCATAATTTCAATTCATTTATCTATTGGAAAAAAAAAAAAAAGACAGTCTGATATTTCAACATACAGATTACTTGTTGAAAGGCCAACTACCTGTGTTTCCATGGAAATTTTTGTGCAGCTTATCACAGGGTATTTTCAAAATCTGTGCTGGGTAGGTTGACATTTTCTCATCTGTGATTGGTAACTCACATTGCATAGGTTTTAGCTTCAATGTCAGAATTGTTTTTCCTGAGCCTTCTATACTGACAAATAGTCATTGAACATTATGAATTTTAAACTCTTTTATAAACAGAATTTATAAAAAATGGCAAACTCAGAACATCATGAGAATAAAGTATTTCTGGGTTATCTGCTGCTCTACAATTTTTCCTTGCATTCTAAAATGCCACAACCTAGAGGAAAACCACCCCGGTCTTATTACATTGTTCCTTTGTCAGTAATGTATACTTCAGTAGGAGGTGCAGGTGCCCAGTGACACTGAAAATCAGGCAATTAACATCTCTGTTATGTTACTGAGGCCTGATTAGCCTCTGCCTTGTGTATACCCCCCTTGACCTGTAAGAATTATTTCCATGCCGTTTATTGCTGTAGTTTAATTCCCATTTTCAGCTGGGGAATTGTTTGGAGCTGCTGCTTTCTTTTTTCAGTAGATGAGTTGATATTTTAAATAAGCTTTACATGTATTATTAATACGAGATCATGTTAAAAAGGAAGCGCAGACCCTGGGAAACATAGAGGTCTTTCTCTGCTCATTTTTATTAAAAGAAGGCAACTCCTTTAAACTGTGGAAAAGGTGGGTTCACCTCCACAACACTGAAATAGAAGATGAAAAAAAGGAGAAAAAGGAAAGTAACACCAGACCTAATTTCTCCAGGAAAATGGACAAAGAGTAGCACCTGACAAAAAGAGCACTGGACCGGAGACTCAGCAGTAACTAGTCCAGGCAGTTCTTAAAGACCATGTGCCAACTGTGCAGAACATGTTGCTTTTTCTGTTCAGTGCAGCCTAAGCAGCTACAGAGGTTTCTAGAAGAGACAAAAAAAGGGCAGGAATGTGGGTGCAGCCTTACTGTGTTATTTTCAGTTTTACATAAGGAAGAGAACTGCAAATAGTTTATTGTCTAAGCTAGGGCCTCCCTCTTAACTCTGTATTTCTATAGAATTGTATACACAACAGTTGTATACAACTGCTGCCATTCTCAGTGTTTATTGTGGAGTGCTGGTATAGATCTCTGTGCCTACATACTGTTTTACTAGCTCATGACTTCTCTGATGAGTTTTTACAGCTTGGCAACCACACCAGCAACAGTAATAGCACTTGTTTTCACTGGTATCCTAATTTTTACTTACAGCTACTTAAGGAAGAAAACGACCTCATTGTTCTAAGACAAGGAGCAGCTGTCAAATGAGTAAGAAACTTGGACTGTGCTCATAGCTTTTCATGCAGTGAAAATTTGGTTCTGTTTATATTGACACCTTGATGTGACCCGTTCTGGATCACCCTCTGAGAGCAGTAATTTCATAAGCTCAAAGCACAAGCCTAACTTATACAGTAATTCTGCAAGTGAGAATAGCTTTGCACTGTCATGTGGCTGTATCTCATCTGTTAAGACATACAGCACCTGAGCTACTCCTGTAGTCCTCTGCCTAGTTTTTGTATGCTTTTGCTGAAGTATGCAAAAAAACAACTCTATTTCCTCTAGTGGGAGGAAAGTTTTGTCAGCACTTCATGGAAATCATATGCTGAGTGCACAACCAGCCATTAACTTGAATTTGAAAGTATAAATTCTGGTAAAAAAACTTCCTAGTACTGTAGCTGCACCTGCTAAAATACTCCATTTGGAGCATGCACTTACCATAAACAGGATATAATATTTTTCTGGAAATAGATTAAAAGGGAAAATGGTTGACTCCATAGGAAGTCAGCCAAGCATTAATGATAACATAAATGTCCTCTTGCAGTTCTCATGTTTTTTTTGGAAAACAAGTATGAAAATTAACATCCTAGGGATGCAATATCATATAACAGAATACAAGAAAGATGATGCAACTATGCTCAGTAACACTGAACTGTAATCTGTTGTTTTTGGATCACTAAATCTCTGATAGCCAATTTTTGTCTTGAAATTTCCAAAGCTTCTAGCAGTAAATTAAGTATCTCCCTTAACTTTTGCCTTATTTATTTATTTATTTATTTATTTATTTATTGCTGTTAGTGTACAATGTCACAATGTGTCATTGGTTTTTATAGCAACTTTATAATTAAAAAAAGGTGATAAGGTAGCTTGAGCATTTTTTCAGCATAAAAATATACTTTTATATTCAAAATTATTAGGGATCATATCCCTGTTACTGAAATTTATGTAGCTTTTGCACAGCTCCCAGTGTTCTTAAGCTCATCAACAGGAAAAAAAAAATCCTGCTGTGGACCACCAGCAACCAAAATGAAGCTGGTGGATGAAAATATATGAATCCCACAATACACATTACTAAATTTAATACATTTTAATCTAGTTCATTAAAAGTCTTTCTAGAAATTAAAGGGATCAATCAAACACAATGTACTAAAATACAAGCACGTAATCAGTAATGTGTAGAGACATCCTGTCACCACTTGAAGATTTTTTGCAGCTAATGTTTTATTCTGACTTCCCAGGCCAGAAGTACCAAGGGAGATCTACAGAAGGAGTTCTAAAGACAAGCCTGGGAACTAAAATTCATAGTTTATTGTACATTAAAAATCATTGGCATCAGTAGAAATATTAGTTTTACGACACGCTATAGTTTTTCCCAGACAAAAGAGACTCTCTGCAGGTATCACAAGAGCTTACCATGTTATTGCTTATTCCTACCAATAACTTATTTTCAGATCAATTCTGATTAACTTGATCAAGTTTAATTTAGGCTTTTATTTTCAAACCATATTTATAACAGTTGCTGCTGTTAAGAAGTTGGATATCTATTCCCAATCTGAAAGAATGAAAACATCAATTTTTTCACTATATATATCATCAAGGCAATAATACATATTTCCCTACAGGCTTTACTGTTAAGTTCACACAGGAAGCTGATCAGTGTCAGTGTAGCTTTAAGATGAGCATCACCTGTCACATATCTATCTGAACTCCCGTTTGGATGGTAACAGGGCGTACTGTCTCTTTTAGGACTTGGAGAAACATTTATCTGGATCTCTTTCCTGATGACAGATCTAATTAAGATTCAGTTTAAAAGGCATGGTGATATTTTTTTTACTTAAGTTCAATCTCTCATCCTTTCAGTGTTTGTCTTCTAAGGAATGGAGAATACAGAAAAGCAGGGGAGAGACTTTTTAGAAGGGTGTATAGCAGCAGGACAAGGGGAAATGGTTTTAAACTGGAAGAGAGTAGATTTAGACTAGATATTAGGAAGAAATTCTTTACTGTGAGGGTGGTGAGACTCTGGAAGAGGTTACCGAGAGGTTGAGGATGCCCCCTTCCCAGAAAGCATTCAAGGTTAGGCTAGATGGGGCTTTGAGCAACCTGGTCTACTGAGAGGTGTCCCTGCCTATAGCAGGGGGTTGGAACTAGATGATCTTAAGAGTCCCTTCCAACCCAAACCATTCTATGATAAGACATATGGAATTCTTCAAATAGCTTGTAACCTTTGGGTTCTGGTTTCTACGAGAAATATTTTTTTACCCACTTTTGCATGAAGTTACCCATTCCTTTCTAAATGAGCAGCTAAGTGACTTCCTTGGAGGTTGCTGAGCCATACAGCATCTTTACCTAGTGGGTGATAAAACTAATCAATGCAGATGCTCCATGGCTGACATTCCTCCTTGCCACACAATGAACAGCAGGTATCAGAAGGCATCATTCACAGACACCACTCTCCCATCTTGTATTCCCTCATGGAAATACACTAAGATATCCCTGAACAAATTTTGGCAAAATTCCAGATCCAGACTTACTGCAAGTTTTTAAGGGATTCTTGAGATGAACAGCACATTATATAAACATGAAGTACAAGTTTTGAATCTCTTCCTTCTTTACAGAGTAGTATAAGAAATACAGCAGTGTAAAATTAATTCTTCATTAATTAATAATTAATTATTTTTTTTATCTCCGTCTTTTTTCAGTTTTCTCTAAATTCACTTTCCAGTCATGAGTTCTGAGATATTTTCAGTTACACAGGAATTTGTGTAAGATATATGTTGAATAACTCCTGATGTACTTTTTCTGATCTTAGATGGTCCTCAACTCTTTGCTAGGAAAGTAATTATATATTTTTCTTGTTTTCTTCCCAGACCTTCTCTGCACCTTTCTGGCCCATTCTCTAAAGCCCTTGTTCTAGCATCTGACTTCTTTAAGTACTTTTATATTATTATAGTCTCCTTTACTGCTAGCATAAGGGAAAAAACAGCCTTCAGATTTCTCCTGTTGTATTCCCTCAGCAGTAGAAAATGAGGTCTTGCATCATTCTGTTACATTTAAGATACTTTTATTAGAGTGACGTTAGCAGAAAGAGAAGCAAGTTTCATAGCATAAAAAAGAATTGTCTGTTACTAAACATCAGAGTTCACACCCATTCAGCCAACATCTCAAAACACAGGTTAGACAGAAATTTGTTAGAAAAAGGGAGAAAATCACCTATATTTATGTTCCTTTTAACTAATTTCTTTGATGAACATTGAATAATTTCACATTTACAACATTTTTTGAGTAGTAATATAAGTGCCCAGAAATAATTAGGCGAGGGCAAAAGTTATCCCTTTTCATACTTTTATCATCTAAGTAAATATTTGGGAGACTTATGGCTTGCTTGTGATTATAACACAAACAACAGGATCAGATCATAAACAGACATCTCCCACAGAACAATGTCATAGAGGTACAGCTTCGTAATTCACTGCTTGTGACTGCCAGCAGTCTTAGTAACAAGAGTCCTGGTTCCTTTTCTTCTGAAACAGGCATGAGAAGAATAATGAAGTCAAATATCCGTTCTCTATGCACTCCCAGGAAGTCCCCACCAAAAGGCCATATTATGCCTGTCTTCCCCATGGGTGCTTGAGTAGAGGAAATTTACCTATTTCCTTTTTTTTATAGATCAAAGCACCTAATCCTTATTCCCAAGATCTAGATATACATAGTCTTTTTTTGTTGTTATCTTTTTAGTATTGTTCAAAGCATACCTAGTAAGTTAAAAGTGGTTTATAGCAGGTACGCAAAAGGAAAAAAAATATTTACAGAAGAAAATGTTTTAACTTCCATTGATAATACTAGCAATTGAGTTAGTTAAAATAAACTACATGCCTAGCTTTTAGTCAGGTTATGCTGAGATATCCAAGTCAATTCTAAATAATTGGCATTTTGACATCTTACATATGTTATTTAGGGAGTGTTTCTGAAGAACATATTAGGACATGATGCATCAGTTTTTCAAATGTAGAAGTCTAAAAGAAGAATTTTTTTTCCTACATTTTTGAGAGACCTCATTCACGGAAGAATATTGTGGGAGCATAAATATTCTGATGATTTGTTATCATTTCCCTGAAACAAAGAAACGAATGGAATGTTATCTCTATCCCATGCATTAAGGAGCAAGCTCATACAATGATACACAGAAGCTTTATTAAAAATTCATTAGACTGTGAAGTCTCTCATTTTGTAATCAGAATTAAGTAGTTTTCTAATGTCATTATCTGAAAGTCAATTTAAACCAGTATCTGCAGTTGCAACACAATCTAAAATGCTAAATTAAATACTACAAATGTTTTCCACTTATTTTTTATTGGAAATACTAACATTTTATATTATGAGTCAAAACCACAGCAAATAAATTTCCCATGAATTTATTTACTAGTCATATTTGCATTGGTCACAAAAACCAGAAGAGTTTCTGAAAAAGATGATAATAAGCATGTTTACTTTCTGATGCACTAGAATATTGAAGCATGGAAAATCGACAGGGTGTTTAATTTATTTCCTATTAGATAGGTGTTTCACCTTGTTATCTTAATTCTAACTGCTAAGTGCAGTAAGCTACAGCAAAATAATTCTAGGATAAAGAAGTTACTTTAGAAATTAATAGTAACCTTTCAATAATGTTTTTAATAATTTTTTAATCTCAAAAATGTTATAAAAGCTATGGCTCTTAATACAAATTGTTATCTTTGGTTTGATTCTGTTCTAAGGCAGAAGCCAAAGCTTGTTAAATAGCTCTTTTATTACAGAAAATGTATCTTTCTGTCTAAAAAAATTCTTATACATAAATCATCTTTTTCACTAGATTATAATTTACATAAGAAACCACAACTTTGTAATATCATTGTTTTACTCCTTTAAATTAAGTTCTTCAATAAGGGTCTAATTTTCTGGGAACGAGGAAATGGCTACTTCACTTTAAAGAAATTTATCTGTCTTAAGGAGCTCAGGTAAAGTTTAAAGAAATTTCTAGCTTTTTTTTTTTTTAAATGATTGTGCGCACATCTCAGTGGTATTAACCAAGCTCATATGTCAGGCATAAGTCACACATCATCTCATATCCAAAAACCTTGATGTTATTTCTCCTCCTTATCATTCATTGCCTGCTCTCAGACTCAATTTTTCTGTGCATTTTCTCTAAAATGGCTTCCTGCAGGTAGTCTTTACTCTATACTGTTGACTTGTCCTTCTATCATGATGAAAGCCATTCTATTTATACAATATTCTGTATTTCATACCTGAAAGATATGACAGTCTTCAAGTAAGCTAATACAGGCTTTTATATAGTGTTTTCTTACCTTTCAGAGATGAATAAATAAATAAATAAATAAAATGATAACTTTCCTCTAAAGCTAAAAATGGATTGGCTCATTTCAGAGGCATTTTTTTCTTCTTTCTAGTAAACAACAGATATCATGTCTACTTCCACTTGATTCCAGTTAGAGCAATATTTCTCTTGAACAGCAGCATCAAAGTGTCATAGACTTGGCATCAGATGTGTATTTGAGAACAAATATTTAAGATGCGTGTAACAATAAAGACCATCATATAAAACGGTTTTTATCTACCCTAATCATCTGTTGCACTAAAAATCATTTCCAAAAACAACAGTTCTCGAGAGGTTGCATTTGGAGATTAAACCACTCTACAGTCAGAAGTTCATGACTGTCATCAGTCAAGTGTCTGGAAAAGGTTTAAGAAGAAACGATCAAACCAAACTGGATTTAAAGACACAGAAAACAAGCTCTGCTGGCATAAGTTACAAGTTGCATGGGGAGATGGGAAATGAGGAAGAGAAGATGGAAATAAAATGGGAGATTTACCATAGCATAACTGTATGTTGCCACTGGCCTATAATTTTTTGCAACTCATGACACAGCCAGAAATGCAGCAAAATTCCATACTTGGCCTGGATCGGCATGAAAGGGGAGAAACTGCATGCTCTCCATCAGCTCACTGAGCTGCTGTGGTTTGAGTGAGCATCAGCTAGGCTAAGGCCTTCCTGAGGAAGTGAGTTTATTCCCCCTCCTTAACTAAAAATTTACTCTAGAAAGCTCTGATTTGAGGCTTAGGAGGCTCTGAACTTCAATGTCAAATCCTTTGCTGCGATCCTATGTAACTGTTTACACAGTACTGAATGGTCACTACTGGGTTCACCAGTTCAGTTTGGCAGTATGTAAATTTCATTTTATGGTGATATAAGTACCAGTAGGGAATCAGGCCTTGCAATACTAGTAGCCAATATTACTGTTGTCTTGAAAAAACAAACATTCTGTATTGAATTTTGGCCTTTCTAGAGCTACAAACTTGTTGGGTTGTAAAACTAACAGTTTTCAGTATTTTATTTAATAATTTCCAAATAGAGGACTAGAAAATAGAATATTTATTTCCTATGAAGGATGACCAAGAGAGCTGAAGCTGTTCACCCAGGAGAAGAGAAAGAGAAGAGAAAGCTCTAGGGAGACCTCATAGTGGCCTCTCAGTACTTCTAGGGAGCTTACAAAAAAATATGAAAAGTGATATGGGTAGGTAATGACTGGAAAAAGGGGAACAGATTTAAACTAAAAAGGGGGAGATTTAGGTGAGAAATTAAGGAGCTCTTTCCTAAGAGAATGGTCAGGCCCTAGTACAGGCTGCTTAGAGAAGCTATGGATGTCCTGTCTCTGCAGGATTTCAAGTCCAGGCTAGACAGGACCCTAGGCAGCCCAAGCTGGAAGGGAGCAACTGTACATGTAGCAGGGGATAAGAACTGGATGGGCTTTAAAGTCGTTTGTGGGAACTGTTAAGTTGTGGCTTGAAACAATGATTGAGCACCTGGTGAAGGGGTGTAGCCTGCCCTGGGAGCACAAGTGGAAGCAATTCACCTTGAAAATGGAAGGGTTGGAGCATGTCCCCATTCCCCCCAACCTCATTTAAGTGCTGGCAGCTGCAAGAGAAGGCTTTTTACTTGGAGATTATCTCCTTTAGAGGGTTTGATGAACTCTGATTCTTGGGAAGGGGTAAGTGATTATTTATTGGGTTGTAACCTCTGTTTTCTTGGGTAATTTAAGACTGGTTTAAAGCAGCTATATCTGCGTTGCTTTTCTCTATGGTCCATTTCAACTCAAGATATTTTATAATTTTATAAATATTAAACACAACTTACAGATTGTGATTACAATTGAGTTTATTACATGGAAATCTGAAAATGCTTTTAGAAAATCACATACCCCATGCTGGAGAAAAGAAAAAAAAAGAGTTGAAAGTAGGACAAGGAAGAACCTTTGCAATGATATCCAATTGGAAGTTGATTTGGAGCAATATGTTTTAAGGAACTGTTATACAACTGCAGACGGTCAAGCGATGTTTTAAGCAGAAATATTTGAGATAATAAAAAAGTAGATAATATTCATAGAAGGTAAACTGTGATTAGCTATGGGGTTTAAAGATGGAAATGAAAAATCCCTTATTATGGTCATGAATCAATAAGTATGTGAAGTGGATCATCTTCAAGAATTTCATCCCATTTCTAACTCAGTTTGATGTGGTGATGTATATGTTGTGAGGCACTTTCTACAGTAGCAAGCATTTTATTTCTGCCTACCGTCCCTGCTGTTCTCCTTTTCTTTTCATGCTCTAATTTCTCAAGTGAAAAAAATACTAGGAAGGATGCACTTTTGACCTTTGATTTCACTAATTGGTCTCTATCAAGACATTCATTTCAAAGACAGGCTCTAGAGCTATAATCAGTATTTACCCCTATGGTTATTCCAGAAATATTAATGCATAGTGAGAGTTTACGTAAGCATTTGAAAGACAGCACTTCTGGAGTGCAAATGCTGCCCATCCAGACAAAGAAAATAATAATAATAAAATGGGGGAAAAAAAACCAAAAACTCTCTTATGATCCTATTGACCAGTAATGCTCTGCTTTAGAAAAATCAATGATTCTGGAAAGAGAGCTATCCATGATGTACAGTACGATCCTGAACACTCCTTTCTTTGAACTCTGATTTAGTAAAGGAGAGTTGAAATCTATTTTCGCACTTAGATTTTTACTGGATTATCTCTCCTACTTCCCTTCTAATTTAATGGTGGTAGCATCTATCTGAATCAGTGAAACCAATCACTGGAAATGCAAAGAAAAATTTGTAATATTTAAATCATGTTCCTGTGTAGTCTGTTATCGCAGAAAACTTTTGGCCTTAAAAACAGTAACATTCTGGACTTTAAAAAACATTTTATAAAACGACATCATGACAGTAAGAGTAATTTTTCATCTATCTGGTGAGCTTTGATGTCCTTTGTAAGACAGATGCATCTCAAAGCCTATTAAAGAAGAGTGGCCTAATTTTATTTCTTCTTGATGGAATTATTCAGCCATAAAATAATGAATATCTGTGGTATTCCATTTTGTTCTACTAATTACTACCAGCACAGTGAAGTGGTAAATACAAATGCTAATTTCAATGTACTTTCAAAGCAAATTTTTCAAGATTGATAGGCAGCTGTGATATTTAAAATTGAAATGCAAGCTACTGTAAAATCTGCTTTATTTATATTAAAAATAATACATTAGAAATGCAAGAAATATTGAAATATAACATTTATCAAACTGCACAAAGAATCAATACCTGATGTGAAAGAGAGTTAATGCAGGTTTAATGCCTCACTTAAGTCATTTTGGGGTAGTAAAAAGGGAATGTTTGTTTTTTTTAAAAAAAAACACTTTCATTGGTATTATGAGACACTTAAAACATATCTTGAAACAATCAGTAATAGTTGAATTCACTTCAGAAAGTTATGTTAAAAGTTTCTTTCTCTTCTGGAAGTTTTTGCAGTAGAGCTGTTGACATAACCATGTAGGAGATATAGGCAACAAGGGAGAGCTTTCCTTTTGAGAAATGCTTATGATCTTCTGTTCACTTTCTGCTTTGTGAGAGTGTTTTCATATGGTTGTCCCTGAGCAGCTGCTTAAGTCAGGTTAAAGTTATTTTTATTTCATCTTGCTTTTGTCTTTTTTGAAGTATACACTTACTGGTCAATCCAAAGGCTTCCTTTACAGGGAAACTTCATAGTATCACTGAGAACATGCCATACAGGGAGGAACCTTTTCACAGAGAATATTCCTGTGCTGTTTTTTCCCCCTGCATCTCACTTCTCCTTTCCTTCACTCAGTTCCATTAATGTGATAGGTATCCTCAGCTGCAGCTGATTAAGCAAGCAATATATGAAAGAGAAAGTTGTGGAGAAAAAAGGAAGCCTGAAGTTATCTTTTTTGGCCGTGTGATGCTGGCAGCATTTAGGCTATGTTGAGCTATGTCAGCTTGCCTGCTGCTCAGAGCAGAGAAAATGGTATCCAGGAATCAGAGGCACATAGCAACAGCCTAGAGACTGGGGGGGTGGAGGTGGGTGGAAGGAGGTGTTACGCATTCTCTATTCCAGAGAGATAGTCAACAAAGCTCAAAGGGTTTCCAACTGTGCTCTGTCTAGAATAACAGAGCTTGAGCTTAACAAAGCTCGTTTGATTTTGCACATTGATTTTTGTGTGTATTTTAGCACAATAAAGTTCACAAAGTCTGGTGTTTGCAAAAAGTGAAAATGAAAAGTTGTGAAAATAGTGTCATTGCTCATGAATTTGAATGAGCACTCACAAGTTGTTTTTCCTTGGCAGAGCACAAATACCTGCACACAGAAGCCTGTGTGCTACTTTAATCCCATTTTCTTTGAGCCTTCAATGGATTTAACTGGTAGATAAACTTAAGCCCATTCCTTTTTTTTTTTTTTTTCTTTCCTGGTCAGTAGAGCTGACTTTAGCATTTTTTTTTTCCCCTTGCCAATGATTTCCATTCTTGTGACTTCCCGTCAGTTGCACTGTAAGAAGATGCTTTGAATAATACAAATTCACCAGTCAATTCTGAAGGGCAATTGAGTGGCAGGATACTGGAACTTACATCAGCCTCACTGCCAGGGGTAATAATACACAGCAATGCTTTCATTCTGTCTCCCTGCAAAAGGTAGTTCTCAGCACTTGACAGGTTTTTGAAAGAGTCTTTGAAAAATGTAAAACAAAACACTTATCTGCCCTGGGTTTGGCCTTTTACCTGTGTGGAAGGTGATGAGGCCTAGATCCAACAAGCAGCTTGAAGAGAGAAAGAAACAAGATGGATAGCTAAGTTCAGAAGTTTGAAAAGTTGTGGTATAATTATTTGTTTCCTAATAATTCACTTGCTGTGAATATAGCAGACTAATACATCTCTAGCACTCTGATCACTAGTGAAGATAGTACAGTGGTGATGGTTCCTTAAACAGAAACAGCATCAGAGGCACACTGGAATAGACTTGCAAACTGAATCTCCCAAGTGTTGTTATAGATTGGTGTTTCAATCAGTTATAGTCAACATTATCAGAACCTGGCACTCCTTATGCATTGAAAAAGCTCAATTTTTAATTTCCTGTGGCATTAATCTGGCAGTTGTCACTAGGGGTAAGACAAAAGCAGAAATGATTTAAACAAATGCCTTTGAAAAGTAAAAGATTTTTCTTCTCTCCCTCTATGTATTCCCTGTGACAGAAGCCTTAGTTTATTCACTTCAACCTTGTCAGTTTTCATTACTGTTAAATCTCTGAAGAAACTACAGGTTTAATCAAAAACAAACAATATCCTCAGATGAAATTTTTTTTCACAGGTTGCCTTTATTTTTAAAGAATTTGCAAACCTTAGGAAAGCACAATGTATAACATCCTTCTTGAATAACACTTCAATACAGTGTTACAAATTAATATTGAGTTCCAGAAGCGAAGCACTCACAGGAGTGCAAAATGAGTTCATCATAATTACCATTATTACCATAAATACCAGAGGAATTAATAATTAGGTCAATGTTTTAAAGTGTTCTTCATTATCATGTGTATTGTTTGTAAATTTCCAGATTAACAATGATTACTGTGAAGCTTCCATTTGGGCAAGATTCTCTTTTCAGTGAAATGAGTGATAGCCTAGGGCTAAATGTTCTTGAAGTTCTTCTGAAATACTCAAAAATTAAGCCGGGATGCTTTGCACACCTCTTTTCTTAAAATGGTTTGGGTTGGAAAGGACCTCAAGGATCATCATGTTCCAACTACCCTGCCGCAGGCAGAGTTGCCAGCTAGATCAAGGACTAGATCAGGTTGCCCAGGGCCCATCCAACCTGGGTTTAAGCATCTCCAGAGACAGGGTATCCCACAGCCTCTCTGGGCAGCCTTTACTAGCACCTCACCACTCTTTTCTTTGAGATCATTTTGTTTGGGATTGCTTTCTTCATGGAATAGAATTCAATAGCACATAAGTAAGAAACTCCAAGAAGGAAGTGTTGAAGACAAGTTTCAGTTTTCCTCAGGATCTGACTGGTAACCAGAATAGATTTTAGTGCACACTGCTATTAGGTTTTTGATAACTGAAGAAAACTCACTCATCCTTTACTGAATTTTGTGTATTTATTCACTCAGTAAATAAAAATAAATTGTGTAGTTAGAGCATCTTTTCAGATGAAAGCTCTCTGAAATCTTTAATTTTTTCATAACAATGAGATATATAACACTATCATATTTATCCTTCTTCAGGGAACACTAAAGTATAAAATGCATTATGGCTCTTCAAAATGTTGATTATAAAACATTGTGTGCCTTATAACTACATGCATCACCTTATGCTTCACCTTTAATTTTAGATGTGCATTGTGTAGGAAAAAGGCAGCTTCTGAAGGGGTTAGGTGGCTTACAGACTTCATTTCTGACTCTATACTACAGTAAATTGCAACAGCCTAATGTTAAAAAAAAACCCAACACCATAAAGCAGATATGATAACAAAGATCTATAAACACAGTTTGTCAAGTTGAACTTTATTTGTCTTTGGAGAGTCCAAGTCTTAAATTTTAAAATGGACAAATTTGTGGAAGTGGAGAATAGAATAAGAGACCTGCTGAGAAATTTGAACCCAAAACTTCAGTAACTTTGTTTCTGTCTCTGCCGCACTGTATTCCTAGTGCATGAAATGGGGGAAGCTGGGGCAATTTCACACTCCTCATTCTGACTCAGATTCATTCCCACGTTCTCAATGAGCTGATGTGGATGCCAACTAACCAAATTTAAAAGATACAGCTGAAGAAAACTCGCAAGGCATCAGCTCCCTGTGTAGTGACGTGACCACAAGAGCTCAAGGGCTGTAATAAGAAAATGTGTGGGAACATGTGACATGGTTGATAAGAACTATGGGCTATCGTCCCTCCAGTTGTTTGCACAGGATAGAAACAATTGTAAACAAAAGATCTTTCTGAAGATAGTATTATTTCAATCCATTCACATAGAAAAGACAGTATTTTAAAACTGATTTGTTTTGGTTCTGACCTTGTAGAAGGCTTAACAACATCAGGTCTTAGTTAAGTGCTCCCCCACTTTATATCCTTAGCACCAAGTATTTGGAAACTCTGAAGTTTAAGTTTCCAAAGAATCTGCATCATGGTGATATCATAGGTGAAAGTTTGGCTTCTAATCTATGTAGCTGATTTGGAAACATTTTGTTGAATGTTTGCCATACTACCCAACATGTAGATGAAATTAATTTATCACAGAGATCATGCATAGGTGTTAAATGCTTATAGAAGCTGGTAACTTTCTATTAAAACAAATTTCTTATAGGAAATATTTTTTTCAAAGGAAACATCTCTGATGGGGAGAATTAAAATTATGGCTCCTTGGTCGCTCACCTAGAAGGCTGCTTTCAGTTTCAGCTTTTACATTGAATGGTTCTAGTACCTGGACCATTTGCTGCTCTCAGCAGGCACAAGCAGACTAAGCACTCGTGGTTCTTTGGCAGTGAGGCTGAAAGGATGAAAGACTCTTATCAATTTCTTTGTCTTCTGAGAAAAAGCAAAACTCACAAGAGCCTTCAATCTGGTACTCAGAACAATGAAGATTTCCTTTTATTTTCCTCTGAAATATATATTTTTTTTTCTTGGAGATTCTATCACTTTTTGAAACTTTAGTTTATACCCAAAAGTAGGACTTCAAATCCTTCTGGCTGTTGTGGATTCCCACTTGAAGGCTGGTACCCAGATGCAGTATACTTCCAGTTCTAAAGTGATGTGGTGTCAGGCTTTGTCTGGGACACCATGACGATTAGTACAGACGGAGAGTAAGACTTGGAAAGATTTTACTGAGGTTTATTAAGTTCTGGTGAGACTGGGCTCTCCTCAGTTTTGCCGCTGTTAGTGCTGCATCTATTCACAGGTAAAGATATTTCTGTAAATCCAAAGCAGATTTTATACAATGCTTTAGGCCCTGAGTTATGAGAATAGTAGTAAAGCTCACTTTCTGCATAGTGTAGAACAAAGACCACAATAGATTTAAACAGAAAGCCTGATTATATCAGCATAAGGCCTTTGAAACTGGTAAACAAAAGTGTTCTCTAAATCCTTATGTTTTGCTGTGATAAATTCAGTGCAAACATTCAGTTATCACTTAGGCATTAGCACATGTTGAATTCTCTCAAGTGCTTATTGAATAAATGCAAACATGATTTCCTTGAGCCCAGAGCTGTTAAGCGGAAATAGTGATATAGGTATCCTTTCTTCATTGTGATTGCTTTCTGTTGTGGGAAGTTTTCAGCTTGCTTGACTTTATAGGCATTCTCTCAGAAAGGACCATAAGTAAGGGGAGAACACTAGTGACTGAATAATATTTAAGTTGCTTGGTATGATAGTAATAAAATTTAGAAGTTGAGAAGATGAACTATTAGAAAAGTGCCAGCCAGGGATGATTAAAAATTATTTTCAGAAAAACTAAAGGGAAGAGATTTAAAGATCTTTTTTCATATTCTCTTATGTTTTTGTGACTGCTGAAAGGTAAGTTTATGACATGTTGAGAGGTCACATTTGATTATATTTTGGTAACTTTCATTAAAATAGTACTTCTTGGCAAGTCATTAAGAATTAGGTCCATTGCAAAATGTCTGTTTTTTGAGCTGACATAAATATTGCATTAATTAAATCTATTAAGAACACTGAAATGAGATTTCATTAACTAATATCCCCTATTAGGATAATTATGACTAATTGTAGTTATTAGACTAATGGCCTTAATCCTCATGCACAATGTGTTATAAAGGTTAAGAGGCCTGTGACAAATTAAATATCAAAATTATGATCAAACTCTTTTAAAATATTTTATATAGCACTATAGTATGAGGGAAGCTTTGAAGGTACCATAGTTGGGAGCTTTGCAACTCATTTCACATAGGAAAAGGGGATAATTTTTTAATACCTTGCTATTGCTTTTAGGCAGATAATGAAAATGCATTAGAACTCTTGATTTTTAGAGCACTAGTGTTCAGTAGTATATTGGACACTAATTTTAAGTGACTTTTTATAGAAGAGGAGAATTTTCCCTCTCTAAAACCACAAACTTTTAATATTTTATTTGTTTGTTTTTCCTGTGGAGGGGTAACTTCACACTATCACACAAATAACGTGTTTGCCAGCAACTTGCCGATGTCTCCCATGAATGGGCATGTACAGTTTCAAAGCTCTTCTTAATATCTCAAAATCTGGTAGTAGATACAGAAGATGCAATGCATGATCCTTTCAATCTGTTTTGGGAAAAAGCCAAAAACAGAAGTTAAAAATGCTATTTTACATAACAAAGATTTCTCAAGGCGCAAATAAAAAGTTCATTGGGGTTCAGGCTTCAGAAGTCAACAGAATTTGGTATGGCACACAAGTAGAGTGAAATTTGAAGCCGAGAAAACTGACCTCATAGCTTGTGCAAACTTTAGGGAGGAACGCAGGAACTGCAGGAATACAAGGTCCTTACAGACAAGTGAAGATAAGTAGAGCTGCTGTTTGCTACTCAGTGGGGGAAGAGTCTTGTGAAAATGAGGATGCAGTGTTGACAACAGAATGGAGGTTCCAGTGAAGATAGGCTGAGTTGCTGTTTTGTAACTCAGTGGGGGAGTCCCGTGAAGATGAGGTGCAGTTGCTATTGCGACACAATGCCTAAAGGTTTTGCAATAACCTTCATCTAACGACCACCAGATGGGCACAGAGCCCCTTCCCACATTCTGGACGCGTGCTCAGAAGTGGGGGACAAACGAGTCAATCCAAATGATATCCAATCTTGGGAAATGAAAGGATAAGAATCTCAGAGCTTACTTAAAGGCAGAATTTTGTGTCTAGAAGGTAGCTATCCTTCAGCTGTCAATGTCCAGAGAGGATTCCAAAGCAGGTCTGCATACCTAAAGAGTGTGGGGAAAACAGTCCTCACTGTTAGGTGCTGCAGAGGATGATCCATCTCCCCTTCTGTGCCCATTCAGACTAGTAAAATAGCAAGCAGATGGAGGTATCTGCCTGCTGTGTCTTTGAAACTAGGTTATAGTATCTTAAAAATTGTGACTGAATGTTGAAAAATGCTAAAACATTGATGTGCTGGAGACTGTCACCATTTTGCCCACTGTTTCTGACGATATGAACAATAACATTCTTTTAAACTCTAACTATTGAGACTGTGTTTGGCTCTCTCACTATGGGACAACAAATATATTTTAATATTTCCATTGAAACTTTGGCATGCAGCTGACAATGATTTCACTTTCACAGGGCTGCTATGTACATGATGAAGCCCTTGTTAAGCCAGAAATACACAGTAAAATATTATAGGTATCTGTGAGAACTTGTTTTTGTTTTTTTTTTTTTGTAGTAGTAGCTGGACTTAATTCTCTGAAGGTTGACTCTTGCAAATATTTATTGATCTGTTTCCATACAGTTGATTCAATAATTTTAATTCTTTGTTTTATACTGTGACATCTCATTCTTGTGTAGTTCTCTAATACACAGTGTATGTTTCTTATTTTATAACAACTATACCTAGCTGCCAAATTATCTGGTTAGTGTCCTGGAGGGAAGTCACATGTGTTACTAATCAAGAGCTAGCATGCTCTTTCATGGCCAGTTTCCCTTAAGACCCAGCTATTAGGGCTCAGAGTTTCTTTATCACTAGCTTATAAAGCAGAGTTTCTGCCTTGGATACATGACACAGAAGCAGAGAACACAGAGGCTGACACACTGAATCAGACTAATAGTCTATCCAACACAATATTCTTGTGGTGATACTGAACAGTACCATATGAAAGAGTTCAGAGCTGGACTGAGATCCCAGTAATGAAAGGGATATATCTTCCTACCCCCAGGCAATCACTGTGTGGACAGTTTTGTGAAGCATGAGGAATGACAAGCCAAGCATGTGTTTTAATCCTTGGCAAGGTGATTGCAGTTCCTATTGTTTGTACACCTTTTCTTTTTGGAACCATTCATTTCTTTGTCTCAACTATGGTTTATGACAGCTACTTGAGCAGTAACAATGGGCTTATAAAATTAGACATGCACAATGCTATGAATGCCCCGTACTAGAGATTAAGAAATGTCAGAAGAAAATTGCCCATGTGATTTGCATTTTCTATGCTTTCCATATTATAACTGTTTGTTTGGTGGTTAATAATATACATATATTTTAACAACATATATATTTTTTTATAGATCTTCCATATCATACAGTGCTTAGTATGAAACTTGAACCCCTGCCCAGAAGTATTCAGGAACGTATCAAAGAAAATGCAAAGACTTAAATTCCATACACACGGTAGTTATTTTCACTTTTCTTCCTGACCCCCACCATTGCCTTCTAATCCATTGTAGAACTAGACTTACAGTCTGAATGTTTAATGGCCTGAGCAAGAAAATAATGATTATTATTATCATTATTATTAATAAAAATATAATTAAAATAATAAAATTGTTGGAAAAGGCAAAAAAAAGTTCTACCTACAAATTTATGTCATTTTTTTTAATGTTTTACTGAAGTAAAATGATTGTCTTGCACAGAATCCATGAGGACAATGTTTTTCTCCTGTTTGACTGTGGAACAACTTTTATAACTTTTTTCCAATTAATTTACCAGTGATAAAGTGAGTTTCAATGCTTCACAGTGCAAAAATGATCAAAAATGAGACTTTCCAGTTGTTCAATATGGATTGCATTTTCTTATTATTATTTTTCAATTTTTAGCATTTCAGCTAATTTATTTTTTCTGCTCCTAATATCCAGTTCTGGCATGTTACCATGCTTTAAATGATCGCTTTCTTCTGGCATCCCCCTCTGATGTCATCTTGAACTTTGACAGTGCCTCATCTTCATTACTTGAAAAAGTAGCTCTAGGGCAGGTGTATGTCTGCCAAATATAGTAGAGATGATGGAATGAACTCATTTAGCTTTTCTGCAGTATTGAAGAGGAAAGACTGGCCTTCTTCTTGACAACCTAGTTTAAAATCGTCTCTTTAATTAAAACTAGTCAAGAAAGAAAGCTGGGATAACTTTGCATGCTCAGACCTTTCCCTCCCTGTTTTAAACGTATCAAAATCTTTCTAGTGCTGCCTACCAGAACTATAGGAACCTGACCAGATGCTTCAAATCAATCACCTGTGAGTGAGTCTGCATGGGGGTTTATTTCTGATCAAGAGAGCATTTTTAAAATCTGGGGAACACAATTTTTCTGCTTTTAGGCTTGTTTCAGAAACCAGTGTCAAAGAACAAAAAATAAGTGCTTTTCAGATTAAATTAAATTAGGAAATATGCTCTTAGTATCTAACTATCTAATACTGTTTCTGTCACAAGGAGCAAAGCAAAGCTAATCTTGTCTGTAAATTGCACTGAAACAAATGTAATGCTGTTGTCAGTTCTCTGTATCAGTAGATCCAATTGTGCCATGTTACTTGCTAATTAAAGTAGAATTAATTCTAGTGTGTCTGCTTGCTTAAGTCAAATCCTTTGGCTCTTCTGCAACTTTCCAAGCATATAGTCAGACATCTCCCTGTGGTTTGCTTAGTGGTTTGCTAACGCTAATTCATCTATAGCTACTAAGCATTGCCCTGTGGTACTAGGAACTAAGGTTGTGAGCTCTGTAATAACCTCTGGGACCTGGAAAGTCGCATGTTTCTTCAAATAACCCAGCTGACTGAGAGATTGAATCTGTATCACAGAGTGGATTATATTCATTCATTCGGCAAAACATAATAATTCATGCCAACAAACAGTCCACCAGTTAATTTATAGAAAGTAAACACATGACAAGGAATGAAACCAGGAATCTGGGATTCATTGCAAATTTCTAGTCATGAAGTTGCTTTTTCGATAATAATTTGAGTCAGCTGGAAAAATGATCAAAATGAAGTAGTGTCCTAAGTAGCTTTTTGCTGCTGCATTTGTGAGACTGCTTTCCTGTTTCCCCTGTAGCTTTCTGCATTTGCACTTCAGATTGCCTTTGAAGTCTCTTGATTTATTTATTTTTTATCTGACATAATTTTATTTTCCACTACCCTTTACCAAGTCTAGGCTTCTTCCTGGCTCAAATGAAAGCTTCAGTTTATCAATTAATCTTATTATTTATATTCCGTTATGCTTCATTTATAAGCGCACAACTGTTTTAGCACATAGATCTGGTAATAGCTTATCATCATATCCATATCTGCCTTCTTTTTTTCTGTCTGGAACAGAGACAGGCTCAAATTTCTTGTCTAATTCTAATATTTTGTTGATTATAGTGTATAAACTGGTTGGAAAAAAAAGGCATAAAGGCATTGGAGAAGCTATAAGAGTTTTTGTGCATCATGATACTATCTGGAAACAGGAATCTGGGCTTGCTTAGCTTGGAGAAAGCTCCAAAGAGGCCTCACTGTGGACTTCTAGTACTTCAATGGAGCTTACAAGCAAGAGAGAAGCTGACATTTTACATGGGTTAATAGTGATAGGAGAAGAGGGGGTGTCTTTAAACTAAGAGTGAAGATCTAGGTTAGATGAAGAAATGCTTTACTCAAAGGATGGTGAGGCACTGGAACAGTTTGTCTACAGGAGCCATTCAAGGCTGGGTTGGATGGGACCTTGGGCTGCCTGATCTAGAGGATGGCAGTCCTGCCCATGGAAGAGGGGTTGGAACTGGATGGTCTTAAGTTCCCCTCCAACCTAAACTGTTCCATGATTTTGTAGTTCTATGATCCAAATGACAGCCAGCTGGTCTGATGAGGAGGTTATTGCACTTTTTTTTCCAATTAATCTTCTATTGGAAAATTAAATATTTAGGCAATTATTAGGAAAGTATAGCTGGCTATACCCAGCAAAATGGGATAATCATTTTAGTTCTAATTTTTATTAATCACCTAGACTTTTATCAAAGGAGATGTTCCTGTATTCCAGCTTACTGAATATTGTTTTGGAGGAACTTCTATTTTAATTATAATATTTAGCCAGTGTCATTGAGAATCTAGGGTAAAGCCGGATTAATTGATCCATCTATTCTGTTGTCAGTTACTTCAGATACTTTTCTGATCTTTTTAACTAAGTACTTTCTTTTCACATTTTTCTTTCATCACATAATAAAATTATTTTACTACATTTGTTAGCAGTGATATCAACATAACTTGAACTAGTAATTGAATATCACTGTTATTCATTCAAAATCTTTTGGGTGAACTTTCAAGAGAGTCCTGGAGTTCTACAGTTATTTGCTATTGATCTTGTAAAGCTTAAAGTAATTTTCTGAATCCCGTAACATTCCATCTTAGGTTTCAAGTAAATCAGCATTTGCTCTAGAGTCCTTCAGAAAGTCTGAAGAATTATACTTTTATATTTCCATTTATGTAAATCAGTTGATGGTAATTTATTTGTGGCTCACATTTCTAACACAGCTCTTGAAAGCTGTGGGTGTTATTTTTATCTGTAGTGGGTTCATCCATAATGTTATCCATTAAGAAGTCTAGCTGCCTAAGAGCACCCACAAATCAAGTAATTTATCTTCTCAAACTTCAGTCTTTCAGACATATATGTGCTTAGTTCTTTGCATGTGAATTTGCCCCACTTATTTTGTTAGGAATATTTAAGAACGTTAGGAAGAGGTCAAGGACCTAAGCAAATAGTAGCTGCTGCTAAATCTACTAGCTAGAGGAAAGTTATCCTCCTAAATATGAATGACAAAATTCAGTGTTTATTGCAGCTTATCATTTATAATATAATATGAATAATTAGTATCTGAATTCTGTTATGTATCCTCTCATGAACAGAAGTAGGGTTTTTGTGTTCTTTTATTCTAGATCACCACTCTTAGCCAGTACTTGATTTAGAGAATTCTGTTTTTAGAACAGTCAGGGTCACATTTAATATATAATTAATATACACATATAATTTATATACATATATATATTATATATTTAAAATGTATTTATGTACAAGCACATATATTTATACACATAGAACATATGTATTCAAAATATCTTTGCAGCTTCCATTATGGATTGTTAAGTATAAAGAGAATTATTACAGCTGTTGTGGGAAAAATGATTTTCTCATTATTTGTACAAATACTATTTCTCTCATTTGTTGTTTGAGAAGAGATAATTTTGATGCTTAATCCAATGGGAAGTTTTTTCCTCCCAATGCCGTCATTTCTTCTCATAGCTTTGATTTTTAAAAGCACTAACATCAAAAAAAGAGAATATTTCTCCAGTGAAAACTTCCTTCTCTTATAGCAAGAATAAAAGTAGTTGATGCAGAGCAATTAAGGAAGCTTAGACTTCTCTTTTCTACTGCCTTGCATACTCTGTTATTTATATCAGTGCAAAGTAAGTGCTAAATATCTGTCAAATACTTCTGCTGATTAAAAGTATTTCACAGTCACCTAGCACCCACTTCACACAGGTTTGAGTGACTGTGTACTGTGCAAAGCAGTGGGAAAATTAACTCAGACAGTAAACTGATACGGCTGATAATAAATGCTGATGTAGTTGGGCAGTATCTAAAGAGAATAAAATGGTAGTTGTGTGAGAAAGGTTAGGTGATTACAGGCCCCAATCATCATACAAGCCAAGAAGAGTAAGAGCTAAGTAAGATTTGGTAAGCCTGGGTCTAAAAGTGGTGAGACAGCATAAGTTCTTTCAACATATCTTGAAGCAAAGTGTTTATCATTGCAAATAACATTGAGATAAATTTGAATAATCTGAATAAATATAAGGATTCATGACTAGATTACTCAGCATATTATATGACTTTACTCTGAAACTGATGATAAGCAGTATCTGGTCTCAAGCTGTTGCTCATCTTCAGCAAGGTCATGGGAATCAGCTCCTGTTATAATTATTAAAAAGAATTTGCTTAATTCATCAGTGAGGTTAACCTGAATGCAAATAAAAGTATTTTTAGCATAAAAGTAGATAAGTGCTGATAAAAGGTGTGGGTAAAGGAATAAGGGACATATAGAACTTATTTGTGCTGAATTTGGAAATGAAAAGTCTTCATCCAGCTGTAAAAGGTCGTCATTTGTTGTGAATTCTATCACTCTGCTTACATTTTCTTTGTGTTACATTCTGAATCATAAGAATATCATGAGAACAACTTGAAGATATAAACTGAAGGACAGGAGGCTTGTGTAAATGTAAGAACAAAATGCAGAGGCCACAAAACTCGTTGTCAAGTGAAGATGAGGAAGTAGAATAGATGTCCATGACCTGCTCCTTATCAACTGTCCTTTTCACAGATGGTTTAGTATCTGTCAATATTCCAGTAGTTCTAAATAAATAAATGAACCCATGTTTCCAAACGTGCTTCCCTTTCCAATGTTGCTTAAAATTTTTCTCCATCAGAAGGCACAGAGATGAGCCTGGATGATTCTCCAAGAAATCTGTTTTATCCTGTAAGTCATCCTGCTATCTTCTCCCCTGAAATGTTTTTCTCATTCATGACCAAGTGTTGCCATTCCCCAGAGAAAATAAGCATTGCTTCTCTTTCTTGGTATAACAGCTGTTGCTTTGTTAAACTAACATATACTGAATTTATAGAATAGAACTGTAGAATCCTTTGAGTTGGAAGGGGCCTCTGAAGGCCATCTAGTCCAAATACCCTGCAATGAACAGGGACGCTGCAGCTAGCGACAAAGGCGTATCAGTCCTCCTCTCAGTGAGGAAATGGCATGCAATACCTTAATTCTCTTTAACAAAAGTATTGTTCCACAATCAGTTCACTGCTGCAAAAACATAAGAACAGTGCTTGTCACATCTACCCTTTCTCATCTCAACACTATCCCTTCTCTGTGCTTACAGAAAAATCCGATTTGAATCGGAGACTCAAAGTAAAATTAAGACTGTAGTTACAACAAGATGTGCCAACATGGAAGAGGCAGTGACGGAGCGATAGGTTGATGCAGCCATGGCTGGAAGGACTATTTCAACAGCAGTGACAGATTACATCTTCCTGGACTGACTGGAAAACTGTGGTATCAGTATGCAGGCATAAATAAGAAGCAATGTAATTAGTTGACACATTTTACATCAATCCTCGTATTAACAGGTATACAAGCATCTAAGCAGGACATTTGCACATACTACTGAGATGAAGCACAGTAGTAGTCAATTGGAGATATAGTTATTTGGTGTGACCGTATCACTCTTTTAGGAGCAAATTCAGTCTTCTTTGCTGTCCTAACTCTTTGCCTGTTCTCATGTTGTATGCTTATGCAAGGCTTTTAAGTTTCAGAGGAACAAATCTAATCTCTTCTACTGAATCAAAGGCCTTTAGTAATGATGAGTTTATGGCAATGATGAGTTTTTGGTTTATGGTAATGATGAGTTTTTGGCCCTGGAGCATGTTCAGAGAAGGGCAACAAAACTGGTGAGGGGTCTGGAGCACAAGTCTTATGAGGAGCGGCTGAGGGAGCTGGCATTGTTTAGTCTGGAGAAGAGGAGGCTCAGAGGAGACCTTACTGCACTCTACCACTTCCTGAAGGGGGGTTGTGGTGAGGAGGGGGTGGGCCTCTTCTCCCTGATAAATAATGACAGGATGAGAGGGAATGGCCACAAGTTGCGCCAGGGAAGATTTAGATTAGACCTGAGGAAACATTTTTTTTCTGAAAGAGTGGTCAGGCACTGGAATGGCCTGCCTAGGGAGGTGGTTGAGGCACCGTCCCTAGCGCTGTTCAAGAAGTGTTTAGATGAGGTGCTAAGGGATTTGATTTAGTAGTTGGGTAGGGATAGTGATAGGAGGATGGTTGGACTAGATGATCTTGTAGGTCCTTTCCAACCTTATGAACCTATGAACCTATGTTACAGCACAACTTTTTAAAAGAATCTGTTGCTGAATTTTCCGAACAAGATTTCTGCTGAAGCATTCCATTCTCATATGGCACTTTCCTTTTTAACTGTGCATTTCATTCTTAGCTAATTGCTATCAATATTTATGCTGTTGAACTTTTATCCTGCTGCATATTGTATAATTGCTACCATTAGATCATCTCCCAAAGGTTTTCTTTTCAGATTCGTATAATGTATCCATGTCACTCTTTTGCAAAGCATGGATTTTTGTAGTATTGTTAAATTGTCTCATAGTTCATATTTTATTATGTAACTGAAGTTGGTTATACCCAACAAATTCAGTAACTTCATGTTTACTTCTTAACATTAAGAAATATTATTGCTGTTCTCTAATATTTCTCTTTTTAAAATCAGTGTTTCTTGACATAGATAGCTTTATATCATGAAAGTAAAATCCACAGGGAGATGCAAGCTGTTTATAGATATAAAATATTCACTTACATCTCTATAATTTTGTCTGTCATAAAAGTCCAAAATTTAGCTAATTGACAGGAATAAAATATTTTCGTTTCAAGATAAATATGACATAGAAGAAAGCGCCAGTCACTTTCTCATCCAGAAGGTAAGTAGAAAATCCTGTGCAACACTTGTACTGGCAGCTGGTTTTCCAAAGGAGCTATGCCTTCTTTTGAACTAGTAATTGATTATCACTGTTATTCATACAAAACCTTTTGGGTGAAATTTCAAGAGAGTCCTGGAGTTCTTGCCATGTGTATACTGGTAAATAGGACAGAGACAGGTGTATACTAAGGTAATGGCATGTGACTGCTCAGACCGTTTAAAGGTAGGTCCATTCCCTTCTGCATTATTTTGCTTTTGAAAATGAGCACTCTCTTACATGTCCAGATAATGTTTGTAGAAGTAACATGCTCTAGTGACTCTTACTAATTAGGGTGCATTCTCCTAATTCAGTGGGTTTGGCGTGCAAACTGAACCATGCAGCTTAGCCTTAGAGGCAAGTAAGAATAGCTAGTTTGTTTTATTCAAGAGTACGGACTCAGCCTTTGAGCACATCTGAGCTCTGAAAGCAAGGGATAAAATTCAGCTTAAGACAACCAAACAAATCTGAAAATTGTGTCCAAAGTTTTAAGAAATGTGAAGAGATAACCAAATCTAATTTTAACTTGTGAATTGTTTGAGAGTTTTCAATAAACTTTGTACAAAATGTCCTGTTTCCATGATATTTTTCAGATTTGACTTGCTTCTATTCTTATTTCAATATGAGTGTCAACTATAAATGAGAGGCTCAAGAGATAGGATTACAAATACCCTCTTATTACTCAACCTAGATATGTGAGAAATATTCATTGATTAGGTTAACTCCTCTGGAAGAGGGACTTGTGCTTATGCCAAGCTCCAGGTAAGGACCACAGCAGCAGATCTCGGTGTCATAAAAATGTTGGTGAGTTTATGAGGATAATCAGGTAATGTTTGATATATCACTAAATGCTGGGCAGAGAGGCAGTACTTAGGGATTATGCACTGAAAATTTTAAACAGGAAGAAAAGTTTGTAGTCATTAGTGTTAGGCATGTCTGTAACCACTGTGGAATACTTTGATCCTTCTACACCCATCAGATATTCTGTGTCTTAAGTGAACAGTTTCAAATGTGCTTTAAAACTGGAAAATGAATAAAAAATAATAACAACTGAAGATATGAGATATAAAACTTTGTTTCTATTTTTTTTTTCTTCACCTTCCATTAGAATTCACAGTATCTGGAAAAAGAGTTTATTCACAGAATTCTTCAATTCTACTGTGGAAACATGAAATTCAATGACTGGCAGTTACAGTTTTACAGCTTGCTGTATGTGTTTGTTGATACTGCTTCCGTAATGCTATCTCTGTTGCAAAGTTCATCAGTACTGTGATAGGAGATTTAAGACAATGCATAAAACTGTATTTCCTATTTGATGCACATGCAAGGAATAGCACATTTAGTTTGATTTAGTAGCAGACTTATCTTGTTTATAGGTTATGCAGTCACAATGAACTGAGTTTCAAATAAGAATCAAAAGATTAAATTGTACGTTTTATTTTGGAGATGTAGCTGGTAGATGTGAAAGAGACTTGAAAATGAAGTCTTTAAAAAAAAAAAAGTAGGCATTTGTATTAGGAAGGCATTTTATGTTGGTGTCTCCAACACCAAAGAAAAGAAAAAATTGGAAATATGATTCAATATCATAAAGGCACTATGTACATAACCAAAGTCTATTTCACTGTGACACCTTTCCTTGAATTCCAAACACACACAAATCTTTGAAGAGAGACAGAGGAACAAAGTGTTCCACAAAGGCTTTTCCTACTCAGTGGGGAAATGCCAATGTCAGTGACACCAAGTTTATTATTCAGGCATCTTAGCAACACAGTAATTTCCTTTATTTGCAAGTAAGTAGTTCTCTTACATTGATTTATAGAAGTGAAGATTAGTGTTGATAACAGCTGTGGGAGCCAAAATACTCCCAGTTGTGTTTTTCTTTGATTGTGATAATCTCACTGTAAACCAGGGTCATATCTCTTAAGTGATTATTCCTTCTTCTCACATTAAGCTTATGCTGAACCCCCTCTCTCAAGCAAATTTCAATTCTTTTGTCACTTGCACCTTTCAGTCAACCTATGAATCAACTGGAATTTTTTACCACACGACTGGAGGAGGAATGAGTGTCTTTGCTACATTTATTCTATTGCTAATTATTTCATACTGGCACTCCAGTCCTAAGCCTGTGCTCTTGTATATTTGTTCCTCTTTGGTTAGTGACTCTGAAAAGTACCCACTGATACCTCAATATTATACTCTGTATAACAGTAATTAAGAATACATTTGGAAGCTGTTATGTTTTTAACCCTTATATTTACGTCAGTTTCTAAATCAGACATCAAACTAATTTTGCAAGAGAATTTTTCTTGGCTGGCACTGACCACCTCAAAGGCAGGTTGTGTGCCAATGGATCTCTTACAGTGGCAGCATTTGAAAACTTAACACACTGACAAGAATTTCCACTCATGTGCAGTACAGTGGTATGCCTGATGACATGCGATATTCACAAAGACAGATAAATCTGGAGCATAATTTTAGGTCTGGATTACAGAACATCATTGTCAAGTAATTTCCTATCTGCTTTTCTTGCAGCTGTATCTATGTTAAGAAGGTCTTTGATAGATATAATATATCCATCCCCATGATTTGATTATTTTAAATTGGATAAAAAGAGCTGTCTTAATCCTAGCAGCTGCAATTCTACCACCATTCAAACCCAGAGACTTGATATGCTCAAATCTCTTCAGACTATTACAGTGGCACTGAGATCACGTACATT
Source organism: Cyrtonyx montezumae (assembly GCF_038088225.1). Lineage (NCBI taxonomy): Eukaryota > Metazoa > Chordata > Aves > Galliformes > Odontophoridae > Cyrtonyx > Cyrtonyx montezumae. The sequence continues at coordinate 20,983,085 of NW_027071936.1, read as the reverse complement.
CTAACAAGAAGTATGAAAATACATGGTGGCTAGTAATTTTTTTTGTGTATGTGTCACTGCTCCTGAGAAGATTTTGCATTTTCAATTATGAAGATACATGGACTTATGTTTAAGAATAATCAGATGGGTTTTAAACTGAGAAATATCTGAAGAAAAAGAGCTTTCCAGGTTACATGCACACTTATGGGGGTCAGTTTCAACTGTCAGAGAAAGCATCTCATGGCATTTTATTACTGCTGGAATTTCTCATGCATAAGAAGATTATGAGTTGCAATTGCATTGTTCAAGTACAGAAACATGAATATATCTCACTTGATATCTAGGAGAGAGTTGTATCATCTTGATAATAGATGTGTTTAAATAAGCAGTTGATGCAATCTAGTAGGAAAATAGTATCACAACAACAAACTATAGAGGCAATAAAATGTATTAACTAGGTGTGCCTTCAAAGAAACTCTTCAAAAATGCAAAATAGTGACTACTGAAAGACCAAGTCCTTTCCAGTAAAAATACTAAACAACTGTAATAAGTAAAAATTGTGATGTTTTTTTTTCTCTTGGATCTTAATATAAATATATTCTAGCTATAAATTCTATGGGCATAGTTAACGTTATTGATGTTGAAAATAAATCTGCAGGTAATTATTGAAAAGATGATGTGCCTAAGCAGCAGGAGGGTAGTGTTCTCAGTTTTGCTCAATGAATCGTGATGAAACATTTGTTTGATTTCTTTAAACAGTTTTTGATTACCATATGTTAGTGACGAAACAGCAACAGTTATCCTGCTTATCTATCTATCGAAGAAAATAAAAGACAGTGAAAGCAAATACTGAATTGAGCCAGACCAAAAATTTTATTAAAAATGAGACTAAGAAAAAATGACTGCTACCAGGGGATTAATTCATGGTGTTGGGAAGAATCCATGCAGCAACCCTCAGCAGCTCAGTGTGTACTATAGAATTGTCATTAGACTATGATTTTAGAGACTCAAGAAACTTTGATGCCAACATGGTAACAAAAAGGCATGGTGCAGTGAGAAAGATTTGGTGAGTAAAGGAAGGAAAGTAAGAGCAAGGCAGTTTGGAGTCTAAGTCCTGCCTCCGTTTTATTCCCTTGTGTACCTGAAATAAAGGAGCTGCTTAGTGCATGTGGGGCCAGATGTTCTGAAGTCCTGCTGCTCTCTCTGCTCTCTGGAAGTGTGATTTCATTATTTCTTGCATAGCTGCATAAAAAACCTGAAGGCGATAATGCTTAACTAGTTTAACTGCAGAAGAAGACAGTGTGGAAAACATCTGCAGTTTCTAATGTTTTCTTTGTCTATTTTGTGAAAGTTACATTTATTTATTTTTTACCGCTTGATACAGAAATGGTTCACACTTCTCACTTAAGCTCAGGGTAGTATTAAGTAATTAATAGTAAGTAATTAACAGTTAAGTATTAACTGTTAAGTAATTTAGGAAAAGAGAGGAAAGAGAGATGCTCAGGAAAAAAATCTGATTATGATGACTTGCTTAGATTTATGATTTTAGCATCTGTGTATAAAGCCAAGGAAGGCTTCATGATGTAAAACTCTGTCTCCCCTTTATTTTCTTCTTCCTGAGAAAATTAGAACAAAGACGGAAATGCTTTTAAGGTCAACATCAATGGACAGGGATTGTTTATAAATGCTACATTGGAAAGACAGTTCTGTATATGCTACACCTAGCCTACTGAGTTTTTGTTTTATGTAAGTATCCATGCTTCCTGTGGCTTGACCTTCTGGATCATAAGGAGATCTTCTTGATGGAAAACGGAGGAAAAAAACCCATGGAGCCACAGTATTTCCATATGTCCTTTATTTAGAACTCTAGATTAATAGGATCTCCTAAGCAAAGGAGTCTTTTACTGTTGTGCATTGATGAACAAAGAATACTTCAAAGGCAGGGGAATTATCTTACCTAATGGTCTTCGGGGGAAAAAAAATGTAGTCATTATAATTTTCTAGAGACTTAGAATTGTTTGCATAACAGATAATCAGAAAAACAAGAAAATATTTCAGTATTCAAACCCTATTGTGAGTCCCACTCCCATTCATATAGGTTCTGCATTATTGGGAATATTTTTTGTTAGATAATGATACAAAGTTAATTCACCTGTTTTTGCCCCTTTGGCTGTTATGGAGAAAGAATTCTCTGCTGAGTCACAGAATAAAGCAGCTGAGCCTCGTGGTCTCTGAGGTTCTTCTTATCTTGTTAGTAAATAAATCTGAAATTATGAAGAATTACCAAGTCTAATTATATCATAGATCCTGAAGACAAGAATAGAAAATACTTCCCAAAGGATGAAAGATAGCATTGCCTAAGGTCAGCTTAGCACTTCCTGGAAACAAGGGCAATGTGATTTTTTAAATAGAGAAAGAAGAGCTTTCATGGAATGAAGACATTCATCCACTGGATATTTGTGTATGTAACTATAATACCATGGTAAATGATTGCTGCCAAAATTATGTTTGTGTCTACCACCCATTTATAGTTAAGTCAAAGTTATAGTTTCCACAGTTGCAGCTCTTTTTAATAACGTTTTCTCAGTTTCAAACATAACCTCGGTGCATAAGGGCAGTACAGGAGAAGATTTGGGGCCACAAGGCACAGTAATCATTAATCTACGAAAATCTGTATGGGGCCTTAGAAAACCATTTCTTGGATTATTAGGAAGCCTGTATGTTTGCTACTGGAGTACTTTGCAGAAAGGGTGACATTTAGAGGTCGCAACTCTGAAATATGTAACATAAATCATAAGTGGATCTGTGCTACTATGACTGAAAAACTTGCACCAGAATTATGTTACTGCTTATTAAGTCTCTTCTTCTTTGCTTTACTCTGCTTTGAAGTCAGATTTCTTTCTGACATGAACACAAACCATAATCCAGAAGTTCTGAGAGTATGCATGAAAAAAGACTAAGAACTGTACTGATGATATTTCTCAGTTTCACCATCTGCCCACACTCTGCTGCATTCAGTAGTTCCAATAAAATCTCTCTGAAACAGAGATGAGATGTGTAACTCTCGCAGAGTTGGCAAATCAGCTACAATAGTGGAACAGCAAAACAGTTAAAGTTCACATTTGATACAAGAATCTTCTCCCATACAACATACTGATTTTATTTTCCCTCTGCATCTATTACCTTGCTGCCTTAGTAAAAGTTAAGCATGTATAGAATCCTGCAAACAAAATAAATAAGCGTAGGTCTGTATTTTAAGTAAGCACTTTTCTCCTTCTGTTGCTTTTATACACAAATATGGGTGAAAAAATTGTTCCACTGTGACAGTTCTGACCACCTTCCATGACAGGTCAGCAGATGGTGTCTGTAAATGATGAATTTGACAACTTTTGGGGTCAGTTGTCTGAAAATGAAATATTGTAAAGGAAAAATGTGCACTGTTTTTCAAGTACGGTATCCTAGCACTGTCAAACAATAGCATAAATGGGAATTCAGTGCCAGTCAAAGAAAATCATTTGCTAGCATGTGATTCGTAGCCCATTAATCTTGGTTGCTCATCCTCCAGCTTCAGCCTAAAAAACACTTTAGCTCAGCAGGTGATGTTGTCAGTGAAAAATGAACAAGATTTAAATAAAGTGATGTGGACAAAGCAAACTGCCTCAAAGTGAATCTTCCCGTATTTGGAAACTGTGGTGATTCTTGTCTTACTGGAAACAGAGTTAATAGCTTTGCAAACTTTAACTAACAGAAAACTAAGAAATGTATTACTGAGAAAGTAAATTTTTTAAGTTAAATGAACTCTTTATAAGAAAAAAATATGATTATGTTCCACATATTCCAACGAGTCTTTCATGCTTTGCATTGTTTCAGGTGAAACTGTTCACCTGAAAGGTAAAATGAATTGCACCTAAAGCTATGAGTGCCACTCACTGGCTATGAATATCCTGTAATGAATAAGGATGACATGGGTCAGATAGCTCGTTGCAGTGTGTCCAATGGTCTAGAAATGATCTAGTTTTGGGAACATGAGACAGTGTGGAAATGAGGAGGAAATCTACAGTGTTTGCACTGAGAGAAAGAATTGAGAACTGTGGAAAAGAAATAGCTGTGGGAATACTAGCATGCAGAGGGAGACAGTGTTCCCTGTGGTAAAATGTATAGAAGATTGAAGCAGAAGTGGTAGTTGGAGGGGTCCAAGGCAATGCTAGTGCTACTTGTATTGGATTATTGAATGCATGGGGGATTTTATTGTGCAGGTATATGCTTAACAGTACAGCTAATGGGCATATGCCCACTGGTGCTTGTGGTGTAAGTGTGGTTCTCCCAGCAAGTTCCTCTTGCTTATGAGTTGATATTCGTCACTCTGCCTCTTGTTATTTAACAGCTTACTGCCTTAGGACTTCCAGGGAATCCTCCTTTTGTTGCATCATGGTCACTGACTGCTTTGCTGTGGTTAGATGTGCTAGTAGTCCCTGATAGGGGTTTTGCTTTGGGAAGACCGAGTGGTGACTTATGTGCCTGATGATAATGGCAATTGTCACTTAGTCTGGGTTTTTTTCGTTATTCTGGGTGAGAGGTTATATGAAGAATTGGGGCACAGTCACAGCCATTTTATCCCAAGGAAATAATTTCTTGGAGAAATAGATGAGGATAATAGGGAACATTCAAAAGTAATCTAGCCTTATTATAAATGCAGAAAAATGGAGTAGTGCAAAGCAGGAGAAAAAGAGACACCTGAAGTGCTGCTGAGGAGAAATTGGAGTGATTATACAAAAGACAGAAGGAAGTGGAAGTTAATCCTGGCTTCCACAACTTTTCTTTGAATTTTAACACAGGCAATATCCCTTAAAATGATTTTTTTTTTGGTCATTTTTCATGGGTAGGTGACCGCTGTGGAGATCCATTGTTCTTTTGGAATAGAGTAGAAACTGACTCTTTCTAAGCCTGATACCTTTATATTATGTAAAGTCATCAGAATCAAGTGAATCTTTGCCTGTACTAAACTCCTGCACTTGTGTAGTGGATGAAAATTTTGCTATTGCTGTTGAAGAGAAACTCAGGTAAAAAGCCCAAGAAAAACAAAAGATGATAATATGTGTCTTTTATTCAGTGCTCTAGATGTGAACTATGTACCTGGTGTTAGGTAAATCAGCACTCCTTTAGGCTTCATACTGTGGTCAGAAAACCTTGGGACGTTCTCTCCCATTAGGCTTTCTTGTACACCACTTGTGTCTGTAATTTCCAAGTTACTGTGCTGTATACCATAGTTTTTTTAATTATGGATTATTTTTTTTACCATCTCACTTAGGAAGGGATGTCTTTCTCTAGCCACTGTGGAAGACATATTTGGAAGACAGTTTTAGGACATGTCTGTCCATTTTAACTTCATTCACATAAATACTGCAGCCTGAGTACAGATTAATCTACGTGATCCAGGAACTTATCAATTACAAATCAAGATTCAACGTAAATTTAGCCTCTAGATTAGATAGGAAACAACTACCTAGTGATATGTGAAGTGCATTATCTCTGGATCTATTGTTAGCAAAAAATAGGGGATAGTATTTTTTTGACCAGCAGAGAGTTAGATTCTGACAGGGGCCAGGACATATCTCCTCTCAGAAATGAACTCTCAATAAGCAGTGGGGCTGGTGGGCAATAAAGAGTTCAAAGGGAAGTGAGAAAAGAGAATAATGTCCTGACTGAAAAAAAAAAATATACCTGTGCAAACACAGGCATCAGTGAGCTGGTGGAGTCACCATTCCTGGAAGATTTCAAGAAAAGGGCAAATGCTGCACTGAGTGACAGCATGGTCTGGAGTGTTCTCAGACATGGGTTGATGGTTGGACTATATTTTCTTAGTGGTCTTTCCAGCCTTTGATCTCTCTGCGTTAGTTTGTGCCTTCCACCAGGATGTGAATATTCAGTGATGAGATTTTCAAAACTTGGGAGCTGCAGCTTCTTTTTGCAATAAAATATTTTCCTTAGCAGAAGGTGTTAGTTGCTGTTCTTATGCATTTTCAGATCAATAAACCTGATGATGTTCTGTGGCTGGGAATTTTTGTAGGTAAATCTTGGCATGACATGAAATATGGCTAAGAGATTTCTATCATATTATTGTAGCCTATTCTCTTCTCTGAGTTGTGAATACAGGAAGAATTGTGGCAGCTCTGTGACCCAAAACCTGCTCAGAGACCTACAGGATAGTTAAGGATGAAGGATTTCAGCTTATTGCTTTGGGGAATCGTGAAGAAAATGGCAGAATTTCCAAATCATTGAAATATACTCTGGATAGTTGTTTAGGAGAGACCATTATTACTAATTTGCTGGTTGCATGTGGTACTAGACTTCCAAGAATGTTTAATTCAGTCTCAATTCACCAAAAATGCTAGTACGAGATGTTCACTTTGAACACTTTTTAACTAAGCTGGCAAGAATATTTCTTCATATGGTACTCAAATGATGCTGAAGGGATGCTTCTGTAGTAACAGCCTACCTGGCAGACCAGAAGAGGAGAGCCTGTCTGTTACAAATGGAAACAGAACCAGGCTTCAAGATATTCTCTATTCTCTTAGAAGACATTAATCTTGCAAAAAAATTTTAATTGTTTTTTATTTTTTTTCCCACTATTATTCTGAACAAGATATTTTTTTACACAATTTGTGTAAGCAGTCATACCAGTATGAGCAACTTTGAGAGTGTCAGTCAAATATTTCTTTTTCTGTTGAGGAAATAGGATGATAATATTAAAGCTAGTACAGATATTCTCTTCTAAACTACCAAGTAGACAGTAAGTCTCAATGGGGCATGCAGTTATCATAGAGTAATCACAGCTATGGAAACTTATATGTCACAGTAGAATTTAATGTTACAAGAACATGGGTGATACAAAATCAAGTGAATGAAAATTATGGATGATATACTCTGTTCCTGAATTTACTTATTTATTTATTTTTCCTAGGGAATCTCAATAGAATTAAATGCACAGGACAACATCGATTTTTAAAACTGAAGGTTTTCTTATATGTGTATATATTTTTAAATCTTGATTTATTTATTTTTTGCCAGATTCAAGCATATAGATTATGGCACCCTTTATGGTGATTCTGCTATTAGTCATCAGAAGCAGAAAGTCTTTTGAAGAGAGATCGCAATACCCGTCCTTGTCAAAGGACTGAAGCCAACACTGTCACTAAAAGATCTGCTCTGTTTGTAACGAAAATCCTAAACAAAGTATGAGATCTACATCAAAATTAAGCTACTCCTTCTTGGCAGAAACCCAAAGGGAAGGAAGGTGGCACTGGCAATACCTATGTTCTGGTGATGTGAATCTTTCTGAAGAGGTGCAGGTGTTCAGTTCTGCTGTATGAAAAGATTATTTCCATCCTTTTTTCTTACTTTCTTTTTTTTATTTTTTATTGAAATTGGCGACATCTTTTACTGGAGACAAATGTTCTGGTGTTCTTAAACTCTTTAGTTGTGGAAAGAAATCCACTATGGTACCGTGTATTGAGTTATTTCAGGGGCAGCACACAGAGTATACAACTTGTAAGGTTGTGGTGAAATGTGCCAAGGGAAATGGCCTTCTATTTCCAGCTGATACATAGGCCAGCATAAAGAGGATGCATAAACCACCTGAATAACTGAAAAGTTATTCCAACATATCCTGTGAAAACAATCTATTTAAAACAATGAAAGTACTTGAAAATCCTGAGCAGGCTTGTTCCACAAACAGAAGGACTTAGCTAAATGAAGGGGAAAAAATAAAGTTAAATAACCTGTTACTGAGAGCTGGATTCAAGCATAAATGGTTTATTATGAAGAAATATTTAGATGATCTGGCGTGCTACAGCCTGCTGCTAGTTGCTTGTAAAAGAGCCCATTTATCGTGTTTGTGGGCACTAGAGTTGTCAGGTGGCTCTTTCCCATTAAGGGAAGATAGAAACTGAATCTGTTCTCTTGCAGAACACTTCAGCTCTCCTGAGATGGAAGGAGATGGCAGTACAAACAAAGCGGATGAAATGCCACTACAAATCTAAGAGTGCCTTTTTGCCTGATAAGTTTCTACTTCCAGATAGACAAACAGAATAAAATTCCTGGTGTTTCCACCTGCCTAGATTCAGCACATGTGATCACAGTGTAGAGGTAACACCTAAGCTGAACATGGAGCTCTATTACCTTACACACTACCACCAAAATCTGTAAAGAAGAATTAATTGTTTTAAGAACCAACTTAAAAAGACTGCCCTATATAGTGTCAGAATGTTATCTGAGGAGAAAACATTTGTAAAATCTGCATGTTAGTCCAAGTTTTGTTCTCTTCTGGGTTTGTTAAGCTACTGGGAGTCTTGAATCATCATGCCTGATGCTGCTGTATCAGTTGTGCTGCAGTGTTGGGAATGCAGGAAGATTCCATAAGCAGAAACTGCGTGATCTGCGTGAGGTCTGAAGTAGACAGGTGAGGGCAATGCATCATGGAGTGAAGCTCCTGCTCTGAGCAGGATGATGGTGATCACAAAGTAGCAGTTTCACTGAGTTGTTTCTGAGTTTATAAACCACAGCCAATTTAGAGATACTTTGGTTTCCTTGACACTGAGCTACAAATGAATTTTTTGGGAAAGGGAGGGAGGAAGGAGGGGAGGGAGGAAGGGAAGGAAGGAGGAAGGAAACAGAAAGAAAGGAAGGAAGAAAGGAAGAAAAAGAAAGAAAGAAAGAAAGAAAGAAAGAAAGAAAGAAAGAAAGAAAGAAAGAAAGAAAGAAAGAAAGAAAGAAAGAAAGAAAGAAAGAAAGAAAGAAAGAAAGAAAGAAAGAAAGAAAGAAAGAAAGAAAGAAAGAAAGAAAGAAAGAAAGAAAGGGAAAGAGAGAAAGAGAGAAGGAGAGAAAGAAGGAGAGAAAGAAAGAGAGAAAGAGAGAAAGAGAGAAAGAGAGAAAGAGAGAGAAAGAGAGAAAGAGAGAAAGAGAGAGAGAAAGAAAGAAAGAAAGAAAGAAAGAAAGAAAGAAAGAAAGAAAGAAAGAAAGAAAGAAAGAAAGAAAGAAAGAAAGAAAGAAAGAAAGAAAGAAAGAAAGAAAGGGAAAGAGGGAAAGAGAGAAAGAGAGAAAGAGAGAAAGAAGGAGAGAAAGAAGGAGAGAAAGAAAGAGAGAAAGAGAGAAAGAGAGAAAGAGAGAGAGAGAAAGAGAGAGAGAGAAAGAGAGAAAGAGAGAAAGAGAGAGAGAGAAAGAGAGAAAGAGAGAGAGAAAGAAAGAAAGAAAAAGAAAGAAAGAAAGAAAGAAAGAAAGAAAGAAAGAAAGAAAGGAAGGAAGGAAGGAAGGAAGGAAGGAAGGAAGGAAGAGGAAGGAAGGAAGGAAGGAAGAGGAAGGAAGGAAGAAAGGAAGGAAGGAAGAAAAAAGAGGTATTTCTCAGTTCTAGACCACACTTTGAAGAGGATGACTGTAATCTATTTTGATTAAAATACTTAACACTCATCAGAACCAACACAATGCAGTGAAAGATCACTTTTTAGTCTCCCAATTAGACTCCTAATTAAGAGACACCCAATTTAAGGAAATAAATACCTTAAGAGAAGGAAGGGCATTGTGTTTTCAACTCTGCTATGCTGAATGCTTGTTTATGTAAGGAGAAAGACCCTTCTGGAAGATTGACAGTATACTTCTGCAACCCAATGTTTTCATTTGTAGGTAATATGCTATTTCTGAAGCTCTAAGGATTGAACAAGGAGCCTATAGCTGTTCTGTTGAACTTCTGTAAGCACAAAGATCCCTGAATTCTTCAGGTCATGTGCTAATCTATGTCCAGCTGCATTTGTGTTTGTGATGCAGCAACAAAATCCTGAGGCTTCATTCCCTGAGAAGCTCAGCTGTGTCTACTGGCTCCTGTTATCAACCTGGGAAAAATAGAACATGCCTAGGATAAAGCAAGATAGACTGACTGCAGAGAGCATTGTAGCAGTGAAAGGAACTGAGCATCAGTTATAGAAATAAGCAAGGGATTAAAGATGCTAAATAACAGGAAGAGTTGAACAGTCTCACTCTTTCTGATTACAACTTGAATATCTAGTAATACTCATTTTCTGTTCATTTTGTAAACACAATTATGTCTGTTTATTTTGTAGAGAAAATAATGTTTTAAAAGAACAAAATTATCCTGCGTATTTTCTTAATTTTCAGTTTGGGTTATTCTCAGAGGGATGTCAGCTGTGATTTCTATGCAGGATACAATACATTACCCATATATTGCACTGATGACATGTCCTTAAGGCTATCTTCACTTTTCTTTCCCGAAGTAATTACTCACTGTTTTTTGTGATACTACATTTCCTAGTTATTTTAAATATTTTAAGCTGCAGAGCTCTGTGAGAAGTGGATTGTTTATTATAAAATAATTTTTTAATATACATTTCTACTATTGTCTTAAAATTTCTATCTCAGCTCGCATTTGATGGTGTGATGTATCAAATTTAACATGAATTTCTAGCACAAGCTCTGTTTTTGTAATTGAACTGTATGTTGTAGTTTCTTACTTCCAAAAATAATTATGTGGCAACACGTGTTTTCCAGTAACTATTAACTTTTTGTCTCCAACATGCATTTTCTTTGTGCATACAAGATACATTGTAGATGCACCCTCTGAAGTTATTTGGTAGCCTTTGCTATATATAGTTGTACTACCAACTCTTACATCTTCTATGTGGCAGAATTTTAATTAAACAATCTGAGCATGTTCATAAATTGTTTTTGCTGGAAATATGCAATTCTTGTTAAAATTAAACTGCAAATTGCAGTGGTTTCTTTTGTTTATAATAAATAATTATGAACTATGAAAAATACAGCACAAATTATGGAACATTATTGTAAAGTCAATTTTTACCCTATATTTGGAAATAGATTGCTGAAGTGCTGAATGAAGTATATGTCAAAGTTGGTTTAGTATGGCAGGTATGTTTTATTACAAGTGTGGTTCTGACTTCTATTTTGTTTTGTTGGCTCACAAAGTCAGAGTCAGATGCTGGTGTTATGGCAGTCGAGGCTGAACCTTCCCATCAGTATCCCATTACATTTTGTTGCTGAGTTACAGAGGACAGTAGAGGGACAGTCTGACAGAATGGTGTCTGGCATGGAAGTGTGTATGAAGCAAAGGTTTGTAAATGAATTCCTCCGTGTGGAAAAGTCTGACAGTCATTGATGCTTGCTGAACATTTTTGAAGATCAAGCAGTAGATGGGAGCAGAGTGACATGGTAGATGTTGCATTTCAGCTGTGGTGACAGAGACAGTGTATCACCTCTGCTTGTGAAGATTTTTATGAGCATGACATTCAGGCTCTTTTCATTGTTGGTAATGGTGGTGACTATGTTGAAAAGAAGTGTTTTGTAGCTGAGTATTTGCTCCATCAAACAGTGTTCTTATTTTCTTTATCACAGTTTCCACAGAAATATATAGGAAGCATTACTTTTGGAGCAACCTAATGTATTCCTTTTAATTACTTATGCAGATATTTATTTATTTATTTGTTTATTTCAGTAGTACTAGCTTTACTTCAGTAATGAAAATAGTAAACCATTTTTTTTTCCAGGAAAATATTGTTAATAATAAACTCTCTATCAATTGGACATAGACATTCCTAAACAATGAAGATCTACTCCAGAAGATTGTAATTTAGGAAGCTGATCAGCTGCTAAAATGGAGATGTATTTGCCTAAAATTACATAAGGAAGCAATATTTATGCATACAAACTTCATCTCACATGACTGTTCCAGAGTAAGATTAATATCTTCAGTGTATTGACTACCTGGTCAATTCAGCAGTCTAAACTTGGTTTCTCTTTCAACTAAGCTGGCCTAGTTTATCCAGCCACACGAAGTTGGGAATATGACATAGGATCTTCCAGCTCCTTTGACCTTTCTAAAATGTCCTAAGGCCTTTTTATATATAAATAATTATAAATATGTAAATAATATATAAATATATAAATGATATAGAAATATATAAATATCCTGAATGAAAAATGTCAAAAAGATTCCTTTGTTTAGGCAGTAAAACCAAATCTGGTTCTAAGCATGTAATACAAGCTTAGATATATAGCTCATATGGAAATATCCAATTGTAAGAGTCTTAATCTTGAACTGATTTATAGAGTAAATGCCTACAGTTATTATTTAGAACTACTCTTAGATGGAGGCATTTTATATCCTCTTCCTACTTGATGAGTCTTGCTTTACAAGGATCTGAGCAAAGAAAATCAATGAAAAAATTAAAGCATCATTATATATGGTTACTTGCAGCAAACCTGACTGTACAACTCAAATGAGAAAACTGTTCCAGTTTTTAAAATCTAAGCAATGCATGACACGGTGTAGGATATAAAAATTCCAATATTATAAGATGCTTCAGTGTGGGAATACAAGGACTATTCAGAGTGGAAGCTGTAGAGCAAGATAAACAGCCTGAGAAAGCTAAGTTGAGAACCAAGGTCACCTCAGAAGAAGAGAATAACCAACTCAAGAAAGCTGTGTGATAGCCATGTGATAATGACCCTGATTGGAGGAAGAGTGTGTGGTTTGGAACAACTCATGACTGATGGAAAAGCACCTGCATGAACAGTTAAGGAGTGTTTGTGGAATGGTTTTTGACTTGTAAAGGTGAGTGGAAAAGTTAAAAGAGAAAGCTGTAGGTATGTTAGAACCTGTAGTAAATGATTTGGATCGTTCATATCTGAGTTTGTGCCTCAGATGCTGCACTTCAGTGCTTCACCACTATTCCATTGCAAGAATGATGAATGCTGAGAAGTAACCAAAGACTGGATTATACTTGAGCATATACTGGCTCAATTTCTACAAAGGATAAAGTCAAGCATTTCGGAACAAAGCATATTTACTTGAACTATATATCTTTAAATATTTATTACACATTCATTACTCTCCACTAAAAGTTTCTGTGTTTTTTGAATATCTTGCTTACATTTGAAGGAGCTGGTATTCTGGTGACATCTTAAAATTGAAATAAAGAATCTGAGATCAAGATGGATCTGATTAACTCTCAACTGTGAATCTACAAAATATGAAGTGTCAGACAGACAGACACGTGTATATGTATATATAAAAGAAAAGAAAGACTGAAAGACTAAGATTAAATTGCAGAGGTGAAAAAAGTGGAGTCAGATATTTTTTTTCCTACCAAACACAATATATTTAATTGCCTAGTTTTTTTGCTTTAATTTCAGGGTCACTGCAGAATGAGAGTATGTGGCTGTGCAAAATCAGGGTACTTATAAATACTAAAATGTCTATATAACTATCAATAATCAGAAGACCCAGCTGATGCTATTGAGGTTGACTCTGTAAACATAATGTTCTCTTTACTATTCTTCATTTTTTCACATGATGTTTTTAATGAGATGAGCATATTTTGTAAATCTACATGGCCAAGACAATGTAAAAGCTGCAGTCTGATCCAGAGTTTTATCATAGATTTATTGTGGAACACTGCTCACATCTAGAAACTATGGATTTTGTTCATTAGCGTTTGAAGGAGTGGAATGCTGATTGCAGGTATAGATTTAAATTTGGAGTAGCTGTGTGGAATGAAAGGATAATGTATATTTTGGCAAGAGAAACTACTCATAAATGTGGGTGGAACTGAGTAACAATAGCAAATGAAAGGGGATAAAAGGAACTAATGTGAGCAGCAGTGAAGGTTTTTTTGGGTAGAAATAGTGGTTGCCAATATGCACATTTATCAGGCAAATATACTGCTTGCTGCTGCTAAAGGCACATTTAATTCCATATTTGCTACTGTGATGTTTTACTCTGAGCACTGCACTATTCATTTAAATGATCGTGCTACTTGTCTTTATGTTGTTTCTTAATACAATGTGCAGCTGAACATTAGCATTTATTATATAACCTTTCTGACAAGGTACAGCGTCAGCAGAAAGGGAAAAGACAGATAAATGAAGGGCAAATAAGTATGCTAGCACAAGATTTCATGAATACATATTCTTCAAAAGCTAAGAATATCATAAGCATTTCATTCATAGGTAAAACTTCCACACACCTCTGTTTCCCTTTTTGTATTTCCAATTACTACATATCCATAATGCAAAGCTGTGCAGAAAGAAATTATACTCTTCAGAAAGAAGGAATTTGAGAATATAGTTTATGTGGATATGTGATTTATGTGTTAGATGGAGTAAAATCCATTGTATTTCAGGCTGCAGGTGGATTCCCAGTAGATGTGATGCTGCAGCAGTTTTGCATTTCCAGTTTCAGTCAACAGTGAAGCTAAGCAAGTATTTCCAATGGACAAGTGTTGCAGAGCTCTTGCATACGCCAGTGTGCATATACTATGCTATACATACACTTGTTCAGTGACACAGGTCAACAAAGACAGAAGACTGTGCCTTTATTGGCACCCCTGTGAACACATGGCTCCTGGATGTTCCCAGATCATTTTCACATTTGGTCCTTCCCTTAAACATAAAGAGTTTTACATGGTACTCATGTTTACATGGTACTCTGTAATAATTTCTACACACCAGTAAGCGATCACTCCCTCTGACTTGCACAGTGTTCAAAGGAGACAGTTTCTTCACTGTCTTCTCTTTATGGGTCTCCAATCAGGGACAACAATCAGACCATTCTCCTCAGATAGTTTTAAGTGCAGCTAATTCAATGCATGATATTGCCATTGATAACGTAACTAGATTTCTTATACTAGTCTTTGTGTTTATTGCCATTAGCCTTTAATCACACAATCTAACACTTTTATGTGTGTATCATTGATGTAATTGTCCTTCTCACTTACCTCACTTAGTTCCCCAATCTAAATCAGAGTCTGAAGCAAGTAATTGCAGGGAATATATTGTGCCTCTCAGCTTCAAGGTCCAAATTTGCAAAAACTGGAGGTTTGATCACTTAAAAGAGGATGAGTTTAGCTTTACTAAGGTATTAAGAATGTAAGACCTCAGTAAACAGAGTTCAACACTGCTGTCATCAACTATTTCTCAGTCAGGGATATTCTCACAGAGACAAATAAATGAGGGAAATTAAAGTAAATTAAAATTCACCCTATTGAGAAACAAGCTGTTTACCTGAAGTGCTTTTTGTTAAGAGGCACCAACAAAGTCATATTTCAAATTACAGTAATAGTGACATCCCAGGTGACAGGTGCAACTGAGGAATTGTGCAGAAAAAAAGATTTATGAAAACAAAATTTCATGTGGAATTCTTTTCTTCTTTGTTAAAAAAAAATAGAAAAGAGAATTATTTTTCTCTTAGAGCCTCTGGCTGTGGGGCTTATGACTTACCAGTATGTCCCAAAATGCACATAACGTGATGAATTCCAAATTAATGTAGCCTTATGTGTTTCTTTTTCTTTCTGATTCAAGTATGTTTTATTTTCCTGTTGCATAAAAAAGATTGTTAGCTTTTAAGCTCTCTTCTGCAAACAGTGTTTTGGAAATATCACTCACTTTTATTTAATTCTCAGAATTTTAATAAGGCATACTGAGCATTAATATTTAAACTCACTTCTAAAATTATTTTTTCCATGTTAGTATTTGTTCAGTTTTATGACTAACTGAAGTGCAATACATTTACATTTCAGGGCTCTAAGAAGAATTAAGAACTTCTGTCTGACGCTGTAGAGTTCATTCAAACTCATATTCAGCAGAAAAAAGAGCCACATAAGAGGCCAATTGTAGGAGGGGGGGAGGGATGAAGACAAGGAAAAAAGAAAAAAGGAGGCTGTAGCTTATCTGTGAAGAATGTGTGAGGATAGATACTTCCTCCAGAATTACTATTTGGTAGCACTAGCTTTGGGCATTTAAATTTCTGTTCCACTGATTTAAGTTATTGCCATTAAAAGTCAGATTAAATCATTTGTATATTCATGTATAGTTTTTGTTTGTTTGTTTGTTTAATTGCTTGGGTAATCTATATTGCATTCCTTAGAGAGAAATTCATTTCCTTATAGGTACATGACGGTGTTATATTCCCAAGAGATATATTATGATATTGTGATATCTATTTTTCAAAATGACTTCCATGAAACTAATGAAATGAAATCTTGCCAATATACGTAGGGATTTCAGAAATAAATTAAACTTTTTGATGGATGAGGAATTGGTTCCAAGATTATTTCCAGAAAGTGGCAGTCAATGGCTCAGTGTCCAGATGGAAATTGGTGATGAGTGGTGTCCCTCAGGGTCAGTACTAGGATCAGTACTCTTTAACATCTTCATCAATGACATCATCAGTGGGATTGAGTGCGCCCTCAGCAAGTTTGCAGATGAAACTCAGCTGTATGGTGCCATCAGCATGCTCAAGAGGCAACATGCCATTTATTCACTGCAGGGGAGGTGAACTAGATTAGCTTTGAGGGTCCCTTCCAACTTCAAAGAATCTGATCTTCTATAAGGGAACTGTTATGTCACAGATTG
Source organism: Cyrtonyx montezumae (assembly GCF_038088225.1). Lineage (NCBI taxonomy): Eukaryota > Metazoa > Chordata > Aves > Galliformes > Odontophoridae > Cyrtonyx > Cyrtonyx montezumae. The sequence continues at coordinate 20,966,672 of NW_027071936.1, read as the reverse complement.
AACTAATGATTGAGAGAAGGGGGTGGCTGGCCCAGGAAGTGCAGGTGTATGCTTCCCATCCAACTGGAAGTGGTAAACCCTGGATCCACCCCTCCCTGGGCTCATTTAAGGGCTAGCCTCTGAAAGGAGAGTGTCTCCAGGATGAAGGCTGTATCCTGAGTAGGAGTGTTCTGTAGCCTGAGATGCTGTCATTACTTTGGTGAGTCTACCTTTTCCTACACATGGTTATTGATATTCCTAATGATGCTTTCTCTAGTTTAACAAAGAATATATCTGAAGTAATTTCGCTGCTTCCAAGGTTCAGTAGTTTCTGTTATTCAAATGATTTTCTGATGTTTCTGACTTCATATAGTACAGGAGATGGGCCAATTACATTACCTGGTGGTTATTCTTTCTTCTGTTCCCTGACTATGAGGATAATGCCTTAAATACTACTGCAGAAGATAACTAGACCCTGAAAGAGTTGTTTTTATTTAAGATATTTCCAAAGATTTTTCAAGTGATTAGTAAAGTGCTTCAGGACATACTACTGTCTCAGTTAGACTACCTGTGGCAATGCTTTTGTTTCTGTTAGGAACAAATATTAGCAACAAGTATTTTCTTCATTGTTCCAGTATGGTTCCCTTTCTAGCCGATGCTACCATTACTGTATCTTCTATGGTAGAATAATCACAACCAAATTTGCTTTAGTGACCCTAGAAATGAGTAATTTATATTATTATGAACAGAGTATCTTGAGATGTTGCCATGTTAGCATATTGCACATTCGAGGAAAATGGTTTTAAGAACAAATTTACTGCAATATGGAAGTTATTTACAAGTTCCTAGAGATACCAGTTTCTGCTGACCCTTGCAGAGTGGAAGCTCTTGGCATTTACACAAAAAGATTGAATAACAAACTGAATGCACTCATATATGTAGCATGTACCAGGACATTTCTGCTGCTGTCTGTAACCAGATGTGTTTACTTACTATAAGATTTTTTAAAAGACCATGATGTTTAAATCTTATCAGAAACAGAAGCATCCTGTGTAATTCTTGTAGAAATTTGCTTTCATTGTTGGCAGAACTTTGCTATTGGTACTTCATTGTAGCTGTGACTAAATAATGTGAGCTAACCCAGTATCCTTTGAAGTCAGAGTGCTGTGATTCAAATTGAAGTTACGAAGCATATGTTGACAGGTACCTTGATTTCTGATTGCTTTTGAATATGCCATTATTCTTAAAGATACTCTGCTAATGCATTCACATTTATCTTGGCATAAAGCTTTTGAGATATTCAACTACAGATTAATTTGGAGTCCTTTTCATTTCTATAATTTGCACGAAACTATTCATGTGTCTTTTCTCTTACCAGTTCTTCTGGGTTACTGCAGCACTTGACATCACACATAACACTGAAGGACACTTATTTCCGTTTTACTTCTAATTTCTCAGTTTATGAAGATGGATATTTCTTCATTTGCCTTCCAATTTTTCCCATTTGTTTTTCACATTAGAGTTCATTTCCTTCTTGTTCTATGCCTCTTTGTTTACTTTTAGCTCTGAAATAGTTTGTAGGATGAGAGACTTTAAACCAGCATTTTTTTAGGCTGTTGTTTAGGCTACAACAGCAATTCTTTAATGGCCAAAACAAAAATGGAAATATTCGCTTTCATTCATCTGAATTCTAAAATCACGTTGATTTCTCCTTTAAGGTTCTTCAGAAAACACATGGATTGTGTAATCTTGTTCATGCCTCTGAGTTCCTTTTTTTTTTTTTTTTTTATTTTTATTTAAGTACAAGTAAGCACAGAGCAGGGTGAGCTTAAAAACAAAATGGAAGCAAAGTTGTTCCCTGGCTTAAAAATTTGTGTATACAAGGGAAAACTATACTAAGTAGAGAACTTCAGAATGAGAAGAATCAGTCAATTATGCAATTATTTATGAGGTAGATGGAGTTTATCAGTAAGAAAGAGAATATTGTGGAATTTGATGAGATAGCCAGAATACTGGAAAATAAGCCTATAATCTCACAAATACTGAAAATTCGTCATCACCATAAAGCCAGCAAAATAACATATAAGTTTAACAATAGGAACATACAGACAGGATAACAAGTATGTGTGAGATAAAAGCCAGTGCTTTCCTGATTATATTTTTCCTTTCTATTGTTCTCTGTAACTGAAGTTCAAATACACAGAAATATGATGCATCCAGAATACAATAGATTTAAGAGATTTTTTCTTTTTTTGCCAAATGCGTAGCAGATTTAATTGTGAGTTTACTATAAAAACTTGGTCTGAATTTTTTTTTGTCCAGAATTTCCAGATATCTTCAGCTATTTCAGCTTCTGTTGTTTAAAAAATAAAAATAAATCATAAGTGGATAACCAAATTAAGTATGTAATTCTGAGCCAGAGAAAGAGGACAAGTTCAGAGAAACCCAGGAGAACATCCACTGCTTCCTCTATTCTATTAAATCACTTGTAAGTGAATTAATACTATTGATAATTTTTAGCCTACATAACTTTCGGTGGGGGCTGGTCTTTTGTTTGTTAACTTTTTCTTGTAAAAGCTTTCCAAAAAAGTCAGTAGTTTTTATTGAAGTTTATATGTAATAAGTTTATTTAGCTAATAAGGACAATATTTATGTTAGATGTTAAAGAACTATTTATGAACTTTTTTCCTCAAGTAGTCACAAAGCTTCTTAGCGTGTTACAGATTAGCCACACAGAATCACACATACACTTCAAGTCTTCTATTGTATAAATACTGTCCAAATCAGAGTTTGGAATTTTAATTGGGGCTTAATAAATGTGCAGGTCTACTTAAAGCCTGCATAATTCCACCAACATTCACAATAGTATTATTAAATCATCTATAATTATTCATTTGAAATCATTGGATTATTATTGCTTCTCAGAAGGAGTTGAAAATACAAGGAGAAAAAGAATCAATTAAATACTCTTTAAATAAAACATTAAAAGAAGTTGTCCACATTTACTGAAATTATTTAGACAAGAAAAACATATTTTCTATGGAAATGTAATGAGGTAATCAGTGTACCTGCATGTTTTTAAAAATGTTTGAGTGCTTTTGGAAACTGTACTTACCCATTCAGTGTGAGGTACAATTTTTGTACAAAGAAGCCAAGATAGCATTCAGCAGTGTTAATCTATAGGGAGAAAGGAGAGTATTTTAATTATCCTCATTTTCTACCTTGTAGCTCAGGAAGCCTGCCCATGAACTGCATGTGATTGAGAAGTAGTTGTACTTGTAGTATCATCACATGCTGCTGTTAGCATTGTAATTGAAGTGCCATACTGTTTCGGAATTAATATGTTTTCACAATTGGAATTTGATGAAAAATATGATTAAAACAAGGAGTGCCAGCCTTTGGAAATATTTTAAACACCTGTCAGTGTGTTAAAAATGAAGATGGGCTTTGTTAATTCTTATCATGATAATTTATTTCTTACTGCTATTGTCAAGATATGCAATTCATACTTCTCTTTTATGATCCAGCAAAACAAAGTAACTTAGTTTTTTTTTTCTACTCATCAAAAGGTCAAATAAAAAGTGGAAAATTGGGAGGATGACATGCCCTTCCCTGACTGCCTTTCATTGCTAGAATTTAGTGATATAGTCTTTCTCCAGAAATGAAAAGGCTAATTTTTTTCTTTTTTAAGAAAATAACAAAAACCATTTGTCTGTGATACATATAGTTATTTGGCTTTTAAGAATGCCTCCCTTTGTGATGGGATGTGTCACAGAAACACCTGCTCTCTAGGGTTAATTTCCTCTGTACAATTCCATTTCTTCTCCAGATGCAGTACACCCTTCTGTGTGCTCCCAGTGGAGCATCTTGTCTGTAAACAGCATAGTGAGCTGTCTACTTATAACAGAAACTCTTTTTGTAAGACTTATTAACCAAGGAAAAGGGATCTGAACTTTAAGGGTTTTCAAAGATAAAGCATAATTTTTCAGCTTTCAACTGTTGTTTTGAATTTATCTCAAGTCAACAATAAACAAAGGACATTACCATTTGAAGGACTCCTGTGAATGAAGAAATTGATGCACACCTGTGTACTTCTATTGCAACAATCACACAGCTGTTTGCATAATAGACCCTTGACAAAGTGCTAGGTGTATCAAGACCTGATAGTTTTCTGTCCAAACAATAGTTATATTTTCTTAATCAGAAATGACAAGAATTCCTAGTCTGATTTTTCTGAGAGCTATAAATTGACTAATAAGAAAAGAATAATCAAAGAAAAAAAATGGGAAACTAAGCTACTCTTTTAAATTTGTTTCATAATCTTTATTATTAAACATCTGATGATTTTGTTACTTGAAATTAAAAATAGAAAGCTCAGCTTATTTCTGGAAGCCACTGCCAGGGTATAAATGTGTATTTTAACAGCCTTATTGTTGATCCAGATCATTCATGAAGACAATGTTTCACACACAATATAAGGAGTGAACATGCTTAGATTTTGCTAGAAGCTTATTTCTTGTTGTTCAGCCCTTCCTTGCTCTTTATCATGATTTCTTTCTGTCATGAATGCAGTGTCTAAGCACAGTTTAGTTCTGCTTTGAGCTGTTCTCTTGGTTTTTGAATCTCATTCCTCTGTGTTTTGAGGTGATTCTGAAGCAGTGTGATAAAGGAATCTGCCTCGCTGAATTATCAGCGAGCAGCACAGAGCTGAATGAATACCATCTCATTCAGCGATCTAAAAGCGGTTGTAATTAGCAACTTAGGTAGGTGTGTAGGAAGTTTCCATACTAATCTCTTGACTAGTCTCCAAAAACCACCCACTCCTTTTCAGGGCCAACAATTATGCTCTGGTTTGTGAGCACATTTGCTTTGCTTCACTCTCCCAATGGATGCTGATAAATTTTAACACAATGTTGAGTATTCTGTGTTTATGTTGCTCACTTTAGTTCGATTTCTGTGCGCTGTAGTATGCATCTCTTGCAGCGTATTGCCTTCATCTTTCCCATACAGGCAGAGAACAGGATTGCATCTTGCAGTGGTGCTAGTATTTACCGTTTGCTCAAGTCTCTTTTGCAGCAAGAGCTAAGGTAGTACTGGATCTGTTCAGTAGACAGTGTAGTGAAAGAGGAAAAGATTGTGTTATACTGACCTCCAATGACTACTGTTACTTATGTGCTAACAGGAGGAGGAGTGCTAATTAGCTTTTGTTCTTGGTTTAAGACGGACAAAGCTGATTTCACGTGGGAACTGGAGAGAGAGAGAAAGAATTTATGAAGAAATATCTTAAACATGAAATGTATCTGGAACAGATTTTTTTCTTGTCATCAAGGATATGTTGTAGGCTGTTAGCCTTCTCTCCTTCCACTAGCACAGCAAAATGATGGTCTTGATATGTGAAGGCACAGATTTTTGAGATTCATATTAATAATTTATTTCTAATCTTATCAAATAATTGAGGAATGCCTTACTTTTAAAGTTAAAATCTTGAGATTTATGGAAAATAAAGCATAATTTGGTGTTTAAGAAATATATCATCCAAAAGCAATTTGTTTATATTCCCTTCAATCTTAAAATAGAGGATTTCAGTGATTGAATAACTCTCTAATCAGTGGGGAAAAAAGTAAAGACTGAGATTTTGATAGATCATGTATTAAGATCATTGTTTCAGAGTTTTACAACTTTAAATGCTCTATGGATACTGATATTGTTGACATTGTTTCTGTTGGGCCAAAATTAAAAGTGAAAAGTATTTTCTTAATTGCTTCTTTTTTCCAAAGTATTTCTTTTCCTATGCAGATCTTATGTCACCTTACCTTCCCAAAATTACTCTAGAAAGGACACATTCAAAATGCTGTGACATTATAGGATTTCATAAGCTCTGTATCTCTAGTAGAATTCAGTGTCTTGCTAATTGTGATCTTGTGTGTGCTTCCATCATTGGACCTGCATGAATCTGAAACTGATTTATTTAACAAGGGGTTAAAAAAAAAAAAAGATTGAGGAGGGTCTTCTAAGACCCTTCAAACCACACAGATAGAAAACTCTCAGAAGTATATTTTTCCCATGTTTCCCTGTTTCATAGAAGGGTATAAGTTGAAATGAATACATTTATGGAAAACCTGTTTAGAATGTTAGAATATTAAACTGTGATTATTTTTCTATAACATGTTTTTTTAATCACTGAGTTTTTATATTTCAAAACACTAAATGATTAAAAAAAATCATTCCCTCTTAAGGAGAACCCATCAGTTTTGTGTTTGTGAGAACATTATGCCTATAATCTTTGCTGGGATTCTTTAATTTCTTTGTTTCTGATCTCATAAAACACTTTCATTTTACTAGTATGTTCCAGAGTGTTATACAACATAAAGGACACCAAAAATAATGCATGTAGTCATAAGGATTCATAAAGGTATAGATGTCAAGATACAGCTCTACTATTGTGTGCTTCAAATGGGCCATTGGAATTTGGATCCAGATTTTGGATCCAAATTTAGATCAGATCTATTGCTATTTACAGAGAGAGCTTCACACTGGCTACTTAAACCAAAAGACCCTTACAGCATTGCAAAGTTACTTGAAAGGGTTTTTTTTCCTTCTGAGTTTCCTTAATCCCATTCTTAAGAAAGAATAAGTACTTTCATGGTCCCCTATTTTTGAGCAAAGGAGTTATTATTTCAGTAATCCTCACCCTGAGTGGACACTGCTGCTCTAACAAAATTCTTTTAACCTGGCTGCAAGGAGGGTTTCATGCTCAGCCTCTGGCTGTACTCTTCCGTGGTCTTTATTTCCCAAAATGTCAGGAACTAGAAAACTACTGAGAATCATCTGCCTTTTTTTCCCCTCTGTTTTTATTTATGAGAAGACAGTAGAAATGCACAAGGAATTACAGCTTTGAAGAGAAATTCTTTATTCATGCAGAAAGGACCCTGGAAAAGTACAATTGCAGAAGATGACAAAGAATAAAGCTTAGTTCTTAAAAGTGCCACATATTTCTAAAACTCTCATTTTCAACTGCTGTTGTAGGTTTTTGAATCAATATACCATTTTTGAACTTGCTTTTAGCTGAAAGCTATTTAAAAGGCCGTCTTTTCAATCAGTGTCCTACAAAGGAAGAAGTGTTTATTCTTAACTTTCATTGTTATATTTTAAGAACAGAAGCCCAATTTTTTAACTTGAGTGAAAGACAATCCCTTGCCTTCTGGCACTTGTACAAAGATGCTTACAGCAAACTCAGAGAATAGACTTTTTAATGCTATAACATGTAATTGTCTGTTCACAGGCAATCATAGAAGCTTCTTCTGTATCTTTCTTAGTAAGAATACTTATAAGCTAGATACTGGTAAGGCTATATTTTCTTTTTGTTCTTGATTCCTCAAGATACTGTTCTTTTATTTTCCTCCAAGTGGACATTTAAAGGCATGTACTCCTTCAAACTACACTGATGTTAATGATGAATGAGTGAAGACCAGAAAGTTACTTCCTTCCTTTCAGTTATGTCGTCACTATGACATCTAACTTCACTCAAAGGTTCTTATCTGATTCAATTACTTTTTTTTTCTTGAAGCTCTCTACTTTCATCCAACAAACTGTTCTGAAAGAATCATACCAGAATGCTGTTAGTTGTACAATTGCAGATCTTACACAATAGTTGATCACCGTGTTCCATCAAAACACACGCTAAACAAATGTTGCCTGTCATCTTTCAAAGACCTGAAAGTGCTCCAATATAGCAAAATAATCCTGGTACTACACTGTAATGTTTTACCAGTAAAAAATGGGAGGGACAGCTTTTAAGAGAGTAAGATCTTTAGGAAGGTGTCAGAAACTTTGGGCAAGGAAGCAACCTCCTCTTTTATAAGGCTTTCAAAAGTGAACAGATGGTCTCTTCTTGGATGTGCAGAGCTCAGGGAGTGCTGTGAAAATAGCATGTACTCTAAATGAGTTGCTATTTAGCAGGGATGTAAACAAAGAAATCAGTAGGATGGTAAGGTGTTAGTGAAATGCTGTATCTCACTGATACTGTTCCTTGCAGCACTCTTGTGCTACTGGATTTATTTACTCTGTTGTCTTTTTATGTTTAGCAACACTTCATTCCACTGTGTCAGTAAGTTTGTACTGCCATTATGTTATCAAGCAATGTATTAGTGTTTTACAGAAGCAGTTAAAGTGCAGCACTGCCACACTATGCATGCTTTCTGGTGATGAGTCTTATAAAGCAGCCTTACAAGCTTCTGTGATAGCATTTGTTTTTGCACCTTGAGTATAAGCCTGAAGAGATTTGATGCACTGTCTTGTTATATCTGCTTCTGTCAACATATGGCTTTGCATGACTCAGTGATATGATGTGATGTGAGCTGTAATGCATCAAAGGGACTTAAAGTTTTTCTGCATTCTGAATAATGACAGGAACTTTTGCTATGTGACTAATGTAATGTTACATATGTAGTAGGAAAGCATTTGTAGAATTGTGATGTGTAGTTATGGGCAGGAAGAAGTGGAAGCAGGGAAAAGGAGAGAAATCTGTGCTGATTTTTAGACACACATAGCAATTTAAAAAGAAGACATAAAGTAATGACTGCTTTTAAAAAATTCTAGTGTATATGAAGAGATTATACATCTCCTGAAAGTTCCTTGTTGAGAGTGTGTAAGTCAATAGGAAAATAAAGATTACAAAAATATGTTTTGGAGTTTTAGCTGTGCTTGTTTTGAAGTTCGTAAAGACGAGCTTTTGGTAAACAGGCATTTGTGGGCAAGAGTACTGATTGCTTGTGAGTGGGAGAGACAGAAAATGGAGAGAGGAGGATGAGGTATGTGGTGAGACAGGACAACTCACTGGTAGTTGGCCAGACACCTACAATTTCAAGACATCCTACAAAAGCAGCATATACCTTAGGTATTTAATTTAATGATCAAATGTAGTTGCCAGATGTCACAGGAAATCTGTTGACATGAATCAGTGATAGACAACTAACTTGCGAAAACAATCTTATATGCCTGAATGAGATGTTTCCTGGACTTTAACTTTCCTTTTCTTCTTCCCCAATCTCTGAAATAAGCATTATACCTTGCTACCTCAGAACGTTGTGATGAAATCAGCACTTGAAGGAAACTCAAACATATCCTGTTACCCATGCACTTTTAATTTACATGTCCATTAAGCAAATTGTATTTTGAACATTAAAAGGCAGAGGCTATGTAAAACTCAAATACAGATTAGGGGGGCTTATTTGAAATAAGCTATGAAAAATGGATTATTGTGGAATACATTGAGAGCCAATGATGGCTGCTACCAAGAAAACCTTTGATCCAAAATCTATCACATGTTTCATTAATGCCATCAGGTGTTCCAGATGATGTGTTCCAGGCAAAGTGTAAAAATCTGTTGAAACAGAGAATGAACCGGTTAAGAGTCTGGGTATGTGTTTGACTGATATCAAACAGAAGGATATGCTTACAGAAAGGACACATGGTAGGAGATGAAAGTGGATTGTCTAGGCAAGGAGAGGTGATTCAATCCCAAGAAGAGGCTCAGGCATAGAAACAGAATTTTTAGGAACTAGGCATGAAATAACATTATTGGTATTTTCTGCAGGAGACATATGTTTTATAATTTAGAAGTGAAAGATATCACCTACTGTATATTTTTCTAAGTAGAACCAGTAGTAAAGTTGACATTAATGATTACTTCTAACAACAGTGACACTTTGAGGGAAAACATGTAGTTTTGGGAATTCTTTAGGTGCACAGATGTAACCACATGTTATTAGATTATACTGTTTCAATTTTAGTTTATAGTACGTAGTCAATGCCACCTTTACTGTATTGGTGGCAGGACACTGACCAGATCTCTTTCACATTTCTAGCACAGCACTATGTCCTTCTACACGATAAAAACAGATGGAAATTCCAACACTGTTATGTCTGTATTCTGCATCTTTTGTGAACCTGTATTACTGGTACACAAAGTGGGAGGAAATGAAATTTCACTGAAGTGTGCAATTTATACAGGCACCCACAATCCAGCTTTTACCTGAGACTTCTGTTGAAATCAACTGCCCTGTTGATTTGCTCATTGCATAACCAGGCTTACTACATGCAACTCAGAGCCAAAAAACAAACAAACAAAGAAACCAAACCAAGTCCAACTTCCACTATAATCGGAGAGCAGAGAATATTATTTTTTTCCATTTTCTATTGTGACTGTGATGGACATAATGGATGCAGCCTGATCTCTTATAGAATAAGTGTCTCTGTGAGTACTGAAATGAAAACTTTTTCTGACTCACAAAGAATATCATGATACACCTAGTGCCACTACTGGTAGATAAATTCAAAAAACAATTTATTTTTCTGAGATAGGTGGAATAATTTCTTTGCTTAGAAAGTATTATCACTGGTCATGGAAGAGAAATAAAGTCAAAAGCTAGAAGTACAACTACAGGAAAATATGATCTTTGTGTGAGTTATACATGATCATAGCAGGATCCATGTGTTTCATCTCTTTTTTTTTTTTCAATTTGAAAATCTGTGTAATACATGGGATCCCTATAAACAGTTTGTCTTTTCTGCTCTTACAGAAAACAGGATTGCGAAACTGCAGTAGTCAATAAGTCATGAAACTGAATCTACCCAGATGAATAAGAATGTTCATACTGCCTTTCATAATGAATACTTTCTGAAACTTAGCAAAGAATGCTTTGTGATCAGAAGAAGGCAAAAGAATTGTTTCTATCCCACTAAATGGGAGAGACAAAGGAAATTGACTACTGACACTTATTTATCTCACTGAGTACTAGTTGTTTGTGCAACATTCATCAGCTTATTTTTATTTTGACATTTGGGCTTACATTTTTTATTGGTTCAATTTAGTGAAAAGTTTGTGGCCCAATGTGGTACTGAATATCAGTGATTAACTGTAAAAACATATGGAATGTCTTATCTTCATTACTGTTCTCCTTATTCTCTCAGCCTTTCAGATATGAAGCATATTCACAATTTCTACTCATGGTTTTGGTCTTGTAAAGACTTATGAATGTCAAGGTGATGAATTAGCCATCCTTCTGTTGTTGTTGTTCTATTTAACATTTTTTAAGTCACTTTTCTTTAGCAGCTCCCACTTCATTACTACCGAGGACAGAAGTTTTTCTTAGTCTGTCACCCTAGAATAATTTTCAATCTGTTATTTTTAAAGCATGTCTTAAATGTGTCCAGTGTGGTATTCTATAAATTTTCAATATACTTTATAAATTTTCTGGTAGATGAACACTTATTTTTGATTCAGGATGAATAAATAATTCAAAGGTGTATAATTTATAAACTGAGGAAAAGCGAGAAACCAATACAAATATATCTGTGCTGCAGATATGTATGGTTTCAGTTTCTATTCTTTTAATAGGCTAGGCTACCTGACTGACAATTACTTTTTAATTCCTTCAACTGCGTTCTTCAAAGTGTTTTCCATTCTGATGCATGTTTTCCACTCTTTATTTCAGCAGTATTATCAGTCTACTTTGTTTAGTGCAGCAGAAAATTCAAAACTAAAATCAGCTTTAGTGAAAGCAAAAGTGCACCTTTGAATCAAGGAAATTACATTCTGCTTGCTTTTATCCTTACTGTTAAAAGGGCAAGAAGTTATTATCAAAAGGACTTAACTGTTCTGATCTTAGGATGCATATGTAAGCAAAGACAAGGCACAATGTATCGTTACAGGTTCGCTAGTGAGAGGAAGTAAATACAATGAGCAGCAGCAGGGATGTTTCCCACTGTATCTTCACAAACAGAAAAGGCATTCCTTCAGCTTTTTTCTTTGTTTTTGCCACCATCAGCGTATTGTTTATGGACGCCATTCAGCAGTGTGTTCCCAGAGTTAATTTATATGAACTTTATTTATGTTTGTCATGACTTTTATTTAAGGACATTCCTAAGAACATTTTTATAAACTCTGTACAGGACATTACTCATTTTTGTTACATGGAGAGTTCACTACTTACTTGTCAGACTAAATGTGATTTATCAAATGAAGACTTTGATGCTTAGAGTGCCAACTTCTCAAGCTGTTTTCTATTGAGGTTGTGATACATATTGATTAATAATTGTTTGTAAATATTTTCTTACTTAATATAAAGAGTTATGCCCCGTTGCAGTGTAACTACTTGTGGGAAAAGCTTTGAACTTGTCATCAAATAAAGCATATAAATCAGTGTTACTGAACAGACAAAGTTGTGGTTTGATTTTTGAACAAGTTCTCATGGCTTTCTTTTCAAACTGAATGCTTCAAGATGGAATGGATTTGTATTCATTTTTTCACATTATCATCCATCTTTGAAAAATGTTGTGTTGTTTTTTTTATTATGCAGCAGATTATATATATACATACAGAATGTTTTCACTGATGAATGGGTAGTTTTGAATGGGATGTATGCTGTGTGCTAGACATCACTGCTGTTGTAATGTGTACTTCAAATTGATTGATATGTACATTCCATTTTCTATTCTTCCTTTACTTCTATTTGAGGAAACTTTATGTAGGAAAATAATGATAATTAAGCTGATAGGTTTATGCAAGATTATGCCCTGTCTTACACATCTAAAAATTACCTGTGGCAAGGAGCTTGGAACTTGATGCTCCTTGAGGTCTTTTCTGATCCAAGCCATTCTATCATTCCATTATCTTTTAATTCTTTCTTTCACACTTCTCTCTTCTTGTTTCTAATCTGGGGTATTTCTCTTTCCTCAGTTTTAGAACCAGTGATTCAGTTCTGCATGTCTTGTTGGTGCTCTTTTTGCAAGAGAGATCTTGTCATTGTCCCAGTTTCAGTTGATTCTTCAAAGATATTTCCTCAGTTTATATTTATCTTGTGTGAAGCATTTTTATTTGTAGATTTTTTTTTTGTTTGTTTTAACTTTCTCCAGGGCCTTACAATATTCGTTAATGGATGGAATAACATGAAAAATATCTTCTAATCCTCATGTGATCTTGTAAAATACAGTAACATGAAGTGCTTTGTTTATTCATTTGTTATATTTTCCTTCCATTAGGAAAAAAAAATATCATTTAAGTTTATTTTGCTTGGTTGGCACTTCAATTATTACTTCTTTTCCTCAGTCCCAGATTAAGTCATTTTATGCTACTTATTTTCCTAATCCATCTACAGATAAGTGTTCTGATGAGGGTCTTGCAGAGCATTCTTTTCCAAAGCATATCTTAAACTTTGTGAAATAATCACATTTGTACAGGTTTATCCGCTTCATGGGCATCTGAAGTTATGTAATCTTCTGCCGCTGTTCGTAATGGTTTAGTGGAGCTACGTTTTTAGTTTGTTGCTGGCTGGTAAGTACTTTTTCTAGGTCATTTCATTGTATCTTTTATCTATATAGCAAGATTTTTATTTATGCCATAGCATCTTCTTAGTCCATTGATAATGAAATCTACTGCCAGGTATTTTAGAGAAGAGAAAACTCATCTGTGACCCAAATAGTGAATGGGTGTTGACGCTAGCTCTGAGAAAATGTAGCGACAGGAGAGATCAATCTACTATCTTCATTCTACTGTTGTGTTCTGGTGGTGAATCAACAGGTGATCTGACTGTAATGTGGTTACCTTTTGTCTTTTTTTTTTTTTTTTTTCCTGGAGTTATCTACTGATTGGCCCTAGGCATCCTGCTACAAATCACAACTTTCCAAGCTGGTTACCTGGTGTAGGGAACCTGCTTTGGCAGAGGGGTTGGACTCGATGGTCTCTAGAGGTCCCTTCTAACCCGTGATTCCGGTCCCTTTTTGCTTAATTCTCAGCAAGGAATTTTCAGAAATCTATACCTGCACATATAACCTCCTTCAGTAGCTTTGTAATAATCTGTAATTAGCTGCTACTAATTGGCTACTTAAAGTCACGTAAGTGATTTTTCTAGGTTCCACTGAATAATTTAGGTAGGATTTTTTTTAACTCTGAATGAAGATATTTTTAGTATCAGTTGACATAAGACACAAAGTATTTTTTCATGTTGGCTTTATTTCAGCATATTTCTTTGAACCCTACTTCTGAAACATCACATTGTATCATTAGTGCTCTTCTGAGTACTTTGTGTCACTGCTTCATTTTATAATTTTGAGTTATAACTGTAATTGTTCCTTCTCTTCTTACATCAACAGCTCTCACTATGACCTGTTCCAAGGATTTACAATATTCTGGCTACAGATTCTGAAAACTGACATGGCTGTCACTATGCATCACAGGGTAATACTCTAAATTCAGAGAAAGCAAAAAGGTGTAAAATAATTGGTATGAACCCAAGTTGTCATGTTTCTCACACCTGCAAGGCATTAGCAACACTTTGAAAGGGACAAGCTCAGATCAACAGGAAACAGTGCTCCAAGGAATTCAAGGTTATAATTCCCAGGTTTTTGGACAAGTGATAGAAAAGGACAGATATGCTCCTTCAACTATAGTCACTAGAGATCCATGAGGGGAAAGCTGGCAAGATTTGTATGTAACAGTACCTGTGGCTTACACAGAAATGCTATGTTGGACTTCTGTTTGGAAAGATGAAAGAAAGACACTAATCTTTGTGGATTTGCTTTATTTTATGAGGGCTTCTTTTCCCCTTAGGATTCCGGAGAAGACCCGTCATTCCTGTAGAGGGTTATTTTTCCTCTGTCAGACTGCTGATAAGAGATCAAATTCATGTGGAAAAAGATTTTCTCTTTAGCCATCTTATGTCTGAAGTCTAATATAAGATTTGCAAAATCTTGTTGTGTTTCTGTGCTTTCTTAATGAACTGACAACCTGGTTGGATTCCCAAAATTTAATATTTATATTCTCCATTAAATCTAGTTATTCTACTTCATTAACTGTTGAAGTGACCTGATGTTATGTCTTTTTTTTTTTTCCTCTGGATGATTCTGATATTCAGAGTAACACACGTTTTCTGGAATTTTCAGTCTTGTAATTCATCAATTCTATATTCTCATCTTGATTTGCTTTTAATTTTTCCACTAGTTTCATTCTGTCTGTGATTTCAGTTTTTATAATTTTTATCATTCATGTAGTTAAGAAGAGCCACTTGTACCCACATTGCTCCACTGAATAATACAGTAACATACTTGTTTTTTGTTTCAGACTACTGTACTTACTCTCCAGGTTCTGCTCTGTTTTCCAGCAGTGTTAGTTTTAACACTCCTCTGTCACCAAAGCGGAGCTTTCCATTCCCCAGACCCTCTCACTTACCCCTATGGTCCAGGAGCCCTG
Organism: Cyrtonyx montezumae; assembly: GCF_038088225.1. NCBI lineage: Eukaryota > Metazoa > Chordata > Aves > Galliformes > Odontophoridae > Cyrtonyx > Cyrtonyx montezumae. The sequence continues at coordinate 20,951,446 of NW_027071936.1, read as the reverse complement.
AGAAGGAGTTCTTACAGTGAAGATAGAGGCAAAAAAGGCATTCAGTATCTCTGCCTTTTCTGCAGGAAAAAAAAAATTTTCTCCCATTACCAGAACATCTCCTTCATTTAGTAGGGGACCCACATTTTCCCTGTTCTTTCTTTTAGTGTTAGTATACTTAAGAAAGGTTTTTTATTTTATTTTTTATTATCCTTTTTCTCCATTGCCAGATCCAATTCCAGGTTGGCTTTGTCCTTCCTCATCACATCCCTGCAGGCCCTGGCAACATTCCTTTATTATTCCTAAGTGGTCTGACCCTTTTTCTGCATTTCATGGACCTTCCTCTTCCCTTTATGTATGTGTCATCCACATAGTCTCCTGCCACCCTTGCCTGATCTCTTACTCACAAAGATGCACCTATCCTGAGCTTGGAAGAAGCTCTGTTTAAATGCTCTCATAGGCCCCCTTACCTTCTAGCACCCTATCCCCCAGGACAGCTCCAAGAAGGTCCTGGAAGAGATTGAAGTCTGCTCTCCTGATGTCCTGGATAGCAATCCTGCTTTTTGGTTTGCTTCTTCCACTCAGGATTTTGAACTCCACCATCTTATGGTCAGTACTTCCCAATCTGCCCCCAGATTTCCCTTTCCTAACAAACCCATCCTTATTAGTATGAACAATTCTAGTCAGCCCTGACCTACCCATGTGTGTACTCTATACATGTGCTAAAAGAATGGAAATAAAGAGCAAGTATTTTTATCTTTCTTTCTCCTACCCTAAGCTTAAGTGTCCTCAGAAAGTGAGGCACTTCATGCATACCAGTGTATACGCAGGCATACAGCTATTTTGGACAGTCAGGGACTAGGGCTCAAGTGAGACATGAGAACAAGCCATTCCAATAATATAGGCAGCTTGAAGTGCCTTTTGAATAAATGCTGATTTAAAATTATGCTTGTACAGATTGTGAAAGCAGGGCCTTGATGTGTAGGTCAAAGAACAGAACTTAAATATTGGGATACTTCTCTGAATTAAAACTACTCTCCTTTTCTCAGCAACCATTGTTGCTCTGTTTTTCTCATGATAACTCTAGCATTTAAGGCATTTGAAAGTATTTGAGTTGAACCACTTAGGAACAAAAAACATGTATGAATGCACATAAATGCAGTCCCTAAAATAAAGATTACCACTTTTCTGCTTTCCAAGCATTTTTTTCCAAGTTTTTTTTTTTGTTTTGTTTCATTTTTTGTTGTTGTTTGTTTTTGGCAAATGTGACGTTATATTTCCAGATGAAAATACATTTAATTTATTTGGAATGTGACAGGGAAGGGTAGATTAAATAAGTTGTATGTGAGCTCTTAATCTTGCTTCAGTTCCTAAAGCAACTTCAGCTTATCAACAATAAAAACACTGGTGTGGTTATAAGTTAATGTAAATGCACATATAATTCTTGACTTTCATGTAATATCATTCTTTTTTCCACACAGTCATCTTTTAATTTCTTTACTTCCCTTCTTATTTTCCCTGAAAAAAGGCATGAAGTAATTATCTGAGAAAACAATAAGACATGATTCACAGCATTCCACACATTAATTACTCCTCTATTTTTTTTGTCTTGTGTACTAGTCTTGGGGACAAGCCATCTGTGCCTTATGACTATTCTGGCAATATTATTAAAATGTTCACAAAATGTTCTTGCTTACTGAACGCACAAAATAATTATTAGTTAGATCCTTTGTCTAAAATATTCACAGTATGCTCTCTAGTTGCTGCTGAAGAGTTGTTCTTTGCTGACATAGTATTGAGTCCAAAGTTATGGCTATTTCTCCATGTACTTTGCATGGAATGGAATCCTGTGTATAAGAAATAGTTCACACATTTTTACTTTCTTCATACCTTTCATGTATTTTCATTAATAATTAGGTCTGTCTCACTTTACTTTCATCTTATATTGATGTGATTATTCACACAACAGGGAAGTAAAAGGTATGAAAAAAAGGCAAAAACTAGTGAAAATATTTATAGAATGTTCAAACTTTATTCTATCTCTCTATTACTTATTTTGTTTTATATTCCTTTTTCTTCTGCAAAAGGGTATGTTTTGTTCAGTTCATGTTAACTGATTAATAAACAGATGTGCAAAGACATCTACTAATATTAATGATCTTCTGCTACATCCCATTACTCTACCTTTCTTCTGAAACGTGGGTTTAGCTAAGGTCTTGTACAAGACATGGACATTTCTTCTGTTTGATCATTTTCAGTGCTTTGAGAAAACCATTTGGTATATAAACTTCTGTGGAGTTGGAAAGCAGAAGTTTTAAAGCAAAAGCAGTATTTAAGAAAGGTAAATGATGATCTCAAGCTTATGGAAGAGTCTTCTTTTAACTAGAAGTGCTGCAGAAAAAAATTAATTACAATGACAACAGGAATTAGGGTAACCAAGGTAGTGTGTGGTGTTTATTGTTTTAATTAGTCTCTCTCTGATCAAATAAAGAGTGGAAAGGACCCATTGTGATTCAATGCTGTGCTGAGCACATGGCTAATGTTCTAACTGAATTTACCTGGCAGAATCAGACCCAGAGCCTACATTGTCCTTAGCATGGTGCAGTGCTATTCTTTGTGGACCATCCTCTTCATGGGGCTATGACTTGTCGTTTCATGAAGTGCAGGCTTAAACTAATATGTTCCATTATTGTATGAGAAATGGTTTTTGTTAGCTGGCCCATAAAGCTACCCAGTGAATAATAGAACGGCATGTGTTTCTATGTAGAAAAGGGCTGTGTTTATTAGAACAGATGTCTCTTTAACTTTCAACTGCCTTAAATCATTCATTTTTCATACTCTTTCTTTTGTAAGCAGGTATTTAAATTATCCTGTTTTGAATAAGAGTACTGAGATCCTCCCTATACAAAGTGATTTCTGTAAATTTGTTTATCCACTCTAAGAGGCATCTTCACTGGTCAATCTACCTTTTCTTCTGGTAGATATTTCCTGCTTGTTTTGCAGTCATTTCAAATATGTAATTAGGATATCCTATCACAAGTACTTTTGGACTGTTCTTTGTTCATACAACTCTGTATAAAATGTATAGTACTGAAGACAGAAATGTATTTATTTCTATGTAAAAAAAAAAAAAGTTTATTCCTCATTTACTTTTGTATTACATATAAAAATAAAAACAATAAGTGCCATGACAAAGTTTAGTACTACCACTGATGAAGCAAGATTAGTTTTCAGAAGTCACAACTCCTGAAACTGACAAAATAACTACCTACAAATGACAGATTACTAGAAATTTCCCAAAATTGAGGTCAATCTGTGTACAAATAAATTCAACAGATTAGAGATTAATTTGTTGTTTGATCCCTTTTTTTTTTTTTTTTTGGCAAATAATTTCATTATCTTTTTATCTAATTAAAAATCAAGTTTACCAAGTGATTCTAAGTTGCTAAGATGTTCTTTATTGTTCACATTAAGCATTTTTCACACACCTACTACGTAACTGAATGTTAAGGACAGGGAAAATGGAAACAGGCTGGAACATGAGTAAGTGTTCTCTGCCTCTAAAGAGAAGTGAGAATACTTAAAAACATAATCTAGCAAAAATGCATATATTTAAGATATTAAAGATTTTTTTTGATTGATTAATGTATGTATTCTTTCTGCCTTACGCTTTGTAAATCTCATTGAGATTATTAGTTTTTCATGTGCTAGATCTTAAAGAAGCTGCAATTTCACTTAAGTTTAGACTTAGACTGTATGTTTTAGATCACTTTTCAAAGTAGTTTTTGACTGTATACTAGAAGTAGATATTAATCCAATTTGTGTTTACCACCTCTGAATCTTATTTTAGCCTGGAATGAATTGTCCTTAGAGTGATCTATTTTCCCAGTGCATATGTAGAGAAACTGTAGAGAAGTGAACAGTTTAGCCTGGATAGAGTATATTTGGTGTGATAGTAGTACCTTACCTTAATGTGTGCTTTAGAAATTTTCAGTTTTTTTTTTTTTTTTTTGATACAAGGTATTTGTAGACCTCCATCATAGACCTCTATCCTGAATTTCAGGATCTGGAACAAGATTTCCACATATATATGAATATACATCCAGCAAGAAGTGCATCACTGAAAATCAATAGGATGTGTAATTTCAAACCAATTAGACTGCAGTTTTTTAGGAAGTGTAGAACTTTTATAAGAACTATTTAGAATTATAGACCAAGGTGTTGTTATCATTATTTTAAGAGTGACAGCTTTATTTTGCTAATCAGGGAAACAAGGGATATTTTACATTTTTAAGTTAACCCAAATCTAAGTTTAATTTTTGACACACTTTAACAAATGCTTGTGATTCTTTTCAGGATTCTTTGGTTTATGTTTGATGCCTTATAATTAACGCAAATATGTATAGTGATTACTCTCATTTTCTTCAGGTTCGAAAAAGGAACTGCTAAAGAGAGTTACAAAGGATGATTGTAATAATTTTTTATTCACATCCTTCCATTTCTGAATACATTAATTAAAAAAAAAGTCAGGATTAAAATAATATATTTTTGTAATAAGCAATCATTTTAGACATTCATATCAATATCTAAATATCTCAAGCCATTTTCATCCCTTCTGTTGTTTCCATATGCATCAGTCTTTGGATAACAAAGTTCATTATCTTTCAAGAAATTTTATTATTTAAAGATACAGAATGGCACTTCTTAGCATTATGAACTGTATTCTGCACAAACACTTTTAGGATAATTCTCCTCCTTCCCTGTCTGCTATTAGAATGGCATTAAAAATAAGATTTAGCAATCTGGAAATCTGGCATATTAAAGCTAGTGGAAATAATTCAATTTCACATTTCTTCACTGAGAGTTACATTTCCTAATTCTTTCACACTAGCTTAGTTACATTGTTATGCCACTTCTAACAAAATAGGAAAATGTTTAAATATAAATTCTCTCTACGTAATCCCTGTCTCATAATTTATTTTATCAGGAGGAAAATCTGTATCTTTTAAGTTTTGATTGTTTTTTTTCTTGTTTGTTTGTTTTTCGTGTTAAGACAAGCCTGTTTTGGGGCTCTAGCAGACAGTGTTTTTTATACAAACATTTTCTTAAAGCTACAAAATATTTTTACAGGTGAATTATAAAAACAAGCAAACAAAAAAAAAAAAACAACATACTAGAACAAAAAATAAAGTATTTGCTTTGACTGTAAAAAAGAATACTAGAAATTACCATAAAGGACAGATCAATCATCGAAACATATTTTAGAGAAAGTAATCTCATCTTTCTGTCACAAATTAGTTCAAAGTTTATTTCAAGGCCACTGTTAATGAAGAGATATTTTTAGAAATTCTATGCCTCAGATTTACAGAACCATCATAGAATTTCTGATAAAAATATTTCCTTATATTGAAAAAACGTTATACTACTTAATGGGATTATGTTTTCCTTTGTCAACTTCAGTAGTGTTATCAAAACTTTTTTTTTATCAAAGGTTTAAAACATGGTTATTAAAGTATTTTTAAGGATACATTATCTAAATCATCTTTTTGAAATAACTGACTCACTTTAAGAGTGATGCTCAGCTAACATGAACTAGCAGTGTGCTGAGGTGGCCAAGAAGGCCAACAGCATCCTGGCTAGTATCAGAAATAACATTGCCACCATGATCAGGGAAGTGATCATCCCTCTGTACTCAGCCCTGGTGTGGTCACACCTTGAGTACTGCGTTCAGTATTGGGCCTCTCATCTCAAGAAAGACATCAAGGCCCTGGAGCGTGTACAGAGAAGGTCAGTGAAGCTCTGAGGAGTCTGGATCACAGGTCTTATGAGGAGTAGCTGAGGGAACTGGAGTTATTTAGTCTGGAGAAGAAGCAGCTTGGGGAGACCTATTTGCTCCCTAAAACCACCTGAAAGGACGTCATGGTGAGATGGTGGCTAGCCTATTCTCCTGCGTAACTAGCGATAGGACAAGATGGAATGGCCTCAAGTTGCACTGGGGAAGATTCAGGTTGGATATTAGGAAAAATTTATTCTCTGAAATAGCAGTCAGGGTGTGGAATGGGTAGCCCATGGATGTGGAGAAGTCACTGTTGCTGAAGATGTTCAAGAAACATGTAGATGTGGTACTAAGGAACATGGTTTAGTGGCAGACAGTTGGACTGTATGATCTTGGAGGTCTTTTACAATCTTGGTGATCTTGTGATTCTGTAACTATGCATTCTCATGTAATTAAAGCATGGATACTGTAGTTTCAACCTTCAAATTTTCTCAATCTGTACATTCAACATATAAAAATCTAAATTATTATTATATAAAAAATAAAAATCTAATTATTTGACAATGAATTCTTACATTTTTAAAAGAAAATAGAGTTTAAGATTAAGAAATTTAATATATGAGGAGCTTCAAGCAGGTACAATTGAAGCCTGACCTGAACTGATAAAATACATAAACTTTGATGGACATTATATTTAATATCATGTTTTCACTGTAATGAGCTGTAGTTCAGTTGGTGTCAAAAAGAACAAAAGCTAGAATTTCTTTCATGAGCTCAGAGTTCAATAGCGGAGTCATCTTGTAAAATACACCCGTGTTTTGAAATTAAGCAGAGAAGTTACAGACACTTTACTTCGCCATTTCTTTTCCCTTTGGTCTGTGGAATCTGTTTAGTTGCTCTAGAGAGCAATGTCTAACACTACCAATCAGGGAAGAAAGCTGTCATTGTTTTAGAAAACTGTTATCAGAAGAACCTAACAAAAAGAAAGGCTTTGGGATCCAACAGGTACTGTTGGATGAGTGATAGGATATATGTTCTTGCACGAATTTGGGGATAATATTTAGATTTACTATTTTTTATATTAGTATGAAAAACCATTATTGCCTAATTTATACTTTTATTTTTTCCTTTTTTAACCTTTTTATCTACTTTTTCCCTGCACATAAAAAAAATTGAATGAATCTTAATTTAAAAATACTATTTTTACTAAAAATGTTTACTTTCCTTCAACGTATTCCAGAAATATTTTGAAAATAGCATAAACTCTAAGTATGTATTAGCACTGATAAATACATCTTAATACTTTTTATTTATTTAAAAAATATATTTAATCTTTGTCTCTTTCATTTTCTTCGTATTTTCCCACTATGTTCTCAGTTAAAATTCTGTTCTCCTAGTGAGAAATAAAGTAGGTCCTGTTTTTCATGCCCTGCTTTAGTGGTGAATTTTGTTTAAATTCTGCTGCATCAGATGTATAATGTTGCTTTTTTGGCATTATGAACTTCTTGTGTGTACTGCTGGAAGGCATTAAATGGCCCCGTGGCATATGTTATGTTCTTGCATCTGCCTAATTTTCGACTTGAAATACCACACAGAGATGTTTGTGATAAACTACACACAACAAGGTCAAAGCAGGTGCCTGCTGGGATGAGTAATCATCTTTATTTCATCATCTCATATCAACAGATATCATGGAGACAAAGTAATAGCTTTTATGAGAGGAGCTTCACATGTACCTATGAAAAGTTATGAGACACAAGACAGGAGCAACTAAGAGATAATGACTGTAGATTTGCTATAGAGTGCCCCGCAGTTCAATTTACATTGCATCCTGAAGGGTACTGTGTAGGAAGGCCAGATTTTTCAAAACAAATAGGTCTGAAAGTACTATCTAATCACTAATGTTCAAACTGTGTGCGCTGCTTTTAGATTGCCTTCTCCATAAAGCCAGAATTTTTTTTGTATGTGTAATTTTACCTCTCCCTTTACTCTCTCTGGTTCATAAATTGTAAATATATGCACTACCTAACATACATTTCAATATGTGTGCAGCTCTAATTGTCACATGAAAAGAGGATTCTTCACAGTATCTGTACTGAAAATATGTTGCCTCCATATCACAGCTCTGGGCAGCCCACTCCAGTGCTTCATCACCCTCAGAGTGAAAAAAAGTGTTTCTTGGTGTTTAGACAGAACTAGCTGTGTTCCAGTTTGTGAATATTGCCTCTTGTTCTGGCACTGGGCACCACTGAAACTATTCTGCCATAGGGAAGGGACTCCAGTTCCATGCTTTCTTCCCTGATTGATTCTTTAAAGTAGGTCCATGAATATAATAAAATTATATCAAAATATATTATATCAGTATCCAAACACAAATCTAGCATAAATGACTTCAAGAAACTATTTACTGTGCTAAATTTCATACATTGTTGTTAACCCTGAATTTGCTCTTATTCCAAGTGAATTGTATAATGAGTCTCTTCAGCACTACAGCAAGAATTATGTTTCCTTATTTTCTAAAAGATCAACTAGGCAAAAATTTCACCAGCGAAGAAAAGGAAGCTGAGCTTTTTGTAAGAAAATCCATGGAACATTCCTTCAACCCTGAGAGGGAGAGAAGATAAATGACAGGTCAGATGAAGTCCCCATTCACCTAAGAGGAAACTTGCTTATTTACAGAACCCAGAAACTTTGGCTGCAAGTCACTGCCTAGATTAGGGTCATAAAATAGAACTATGGGATAACCTGTGGCTGTGGCAGCAGAAGCCAAAAGGGAATTTTTCTGGGAGGCCAAACAGAGAGTTCTTAAATCTGAGAATAATTGGAGCTACTTGGACACGTTCTGCTCTAATTCTGTTAGGACAAATATGTTCTAGTCCTCTCTTTGGTCTTAAAGACTGAGTGGAAGGTGGATAGACCTTAAGCCCTGGAGATTCTGTTTTTCAGAGTTAAACAGTCATAAATATATAGTACTTTTGCGTTTTAATGCTTCTAACCATCTCATTATTGTGAGTTTATGAAAAATCAGGGATTTTTTCTATACTTCCCAAATGAAACACATGAATCAAACCTCAACTAGTTGTAAAAAAATTGCCTCTGCACTTTTCCAGCTGTGGGGTTCTCAGTGCAGATTCAGCAACCAAGTGTGACATTTTGCTTATTCTTCTTTCGGCAAGTAATTAAAATGCTCAGGTTTCATTTATTTCCAGTCCACAATTTATCACAGTTAACAAGGATAGAAAGTGTTTGAACATTCCAAAGTATCTTTTACAACAAATATGCTAATAGCAAACTATAATATTCAGCTTACAGTACAAGTATTTAAGTGAAAAAAAAAAAAAACACCACTCCTCTCTACCTGAATAGCTTACTCAAAATTATTGAAAACAACACATAGAATATGTCTACAAGAGAAAATACAGTGACTCACTCTCATGCACACAACAGCTGAACAGGAGTACAAAACAACAGCTTTCTTCTGTCTGAAGTAAGTACTCTTTTCCATTTAGCAAAGAAGAATGCAGCTAGCAGAGTAACACAATCTCTTGCAAGCTGACTAGGTTTGCACACTCATTCCATCTCTTTTTGTAAAGTAACATAACAAGCCCAAATTATATTTTATTATAGTAATTGCCACCTTCCTGGACAACATTAATACCTGGAATATCTAAGTTCATATGATAAGTAAAACATCCAAAGTAATGTGATGAAATAACAAGATTGGTATAATTTTTGACAAACTATCTGATAATCAAACAAACAAGCTGTTAAAGATGGTGCATAAAGAATAGCAGATACAAGTCCATGTAAGGTTGTACATCCATAACAAAATGTGTACTGACATAGAGATAAAAAATCTAATTAATTTACCTGCTGTTACAAATATGAATTGACTTTAATTGATAGCATTCGCTGAGAGATAGCTAGAAATTGTTCTAATAATTTCTGTTCATAAGAGTTGGTAGATATCTACCTTTCTTCCTTTTCTACCCATGAGAGAATCCACTTTAGCTTTACAAATACAGTTTTCCTAGACGGTACCCTAGTAACACTGGCTGTAGATTGATAGCAGCAGTGATAAAAGGAATAGAAGTAGAGATAATATAAGCAATCATTTGTCCCTCTGATACAGCTTTGATTGATAGCCCATGAGTTGCAAGGGCTGTGGGACAGATGCACAGTCAAAACTGGCTGCATTTACCTTTATTACCTCTTGCTTTTTCACATGCATTTTGCATACACGATAGAAGAATGTATACAGACTATTTTATGTAGTGCTTTACATCTAGAAGCACCCTAGAGAACAATGATAAAAAAGAAAAAGAAAAACCACAAAAGCCAGACCTAAACAAAAAAAGCCTCAGTAGTTCACAGTTTTATAATATGACTGCTCACATCACATGTTTGAAAGCATCAGAATTGCTGGAAAAATATTACTGAAATCCTGCAGGACTTTCAAGACTCATGTTGCTTTGCTGTCTGGCTAATAAACTATAAAAAATCTTCTGTTTATATTGATTTTTTATTAGCAGTAACTTGTTTGAACCCTAGGTTAGTGTCATATTTTAGAGGACAGAAGCATTTAAGTTAATTACAAAGATGTGACTTGTAGACGATTAGAAGGAAATGAAAGCTTTTTGTCTCAGTTCTATCAGAAAAGCTAAACACTTGCATTTTAGTATTTCCTCAAAGCCACACAGCAAAAGGTGATGTTCCTGTTTTTTTTAATCTTTTCCTCACACCTTCTTCAGACCTGCTTAAATCCATTTTACACCATCTCCCTGTCTTGTTACTCAATTTTCCTTTTTTTTTCCCCTCCTTTTACTGTCCCTGAAGTAAATCACAAAAGAAAAAGAATAATATATTAAAATCATGTTTATTGCCACCCTGTGGTTTCTTCTGTCAATCCCATCTCTCTTTTTCTACGTAGTGAAGAATTTTTTGTGCAGTGAATTTTGAACTTTTACTGTTATACATTTTGTATGGCACCACAGAGGATTGATTTAAAATGCTCTTAAAGGCAGCTACAAAAGGAAGATTAAAACTAATTTGGATTTACATTAATTCAGTCTCTGAAAAAGAGCCAAAAATAAAATCTACATCTTTCAGATTCCACTTCTTAAAGTTTTCAGCTTCATTATGATTGTATTTTGCTTCCTTTTCTAATTAGGCAACTTTTTTAGGAAAAGCAGAAACTTGAACATTAGTTTTCAACACCCAATCATATTTTTTCTTGTCCTAAGGTCTGGTCATATGTTTTCATTCCCAAGTTGCAGTTTTCCACACTTTCAGTAACTTCTTCCTACAGAAGAGTTTTTGGGGAAACTTTGGAGACAGAAGCTCAGAAGTGGAGATAATTGATACATTTATACTTAAACAAAGAAACAAACAAAAACTGGCTTGATGTAAATCATAGGTCTGATTTACATGACTGAGTCTTTTACCAAAACTAATGTGGTAGAAAGTAAAAGTTTGCAGCACCAAAATCATCTTAAAGAAAAAATAAAATTGAAAACAGACAAGAAAAAATGTCTTAATCTCTCCTTAAATCTACATTTAACTTCTTGCTATTTGCAGTCTCACACAAGAAGGAAGGTTTGGTATCTCCTTGCATCTCTAAATTAGAACATTTGCTCTTAGAAAGACCATTTTCAAGAAAATGCGAGGGTCCATACATTTTCTCAGTACCTACACTGCAGGCTAGCAAAAAACTAGCAACTTAAGGTTAGATTGAGAGATTTGTTTTCTTTAGGAACTGTTAAAGCTGCTTAAAAACAAAACAAAACAAAAACAACATCATTTTCACTAAATCAAAAATATAAGGAATACAAAAGTAGTGAGAGCACTGTACACTCAATAATTATTGCTCACTTTATTGCAGTGTCTTCTCCCATAGTCTGGAAGACCTACTGTCTAACTCCTGAGATTCTGAGTCTCCCTACTCCATACTGTAGTAACTAAGTAACTAACAGACTGAGGAAAACTAACCTTCTGCCTGCTGCTGTTTTGATTATACGGTATGACCGTTCTCTGGTTCCTTCTAGAAACGAGCTCAAACAGGGAAGAAGTTTTATGTGCAAGCAAAAAAAAAAAAAACATTTTTTTTTCCCATATCATTCATATATAATCTCTTACTATCTTCCTTTAAGCAATAGGCTGGTCAGTGGCATAGCTTTAGTTCTGCTTAACACAATAATAAACAGAGCATGAAGAATTGTGCTAATATGCCAGAGAGGAAGAAACAGTGACATAGGCACAAATATGTACTAGAAAACCCAGCAGAAGTTATACAGTCTCAGATTTAAAACAACCCATCTTGAAGATATTGGAAACTGGCAACAAAGAACTGCTTTCCCAGGAGGAAGACGATTATCATAGGCTAAACAGCTGTTTGAAGGGAGAAGTTGTTTCAAACTAAGAAGAAAACAGATGCTTAACTAATTTTTTTTTTGTTTAAAATTGTTAGAAGTGGGAAAAAAAAAAAAAACAGAAAAGAAAAGAAGAAAACATGAAAATAAGTTTCCTTTAAATACCCAGAGAGTTTTATAGCCTAAGCTGGAAAACAAACAAACAAGAATTTCTAATACAGTGAACTCTCCTTTTGAAAACCCTAGGTATCCGAACATTCTGTCCTTAGGCGTATACAGCAAAGCTTCATACATCTCAAGAATCCTTATGCTGCTTCTGGTTTAGCTAACTGAGAGCTGCTCCAATTGGGGATTTCAATTATCCACAGCTGGTAAATGTGCTGCTAGGGCATTACTGGCAATTTCCATGGGTTCAGTCACAGTGTGCAAGCCCTTATTTTAGCCAAGTGAAGAAAGTGATGAAAATGTCTCCAAAGAACATTTTCAATTTCTGCAATAGTTTCTCTATATGTGATGTGCGCTAATTATCTGTCCCAAGGTCAAGTGATTTGTGACTGTACTATGACAATCATTAGCTATTCATACAAAACAAAAATGGACATTAGGATCTAAGGACTTTGGGAATTTAGGTATGATTTTAGTGATCAGGCTTCCGAATTTGGCATACAAACTCAGCCAAGTATACAAAGATTCTACACACAAAACCCCTAAGAACCTGGATGTGCAAATTGAAATGTATGTTACTTGCTGATCACAAGTAAGTTCTTCCAAATCCTGGTTTGAATGAAATAGTCATGGATATGGTTGTTAACTGCACTGAAACAGCTACATACCCTCTTTGAAATCATTTTACCTACTATTATGTACTCTGTCAGATTCTAGTTTTAACTAGACTTATGAGGCTTCCACAGAGTAAATAAAGAGCATGGTCAATTAAGAAAAACATAAAACTTGACAGTGTGTGTTGTATTAATTTCTCCTAATAGGTTATATAATATCACTTCAAGTTTCAAGCAGATTCATGAAATAGTAATCTGAGACAATTTATCCAAAACTTAAGCTTTGATCCTTCCAAATCACACAGTGATGTGTGAAATAGCTCTTGTTTAGGGAAGGACAAAGCCTCCATAGTCATCTTTGTGTTTCTTTTTCAATCTTTTATGTAATTATTACTTTTATTTATTTTTTTTTCTGGCACCTACCCTCTGAACCCACTTTTAAAAGCTTACTCCTTCATCCAGGTTCTGAACAAGATTCTTTTTGACAGCTACAATCTTTCAAACAAACAAACAAACAAATAAGCCCTCTCCCATTAGCATGGAATGTGTAAAAGACAATTCTGTTAGCAGATACTATTGTTACCAATAGTTATCAGCCTCTGCTAGTTAAACAGTCACTTAGAGATTTTGATTTGTCTTAACAATAACAGCAGAGTCCTGGAAGCAATCTCTAAATTTTTTCTAACTGCCTGTTTTTGTACAAAATCGTATTATAGAAATAAAGCTGGAAGGTTGCTTTCAAGATTGCCTAGTTATCTAGTCTTTCCCCATGTTGTGTGTACCACAGTACTCAGAAACATTTCTCTAGACTGTTCTTTAAAGCCTTCAGTAAGAAGTTTCCCTAAGCACCATGTGCAATCTATTTAGGTCTCAACGGTTCTTACCGTCAGACAGAAAGCATTCAACAGTCAGTTTACAACCAATTATTGTGCTAACATTGTCCTTTAGTTAGACAATTTTCCTGCTACTTTCCTTCCAGAATAACTATACTGAAAGTTATAGGAAGTAATTTTATTCCCTTTTAGTGTTCATCTTGCTATGATAAATAGCCCAATTTACTTATCCCTTGAAAAAACACCTCTCTTTTCCCTGGTCTTGCTAATAATGTCGATCCTCTCGTTAAAGCCGTTTGATAGCTGCTTTAAATGAAGAATTGAAGTGGTACTCCTTATTTTGTTTTGATAGTCATTATAGAGCAGATATTCCTATTAATCTGTAAGAGAAACAATATCTAAATTTTGACTATTTAGAATCCAATATGCAGAGGGTTTTGACTTTTCTCATAAATTTATCAACAGTGATAACCACTCCATCTAGAAGTAAGAAATAGCTCATTCTAACCAATGCATTTCAGGAACTGTCTTATTTATTATTTATAACATATAATATATTTATTATATACATATATTTAAGGAAAATAATTGCAGAATAGAGAGTATGAATTAAACATATTTTGTTTTGAAAATGGGTTATTTCCCATCTAAGTCTAAAGCAGAGAAAATTCTGGCAAAGATTTACAAGTAGATTCTTATAGATCTTCAAGTATCAGCTTGTTTTTAAAGATCACTTTCAGAATGCTTGCAGTGTTTTTCTTTTAGCACCATGCTATCTTCATTGTACTGAATAGACAAATCGTGATATCCAACTATTATAGGACCTTGAAAAGTTTACCCCTCTCCTCAGTCCTCTTCTCATTTTCTGCTTTCTTTCTCTTCCCTCCTACTTCTCCTCCCTTGAACAGAGAGTTAAAAGACTGTGATCACAAGCTGTTTTTGAGCCACCCTAGCAGAACTAATCTTCTGGATAGAACTGAATAGAATATTATAGAAATTGAACTTAACAGTGACTCACTGTAATATTAATTAGGTGGGAGAACAAACTGGATTTGAAGGTCTGTTGTCATTCATGCCAAATGATATGGTCAACTTTCTCTGTCAAAAACCTTTGTATTTCAGTGTGTGTTTATAAAAAAATAAGAGGAGAGGTCCTGCGGAGAGGGGCCTGGGGTTCCTGGTGGACGACAGGCTGGCCATGAGCCAGTAGTGTGCCCTGGTGGCCAAGAAGGCCAATAGCATCCTGGAGCGCATTAAAAAAAGCATGGCCAAGAGGTTGAGGGAGGTGATCCTCCCCCTCTACTCTGCCTTGGTGTGGCCTCAACTGGAGTATTGTGTCCAGCTCTCTTTTCAGCAGTGCATGATGATAGGATAAGGGAAAATGGCCACAAACTGAAGCATAGGGGTTTACGCACAGATGTGCATAAGAACTTCTTAACAATAAGGGTGATGGAGTACTGGCACTGGCTGCTCAGAGAGGTTATGAAATCTCTTCTGGAGACATTCAAGACTCACTTGGATGCCTACCTGTGCAACATGGTCTCTGGAGGTGCCTTCCAACCCCTACAATTCTGTGAAAAATGGATGTGCCTGCGCCATACTTTGGCAACTTCTGCAGTAGACTCAGTCTTCTAAAAAAACATGCAATTGCATGAAGAAACATTTTGCTGAGTGCAGAAAACAGGACAGAGCTTTCTCTGTAGGTCAACTCTCATTCAAAGATAAGGCTGAAATTTCCTCTGAAATTTCTACGATACTGCAGACAAAAAATTTAAGCCTTTACATCTCTGTGATGACTGAGAGGCTCAACACTTTCTTAATGACTTTGGTAGTGACTGAAATTTGGAAATATACACAGTTTCTCTGAAAATGTCATGGATTCCTAAAGGCAAATGTCTGGAGGGTTTGCCTAAATCATTTGTGAAAGCAATTGATGGTACCACAGCCTGCTCAGAGTAACAGGAAATGAGTAAAGGTGCTAGTCACCTCTTAAGAACAACAATTATTTCCTCTTGGATATTGACACTTTTAAGGTGCCCTTGCATAGCTACTGTCAGTATTTCTTACCACAGAAAAAATCAAGGTAATTGTGGAATCCATCTCCTGGTTACTTCTTTATGCTTTTATGCTTTTGGTGTACGGGCAAAGTTGAAATCAGAAGGAACTGAGCTGAGTGCTAATACTAGATTGGAGAATTCTGTGTTTTGAGTATATCTAGAGCCTAGAAATTCAAGCAGTAGGAAAGTAGCACTGGGTAAGTAACCCCTTACTGAATGCTGGAAGAAATCTCACTGGCAAATAATACATTTTTTTTTAATTGTTGTTTTTACTTTTAGACTCTTCTGCCTATGTTTTGTGCCTTCAGAATGTACCAATGATTTTGAGTATCAAGTATTGTTCAATACAAAGTTTTTCTGTGAATCATTACAGAACCTGTAAGTGGAGCTTTTACCTCAATCTACTCAGACAAAAAAAAAATCTTAATAAAATGTAAATTTTGTGCTTGGGGCTTAAGAGTACAAATAATTTAATTGCTATTGCTCATTATCTCTTGCCTACTAATTTATCTATCTATCTACCTATTATCTATTTATTTTTGAAAGTCTTATTAGGAAGTAAAACCAATTTACTCTTCCATGTATTGGAAATACCTTGTGTTATCCTCTTCAGTGCTTCTGTGTCTCATGCCATCATTTCATTTGTTCTTAAAAATTCCAGTCTGAACTGAAACTAAGAGGATGTTTGAGCCAGTGCAAAAAACTGCTAATGACAAGTTATTCAAAAATGCAGTGAGGCACTTGATAAGTCAACTAACAGTTTTTGAACCATATAAGAGCCTTATTAAGTACTTACTCCATGAGAACAGCAAACCTTTGACCTTGACTATAAGGTCATACTTAAATAATTCAGCAATGAATGCAGTTATCCAGCTGCGCTGAATTTTAGAATTACTGTCCCTATTTCAAGTGGTCTGTAGTATACTTTTGCTTCCCTCTGCTTTTTTAGCACTTCGAATGCTCTAAGTATTTAGAGAGGATTTCTTTGTTCTGTAAAGGGAGATAAACTGTGAAATTAAGCCTCATCAGCACAGCAACTTAGTTTATTTAACACATTTTCCTTAATAAAGAGTCGAAAAAATAAAGAGCTGAGGCAAATAATTTTCCAGTGAATTGCTATCTTCATTTTCAAAATGTGTCAGTCTACAAAATTTCCCATAAAACAGTTATTATTTTTTATATTTACATAACACAGCTAATTGCAGATAGTTATGTATTTCTTCCTTGCTTTGCTCAAAATATTGGCACAAAAATAACACTACATCTATCTTGTGGCAAAATGCCATAACATCATCCAATTTCTGGGGAGCCATATGGCAGTGGTACAGCCATCTGTTTATCTTGATATTCCTTTCCTGGCAAACCTTGCACCCATATGGGTTATTGGTGCCCTCATCTGTGTATATCACGAAGAGGTTCAAAATCAAAATCTGTAATTTTCCCTGGTATAACTTTTAACTATTACACTGAACATAAAGATCACGCTATTCTCATGTTTAGCCTCATCCATTTCTGTTTTGTGCACACCTGCCTTCTCCTGTTAAGTGCAGGAACAATTTGATTTCCAGAATTTTTGAAAACTGTCATTGCAAGCTGACAGGTTCGAGGCATCATAATCATCTCAAAGGACTGATGGCTTGTGCTTTGTGGATTTGAAACTTCATCACTAAAGAGATGAAATGATCTGTCCTTTTACATGCTGACAGGGTAGCAATTTTGTGTCAGCGTAGAGATTCACGCATTTAGACAATAAGGCCACACCAAATATATGCAGGGTCCTTTCACATTTTCTGTGACAGCCGTTTTCAATAATGTCTAAAATATTTGACATGCACTGTTTAGAATAATTTTAAGTAAGGGAAGTGTCGGCTTTCAGCCTGAGGTGTTATCAAGCCTGAATGAAATCATGTTTATATCCCATTTAGCAATCTGCTCTTTAATTTTCTCTTTATGTGAAAGAGTACTTTCAAATTGGATACAATCAGAGCACAAAACAGATACTGTAAGCATATATATGTTTCAACTCACACCAGCATAGATAAACACATTCTTTTGTTTATTGGGGGATTTCTTCCCCACCTTTTCATATAGGACAATTCCATTTCAGAAACTAAGCAAACATGAAGATAAAAGAAATACAAGTCATTGTATTTATGGGGGCTGTGCTGAATTATGTACATAATGAAATGTTTTGTCGCTCTTAGATGTTAGCTAGCCAATTAAATATATTTATTTGTTGCATTCCAAAATGTGACACACAGATGATTTTTTACATTCATTGGTTTATTTAGCAAATTTATTGGGTTTTGTTTGAAAGAGAATTCTTTGTGTACATTATAGCAGTTACAATTCACATTTATGAAAATTTAATTAGATCATCTCTCTCATTTTATGACAGGATTTTTTATTAAAATATCAGTGTAATCACTGCATATTAAATATTCTGTGCCTGCTTTTGATTTCAGTCTAATGAAGTTTAAGACAAATTTCCGTTTGATTCACAAAAATCTCTACCATAGCACTTGTCTTTTAAAATTCTTTTATTTAATAACTAGACCTTGAGAAATCATGCATCCTGTCCATTTCTCTTCTAGATGAATTGGATTAGAGTCCATACCATTTAGTTTAGAGACAAGAATCTTCTCCAAATTCTTTCAGAAATTTTACTGTCCAAGGTTTTGTGCTGAAGGCAACAGGAGCAATTATTAAACTTTTTATTTATAAATCTTGGTAAGATACAGTGTGTGTGTCTCCATTAGTGCTCTATGTTATGAATATCTGTTGTCTACATACTAAAAGCTAGCTGATCTTTTCTTTCTAATCCTTTTCTGCATTTGTTCTCACACATCTCTCTAATACGTCTGTTTGGCAATAAATTGGCTGTATTTGTGTCTAAAACACTCCAGTGGAGCAGAGAACAAAATATTCACAAAGCTGTTGATTCAAGACTGTGCCAAAAAAGGGCAGAGTTTTAATGATTAAGAAGTTAATGAACCTTTGATTCTTTCAAGAATTCATGCTAAATTTAACCCATGAACATAGCTGTGGTGTTGAATTTTCTGTAACAGGTGCCAATATATTTTACTTTTCATTCTAAGCCAGATGTTTTGTCTTAGTATGTCACTTCCATTCCACCTGCAAACATAAAGCCCCTGAACAAAGTTAAGATATTTCTGCTTTCTTTAAAGTCTTTCCTAGCTGAAGACTTTTTCATTTGAAAAGCTGCTTGCCTTTCTTTAAGGGTCAAAATTCTATTTCAGGACATTTTGAACATATCTTTTTGGTCCCAATTTAGTAAATCTCTCTCCCTCGGGTTACTTAGGTTCTGTCTTAAAGGTAAGAGGCAACTGTGATATTTCTCTCTCCTTTAAACAACATAGCAGGATCTTAGCAGCACATGAACACTGCCATGAAATCAGATATAGGGAAGAAAGAATAAATAGGGTACATTCTGGGTATACTAGGGGTATACTAGTTACCGAAGGGAAACACGAGAATAACCATCTGATATCTTTCAGTTACAGTTACAAGAGTTTACATGAGTAATATTACAAGGTAGATGGAGGAAATAATAGTATGCACTTTAAGTTTATCCTGAGACAGAATTGAATGACAGGTATAACTGAGTCCATCATGGAGACACATACTCTGTAAGGATATGGTGAGGACACTATAAAATATAAGAAATTCTCTTTTATTTCCCTACAGCTCCTCTAATTGCGTGTATATCTTCTCCTCTAAGCTGTATTTTGTATTACTAGAAACCCACAAGATTTGTAAGAACTAAAGTGTCCTGAAAGGTTAAGCACCATTACAATTGAGTGTATAAGAACTCAGCTATGTGTCTCTAAGTAACTTTGCAGCTAAGCACTCATCTAGGAATCCAAATATAATTTTTTCAAGAGACTCCAGACCAGAGAAAATACTAGTACACAACGAGTACACTTTTAATGAATTCAGCATAAAATCAGCATATAATGTCATTAATCAATGGGTCAATACAGATATTAATAATCAAATTAAGTGGTCAGAGCATATAACTTACTTCAGATAAAGGAATAGGCTAGGTGAAAGCTTTGGTGTTTTTTCTTCTCTGTGACAGTAAGTGATGTAAATCTTCAGCTAATGAACTCATCAAGTTTATCCATGACTTTACTAAAGAACGCAAGCTGCCACATTTAACATATGAATCTCATTAATTGATGCTGCTGTCAGGAATCACCTGGATAACACCTGTACTCTGAGCCTTATTAAACAATTCTTGTTTCTGGACAGGTCTCACCAAGACTGTGAGAAGGGTTGGCACTGTGTGAGTGAAAGGCTAGAAGGCTCCTGGCATAGTATCTAGTATGCTATCCATGGAGATGCTTTTTGGCATTAACAATGTTAATAAAAATGTCGATTTTCTTAAATCCATTTAGAGCTTGGACACAAAGTTCTCTATTTCCAAATTCATAGAACGAAAGCATAAGATATCTTTGATAGAAACACACCACAAATGTGGGTAATTTGAGAGAAACATGACACTGAGTAAGTAAAGATTTTGAAGAATTTGAATAATAAAAATATTAATTATTTTTGATTAACATCAGATTGTATGAGAACTTTAAATCTTGACATTTCATAGAGAAAAGGGAAAAGACAGTACTACTTTATATAAAAAATGCAGTATCTGACTGAAGGAACTCATTGATCTATGAAGAAAGTCCTAAGTCCACTTTTACTCAGGTTGTATTCTACAGTCAAAAAAAGTTTTGAGGTATGTTTTTTCAAACCAAGTGACAACAACGAAGAATGAGAAGCTCTCAGAATCAGTGAACCAACCTACCAAAAATACAAAGCAGAGAATATCTGATAGATAACAAAAACTGTCAATGTTTGTTTGTGTATTAAAACCTTTTTCAGATGTTATTCTGCAAGATTATTTTAGTGCGCTGACTATAGGAGGTGAATGGAAATATTTCTTTCTATTTTGTACAACCAATTGGTTAAGTATGCAAGATATTTTAACTAGAGTTAACAATAAACTCAAAATATTTAATATTTTTCAGATGATGCTAACAGAAATTGGAATGAATCCTGACAATCATCTTCTATTTGCAGAAAAAAGGTAATGTGAATTAGGAAGTATTACAGGATAAGGTATGCAACTTGAATTACAGAGGAAGGTAATATTTTTTTACTTTAATTCAGTTGCTTCAGTAATCACAATAATGCCTATAGCACCAACTGACATTTAAAAGCAGCTCACATTCAATCACTAATAATACTTCTGTCCAGCTTTGGAGGTCTTTTAGAGTGCTAACTTCAACTTTGCTTTAACCTTCCTATCCACAAGTGAGAAAACCTGTAACAAGAACATACTTGAGTGAGAAAAATTGGGATAAGCATTAATAATTGTAATTTTAGATTTCATCCTTACAAGCTGAATTTATTGTTGTGATTTTATCCTTCTGTGCTTTTCTCTCTTTGTTGTAAATAATACAGGTTAAAACAATATATCTGACTATCAGCACAGAAATCCATTTCCATTATTTACATTTGTGGACTGTCATAATAAAACTATACTCTGGAAATCTAGACAGTTCTAATGAATGTAGCTTTTAGTTAGCTGTATGCTATTTTTGATCTGCAGTACTTTATCTTTCTGAAGTTGCAAAAATTTATTTTTTCTTGTGAACCCATTTGGCAATTGGAAAGTGAAAAATCGTGTGAATTTATCAAGATTCCTTGCGGTATTCTAATAGTGTTACTGTCAGACTTCTGTTCCTTAACTATACAACCATCCTTTTCAAGAATAAGAAATTAAGTGAAATTAAATCCATCTTACCTAATTATCAAATAAGATTGATTTCATCCACCAGTTTCAAGAGGAATGCAATAACTTTTTCTTTCCAGTTTGCATGTGTAATGAGAAAAAAAAAATATTATTCATTAAAAAAAAAAGAAAAACATAATCTTCCTTGAAGAATACAGCAAAACTGAACATCTAAAAGAAAAAAAAACTTTCGTGACTTTTCTACCAACTCAAGTTTTGTGTCAGTTTATAGCAAAATAGCTCTTCTGGTTTTGAGGTTCAATTGAGAAATATACCTCACCATGATCTAGTTTCCTTCTGTATTAAAATTGAACTTTAGACATTTGAAAATCTACAACTATTACTGCAAGTGTAATGAGCAATGCTTATTCCACAGTTCATGTGATACCTATATTTTTACACTAAATTTTTAAATAGGTATTATATTCTTTGAAGTTGCATAGAACTAATAATGTTAAGTTAAAAGCAGATAGTAGAAGGTTAGGAAAACATAAAGAGGGTAAGATATTGAGATAATTAAATGTGGTTAATAGTTTCAAACAAATCTGTCAGGTAACTGAAGAGATCAGGGGATGAAACACTTAACTATGATTTCTAAATTCAATTTTGTCACAATGTGTATTAAGTCTATCTATTTTGAAACTGTAACTATAATTAAGCAATGTATTAATGATAATGCAGTATTGTGGGACAAAGTAAAATTTGTTGGGAAATAACATATTCAATAGAATAATAGAGCACATTATCTAATCCAATATTGATTTGGGTCTTCTAGAGGGGGTTACTCAGAACAAAGTTTCTTCTCATAAAAGTATCACTAGTATTACTAGTCTAATAGTCGTCCCAAACACAGCACGTATCTGCATGCAGTATTCCTCAAAATAGAAAATATGAAAACGAGAGTACAGGAATGTACAGAAAATTTTGTCCTTAAAACACATATATTCTCTCATAGATCACTGTCCTACAGTTAGAATTTTTTGAAGGAGAAGAATACAAGAGAACTGATTAGTTTAAAAAGAACACAAACAAAATAGTAGATGATGAAAACATAGAATCAGGAAATAATTCATACTGAATCTGCATTAAAACACTGGGTTTTGTTTTGTGGAAAAAAAGAAATAATTTGTTTTGTGGTAAAAAACAGAACTGTAAAAGAACCTTCATTTGGGTGCATTTGTTGAATCAGAACTGCAAAGATGTACAGCAGTACAGTATTTATTCTTTTTATCTCCATTTCTTTGTCACTTGTCTGTTGAAGTGCCACTAGCACTCCAAGAGTCAGTAGATCCTAAGCCTCATTCTCCAGAATGAAGGGGGACAGAAAGAAGCTGTGGCACTATTTTGGGAATGTTAGCATGTGAGGCGTAAAGAAAAGGTGCATGTCTTCAAAAAGTATCTGTTCATTTTTATTTAATCTTCTCTAGTCTTTAAAATCAAATGTTCCAACACTGACCAGGTAATAAATTGTTATGAGTCTGAACCAGAGAATTAAAAAAAAAAAGAACACTTTAGTCATAAATGTAATTGGAAACAAATTGAAAAATCTACTGGATTGTCCCACAGAACACAGTAGAGAAAAATGAAAGTAGAGAAGTATAACCATTCATCCCTTTTTCTAACACAAAAGAAGAAGTTTTGCTTTGTCAGGATATTTCTGATGTAATCCTGTTTCCGTTTGTAACCAGATCCAAATTATTTAAAAGAGACCACAGAAATTTTTTTATTTAAACATAAATCAAATACTTTATTGTTTGTGATACTCTAATGCCCAGCTAAAATACTTGAATACAAAGGTATTCAAATACTTGAATTGAAGTGGAAAAGGGAATTTTGATACATGAATATCATAAAAAATGGAAGCATTAATAGTTTTAAGATTTTTAATGTATCGTATCAGAATTGCTATAATTCTTTCCAGTTTTCTTTCAAAGCAAAATTCTAATTAATTTCTCTGATTAATTTCTTCTGCCTTATCAGTGTGGGTTGTGGCAAGATGTCATATTTCATTTAAAACTAGATCTACCAAAACTGCTTAAATGAACTGTGTTTGTAGGCTTAATTACTGGCTAATGTCCTAAAGAACAGGAATTTCTATACTGTATATAGAAACAACATTTGTAGACCAAAACTTTTAAGGTGCAAAGTGGGACCTGTGTGGGTTAATCTTTCCTTTCCTTGCTGGGAATTTTCGAAAAAAAAACAAAACTAAAAAGTATAACAAACTTTTTGATAATGCTATGTACACTACCATTTTCTTTCTATACCGAAAATAAGTCAGTGTCCCTGTACAAATGGGAGACCATCTCTTCATTGGCTTAGAAATTAAGAGCTTATAAATTCTTAAAAAATATATATGCTTATCATATCCTATTTACATTTCATGCATCTAATTAAAAAATATGACAAATCATTTATATTCTTTTAATATCCTGTTGCCCAACAGTTCAGTAGTGAGCTGAATATACTTTACTTATTTTTACCTAAGTTGTTGAAGTTCTTGGATTTATGTGATTACAGGTCAATTTCTCTTTGAACGGTGAATGCAATTATCTCAGGCCACATGTACAAAACCTGCCTCTGTTTTGTTCCTGGAACTGGCGCAATGCGATGAAGGCAAAAGGCTCACACAGCAATCTCTCATGAAGACTTCATTTCTTTCTTACATTAATTTAAAGTGGATCTGTTAGAAAAGGAATTTTCTGTTCTCATTTCTACAGAGAACTCAGAAGACCCGTTCTGTTAAAAAAGTTGCAATATGATCACCACTTGTTTTGATTACATATTCAGTTAAAATGAAAGATACCATAACATTACATAGTAACACATAGTCTAAAAGACAAAGTGCAGTGCAAGGTCAAAATTACCAGGAATACAATTGGATAATGCGTTTAAAATATGTTCTGTGTGAGGAGTGACATGTGGAGGGAGAGAGTGTGAGTTTGTAAGTATTTTTCTTTTACCTTCTGTGGTTTAAAATAAGAAAGGATAGAAAAGAATGTGCTGAAAAATAAATAACTATTCATGAAAAAAGAGCTGCACTCAGTTAAACAGGTTACCATTTAATTAAAATTGAATGTTAAAAGAGAGCTTTATTGTTAATATCTTGTTGTGTAGTGGGAATCTAATATTTATTACTTGCTAAGTAATAAGCAGAAAAGGAGTGTAAAATTCTGAGTAGACAAATGTCATAAAATTTTCCATCATTATTTAGATTCCTGGCAACAATTTCAGAAAGACTGAGGGATTCCTGAGAATGGAAATGAAACAGTTCTTTTGGCACATATAATTCTTCAAGGCCAGCAGGGTGGCATCAGACATTCTTTAAGCTTTACAGGTTAGACAGTCTTCAAATGATAGGTGTGTGACATCTTTCATAAAAGGAAATGCCACCTTAAGTATTGAAATTAATAAAGACAATATTAGACAAATGAAGCTGTGAAGTATGAGTGGCTGAAGTCAGAAGGAAATGTGAATTAATATAGAAATGCTTGAGAATACCGCAACAACACAAAGACAGGCAGTTTAGGGTTATTTCATATCATTCCATTTGATTTATTCTTGCCCCCTGTATCTCAGCCTTCAGTCCAGGAGAATAGATCCTTCATAAGGTATTTTCATGAATTCTGTTTGCATTTAGATAAACTCATTTTGTCAGTGCTAATTTTAATACCTCTCCTGTTAGTAAATAAATAGTTGCCTAATGCTGTCCAATTCTAGATTTCCCCAATGGAAGAACACAGTCTTATTGTCACACTGTCATGTTTTGGGAGCTCTATTTAAGATCCAGTGAATAATTTCATTAACTCATAATTTCAGGGATTTCAAACAGTACAAAAGTATTTTGTGTTCAACTGCACTTAGCACCTGAGCCTTGGGGCTCACCACTCTGAGAAAATGAGTGAGCTAGGTAATTCTTCTGCAGTCAAAGGATTTTTGTTAAGCGATATGGAAATATCTATTATTCAAAGATGTATCTAGCACAGAATCACAGTTGTGTAGTCTTTGCAACTGACTACTGCTTCATATTGCTGTTTTTACTTAAATCACCTGCTTCCAGATAAATGGTGATTATTCTGATAATCTGTTTTCCTACCCAGTGCTGTGTGCTATACATGGTAGGCATACCATTTTTACTCCTGAAAAAAATCCACAAAATGGGTGCATGTCACTTCAGTTGAAATAATATTATTTTCTGAGGAGGATGAGTCTTTGCAAAGCAGAAGCAGTTTTCTGTAACATTATAGATCATATGATACAGGAGTTTCTATGACATTGCATCACAGCTACACTACACAGCTAGAGCTCTTTTCTCCTTTAAGCCTAAACAACTTAAAGAAATTCACTGTACCAAGATTACATCTATGATGTTATTTACTGTGTTGCTAATAAAAAGACAAGCTAAAACTCACTGATAAGAAATGTCTTAAAAACTGAGATAGTCTTAGCCTTTTTTGAGTATAAATTATACAAGCTTGAATGCTAACAAAGCATACTAGAAATCAGCAAATTTGGACTTACTACCAAAAAGAAAAAAGTTGTTATATTCAACATGGAAGAACATTCCTGCCCAGTTACATGTAGCAGGTCAAAATTGACTGTACAGAAGCAACAGAATTCTAAAACAGTGGAATGTCTTCCAACAGAAGTGGATACAACCATCCTATCAGCCAGAGACATGATCACAGTACTTAATACGTTTTATGTTTGCTTATTCAAAATTCTTGACATTGCATCTCTAGATTTGAAATCAATCTTCATAATATTGCTCTTATCCATGCTGCATGTTACATGTTCTTTACAAGACAGACAAAGAGATGAACTACATGGGGAGAAACATAGAGACAAGTTTGACTGGCATTTTGAACACAAAAGGTTGTTATTCAAATAGGCTTGCTTATTCTTGTAGGCAAACCCTACTGTACTTTTTGGATTAGCACCCTGAAGTCTTTCAATAGATGTTGCACAAAGAAAGATTTGCACACAAATTCACTGTTGTATGAAAATTTTCAAATTTAGCACACAGACAGAAATATCAATTTCTTTCATACACTTAAATAGTAAAACATTATCAAGGGCTTTCTCTTAACAGGCTTTTAAAATCTATACAAATGTGTGCACCGGCAGCCCAGAAGGTCAACGATATCCTGGGCTGCATCAAAAGTGCAGTGACCACCAGGGAGAGGGAGGTGACTGTCTTTCTCTATTCTGCTCTTGTGAGGAGCACCCATCTGGAGCACCATGTCCAGGCTTGGGGCCTCATGATTTTATGAAGCCCCCATGATTTTATGATTTTATCATTCAATGATTCTGTGACATAGTCACAGTAGTATGAAAATAAGGCTGTGGTACATTGTTATAGGGGAACTGTTAGGTCTAGGCTTCAAGTGGTGACTGAGCACTTGGTGAAGGGGTGTGGCTGGCCCAGGGAGCAAAGGCAAATTGTTTGCACCTGTGCTCTTCAGGTGACCAGAAGAGTTCACGTGCAGATAAGGGCCAGTTACTCTTAAGAAAGCATTTGCTGGGGCCTGTTCTGTTTCCTGAGAAAAGGTGCTGTATGGCCAGAGTGCTGCTTCAACAGTCAGGTGAGTTTGACTTTTCTTTCTGGATATGTCTGTCGCTTTACGGTGAATACTTTGCCTGGTATTGACAAGATTCTGTGAGAAGTGATTTTGTTTCTTTGTGAGCAGTGTGCCTATCTAGTTAATCATCTGAGAGTATCTAATTTGAAGGTTTTTATATAATGATATGGATACCTGGGTATATGTGCTTTTAGTATGTTAGTTCAGTGCCTCACAATGGATTAGATTTTAAACAATTTAAAGATGAAAAACAGCAGTTGATGTAGAAAAAAAGTCGCCTTTTTTTTATGCATCCAAGATCTTTATTTTTGTTACTGTAAAAGTAAATGGTATAATTTCAATTCATTTGTTAGTTGTTTTATTTTTGTTTGTTTGTTGGTAATTAACTTTCTAATTGTTCAGATCTTCTTGCTACTTAGGGTGTAGCTAATCAAAGATCTTTCCTCTGAAATCAGTGTATAGATTCTGGATGTTCCATTCTGAAATTATAGTGTTTGTATTGCTACAGAAGGTGTTCAACTTTTTTCAAAAAAATTAACTGTTTATTGAGCCAAAGGGGAAAGGTATGTGACCTTATACTCTTAGACATAGCCTTTTTCCTGCCTTCTGGTTAAGAATATGTTAAGACAACTAAATGAAGAGAGTGAAAATAAAATATCCAAAGCTGTTTATTCCAGCCTAACTGATTGTAGAGCAATTCGGATTGTTTCACTCAGAGGTTTGGATATCCTCTGATACAACAGATGAAACTCTAAATGGCCTTGAATATTGTGGGCTTTTGCATTAAATAAGCTGATTCCTTCTTTGTAGCTTTAGAAGTCTTTTTGTTTTCTATGCGTCCAATCTGATATGCTACACTTGAAGCTGAACAAAATGTTTTTATAAATCTAGACATAAAATAAGAAGCTGATTATCTTTTTTTTATAAAAAAAGAAAAAGCTTAGTATGAGTAAGAAGTTTCTTTTCTCAAGTATTTTGTTTGGAAGCTGAAGGGCTCTCTGTTTAAGTGGTTCTATTACTATGTTTTTGAAGGCAAAAGAACCACTGATAGTCTAAAGAGGAGGATTGGAGAGCTATAAATGTTATCAGTTCTTCTTGTTCTTCTAGGTGTTTATGAAGTCATGAGGAAACTCACAGAGATCTGTCCTGTTTTGCACAGCAGTAATTAATGATCTTAAAACGCAAAATCATTGGTAGAAAAGACCTTTGAGATCATCTAGTCCAAATATTGTTCCATAATAGCATGGAAAAATAAATCAAGAACTAGCCAATCAAAAAAAAAAAAAATTATAGAGTGAGCATAACCAATTTCTGCGACCCAGAAGAGTGTTTATTTTCAGCATAATGTTAAGTAAAATAGTTTAATATTGCTTATGTTCTTTTAATCTACTGGAGTGGAGGGCATAGCCTAAACATCAAGAAGTCATATTTTCTCATATGTAATGATAAGACTGGTACTAGCTTAATTCTTTTCCTATGTAAAAATGGCTGTCCACACTAAGTTATAAGCAGAATGTTTTGAATTCATATCAATATTTAGCAAAATCTGGATTGTCTGCAAATTACTTGTGTATGTATGAGTAGACTTCCTTTAGAGGGAAGGAGTTTCAAATTCTGAGCATATTTAAGAACAACTCTTATTTCTGTAGAGTGTGAGCTCTGTGTATCCATAGTAGCACACTTCAAATCTGTACTTTGTTTATAGTATTTTCATATCCAGAGGGTAGACCAAAAAAAAAAAGCCCTTCCAAAACTAAAAAAAACTTAAAAAAGCAAACCATTGAGCGTTGGGGTATTGTTACTGCAGACAGTAAGAGTCTGGTAAGGACTCAGTCTTCTGACCATGCAAAACAGAGAGGCTAAGTTTGTTCAGCCCAGTGGAGGTAGGTCTATGGAATGAAATAGAGATGTGAGCTCTTCTGTGCAGGCTTCCTTGTACGTTGATTTCAGAGCAGTTGCAACAGGGTACTTTTGGACAGAATACCATTGCTAGGTAGAGAACATTCAATATACCCTTGAGAAATGTGGTCTAGTTCTTTCTCATCCACTAAGAAATGATCAAGAGGCATGACTTCCAGGGATGATCAGATAATAGACTTCAAGAAGAAACACACAAGCATTTTGGAGTGTTCTTATGAGCATATCACCAGGAAGTCCAACAGTTCTCAAATGAGTCTTTGACATATTACAGTGAATCACATTTTTAAGAGAAGTCCTACTCTAATCTCTATTTTTGGGCCATGAAAAATAATGACAACATTCTTTCTACTGTTGTTGTTGCAACTTAAGTCATTTGAGCCCACCAGAGGCCAACACTTAGATCTGCTATCAAGTGTATATCTGGAAGTTACTTTGTGGTAATAGCTGATCATAGGCATGAAACATTACAAAATCATAAGTGTTTAACTCTTTCTACAGTCAGGTAGCATGGTAGGTTGAAAAATAAAGTGAAGAAAGCAGCTGCAGTGGTTCTACTTTTGTATCGAGTCTAGCCCAGAAGATGCATTTCTGTAAATAAAAAGCAGAAATTTCTTCGTACTGTGAATATTTGTAGCAAGAAGAAAATTAATCAAGGCATGTATCTGAACTTCTGTGATTTAAAAATATCTTCCATTTCTCTACCTTTTCAACGGAAATTCAAATGCATATTCTATTCACATCTAATAATACTAGAAGTGCATAGATTGCCCAAGAAAGGAAATTATTTTCATTGTAAAAAAGTGTGGAATCTATAGGGTTTATACTGGCAAGTTCTGCTTTTGTCTGATCTGATAACCACAGACTGAATGAAAAACACAATAATGGATTTCAGTAGGGATAGAAAGATGCTTCATAAGTATAATTTAGTTCATTAAAAATGTATAATTCAGATACTACTTATAGTTGAAAGCATTTAAACTATTGATGTTTCTATATTGGTTGGAATATAAATGTCAACAGCCTTACCTAAACTTAACAACAAATTATAGGTGAGTGGCAACTTATTCTTTCCAGTTGAATATAGTGCCTGTAGTTTTCTATATAAGGTAGTACTGGTGGAGAAATTGTATTTAGAAAACTGTTCCTCAAAATGATAACATCATATTAAACTTGTTTTTATCTCAGTGCTTCTCCTTTCCTAGTGGAACTTGTCCATTAAAATATTTTACCAGGGTAATAACACAAACATAGGCATTTAAGAATAGTAGTATTATCTACTGGTTACATATCTACAAAAGATGTTTTTTCTATTCTACTCATGCATGGTCTGTTCTGATATTATTGGCTTTAAATACCTTCGGCTTTCACAATGACCTATGGCTGCATTTTAATTCAAATTATCACTTACTGCGAAGTTTCCGGAAGTATTTCTTCCATTTGGATGGCTGTGGAATGCAGTCAGTCCAATTAATATGAAGATTGGAGGGGGCTAGCTACTACTGGCAAAGACACTGAGTACTATAGCAGGGGCTGAGTACTGCCTACCTCGGCTGTGCTGAAGGATATAATCAAGAATCATGTTTAATGTTCTCCAGTTTCTGTGAAGTTTATTCCTAAAATAGTGCCTCCTGTTTTGCACTGTGATGTCAGAGGTGGATGTTGGTGCAGTTGCAGAAGAGAATGAACCTTCCTACCAGTATTCAGCTGAATTTTGTTGATGAGCAACAGAAGGTAGTAGAGGGACAGTGACAAACTGGTGTCTCTCACAAGAAGAGCATATGAAGCAAAGCTAAATTTCTTAATATAAGGAGGAAATGGCACCGGTTCAGCAAGGATCAGTGAATACTGACATCTATGGAGGTGGTGGGTGATGTGATTCAGAAGTGGTGATGGTGCATCACCTCTGCTGATGTAGATTTTTTGTGGGGGCATGACTTATAGGCTTTTGTTCATTGCTGGTAAAAATGCATAGCTAATGGTGTTGATAATGTTGAAAAAGTGTTTTTGGGAATTTGCTCTGTCAAATAGTATTTTGCTCTTTGTTGTAGTTTCCATGGAAATAAATAGGAGGCATCAATGTTTTGTCTGTGTGGGAGATGTACAGTAAAAGGACAATAACAACCTGTTTCATCTGGTTGATGTCCTAAGGAAGGACATAGAAAGTCTTTAGGAATTGTTATTTACTCTGAATTTCATATTCCTAAGACAGTGGGAGAAAATCTCTCCTCTTGTGTTTTTTTGTTTGTTTGTTTTTTGGAGAAGTATGGATTGTATTTTTGCTAGGTTGGGTTTTTGTTTGCTTTTTAGATATGAACCCAATTCCTCTTTCATATGTCAGAAGAATCAGCAAATGGTTTTGCTGCTCCCCATCCTTATTCAAGAGGTTCTAGCTACAGTCGTGCAAGTATTTTCCTAGAGTAAGCTGGAAGTTTGAGTGGTTTGAGTTGGAATTTCTCTTCTTGCTAGTTTCATTTTGTTTAACTGAATGAGAAGAAAAATATTTAAGCATAGGAACAAGCATATACTCTAAGGTCAGAATGCTCTGACCATTTTTGATAATGAGAAGGATAGAATCCTGTCCAGTGATCTTCTGCCCTCTCAGTGACACCAATCAGAACATCATTAAAGCTCAGTCCATTCCTATTACATTCACTTTCTGAAACCTCAGTGACTTCTGTTCTTCCCAGTTTCCTTATCTATCCTCTGTGTCTGAATTTTGTCCTTCTCAAAAGGCTGACAGACTCAACATCACCTATTTTACTGTGAAGTAATGTGTTACTCTGCTGAGGTGCAGTTTTTTGTTTTTTTTTTTTACTTAGCAAAAATATGCGAAAAGTAGAATAAATGTTACTGGTCTGAGAAAAACAGATAATTTATCATTGTTAAAGTGTCAGCTACAGTGACCACTTGAAGGTTATATTAGGCTCTATGGAATACTGACAGTTCTAACTTGAAGATAAATTCTCTGACACAATTATACAAATACAATTATCTGTATTTAAATGAGAATTAGCTCCATCTGTATTTTCAAAAGAACTTGAATAGAGATGGAAACGTACTTTTCAAAGAATCATTGTTCTAGAAACTGCTACAAATACACATCTATTATTTAAAAAAAATAATAATAATAACAGGCTTAAGGTGGCCTGAGAATATGAATTACTAAGAGCAGTGTGGGAGAAACTCTTAGTAATATGATAATGCATATCACTATAGAATTTACCACAGTCTGACAACAAAATAGGTCTTATCCATCCCTAAGGGTATCTGATCATCAACAACCAACTCAGTTTCACTTTGACTCTCATTCTTCAGTTGCATCCCACTTGGCTTCCCCTTCTGTTACCAAATTTCAGTTCCAAGATAGAGTATTATGTCCTCTTTCTTTGATTGTATCAAAAATGCATTTATCTTGGAAAAGGAATTAAAAACAGGCTGAAACTTTTCTCTGTACGTCTTTCTGCTGTCATCCCTGTTAGAATTGTGAGTAACAGTTAACTACTTCCTGCAGTTACAGTTGGTCTCATTATTATTTTAAAGATCTCTTTACAGTAACAGTAGAGACTGTTCTGGATGACTTTACAAAATATATTATTAAGGCTGTTGTTGGGGAGGGTTTGATTTAAAAATAAAACATAAAAAATTGTGCATCAGATACTTACCAGAGTACATGTGGGGGGGTAAGTAGTAGAATTTTTTTGCCAAAGTCATCTGAAATGAAGTAATTTTTGAATTGCTATATGCAGTTGCTTTCAGAAGGAACAGCATATAAAAACATTGGTGCCAATTAACAGTATTAGAAATGTAATAAGTGAGTACAATGGACTAAGACACTGCTAAGAAAATAAAAAATGAAAATGAAAAGAAAAATGAAATTTTTATTATTAAGAAGCGATGTCTGCATGCTACTGAATAAAAACAAGTGGAGGGATAAGAGTTTACAGAGCCACGTGTACAGAAGTGTAGACTGATGCAGAGTAATGCTATAGAACATGAAAATTATTCCAGGTGAGCATATCAGTAGTTCTACTTTCCCTCTTCATCAATTTATATAGAAATGCAAAGCACACCTAAGCAGTAACACATTACTGCAACATTACTGTTGATGCTGGCACATGAATCACTCCTAACCAAGATGCCTGAGCAAGGAACTGGAGTGCTTTCTGTGGTTAGAGCCCTCTGAAATATCTGAGACTGCAAACAAGTGAAGAGCTATGGTATTTTGCATTGCTTTAGAATTCTACCTGCTGTTTAAAAGAAAAACCTTAAAGATCGATTCAACAGACTTCTAAACTCCTTATTTCTTAGTAATCCAGCAACAAATTTCTCTTTCTCCCAATATATGAAAATAAAAATTGATTGAATGTTCATTACTAAGTTCCTTGACTCTTTTGTAAACATATAATTGTTTGCATACCTAGTAAATTTCAGTAAGGTTGTGTTGAGAAATAATGGGAATGTTAAATAAAATGGATGTCTGGCAGGCAGTGAAAGTTATGGAAATGCCAGGTACACAATATTAACTGGAGCATAATCCCAAGCATCTGTTTTTCTACTTCCCAGATTCTTTCTTTTCAAACATTTTATTTTTTTTCCATAAAGCTTTACTAATCACTTGTGTGTTAGCAACACGTGCATTTACAGTACTTCAACATTCAAACTGTGCCCATTATTCAAGCTACTATATAACTATGAATCTTTAATCTTAGAAAAAAAGACAATGCTCATGGAGGCTTTTATGTTCTCCAGACAAATAACTGTGTAATGTACTTAGTGTGGCAACATATAGTTGCTGAAGACAAAGATATTCTTCAGGTAGAAGGGTACTTCTAATAATGGAAATGGATGACAATCTCATCTCTGTGCTGACTGGGGTGGGAGGAGGGTTGGATGAGATTAATAGTGAAGTACACAGTGCAAATTCCACATAGCTCATCTATATGCAGAGGTGTTAGTGTGAGTATGTGGCTATGGAAATATTTTTCAGATGATAATTCTAGTTTTCTCAACAATTTGCATGTAGTCAGTCATATTTAAAACTTCTTAAAGGAGTATGAATACAGAGTAAATGTAAAATGTAACCAAGGCTTATTTACAAAATGAACTGGCCAGTTTCATTTAATTTTGTTCTGGAGAACTATGGCAAATATGTTCATTCAAAATTTCATTTTATTTATATGATAAAATGAAACAAAAGCTTACTTCCATTGTCTAAAAAATACACTTAATTTTATGTAGTAATTTTATAGCAAGATAGAAATTTTTTTGTCAGGGAGGGTGAGTCAGAAATGCAATTAATGCTGGTCGAAAGAGAAACTTAATCCTTCGAATCATGAAGACCCAGAAGCATTTCTAACTTTGTCTGGATGAGATAATACCTTGGTGAAATGCTGGATGTGAGATTCTGCTCTGGAGTGATGATGTACCATAATTAGTGTACTGTTCCCCTGCCATCTGGGACCTGCACCCAACTTGGGTGCAAAGGCAGAAATGTACCGCAGCCCATTAGGATTTGCTTACAGTCTCTTACCTATATCGGAGCTATATTCAGTGTATTTTTCAATGTATAGACTTTGCTGTTAGCACTGTGCCTGCGGGGAAAATGTGTGTAACATAGGGCTAATGAGTAAAGTAATAAGGGTGAAGGAAAGAAAAACAACAAAGATATCTTGATGTCTAACTGGATTTTTAGAATCTGAAGGTTATGGTTTTTGGCCCAATAATCTCATACTGACTCGTTTTAATGCTACCCACATTCTAGTTTAGAAGGCAGATGTAATATTTTTACTAAATACAGTCTATTAGTAATAAAATCTAATTTTTGTTTAATCACTTGACTTTAGTGATGGGAGATTTCAGATCCTTCTGTTGTATAGGCAGTAATCTCGAAGTGCTCTACCAACTCCCAATTTCATCTTGCTCTCTTCTATCTGATCTGAACAGATAGCTTCAAGAGCAGCTGAAGTTAATGGTTGTTAGAAGGGGACAGTCTCACTTGTCTTTCATTTTAGACCTCAGTGCCTGTTGGGCACCTCACAATATAACTAACTCATCAGATCATTTGAGATAATTATCTTCTTTTGTTCATTTTTTCACCTGGGTAATGGTGTTGTGAAGGCTTATTAAGGGATTTGATAATCACTACTAGGGTTTAAGACAAATGAGAGAAGAACACACACATGTTGGGATGGTGGGGGAGAAGAGAAAATGTCAGTGTGAGTAACAGAGCCCCATCTGGTGGTGGGCTACTAAATTGTCTTGGTCATCTCAAGAAGCTGCTGTCAGAGATTCTTAGGGTGAAAATGAACTTGATCTTCAGCCCTGGAAACAGTGTATCTGCCTGTAAAGTAGAAAGAAGGACCAAAGCATATTGGGACCTCTCTGCCATTTCCTTCTGGTGCCGTAAAACTTGTGAATTGTCTTCTTGTACGTCTACTGATTTTTCTTTTTTTTTCCCCTTCTCGTACATTAACATGACTCTGAAGACTTCAATCTTTGTTTTAACTGAGTTTCTTCTAAGAACTGAGCAACAACACTTTTGTACTGAATACCTTTTCTAATGTAATATGAAGGGCCTACCCTCAGCTGTGCTGAACTTTATTAATCTCTGTTTAGGTATTCCAAGATACAGTACAATGCAATTGTGTTCTGTACACAGCACTGCAAACACAGGATTATCAAAAACAGCAGAAATGTTGCAGCTCTAGGGGAAGGAGCAAAGGCAAGACTATGATGAAGTTACTCTCCTCTTTCTCCAAGCAGGCCTTGAGCAGCGTTGTAAAATATTTACATTACTCTCTGAAAGATATTACAGCTATTGTATCCTATGTATACATCCCCACAAGAATTTCAGTTTTTCCTGTGAACTTGTCATATTGTTCCCTAGAGGTTAATGGTAATAAATAAAAGAAAGGTTAGAGGTCTGTATAGACACATACACAAGCCTTTTTTGCCTTCAAAAAAAAAAAAAAAAGAGAGAATGGGGATTTGAAATTAAGAGAAAACACAGATCTTTTTCAGGTGTGTATGTGGTGTATACTTACTCTGTAGCATACATGCTGCCTAGAGTTTGCAATATAGTACAAAATAGCGATGATTTATCAACTATACTAGGAAAAAAAGGGAGACGAGAACTCTGAAATAGATATACTTTTATCTTGATGGCATACTGAATGTTAAATGAATAAGGTGTCAGGATGCTAAAATACAGCCACAAAGCCAATAGATTTTATTCACATGCTTTGATCCATCTCTAGTGCTGCTTGATGTTTGGTTAGAAAGGCTTCATAAGCTAGAAGTGTTATTCCTCTAGGGCTGTGGTTTTTTATTCTTGTCAGTCCCCAGATATTACAGTGAAATACATAGAACTGTCACATAGTGAAGTATTAGGACTGTGTAGTATCTATATTCTACTTTGAAGATATTCCAGTGTTTCTTGGACTTTGATCCAAGAGTTCCTTTCACAAGTAAGCTCTACAAGTGTATTTTATGACTGTATTTTGAAATAACTCATTTTAGACTAAGTGCAGTATATTAGAGGTATTGAAGTCTCATGGAGTCTGAGCTATGTAAGGAAAAACACTCTAACAATAGCTCATTGGGATTTTCTTTCATAGTCCTCTGTAACTGAACTGTTAAAGAGAATAAGAAAGGTACTTTTCATTTGTCTTTCTTCATTTGCATCATATGAGATGCAAAATAAGGTGTGAGGTGTGTTGTTCTGAAACTAATTCTGCAATCTTATTTTTTCAAAGTGAGGGCAAGTGAGGTTTTCCTTAAGAAAAAGCAGATTTCCAGCAGCTGGAAATCAAGCTATAATGATGACTTCATTTGTTAAATAACTTTTGTGCTCAAAGTAATAAACAAACTTTGAAGATGAAATGAAAGGAAATCAGGCTGCCTTAGATATATTTTGAATTGGACAGGTGCAGCCTGTGGTGAATCCTAGAGTCCTCATTCCCTTCATTCATTTGGAAGGATGACTTCTTGCTCCCTGTGAGTTTACAAGTCCAGATTTCCTTCTACAGGAAATCAGGGTGGATGTCTAGTCTTGTCTACTTCTGTTTATAAAAGGCCATCGTATAACATCTGCTGTGTCAGTGGGGTTGCATGTACGTGGCTCTATGACTGTCTTACATATGACCCCACTATGTTTCCCCAGGAAGATATTTCTCTCTGGAAATGGAGGTGAAATTTTTTTTTTGTTTGCTTGTTTTTTTTTTTTTTGTTTGTTTTTGTTTGTTTTTTGTTTTGGTTGTCTTGTTTTTAGGGTGTGATGTGGGCCTGGCAATTTTGGCAGATGTGAGTTGTTTTCCATGACTATAAGAGGAATGGAGTGAGGATGTGTGCTTGTTTCTCATATGATTCTAGAGTCAAGATGTATCTTGAGCCTGATGATCAGCAGTCCAGGCTCGATGACTCCTTTGGCCAGATTCTTTATAATTTGGTATTCATTATACAGAAGCTTCAGGTCTGTGTTTAAAAATTGACAGGGATGATGTTAGACTCTATATCCAAAAGACAACAGGTAGTAACAAGAGTAGTGCTATTTTTACTGCATTAGAACAGTTTTTTTTATTTTGTTCATGTGACTGTAAACTAAATGTTCAATTGCCATCAGAATAAGAGTAAAGTACTGTTCAAGTTCAAACTACCCATCCAAACCAGGTGCCTTTTAAATCCTCTTCAAATACTGTTGTTGGTGAAAGAAGCATTAGACAATTGAAATGATCTTTTTAAGGATTCCTATGTAGTGTATGAGAATCGTTTTACATAAGACAGACTACTTTGTTTCTTTGATAATAGTGTTGCAGAGTTTTCTGATTAGTGAATATGCCACATTTAAATCTCATGTGTACACCAGAATTATTTGAAAATATTAATTACATGATAAAAAGGTAGTTGTTCCTAACAAACACAATTGTTCTTTCTTTTCTTACTTTTATACCCAGAATTATTTTTTTCATCATATGCTTATTCCAGAAGATGTTTTGTGTTCCCTTCTACCTGCAGTAAAAGATTCTTTTGTGCTCTCAAGTGTTTTTGAGTATGTTTACTTGAATTGATGCTGCAGAAATACTTCCAAGACACAAAGAGCTGAATTTACTTCTGAAGTAGTAAAATATGTCCTATTGCTAAATCTTACAGCAGTAGGATGATTGAAGTGTTAGCTACTTAGTACTGGGTAGGACTTACCACAGAACAGTTAAGGCTGGAAAGGATCTCTGTAGATCATTTAGTGCAACCTATGTGCAGTGTCAGATGCAGCAGGTTGCCCAGGACTCTGTTCAGTTAGATTTTTAGTATCTTCATGAATGTAGTCTTCAGAACCTCTTTAAGCTACCTCTTTTATCATCCTTCAGTAAAAAAAAGAAAAAAAAAAAAAAGTTCAAGTGGAATTCTATGTATTTCTATTTGTCCTGTTGGAGGTGACTAATGAAAAGAGTTGGGCTTCCTTGACTCCTTGTTCATGTATTTATAGACATCCTCCTGAGCCTTCTCTTCTTTGAACTGAGTCTCAGCTCTCTCTTTCTCTTCATATAGAAGATACTTAATTGTCTTAGTAATGATTCTCTGGAGCTGATCCAGTAAGTGCATAACTGATAACACTGTTAAGCTGATTGAATAATTCTGTCTACTCGGTCCTTCTATCCAAAACAATTTATTTCCTCCATGAAGGCAGGGTGTAGGTCATCCAAAACAGATTGACAGCAATCCTATGTGAACATTTTACTAGCCAATGCTGACAATTGTAAGCTGCATGTGTAGTAAAGCTTGACCAAAAATCTCAGAACACTTCATAAGCTACAGTGTGAAATCTGTTTCTTTCTCTTACTAAAAACAATATCAGAGCAAAATCTTCCCTTTCCTTTTTTTTTTTAAAGGGAATATATATTTGTTTAAACAGCTCTGGGATATCAGTTTATATACCATGCTATACAAATATCTACAAAACAATCTCTTCATGATAAAGGATAAATACTGGAAACAGATGTTTATTGAAATCAGTACAAACAAAAAATATGAAATATGTCTCAAAAATTAAGGAAAAACAGAACTTTCAGTACATATAAAAATGATTAAAATTAACAATAAAATGCTAAATAAAGAAAAATTTAAAGCCTTCTGTCATTCTGTCCCCGTATGAAGTGCAATTTGCAATGAAGTGAGGAGGAAATACTTGTACATGGAATACCAGAGAGGCTTTGTATTTCTGACCAACAGTTGAGATTCGTTTTAGAAATCAACTTGATCATGGTTGCAGGGTAGTAATTTATCTTCATATGCACAAAACCCATCCTCCAAAAAAACCCCCACCAATTCCAGTCGTTATCTGGGACATGAAAAATATAGGATTTTTTAATTGGATAAAATATAAAGATCCAATTAATGTGCAAACATACAAATCCCTAATTAATTCAGTAATGTCTGACAAGGCCTCATGTTCCCTCTCTTTCCCCTAAAGTAACTGTCCTGCAAGAGTTAATGCTATCGTACTGCAAGATATGGACAAGGTAAATCACTGCATATTCAGTGAAAAGCTAAGCTGTATTTCCATTGATAGAAAAACTTAACCTAAACTGTGTCTTTCAGAAACTGAATATAGGAGAACAAAGAAGTTTCATTTCAATTTTTGCTTAATTCTTTAGGATTTGTCTCATTACAATCGATAAACAATATCAAGTTATGTCTGTATGTGGTGGTTAACAGCTAAACCCCACCACTCTCTTTCTCTCCCTCAAAGGAAGTAGGTAAGAAAATAGAATGGAAAAGGGCTCAGAAATTGAGATATGGATGAAGAGATCTAACAGACTAGAGCACAGAGAACTAACACCAAAATAAGAATCCAATCCACCTCCTTCTCCAAGTGGTGCAGAGGAATGGGAGCTATCGTCTGTCCTTAATGCTTCATCTTTGCTGATCCTTCATGGTCATTCTGAGCACTCCTTTCTCCAGGAGCACACTGCTCCAGCCCTTTCTTGGGTTGCAGGGACTGCTGCTCTGCATCCAGCAGCTCCTGCACTGACCTGGGTGCCTGCAAGGCTGCTTCTCTCCCACTGCTCTCTCCTCCCTCCCAGCTGCTTGACACAGTGCTTACCTCTTCTTCTGTCTGCATTCCCAGAGCATACCTGGACTTGCCACAGCTCAGCTATGGTAGTGCTGGGCTCTGCTCACAGCGTTTAACTCTGTAGTTCCCCACTAAGAAAACCTCACCACATAAACCCAATACCAAATTTAGTTGTCATCCAAGGAAAATGTAAATACTGTACTACCCATTTAACAAGACCATTGTCAATCTCGCTTAATTGTGTATTTTTTCTGAAATAAGCTGTCACACATGCATATTGACAAACTGAACTTAAGCTATCTCTGCTCATTTATGCCAGGATAAAACAGAAATAGTAGCTTAAGATTTTAAAGCCAATGCATTTTATCCCTAAGGTGTAATCTAACAGAAGAACTGTAAACTAGTAAAACATACAGCAAGCTTAAAAATACAAATGATAGGCATGTCCTGCTGCTGGAATTTATGAACATCAGAAGATGCACTATGAAGTGCATTTGTGATGTTCGCATAGTACCTAACATAAGCATGTTTTACAGTACAGTGTTTACTTTGCTGAATGCATAAAGTTATAAAAACTTTTAATTTTGTATATGGCAGTTGACTACTTTAGCTCACATTTTTATGAAAACTTACTGAAAAACACCGTGAAATTATTCTTTGTAATCTCTTATCTAGCATAAGCAAGATTAATGTCCTCCTTAACAAAAACACAGTCTAAAACTGTTCTGTAATTTGCCAGAATGTTTTTCTAGCAGCATCGGAATATCAGTTCTGGTATATAGTCCCAAATGCAGATTTTCTTTTCAGAATCAGTAGGCAAGCCTTTCATTTTAAGGCATAGACCTTATTTCAAAATCATATTAAAGCATTATTATCATAGCGATTCTTAAAGTCTATAACTTTGGTGTTATTGTGGAGTCCAAATGTTTTTCATCATTGTGCTGCAAAAACTTAAACTGCATTGACTTTTGTCTCATGCAGTACATTATTTCCATTTGGAATGTTCAGGCTGTTTCCTGAAGAAGGAAAAACAAATCATCATGACTATTGATGATTATCTTCTATAGTTCATCTGCCTTTTATGGCCCAGAACACTATCATTTTTTTCACTAGCAGGATAACTGGTCTTCATTAACTGTAATAGAAAAAAGCCAGAACTAAACCTCCAGTGATAGATATCAGTTAATCTATCGTCAAATCCTGATGTTGTTCATATTTTTCTCTCAATCACATGCTGCTGGACATCTATTGAGTATTGTATATGGAGAAGTTTAAGACACACCCATCACATGTATAACTGTGCTTAACGTCTGTCTCAGGGATTTTGAGATGGCAATAATTCATATTGGAGCTCAAAAGTAGTATAGATTTCAGTCACATATTAAAAATTTCAAATACCACCTTAAATTTAGCATTAGTTTTTGTTATCTTATTGTTTTCTTTGTAGGGATCACTATAGTTATGTGGACAGACTACATGCCTACATCAGAATGCATGTGCAAGCATGGGTACATGAGAATGAAAAGATGCCTGAATGCCATCTCTGTCTATTTGGAATTTTACTATGCTACTTTACAAACCATAAATACCCTTGAAGGATTTTTCTCCCTGCTGATCCTTTGTTCTGTATCTTTTCTTTTTTTTTTTTTTTTTTGTGGGGATAATTATGATGGTAATTTGACTACAACATTCTGAACTTGTGCGATTTTTAGTAAGAACTACATGGATTTGAATCTGTCAGCTAGTCATAATGCTTCCTCAATATTACCCATTTAATGTCAATTATAGACAAAAAATAGCCTACTTATTGTCTCATATTAGCATCCACATCAATAATTGTGCAGAACAAAAGGCATAAACTGAGACCATCTGCTCTCACTACAATAATCTACCTAAAAAAGCTTATCCAGTAACTCACAGTAAAAGATTCTGATGCATTTATCTGGGATCATGCTGCTGAAGTGTCTTTTGTGATTAAAATTATTGCTGCTTTGGCCCATCACCTATTAAGACGTATATTTCCTCATTTCAAGTAAAACATTGTCATTTTATCTTCATTACAATATTAAATTGACTTCTACCAGATACCTATAGGAGAAAATTATACTTTTATGTCTTATTGTCATTGTCTTCCCTGTTGATGTTAACAATACTTAGACATTTCAAAAAAATAAAATAAAAAAATCCTGTAAGCTACAGATTTTTATTGTTTTGACAAGTGCACAATTCTTGAGCTGTGCTAAATGCCAAAATAAAGCAATATCAAAATTTAAAATGTTAACCAGAAGTGCCATCATGACCTGAAAAGTAAAAAACAGAGAAAGAAAATAATGTTTAGAGGACTACAATCATGAAAGATTGTTGATATATTAAAGAGAATATACAGTGACTTTTCTCTACATTGGATATATGTAATTTTTCCTGTCAGCTTGCAAGAAAAGAGATAGGAGTTTAATAAATATTGACGACAGAGAATAAAAGAGATAAATTCATGCTGATTTAAACCTATGTACCTATTTTACCCTCTCAAACATCAAGCTTGTCAAGTCATCAAAACTTTCTTCTTCTAAAAAATCTGTAAATGAGAGTAAGGCATTTCAAATGCCCAGTGCATTTAATATGATATCTTAAATGTTTTATTCCAATCAACTACATCTCAGTGAATGTTGAAGACTATTTAAGTACCAGTATTAATGGTTGGACCTTGTTTACAGACTACCTTTCAAAGAAGACATTGTCTTTTATTCCCATAACATTGAAGTTTAATGTTATATTTCCTTTTTCTAACTTAATGTGATGTGCATGCATCTTTCCTGTTTGAATGTGAAAATTCAATTGAAATCAACGTGATTCATAAGTTCCAGGCTTTTCTTCCTCATATTTATCTTGACTTTAGTAATGATTTCTTTCATAGTACTCAAAATACTACATGGGAAAAATTCAAACACAAATTACCCCTCCAGAAAACTTGGGTTGTAAACTATTGGGTTATAAATGACTTTACTGACATTCACGAATCCATGTTGTTATATCTGAAGACAAGATTTAAGATGATACTCAAAATTTCATGCCTATTTTTAGGTTGCCAAGTTTAATCTAATTCAAAAACCGTATCTATTAGTTAATTTTAACAATTACTTTAAGTAAAAGAGGCTACTTTGGCTCTGTTAATGGTTAAGCTATCTGCTTGTTTATCAGTTCAACTGGTTTTAGGAAGGAAGTATGGAAGCTCCATGGGATCTTGAAAAATACTGAAATTAAATAATTTTTGCCACTTGTCATTCTGGGCAAACATAAATATTAAATATTTGGTAGAACAAAAGGACGTGGTCTCATTTTATGGGAACAACTAATACTCAAACCAATAGCTTTAAGTTTTTATGTCAGCTGCATTGGTTAATGCACTACTGCCCCATGTTCCAGAATTTGGAGACAGCTTTTAATGCAGCAGCGCTGGAAAAACAGTTGAGTATTCTTGTTCGATTTCTGTTGACACTAACCTTGTTCATTATTCAGTGATTTAGAAACACTACATAAATGACCTAAGAATTTTCTAGTATGAAAATAGTGGATGTGCAAACATGTTAAGATAGACTGATGCATAAGGAGATAAAACACTGCTAATAAGGAAAGGGAAGACAATGTCAAACACTCCCCTACTGTAAAAATGTATTTCTAAGAACTGGTTTAATTTCTTCCCCACGTACTTGCCTATGCTTGCATTATTTTTATATAAAGATTGTTCTTTTTTTTTTGTTTTTTAGTTATTTAAGATTTAATTTCCAGCTCAGTGTATCACTTCTAATATTTTTGGAAGAAAAATAATTATATATTCCTACCAGTTCCAACTGAAGACTCTTGCAAGCTGTTCTGGATCATGCAGTTTATTTTTCCTGAAGTCTTTGTGTACATGTCTGCACAGCTACAATATGGGATAATACGTAGGCTTGGAGCTAGGGCTATTATGGCAAGTGTTCAACAAATTGGCAAGTCATTTCTTCAGCTTTCATTTATTTAACAATGTAGGTCTGTGGCCTGTAATTATGAGACCAAGACTGATATTTACTATGGCCTGAACCAATTCCAAAAGTAATAAGGAGCAGATAGCAACAGCTATAATATAGGGTGGCAATTTTGACTAGCTACATAAGCTAAGTATTTTACATTCACACATTATGATTAATAATGCATATAACATATAACAGTGCTCTTCTTTTCTTGTAACTGAAAGCCTGCAAGCAAAGTTTAAAAAAAAAAAAAGACAAAGCAAACAAAGCAAAATATTCATTTCTTACATATCAAAGAGCAGAAGTTATCTCATGATGTGGATTCTTCCTTTAAATTTCTATCAAGACTGTAAACTTTTTCAAATATGATGTGCAATATTGACATCATCCAACAACAAAATTTATTTTCATTACAGATACTAGAATCATATCCATATTTTTAAAAACTCCGTTAAAACCCTTCCTATTTTAAAAATAGAGGCATAGTGCTTTTGATTGTTAAATCTTAAAATTAATTTAATAAATGACTACTTCATAAAATGAAATTTGTTTTACTTAAACTCTTCCTTTTCATCCAGTTTCGTTCCAAAATTATAGAAGTTCTCTCTTCTCAGTGCTTTTAGCACATTTTTCTCATACAAACTCTAGTATTCTCATACACAAAACACATACACCATATCAAATTGTCTAACCTGCTGAATAAATAGCATGCACTACAGAGTTTTCTTCTCATATGCTGACAAATTATGAAAAA
This sequence comes from Cyrtonyx montezumae, assembly GCF_038088225.1. Taxonomy (NCBI): domain Eukaryota; kingdom Metazoa; phylum Chordata; class Aves; order Galliformes; family Odontophoridae; genus Cyrtonyx; species Cyrtonyx montezumae. The sequence goes on along the minus strand of NW_027071936.1, from coordinate 20,906,505 downwards.
CAAAACACCCAGATCAAATGTTACCTGAAAGTCTTCAGTAATAGTTTGAGATCATAAACTTCCAAGCACTGTGTCACTGACACCAGGAAATGCATTGATTCACCATCAGTGGTGAAAATGTTGTTCCCCATTCAGAAACAAATAGAAGATCATAATGATTATACTGCAGATAATAAGAGGTGTAATATAAAGTGCTTTATGTATATGGCAGTTGATATGCAAACACCATATCTCTGTTTTGGAAAATACTGTAGGAGTGGAGAAAGTAACTGTGGAGAAATTATAACATCATAGATTTCTATGTGAGGAACCAAAGTGTAGTATTACTTAGAGAGGAAACATTCCAAACAAGAGATTCTGTTTTTCTTTGTTTTTGCCTGAGTGGATACTTTGCCAGCAGCACCAGTAAGAAGCTCTTTTCCCTTTTTAGAATGGAAATAGCTTCACCTTATGTAGGGTGAATGACCCAAAAGAATAGTATTCACAGAAAATTAGTGAAGAAGATGTTATATTTCGCTATGGTTATCTAGATGGTAAACAGACAACTGGTAAATAAAGAGAGGCTCACGTTTTGCAGATAACTGAGGTTTGCCAATAACTCCACAGAGAATTCCAACAAGAGATCCTTCCCTGGTTGGTGGTCAGCCCTTAAATGGGGTCTGGGAGAGGTGGACTCAGACTCCACCCCTTCCGGTCACACAGATATGTTGCCTTCACCTGTGCTCCTGCAGCTGACTCAGTGCTCGCCTCAGGTGATCAATAAGTGGTTCAGGCTGTGTTCAACAATTCCCATACATCTTACTAAAAGTAATGATCAGAGCTATACAAAAAGCTTGAAGAATACTCATGCAAGTGAAGATCAGCCTGAACTGACATTCTAACCCTCCAACTGCAATGAAGTTGATTGATTGACTTGTGAAAATTACTGTCTACGTATAGTCATCAAGGTATAATTTGTCATAATCAATGTAATCATACAAGTCTCCAGAATATCGAGAACTTCTGTGAAGTACTAGTGGAGTACATGGAGAAGGAAATGCATGAATGCAATTTATTTCTAATTCTGAAATACTTACAAAGACAGAGGCATCTCAGTGTCAGCTTTGCAAGTGTATCAGTGTAGAGTAAACCAGATATCGCCCCCAAAACCATCTTTTGGGGTTGTTTTGGTGAAAGTAGTTTCTCAGATAGTAACCAGAATAGTGAGAATAGTTAATTGAATTTAACATAATAACTTTTGATTATTTTTCTGAAAGGGAATGGTTTTGCTAGATTTTAAGAATTAAGAATGTACAGTTAGAGTAAAAATCACATAGTGTACTGAGACATCACTTCAAATGGTGGTATTTTTCTATCTGATGAATATTATGAGCATATTGGTAAGTTATTCTACCTAAAATCATAGTTTTAACACCCCTGAAATCCAAATCATGTATAATATAAAAATGACTAAATGTTTGTTTGGTTGGGATACCTGCATCCTTTACACATGAACTGTGCCAGGGAGGGCTGGTCACTACTTTTAGTAAGAACACATTTTAATTCTTTTTAGACTAGAGATCAGATCTCACACTAAAAGACAGAAACCAGCTTATTCTGGAGTGGAAAGTTTTCTCATTCTCACTTATTGTTTGAAATTTTTTACTTTTTTTTTTATTTTATAATTGTTTATCTTTTTTAAGACTTTCTTTCTTCAGGAAGCATGATAGAAATTCTTGATTTGTCTGTTCTCTGTCAGGGTGATATTGCAAGGTGTATCAGAACTTTTCCTGGGTTCTTTCTGGTTATGTAGGTCTCACTATAATACCATTTAGAGGAAATATTTGTATATTAATGAAAGTGTTATGTTTTCCTCTCCAACTTATTTTTAGCTTTCATTCTAGTAAATGGTTCAAAAGTTTGGGTTCTATTGTCTACTATTGTTTTTATGTTATTAATTTATTTATATGTTTGTACATATACATGGGAATATTTGGGATATAAACAAAGATGATTATGGCTAAATATGTATATTAATTTGTTTTCAACTCAGCTAGATGGCTCATTATGGGAGTATTTGTTCCCTAATCCCTTACACTCTTTACTTATTTTAAAGTGTTGGATTTCTTTTTGTTTTGTAAAATGTAAGATAAAAAACATACATATGCTGCCCAGATAACAGCATGCTTGGTAAAAAAAAAAAAAAAAACAAAAAAAAAACAACCTCCAAAAAACAGAGTTTCAGCATGTCTAGCAAAAATTTTTCTTACATGTACTGAAAAACAGCCAGGAAACTATACTAAGGAGGTAACTGCATACTTACTATCTATTTTGTTCATCTCTATTTGAAAAATATTAATGTAAATAAATTATAAAAATGTTTTTTTTGGAATTTGAAATCTTCTGAGAATTCGTAAGATAGAATATTTACAAATTATATGGATGTGACAAAAAAATTTCTTCTGTGAATAAATTTTGAGAGATGTCATAAAAACTTCAGTGCTTCACATGTTTACACACAATAACACTTCCAATCTATATTTGCTTGAAAACAAACAAAGCAGGTCGCAATGCCGTAGAACATGTGGTATCTTGTCCATTATATCTGTGTCTGGTGTTGTTCTTGTAGGTGGCTCTACAGCTGTACCATGCAATGCTCTGTGATGTGTGTTTTGATTTTGGGGTAGTCCTGTACAGAGCCAGGAGTAGGACTTAGGGATTCTTGTGAGCCTCCAACTTGAGATATTCATTGATTCTATTATACCAAAGTTTTCTTGTAAGCATACACTATTTCATTACAAAACCGGAAAGACTGCTTTCTTAATAAATGCCAGTTTTTAACTGTGCTCTATTCTACAAAGCAATGATCTGAGGAATAAGATACTTCACTGACACTGTATTTAAAGAAGAATGAAAGCGAAGATCTCAATTCATTGGAAGAATGCTTAATTCACTATGTAAAATTGTATAAATATCTCATGGACATGTGGAATTGTCAGCACACATATATAATCAGCCATTGTTGCTTTTTTGTATGTTAAGTTAATCTTTCCAACTTTCATCTTCTTACTGAATGCTTATTTGTTTTTCTACTTCTAATGGCCTGACCAGCTAACCAAGCTGATAATTAAATTGATGTTTCTCCTGCTTGATTTGTTTTAATTTTTAGAGCTGCTTCTTATCTTAGTTTACTTCTTTGTCTCTACAGTTGTTTTTCTTTCCTGATTATAACATTATCCTTCCTGAATTTTTAAACTTTCTTCTGCCTCTTTAAACTGTTTATCACTCTTTTTTTTTTTTCCCCTGAAATATTCTACTGCCTGCTCTCTTTCTAATTCTGTAACTTTCCATATAGTCTATAGTCCCCTAGTGTCACAGGAGGAATACTGAAGTGTTTCCTCTATTTGAGGGATTTGGTTTTGAAGAAAATAAACACACCTAGTGTCTTTCTTTTCTCTTTCTCTTCCCCCCCCCCCCGCCCCCCCAAAAAAAACAATAAATTAATTCCAATTGTACCAACAAACCATGGAAAAATCTGTTGTATCTTTCCATCAGTATGCCTATGCTTATTTTCTGAATAAACTCTAGAATGGAGTATGGCAATAGAGGATTGGGGAGAAATCATTGAGTTTTTTAAAAAAAAGGTTTTTCTTTTAGTCTAATAAATGTACTCTGGATTGGTTTCAATCAAAGAGAAAACAAGTTCTACAATTGTAGAAATGCTTGTTTGGTAGATCTCAGGCTCTTCTTTCATGCTGTAACTACCTCAAAAACATTAATGACACCTGGAGATGCTTGTTTGGCATTACCCTCTCTGTTTGTCATGTTGATGTATGTACTATCCAAAATAATTGATGTCTTTCACTGAAATCCTTGCAGAATTTATACGTACATTATTTGAATCATTTTCAAATTGTTTTCTCTGATTCACAAAATCCACAAATCTTCCTATGCTATATATAACTAAGCTGTGGCATTCCTCTTCTTGTTTTGGTTGAGAGTATGTTTGTGCATTCTTAAATATATCGGTAAAAATAATGTTTTTAGTCATAAATCATACTTAATTACTGTCTGACAAAGATGCAATTCTGCAATTGGTTTGTAAATGAAAGTACCTCACAAATTAATACGTTTTGAAAAACAACCAACGTATTCCATTCAATGTACAGTGTCTTTTTAAATGTAAACTTTCTATGTTGCTAAAGGACTTAGCTCCATTTAACATTGCTGGATGTGTAGCATCTATTCTGGTGAGGACTGTGTATGAGTACTTGCTAAAGCAGAAAGTTGCAGTGTTATGCTATGAACTAAGTGTCTGTTCATCCCCAGCCTCATCACTAGGTGTATGACTGTGCACCCTGACCTGTGACATTGAATAGTGTCTTGGGCCAGCAGCAGAAGAGACAGGGTCAAGAAATGCAGATAGTGCTTTTAGAACTCTGACGCTATGTTTGTTATTCTTATAGAAATTGTTAAGTTTGCTGTTTAAGAAAGCAGTTAGAAGATCTGGCTTTATTTATTTTTGCTGTTGTCTTTAATGGAGCACGAATTCTAGATAGACTGATTTGTAAATTAACTAGGATGGGTGACCTGAATTAGGCCAGAGGTGATTCCAGGCCATGTGACAGCATGTAGAAGGCCATAAAGGTGTGGGGAGGTAGCTGGTGGGGGGGGGGGGGGGAGGTTTTCCTCTGCCTGGGGGCGAGCTGAGTGTCATTTGGCAGAATGTTGTGTTGGAAGTGAGGACATCAGTTAGCCAGCAGTTGTCACATCCATTGGAGGGTGGTAAGCAAATGCATTGTGCATATAAGTAGATATAGATATCACAGCCTTTTTCTTTTCTATTTCTGTCTCAGTAAGTAGTTTTTATCTCAACTCACAAGCTCCTATTTGTTTCCAGTCTTCTCCTTCATCCTGCTCTGAAAGAGCAAAAAAATGGCTCTGTTTAGCTATGTGCCATGTCAAACTGCAACATACTTTAAAAAATAAACATAATAAGACAAGACTGGGCAACAGGGAGCAGCAATCAGTAATGATAGATTTGCTGTACTTTCTGTGTTACAGATGAACGGTATGGTCCTTGCAGCTTCAGACAAATTTTGCAGAACATTAGCAACTGATTCTCAACTTCCACTTTCAAGATCAGTCATAGATTCTGATGTTCTTGACTTGAGATTGGAGATCTCAAATATTAGCATGAGAATTGAGTCTCAAACTCTTTATACATAAATTTTGTCAGACAATTCATTTATATGGATATTGCTTCAAGAATAAAATAATATATTTGCATTATAGAAGCCCACAATAATGCACCAAGCTGCAAAATATGATGTCTTGCAACACAGGGAATGTATCTTCTGAAAGAATCTGAATTACGTCTAGGTAGTTAAGAGCGTAGATAAAGAGAAAGTGCACCTCCTGGAACGAACTTATCCCAGACAGCTATGTCATTTAAATCACTTGGAACATTTTATTTGTCACCAAGTACATTCTTGCTTCATATAACGCTCACTAAAATACTAGCAAACACAAATGCACAATATTTTTCAAATAAAATATACAGTAGTTTATTCGATGCTATTCGCTTTGGACCATCAGTGGCTCATGGATAAGGATCAACTTGCCACCACTTACAAAATTTCTTGATGCAGGAGGAGTAAAATGGTTTATTTTCACTACCTTTTCCAAATGATATGTGCTCTCCTGCATCAATAATGGACTTGTTTATGGCAATTGCTAATTTGTGCTCTTTTTCTAACAATAACAAATAGAAGCACGAATGCAGAAGGTTATTATTTACTAGCCACAGCTCAGTGTACCATATAATCAAATCCTTTGTCAGAGCATTCTGACACATAATCAGATACTGTGAATTGTCAAATGCAATTTTATAAATATATATATTCATGTAGAGTCTCAGTAAGCTTGTCATGGCATGTGATAAGTACGTTTTTATTTTTATACTTTCTCCTGTTCTTTATATATGTAGTAATTGCATTATCTCCAAATATGCTTTCTATGATGCAAAGTGACACCAAAGTGACACTCTACTACATGCTAAAGTCTAAAAAACTATATCTATTAGTTTGGATAGTTGATTTAAAGGTTGCTTTTTCCCTATATAATGTGTTCTAAAGATTCTCATGCAGTTTACTGCATGACCCAATAAGTAATGTGATACATAGCATGAAAGTAGAAGAAAGAGATACAGTCACAAGAAGTGCATGTTCTTAATTTTGGTTTTTTTTCTGCCTCTTGAAGACCTTGGGAGTTCATATTTGCTACAAGGAACAGGGTGGAAGACTGTTTTCATAAAGCTCTTTGCATTGGTTAGAAAGATGAATTTCAAAATTGATTTGAAACTGTGAAGTGGTGGGTTGATTCAGGAGTAGGAGGAAAGAAGTGTTAGACAAATGCTCATAGGCAGAAAATTTCCTAAAAATTGTTAAAAATATTACAATAGATGATAATGAAACATTAGAAAGCACAGTCCTTTTACGTGAAGGAAAAGGAGTTGTATAATGTTTTTGTATATATTCAAAGCATGTTTTTAAACATTAGTTATGAATCCGGTGGTTTTAAAATCCAAAGTAAATATCTTAAAATTGTAGAGCTCTGTGCTAACAATTTGTAGATGAGGTTTTAGTATTTGCAGTCCTAATAAATATTCTGTGAGTGCTATGGAAAGCATTTTGCAGTTCTGACATAGGGAATGCTGTTTAGTGTCCATATATCCTCATCAGCTGTCCGGTAATTGGATGATGATGATGATGACATCTGCCAGATTAAAAAAACAACAACAACAAAGCAAGGAGTATGTCAGCCAGAACAATCTTTAGGAGAAAAAAAAAAAAAAGAAAATAAGCAGTAACAACATTCCAGTTAAAAAAAAATAGAACAGCAGAGTTGCAGATGAGTGTCAGTTTTCTCCAGACAACACAGAAATGAAAGCTGTGGCAAAGAATTAACTGTACAATGGAAAAAAAAAATAGCTCTGGAGTAATTGAATAATCTTGTCAGGATTTATCTGTAAGAGATCAAACAGCATACTTTCTCATATGTATATAATGTGTGAATTAGTAAAATCACTTAGTAAGAGCTTTGATGAACAGTAACAGATTCTTGAAAACAATTACTTTAGCCCTGTTTTTCCTTACAATCCCATTTATTAGATGTGGTATGTTAATTTACTTTACACAAAGAGGAAAGAGGGATCTGGAGAGGTCAAAGTTATATTTAATATATTTAATGTGATGCCATATAAATAAGTAGTGCCATCTGCATTATGAAATTGCAGAAGACTTTATTTTGACCTCCATTTCAGTAAATTCAATGTGCGAATAGCTGGAATTTACAGTTTTCTTTGGTGGTGGTGTTTTTAATAGCTTAATTCAGTAAGGATTTTTGTAAATTAGCAACCTTCTGAGGGACAACTCAGGCCCTTCTGGTCATACTTATACATGGATACAGCTCTCAGGTTCCTATTATTAGGGCAAAATTGCAGGCCAGTGCCAGTGTCACAAGGGAGGTAGCTGTAGCTCTATGCCGAGTTCAAACATTACTAAGTATTCCCAGCAGAAATCATACAAACAAAGCATGCGTATATGATGCATACACATGTGGCTGGCCCTGATCATAGGCAGATACTCAGAGCTCTTACACAAATACAGACAGCACCATCTTCCTCCCCTCCCTGATGAGAATAGAAGTCTGACGGTCTGTTGCAGCTCTGTGTGAAGCATCGTGGGTCCAGGGCTCTGGTCCAGGCTTAGGGCTGCTGTATAGTGTCACACACTTGAGGCTGCTAGCAGCAGAATGTAAACCCTCCAACCTCTATTCATAAAATCATAAATTCATGGAATTGGTTTGGAAAGGACTTTAAGACCATCCAATTCCAACTCCCTTTCCAGGGGCGATGCTGCCACACACCAGCTAAGGCTGCCCAGGGCCCATACAACCTGGCCTAGAACATCCCCAGGAATGTGACATCCACAGCTTTCATGGGTAGTTTCATCATATCACCACCCTCTGAGTTAAGAATTGCCTCTTACTATCTATCAAAATCACTCCTAGGTAAGTATAAACTATTCTCTCTCTCCTTTTTTTTTTTTTTTTTAATATCCCAGCCCAGATACTGGCACCAAGACACATACTTTGTCCCGGTGCTGGCACCATGGACACATAAGCCTTGTGATCTGGAGTCCCACTCCAGTTTCTGACATAAAAGTAAAATTAATGAAAGTACTATTTGTTGTAGAAGATATACAGTATTGCCAGAAAAGCTATTTTTTTCTCATTTGAAATTGAAACGAAACAAAAAACAATACAGTAATGAACTCTCCTCAGCAGTGTGCGTGAACAGGGTGAGGGGAAATGGCCACAAACTGATGCATAGGAAGTTCCATACAAGTGTGTGTGGGAACTTCTTCATAGTGAGGGTGACAGAGCACTGTAACAGGTTGCCCAGGGAGGTTGTGGAGTCTCCTTCTCTGGAGGCATTCAAGACCTGCCTGGACACATACTTGTGCAACCTGGGCTAGGGAGCTGCTTTAGCAGGGGGGTTAGACTGGATGATTTCTAGAGGTCCCTTCCAACTCCTGTAATTCTGTGATTCTCTGAAGCTGGATTTGCTTCATGTAGTGTACATCCTCATTTCTTTTCAGCAGTAATTTGTCACAGTGATAGACACCAGATAAAAATCTTAAAGTCTGGTTTCTTAATCTGCATGTCTAATAAAAGAGTATGATAGAGCATTACAATTAAATTGTCTCATTCCTGACCTACAGTATGTCATTGTATCTGCTTATGGTGATAAAGAATTATATAATCTCATGAAGGAAGACAGGGAGGCAGTTCGCTAAATTTCTTATCAACTGATTCTATAGTGCTTTGATAAAAATGAAAACTATAGGCATATAAGAATTGGAACTGATAAAGAGCATATATGAATCAGTTTCTAGGATAAAATTGTTAATCTTGCAAAAAGAGACTGTTGTCACCATGACCTTCTGCTAATAGACATTAAAATACAGAGCTATTTAACTTAATTTTGTAGATATTCCTGCAGTGCATGCAAATGAAATTTAATTACATATGAAAAAAAGTTACATTATCTAATGTTTTCTGACCTCATGCCCAATTACTGGCTATAAATATATTGACCTCTGCTTCTGGCAAACATAATGCAAATGAAACAAAATACATTACAAAATAAGATTTTTTTTTTATAATTTGGTAATATTAAGTAGTATTAGATCCACTCTAAACACACAGGAAAACATTTCATCCCAAAGACTTTGTAACCTATGAAGGAAAAGATGAGAAATATGGAAATGAATGTGAGAAACAACACATTTTGTCTACAGCTAGGCACATTCAATACTTGGTTGCTTCTTCCTTCCCTTTTTTAAAGTGGATCATACCAATTTTGTCACTTACTATTCTCCTCAGCCCGCTTCAGCCATCTTGTCTTTCTCCAATATTGTGGACTATTTTTATTCCCTCTGCTTTTATGTACTTCTGATTTGTCAAATGAGCTATAATAGTATAGCACTTTGAAATGAAGGTGGCTGCCACTCTTTGTTAAGTAACTCTATATGTGATTGTAACTGAATCTTGTTATTGATTGTTTCTTCAGATATTTGCACAAGACAATAAGAATGCCAAGGGAAAAAATAAGAGTAGTTATCAAAATAAAAACTGTAATGCTCTGATTTCTATACCAGTTGACTTAATCAGTGTTCAGACTCCTTACAGCTGTTTGAGATACAGGTCAGGTTGTTCACATTTGAAAGTCCATCTATAGATTTTATATTGGGATTTTTTTTATCCTCTACTCCTGCTACAGGGCAGGAAATAACACCTTTCAAAGTGAAGTACTCTGAAAAGGTTTCAGTCACCAAGTATGTAGGTTGCTCCAAAAGTGGCACCTTCTATTTATTTCCATGGAAACTACAATAGATCAAAGGACACAATAACACTACTTTTAGCTGGGGATTTGCTCATCAAGATGCTATTTTTTAAACTAGTCATCATCATTAGCTCTGCATTTTTTGCCAGCAATGACCAAAGTCCTTGTATGCAGTACTTGTAAACATCTGCAGCAGCAGAGATTAGCAACTGATGCTGTCATCACAGCTGAAATGCACCATCCACCACCTCATGGTGCTGACATCTACTGTTTGGTCTCCATAAACACTGAGCAAACATCAATGAATTCTAACGGGTGCCGTTTTATTCTGTGTGGAGGATTTCAGTGACACAATTCTGCTTCATATGCACTTACACGTGAGGTGCTGGTCTGTCAGATTTCCCTTCTGCTGCCCTCTGTGACACAGCAACAAAATTTAATGGAATATTGGTGAGAAGTTTAAGAGGAGCTCTGAGAGCTGTCCTCTAGCACAGTGATTTTATACTCCATTTACGCATGGGTTGCCATGATAAGAAAGTGTGTGTGTGTGTGTGTGGGGGGGGGGGGGGTTGGATTGTTGTGAGGTATACAAATCAATTTAAGATAGAAGGAGGGGTATGAAAAGCACATAATTTTTCAGAAAAGCACAGAAATTTGCGCTTGTTCCTTAAGACCTCATTTTCCATTCCCCAAAAAAGTGAGACATTGTTTATTTATTAATCGACCACATAATTTTATGGTCTCCATGATTTTTCCAGAAGCAGCGCTTTTCCCTAAAAACTTCTGCTTGCAGCTCAGGCCCATGAATGAATAGTAGTCACCTGGGGTAGTTCTCACTATCGACCAGAGGGCGGCTACTGTGCACGTATGTACAGAGTTGTCATGCACTAGATAGGTTCCTTGGAGCTCTTTCCAATCTGGCATTGAATGCATCCAGGGATGAGACATTCACTACTTCTCTGGGCAAAAGAATTGCATTGCAGAAATCCAAGTAGAAGACATAAATTGCTCTTTCTCTACTGATGCTGTTGCTTCATTATGTATCCACATTAGTTACTTTAATTCATTTCAAAGTTGAAGACTTGAAAGTAGTATCAAACTGAGAGGTTCACGTGCTTACTGATGGTGGTTCATACAGATGTAGACCACCAAACACCAGGACTCTCAGAATGATAGAATTTTATGGGACAAGGTACTCCTGTCTTTCATTACTGTTTAAATCCTTCTGGAAAATAGAGCTGCTGCAGTGTCTGCCCAACTACGTGAAGATAGGTCAGTAATTCCCAGTAATCAGTGTTTTCAAACAGGAGAGAAAGGCGAGGCTAATTCAAAACCACAACTACATGAGAGATGATTCGTCCAGAGAGAATCTCCTTTGCCTGAAGTATAAAATAAAAAGCAGTTTTCCTAATGGATTTTCCTGTAGATAAGACTTTGTCCTCCTATTTCTACAAGTACTACCATGCCTTTTCATTGTATTTCCTATACTCAGAATATTTACAATGGTGCAAAAGGTTTTCATTGAAAAGAATGTCAGTCTTGGCTAGGCTGTAGTAAATTACCTAAAATATTTATTTAAAAAATCCCTAACTTTTATAAACCCAAAGCAAACAAGCAGTTCTCTAAAGACACCGTTCAAAGCATTGTCTTGAGAGCAAAAAATGAATACAAGATGTGAATTTAATTCCACTGTTTATTTTAGCTTACCAAAGCTTCATCCATATAGTCTCTCCAGAAATAAGTGGTCTGAAGGACCCAGTGTTTAAGTAAGGAAGCTTTCTGTGTTTAAACACATAAAATAATCTAAACAACCTGTTCAAAGTCCTTGAAAGAAATTGTTAATTGGGCCCTTACTACTCTATTGCAACTTTTTAGCTTGTCTTTGTGAAATTATAAGGTATGATGACCCAGAAAATTGCTGTGCAGATACAGGCAAGTATCACAGGAAGAGTTGCTCTTATCTTTTACTTTCTGATATCAGAAAGGAGATTTCTAACCTCCTTCACAACCCTAAGTCAACATCCCCAGATCAATGAGCTGGATCAGTTCTAAAGGCTTGTCAAGTGCCCTTTTTCTCTAAATAGAAGAGGAAGGACGTCCCTAATTCTTATTTTTCTGTGTTCAAAATAAACTTCTCATTTTTGTTTTGCTCTATTCCATCACAACATCTTTTTGTTGCATACTTTGACTCGTGAATAGGCAATCTACTACATTATGTGTAGTGGGGTAATTCTCTTTCATCAACTTGATAGGTAGATAATATTCGTAGTTGTAGTGGAAATTCTTTAAAAAAAATATTAATCTAGTTCCTTTTAAACGGATTTTTTTCTTGTTTCATCAGTTTTAATAAGAACTAAGATGTTTAATAAACCCAATCACTCCATTATATATAAAAGCTTTCTGGCTTTTTTTTTAATATTATTTTTTATTTTTTGCTAAAATTGGATTGCTAAAAGTATTTCATTTTAATAGTAACTTAGTCACATCATACTGAGAATAAATGCAGTACTTCTTTCCAGCTTTCTTGATGGTAGAGACCATTGACTATTCGACCCACACATAAAAAGAAGTTGCTTAACTACTATTAAAAAATGAATTACCAAGCTAATATATGCTTTTTAATGCTTAGATGGCTGTAATGCCATAACATGTTGAAAAGTAAAGCAATAACAGTAGAGTGGTGCAGGCCAGGGCTGCAGCAAATGAGGATAAACCCAAATTCAGCAGCTGTGAATACAGAAACAAAGGACGAAAATCTGCTTACATTTAGAAAGCATCTGATAGGTAGTGAACTCCAATAAAATATCCTTGCCTCCGCCTTCAACTCTTAAATGAAGTCTGGGAAGCGGTGGATCCCAGCTCCACCTTTTCTGGTGGCTCAGATGCATTGTATGCATCTGAGCTCTGTGTTGGCCTTGCCTTCTCATCTGGTGCTCAGTCACAGGTTCAGGCTGTGACAGCATTTCTGCTACAATAGCGTTTTTCTATTTGGTAGCCTAAATGGTTTTGCTTTATTATATGTAAATAATTTCATTTCTGCACAGTAAGAGTACTGGGAAAGTATACTCTGAAATGTCAAGAACTTTGTTATCTCAATTATGTAAGGAAAAAACATACGCTGTCAGGAAGCTATCCCTGTTTATAAGGACCGCTAGTGCTGGGGCACTTCTCTTTCTCAAGAAGTGCAACAATGTCGTTGCACTATACATGCTATGTCTACACTTGACAGAATATAATGTAGCAAACATTCAAGTCTAGTGTTTACTTCCCTTTCATGATGTCATAGAACTAATCATTATGTTTTAGAACATTATAGAATACTTTTTTTTTTTTTTTTAATTGAATTCTGAAGTTTCTAGGGAACTTAAATTACTGAAAATTTCACTTTTTTTTTTTTTTTTTCTTAAGGAGATTTACTTTACTTACTTGCTTTTTACTTTTACTTTAATTTTTTTATTTTTTTTTCCCTGGCAAAGTGTAATAAAATAATGCAATTGTATAATTCAGACTATGGCTTTAAAATAATATTGTCATTTTATTTTTGTTATTCAGCATTTCTGCAACATCTGTCTTTTTCTCTCTGTGTGTTCACCTATAATCACAATTCAAGTATTGCAAACTTTATCTTTTTCTTAATTATTATCTTTTCTTAAATATTCATATTTAAGTCATGCTAATTGAACAGGAATGTGTCTTCAAAGTAGCATGCTTATTTTTTGGTTAATTCTTAAACAAGGGATTTCTGAATTTCAAATTTGCTATTCACACTGTGTGAGGCTGAAAGAAAAGAACTTATGAACAAATATTAATTTAAAAAAAAGTAAAATATAGCTAGACTTATAGGAGAACAATTTAAAGTAAGGTAGAATTTATAAAATCTCTCTTCTGTCACCACCAGTATTATTGTCCCTGGTAAAGAAGACTTTTTCTTAGAGAATGTACAATGCTATCGAAAATATTTCTTAAAACAGAACATCTTATTTAGTGAAATAAAACATGTAACAGAACCTGTGTGAATGGTTTGCTACATACTTTAATTGCAGTTATAAATCACACTGAACATTATTTATAGTTGAGTAATGGCCTACAGATTAAAAAAATAAAAAATAAAAGGTAAATCAGAATGATTTTATCCAAAATAAAGTTATATTAATAGTGAAGCTACTTCCCCTTTATCTACGTGGCAAGTTTTATGATGTGATATTGTTAACTAAGATTCATTTCTTAAGACCTCTTAATAGTGTTTTTCATACTTATTTTCCCATGTCTTATAGCTCTCGTGTAATTACACTGTACTTTCCACGATTTGAAACAGCTCTATACTTATAGGAAAATGTAATCATTTTCTTCAGTCTTATGATTTGGCAATTCCAAGTAAGACATACAGTGCTATTAGTGATTTCTGATCACTGGAAAAATTAGGTTTCATTAATTAAAAAAAGAAAATCCCCCTTTTTAAAAAACAGTGCAAAGATTTTTTTAGAGTTGAATTCATTTTATTATGAATGCAATAATTAGATTTATTCTAGATTTATTCCAAATTTAACTGTTCCTTTGAGGACTAGAATATTTATTACATGAAAAAGGTTTCCTCAGTCAGAAGCAAGAAAATTTCCACAGGTACAGACATAAAAAAGGATGAATGATATTTTGAGGAAAAACTGACACTGGGAACTTTTCTTTGTACGATGAGATTTGTGGCTAAATATCTCACTGACAACAGAGGCTGATTTCCATACTCTAACTATAGAGTCATTTGCATTTCTTAGGCGATGACAAAGGGAAGTATGAAGGAATTTTTTATTCCTCAGTAAAATTCTTCCTTTCCATTAGAAACGTTTTCAGACTTGAGTTGTTTACAGATGAACACACTGCTAAGCAACATGATCTGAGTAGAAGTCGACATGAAGATAAACATAAGCTTAGTTTTATGGATTTGAACAATCCTTTCAAATCGTATCTTTTCAGCTTCTACAGGACAGCTCAAAGTTCTGCACATCATTACATGTTTTTCTGAACAGAACAAAATCCAGAAAAACAGCAAACATTTCCTCATGTAGATGGCATGTGTAAAATAGACTATTATGTCAAGTGAGGGAAATTTGTTCCAATTTGTTTTACAGACTAGGAATAAAAAGTTCCCTTGCACACTTCAGTTTACATCCTAAGTCATACCATATAGCTGCAGATTAAGAGAGCTGAATTAATTCATTTAAATACCTCTCTTCGTATTTTTATGTCTCTCCAATTTACTCTGTGTTAGGGAAAAGAAATGTTTACTAATAAAATTCAAGGAGAAAATAAGAGCTGAACACTCGTACTTTCCCTCTCTCCCACAGTGCTGTTTATTTATTAAATAAAGTTCGCACACACAAAAAAAGTAATTTGAAGTATGTGAAGTTAAAGCTGAATGTAATGTTGTGTTGCTTCCAATGTACAGTCTGCAACACGGAACTCTGTTAGCCAGGAACCTGAGTGGCTGCCTAAGCAATACTTGCATAGGAAGACAGTTTTGTTTAGATGTTCTGAGAGGAAAAGCCTGTAGATTTTGACATTTTTCCCTTTTAGAGAGAGAATTAAATTATTCACTGAGCTCTCAAGGGACTTCTGAGCTGGCATTCCTGGAGTTAAAAGACAAAAGAAAGTACAGTGTTCTGCTACAGTTTGCATCTAGAATTTAATTGTGAATCCTGATTTTAGATGTAGAATTACTTAAAATCTCGAGCTGGTTTGTTACTTTTTATTTTTAGTTTATTATTGTTAAAAATAATCCTAATGTAATAGTTTTCTTTCTGAATGATTTCCATCTATGTCATGAATCTTCTATTATTCTCATCTTTTTAACTCCAGTACATTTTGCACCAGATGTTTCATACAAAAAAGAACAGAAAATACAAATTCCATGTTTTTATATAAAATATTTTTCTTTTATGCCCTATGTATATGCAAAATAAAAATAAATATATATATATATATATTAATCCTGAAAGACCAAAGCTGTTTTGCTCAGTCTGAAAGGAGGTGTGAGAGAGGCAATCAAATATTCTAATTTGTGCTTACTTTGCCTGAATGCAGTGGGCATATTTCACTTCTTTGTCATGCTCTGATCCACTGTTGCTAGGGAGAGAGGATGTGAAGGTACAATGACTTGATGTACTAAAATTGATTTAAATTACAAAAGTCATTCTCATAATAATCCTTTTAATTGCTCATAGGAATTATGAAATTAATTAAGAAATATCTTGTGACATCCCCTCAATTTAAAAATAAAATATTGATTTAACTCACTGAATGATTATTACCTCAAGAAAAGCAATCAGCTTTGTATTTTTACGAGGAAAAGAAAACACACAACCAAACGCAAAAAACATAACAAAAAGAAAAAAAACAAACCAAAAACCAACCCCAAAAACCCACCTAAACCCTACACAAATGAAGTCAAATGTGCCTAATAAAGAGATATTTCTCTTTTGAATCCATTTCACCATCTTATGCCTTCCCTTATCAGCTAAACCAGATGAGATTAGTGGTGTCTTGAGTCCTATTAAGAAGAAAGCCTTTGTTTTTTAGTTGGTAGCACTCACTTTCCTGTCATTTTGTCTCTTTCTAAGCCTTTGTGTTCAAATTAAACTGCCAGAAAAATACATAAGCCTTTAAAGGGAAATGGCAAAACAATCTATTACATGAAGTACAAAAATATTTCCTTCAACTGTAGGACTTACTTTGTTTCTATATTCATGAAGAGTTTGTGCAGTGCTTAAAATTACACACTATTAGGCAGATTTAAGTAGGAGACATATGACATAAAACTATGGGAACAGAGCCCCTCCACATCAGAAGACAGATACCATGACTCAGATGATGACAGGAATTGCAAGGGTGACATTAAACCCAGCCATGGGTTCCTTGAATTCTGGAGTATTTCCTCTGTTACAGTTTAGAGAATCCTCTATCTAATTCCAATTCACAGAGCTTGCCAATGATTAGGAAACGAAAAAGAGATATTCTGATCCCTGCTCTTTTTTCTTTATTTACACTTTCTTAAGAAATAATGCAGTAATGAAGTAATAATTATTCTACGTTCAGGTTCCACCAGATGTGTGACACAAAATCTCCTATTCTGTACCTAGAAACTAGATAAACAGTTGTTTTTAGTCCAAAGCATTTGTTTTATTTATCTGAAATTTCATTATGAAAGACAATGCACTCTGCATTTATATCAAATAATTGTTTTAAAAACATAAAAGTGGACACTACTAGGGTAGGGATGGAAATTCAGTCTGTTCAATTAGCGCAGGATTCTGTATAAGGGTCATGTACTCTACTTAAACAATAGGCCATTAGGGTGCTGTGGTTATCATCAAATAATCTCACCCCTGGAGAGGTAACTATGGACCATACACAGCCATGTGCTTCTAAGCACCCAGGAGCATAGTTATCAGGATAATCACACCTGCTGATTTTGCTTCATTGCCACTATAAAATTTCCTGTTTCTTCTCCATACAAACATAACACAGTGTTTAAGTACATTATTCTGACCGCAGAAAATTGCCAATTAATGCAAGAACAGTTAAGCAATTTAAGCTATGAGGCTAGTGTAAAACCACATAAAAATGTGGCAGTTGGAATTAATACTGGTAAGGTACACTTAAATGAAATTAATTCTTGTTCCTGAGGAGGAAGGGTCCATTAACAGATACTGAAGATGTTTGAAAATCAATGCACTATGATTTGTTCCAACTGGACAAAGGCAAAACATCTGTCTTTTCTTCCACACATGCCCCAAACTGACCTTTTAGTGGAAAAAAAAAAAAAAAAAAAAAAAGACACTGAAGGACTACCTGTAGCAAAAAGCTTAAGGTAACTTATTTTTCACCACAACCAGCCTCCATCATCCCCTCTGTAAGTTTTTATCTCCTGAGAAATCCAAAGATTTTAGTTCATTTCATATGCAGCAAGGACCCAATTTTCTTTTGTCTGGACACAATGGTTGGGATGGCTGTTGGCAAAATATTCACAGTTCCCCGAGGGAGACGAGCTGTCAAATAATAATAAGGCAGCAAGAAACAGCAGGGAACACGGCCTGGGCTTCTGTGGGAATAGAGTTGAATCTGCCTTCCTTTAAAGAGTAGAGGATCCATCTGAAGAGTATATGGTTTCTTCACTGAAGCAGGGTAACCTGACACAGAAGAATATATTAGAATAATTATATAAACAAGGTTTCATCTTTACTGATTGAATCAAATGAAAGGGAAGAATTGGTTTTCTCTTCATGACCAAGACTAATTCTTTTTAAACAAAATAATTTCTGTTGCCCAGAAAATGCTTTTTTTTTTTTTTTAAAGAAAAATATTGTAAGTTAATCAATGTAAAGTTGATTAAGCCTGGATAAGATGGAATTAAGTGTTTTCAATGAGTTTTTTATGACACAGAATGGTGTTTAAATATATATGAAATTTTTTCTTCACCATCAAACAACATGATCACTGCTACAGGTGTTTTCGGTGTATTTAGGGTACAAAATTCAGTAGATGTGTAAACTAACTCTGCCAAAATCTAAGTTTAAATTTAACCTTAAATGATCATGAAAATGTTTAGTATAAATTTTAACAGCGAATCAAGTGAAACAAAACCAAACCAAACAAAACAAACAAACAAAAAAAAAACCCCTAAAATAGCATAATAATGGTGTATGTAAATTTTGGATCCTTGATTTTTGAATAAGTATAAGCAAGCTTCCTAAAAACAGGATTATCTCATATGATTCTCAAGTCACTTATAAAAAGAACTGTTAATTTCATTGTTTTTTTCAGAAGTTACTTGGAGACCCCCTACCCTCTCCTCTCCTCTTCCACATATTCCATCATCAGCTGGAATATTTGCATGTATATTAGGAAGATATCAGAAAGGGAAAAAGCCAGTGAGAAGACAATTCCTTAAAATTACTCAAGAATGCATAGATTAAGGAGACTTGGTAGGGCTGACTAAATCACACAAAGAAGTGAACAGAGCTGAAGGCAAAGCTCAGCAATATTATTAGCAATATAAATTATATATAAATAGACAGGATCTTCTTTGTTAATATTGCAAAATATGTTGACACTAGAACTGGCTTGTGGATTTAATCCTGTCTGAGAAGCAGGATGCTGTATAAAGCACATGAAGACAAACTACCACTCTAAATATCTTTTCGTACAGTGTTTTCATTGCTTTCAGGAGTTCGATAATAAAGAAAAAATAGTCCTGAGAAATAAGCAAAAAAGTGACAGATAAAAGAAATAAGTTATAGGGCTTTGGAAGTAATCTAAAGCAAATAGAAATATTAACGTCAAAGAAAAGAAAGAAAATTGGAAAAAACATTAAGGTATTCATTTTTAAAAAATGAAGAAGCTGAGAAAATTATATAATTGTTACAGTAAGCGAGAAAACTGTTATATATAATAAAATGGATAATTATTATTTTCCCTTCATTTCAGTGAAGTGATGTTCATTTACCATTAGAACTGTATCTGAAATAGCATTTGTTTTGGTTTGGAGAACTAAAATATGTTTAACAAGCCCTTCTAAAAATCAGAGCCATTCTCACTTTTCCTCATCTCCATATTTTATAGTTACGCAGTTGTAGATGTAAATGCATAAATCAAGTTGATCAATAAATGAAGTTGTGGAGACAGAATTGCAAATATCGTGAGGAGTCATCAGCTTTGAATACACTGTATTAACTGATACTATTCTCTGAACAGAAGACAACTCTGAAAACAATGATTACCTGAACACTTAATAACTCTTCGTATTTTTACAGAAACAAAATTCTATTTGAACACATTACTGTGTTCTTGCATTATTTGAATCATAGACTTATTTGAGTTGAAGGGGATCCATAAAGGCCATGTGTTCCAACTCCCCTGCAATGAACAGGGACACCCACAGCTCCATGACGTGCTCAGAGGTTCTCCAGCCTGATCTTGGCTGTCTCCAAGTATGGGACAAGAACCACTTCTCTGGGCAACCTGTGCCAGTGCCTCAATACCCTTATTGAAAATAATGCCCTCTTCTTTATATCCAATATAAATTTTCTGTTCTTTAGCTTGAAAACATTTCCTCTTCTCCAGTCACAACTGACCCCTTGCTTTTTACAGCCCCTCTTTAGATCAGCTTCTCACCACTCACACAGCTGGTATTCCTGCCACCCTCCAGTAGCATGCTCATGCACTCTCTGCAGTCAGAGGCACAAACTGCCACACTTTTTTGGACAGGCTCTCTGTCAGAGTCACTGCATTATTTTTGGCAACAGCTTTCTGTCTAATGGCAGGATTTCAGTTGCTCTGCTTAGGGTATTTCTTGATTCAGTGCAGAATGCTACTACACCATAGCTGCCTGTTCTTTCAGACTTACACTTAGACTCCTTTTGACATGCTTTATATATATATATATATAAAATTCTTATTTTCTTATTTTTATCTATAGGCATCTTTACATTTATTAGTGGTGTTTGTTTTTTTTTTTTTTTTTATAAAGAAAAACGTGATATATTTTCTCAGAAAACATACAGGGAGGGGAATTGAATCAGAATAGATTGCTCAGGAATCAAGTATTTTAACACTTCAGTAGCATCTGCAAGCCATTTATTTAAAAATCCTTGAGCAGTAGCACTGTATTAGCCTGACTTTTTGGTCTCTTTTTTTCTTTTTTTTTCTAATTATTAATGATACGTAGATAACACATAAGATTCTAGCAGTTAAAAACTATTTAAGAGTTAATTTTTCTTTTTCTTTTTTTTCTCCTCTGCATGTGTTCTCCAAAATGGATTCTGAGGGATAAAAAAGAATATAGTAATGCAATTTCCTTAAGAAAACAGTCAAGACATAAGATTTTCTAATTAACTCTTCTCCCCTATTTTAGCTTATGTAGATGTAAGTTATTTAATTGCTACTTTATTGGCTCTGCATAGATTGCTTGTCTCCTAACAGCATCTGTACATTTTTTGCTTCACTGACATTATAGGACCCATTGCTGTGATCTATATAGGAAAGCTATATTGCCTGAGCATGAGGTAGAAGAAGATTGCATACTAAAAGCTCAACACAATCTCTTATTTTTTGCTGTTCATTGTGAAAATTTGCAGAGGAGCTCCACAAACTGAACTCTACGACTGCATCTCCTATAACAGGCTGATTCACCTGTTTGTTCATACGTACAGTGGTGATGTTACTGGAGCATACAAGTGATTTATTTCATCCCCAGAAATAATATGTGTACATAATCTGCCTAATACAAATATTCTACAACTCAGAATATTCTAATACTTTGGTAATGGTATTAGTCATTACTGCACTTTGCTTTGGCTTATTTTAGCACTGTCTCTTATTACATTTCAGAATCTGTACACCTTAAATAGCTTTTCCAGGCATAGCAGGAAAATTATAAGTTATTTATTATATAATATAATATAGTTATATTATATAACTATATAGAGTTAGTTATTATATAGAGTTATTATATAGAGTTATTATATAGAGTTATTATTATTATTATTAACTCTATACTATATAGAGTTAGTTATATTATATAACTATATAGAGTTAGTTATTATATAATTATAAATTATATCTGGAGGACAGAAAAATACATATGTGAAGAGGTCAAAAGAAAGCAAGGATACTAACAAGACAACAAATCAAGTAACTCTGTTGGAGAGAAGTATGAAGGGGAGAATAGAAAGTAAGGCATACCGGTTTATAAGTGTTACTAAGAATGGGAAAACATTGTGTTTCAGCAATAAAACATGCCTAAAATGAAGGTATTTTGAGCTCCTGGCTAGATTGGAGATTAAATGCAAATACATTTATTTTTGATACGGTGTAAAGAATGTATGAGACAGAAAGACCTGGGAAACCTGTAATGGCAAAGTAATAAAACACTGAACAGAAGCCCTTTGATAAGGAGGGAACTTGATAAATACTTCCAAAAAATATGAAGTGATTTACACAGAGGGATGACATGTAAAAAAAGTAGGGAATTTGAATAGGGAGGATTAACCTGACACCTAGAACCATGGCAGTAAGGAAGCAATATTCAACAAATCCATGAAAGGGAATGTGATGCAGAAGCTGAAAGAATTCATGAGGTTCTAAGCAGGTTCTTGTAATGTTATGTGCAGTGTGACATTACAGGACAATGCAATAACATCACAGCATATTTTAAAGAATGTACAACTCATCAATGTACAGCATCAATCTAGACTTCTGAGATGATGATTTTTAAAAGTTTAAGTTTGAAGACACTCCTTAATGTGAATAAGCAGGCTATTAGGATTTAATTTGTTTACTGCATTGATTTATATTATTCTAATAAAGCTTGTTCTTCTGCTCTTAAATAATCACTTGAAAAACAATATGTTTAGTGAGAAGCTCAGAATAGTCAACTTGTTTTACTGCTCTTTATATAATTATTTTTCTGCTGTTGTTAATTTAAGCTGGTTCATTTTTTAATGTATTTTCTGAATTTCATCAGCAATCAAACCTGCTATCTGAATTCCTCCAAAGAAAACTATAATTTGAACTACTGAGTTCAAGGATATGTAGTACTCAAAGAGAAAGATTGCTTTTGTAAGTGACTGAGTACTTCAGTGAAGCTAATGTATCTGGCAGCAACAAAAATAGTTTATTAAGACCATATTCTGTTGTTAAGAGAAAGATATAAGCTTTTTTATTCCTGCAGCCTAATGAGTTAAAATTTATAGAAGAAAAATTATCAGTATATTTATAAACATTTGTAAAATGAAAACAAATACAAAATCTGTCATACTGAAGTTACATCCTGAATACAAATAAGAGATAATAGTGCTGCAGTGATCCTCAGGCTTCTTTTATGAGTCTGTACTTTTATGAGTACAGTACAGTGAGTATGTGAGAACTGTTATTTAATTTTATAACACCTTTTATTTTATAATATTGCTTAATAACGTTTTATATTTTTAGTTAGTTTACTGTATTGTGATACCCAATAAAAGAGATTCATAACATACATGATGGTAACATTTTAAAGAAAAGCAGAAATTAAAGTTTTTACTTTACAGTCAAATTGAGTATTCTGTAGAATAAAAGATTTATCAATAGGTGTTTTATTCTGCTCATTAAGTCATTGATCTTCAAAGTCCTGCACTTAGCAGCCATTTGTATATGTACTTTGCCTATAAGTGGAGAGATAAGATTAAATGACAATGTCAATTTTGTGCAGCAAATAGTTTGCTTCATCCTGATAAATTTAAAGTAAGATTGATGACACCAGGAAAAAAAAAAAAAAAACAAACCACACACATTAAAAAAGAATAAAACTGTATTGTCCTCACCCCATTTTTTAACCTTGTTTATCATTCGTGCTCTGCTTGGTCATTAGAATTGGTATCGTTTATCAAAATAATTGGAAAATGTATTCTGTCATCTGACATCTTCTTTTACATTATTTTGCCTTGTTTTACTTTATTGATAAAAGACATAGGAAGAGTTTTTGTGATAATCTGTTATGTTAATAAATGTTTGAATTTTGCTTTTCATCTCTAAAAGATTGAACCTTTCTATCTAGAAGCCACACTACCGTTCCACAAAGTGAAATAAATTACTGCTCCATTTCAGTATTACTGGAGCACAGTTTACAAGGAGGAGAGTTTCAGGGCAACTTATGTTTTGTTGTCAGAATGTATGTTAGATATCTGTTTACAGCTGCACAGATAGCATTTGAAAAGCAAAAAAATCCTAGTCTTGTAAGAAGTAAATAATCTTTGCTCATGTCATTGCATGTTTACTACACTTACCATGAAACTTTATCACAAAAGTGGAAAAACAGAGTTCTCATAGAATCATAGAAGCATAGACTCAAGTCAGAAGGGACCCACAGGGATTAAATTCAACTCCTGGATCCACACAGGACCATCCAGAACTCAGACTGAGCCTTGTCCAAATGAACTCTTGAACTCTTTCCATCTCTTTTAAGTTATAACGCTGTAGCAAAAATACTGCTATGTTCTTAGCATTAGCATTCTTAGGCATTACTAGCCTTCCAAACAGGAAGATGGAGTCACTCTCTTAACACCCTTGACTTATCTAGATTTCCCAACACAGTCAGTTTGGCATATACCTTCTCCTAATGTAACTCTTCTGTTCTCTCTCGTATGAGCTCAAGGAGGGGACTGATTTACTTAACAGTCTGTCATTATTAGAAGAATACAGGAGTCTTGCTTTGAAATCAGTGGAATTAGCTGAAACTAGATTTCATATAAATTTGTTTGTATGCCTCTCAGTGTAAGAATAACTTGTACTTGTTCCATGGGATCATTTTCAGTTTTGACAATAAAATCCATTGCAAATTCGAAAAGTTTTTATAATCAAACTTTAAGACAATCTAAATGCTAGAAAAACAATCTGACGTTTCCAACAAGTAGCTGAAAAAAAATTGTTTTTTAAATAATTTTTTTTTTAATACAGTTTATTTTTCTGCTGCTGGAAAAAAGATTACCAAATAAAATCATACATGATTTAGAAAGAATCTTGTTGCTTATTTCATTACATAAAGACAGTGTTCTCATATTAATGACAACTTTGAACTTTTTATCCAAATTGAGTCCAAAGAGACTATTGTCTTAATGCCAGCTAACAAAACATAAATTCAAATACAAAACTTATAACAGAAATTACAAACGTGGAAGTGCTCTTGATCTACATGGAAGCAGTTTTAGAAATACTCAGTGAACATATCTCCTTTGTACAACTTATACTAATAATTCTAGTCACTTGTTTATTTTTACCACAAACTTCTCATTATATCTTCAGTTGTTAATTCCCTAAAATCCCTTTATTTTAGTAATACAAATTCTAAAACATTCTTTTTTGATCAAAACATATATATTAATGGGAACTCCTCTCAATTGATTGTGTATAATACAAGAATAAGCTCCCCAGACAGTACTCGAGCATATTCAAAATGATATATGGAAAAAAATAGATAAAAGAAAGTGATTTTTTTGTTCCAAATGGACAAAAAGAATATGCACTTTCAGAAATGCAATTATAAGGATATAAAAAACATGTCTGTCTGAAGAAAGAAAAAGATATGTCTTCCTCCTAATGAAGGAGAGATTTAGTTTGGCATGAAGATTGGTACTACTGGAGTTAATTTCACCTGAAATCTGTAAATGACTTACCACAAGAGGTGCTTGGATATAGAGACAGCTTGCACCGAACCTAAGACCTTTTTCAGAAGTTAACTAGGAAGCAGAAATTCCTACATGGAAGCTTGTCTCCTAGTTCCCCTTTTAATCAAGATTTTACAGAGAAAAAGACTATGACTCTTTGGCTGCTTCCTGTGGAAGCAAAGAGTGAGGCCAAATTTACACACTGCTGAAGAGCTTAAGATTTTTTGAACTGAAGTTTATGTTGACCTTTCTAGACCTGAATTTTGTGAATGAAGTCAGCAGACATGGTGAGATTTGTTTTGGCACTGAATGCACTTTTCTTGCTTGTCCATTGTACAACAAGGAGATGTTATTCTTATCATGTGGATATGCAGTAAGTTATGCTGTTAGGACAAAATTTAGTGCAGAAATGTCTAAGTTAATGATGGTGTGATAAGAGTCTACAAACTCCATCAGAATTTGGCAGAGATGGGATAGAACTGGTAATTAAGATTCCTCAAAATGAGGATCTTTAAAGCATCAGCTGAGCCTAAGGGGGTTGAATTGTTTTGTCACTGACAGGATGTGATGCTAAGAAAAAGTTCTGAGCAGAAAGGAAAAGTGACTTTGAATTACCTTTTAAAAAGGATTTATGTCTGGCTGAGAAATATTTAAAGTGACATCTATGAATTGAATGTGTGGATACGACTTGTGTGTGTGGCATTTTAACATACTGGTTTGCTTTGGTATAGCTTTGGCCAGACTGACATCGGAATAGTCCATTTAGCCTTCAGCCCTCTCTTTATTTGTTTTTGTTGCTGTTCTTTTCTTGTTTATGTGTTTATTGCTTTTTATGTACAACAGTGATTAGATAGAGTAGTTTTGTGATTCAAATCTCTGCATTCAGAATCATTTTGAGCTTTGGCTGAGGAAAGGTGGCTTTGTGTATAAGTTCATTACCAAATATTTTAGCGCTGTCCTCTAAGTAGTATTTAAGTAGAAGTATTCTACCTAAAAGAAAAAATTGAAATATTACAGTCAAATCATTTTTCCTCTATATTCATGCTTGGCTGGTTTGTGACAACATTTAATTCATTGCATATTGTGAAATTATATTACCAGAGTAATATCTTGGAATATTTGGAGCATATCCAGATACTTTCCTTAAAATAAATTCAGTGAAAACTAACTCACTAACTATTCTTCTCCCTATACTTTTTTTCTATCTGGTTGGTAAATTTTAAAATAATGTATTCATAATTTCCTGCCTAAAAATCTTTGCACTAATGAATACAAACAAAATATATAATGAAGGCTGAAAATTGATGAGAGGATCTACTTAAACTATTTATATATGTGTGTACATACTGTGAAATTATCAAATACTACATATCTAGAAAAAACAAGTCAAATATGAAGGAAATTTCAAAGATTAATGGTCATACAATTGTAACAAGAGACAGTGAAAAAACATAGAGCTTCAAAAAGTCAGTAAGAATGAATTAAAATAACAAAGGAATAACAAACACTAAGTCCTATTTGTTTTATTTTAAAGCACATTAATCCATAAATAATATATCTTAGTAAGGGCCAATAAAAAAGAATTTGGAAAAAGTATGGTAAGTATAGGTACTGCAGGAATAAAACAAAACAAAACCATGTATAATTAGCAAAACTTTCTATTCTTCAGAATTTCACTAAGTCAAGACGTGCTGGAAAAAAAATTGTGTGTCAACAGAAATTTTGGATCAAGATTTGAGGCAGTTCCTCCACTTTCACTAATTTGATACTTACATAATTCTAGTAATTGCTGCTGAAATGGCTCAGCCATTCTTGGAAATATCTGATCATACATTTCCTGAGCTTGAGTTTCTAAGAGAATTTAACTACATAAGGCCTTCCAATTGTTATTGTCATTGTGTTGTACTCATTTGTTTCTGTCAGCTGTTGACTTTAGGATAACAATGATTTGTCATTAAAAATATTATATTTCAAATCAATAATAAATAAAATCTGGAAAATCAAATGAACAAGAGAATAAACAAACAAATGAAAAAAGACCTGAACTCAGTAACTAGGGAAATGTATATCCCTTTTTAACAAATTCTGTACTAAATAGAAGACCCTCATTCACATTCCCCTCACACTCAGACAGCATCAGTGTTCATTTTTCTAATGTTTTTGTCCTCAGATCAAAGTTTGTTACAAGTCTATTTTAAACAATATATGTTCACCCTGGCTTCTGAACTTCTAGCCTATCTGCACTACTTGGAGAGAGACTGAAAATATATGGTGAAAAGAAGTTAAATGTTGCAAGCAGAAAATATGAAGTTTATGTGAATGAAAAGGTCTAAATTTTTATCTGATTTATCTTTCTTGTCTGGCATGTTTTGGCTAAAATCTCTTTAGATCAGAAAAGGAAGAAAAGGTAATGCAGTTTCTATTAACAGTTTTCTAAAATTATCTCCTCAAAGAGCAGTAGTTTTCGAAATTAATGGCCAAATAAGGCAGTTAATATTCCTGCTTTAGCTCTGCTTTGTACGGAGAGATTGCTGTTTAGTGATTTGCTTCTTTCTTGTTGCCACAGACTGAGCAACAGTTAAAATGCTGAATGCTTAGTTATGTTCCTTCCAAGGAAGTACTCATGAGAGCATGTGCTTCCCAGTAAAAGTTTCTACACTAACTAAATATATCAGTATTTGTAGATTAAACAAATTTATCCCTAAGTGCTAATGCTTTGATTCAGGGTGCATTTTTCTCTGTGGCTGACACACAGCACTTTAAGTCTTTTCCAGCTGTCTACTCAAGTTTTAGCATTGTAGATGAAAGATGTAGCTGTGGAATGGGCTTTTATTTCAGCATTAAACTCCCCAGTTGGACATACCAAGATTGAGACTTCAACCATCAGATTTAGAAATTATTTAAATAATGAGATGCACTTTTGAGCTCATTCTGTGGCCTGAATTTAGCTTGATTTTTGTTATCAGTTAACACAGGCTGTAATCACGGTTTAATGCTTTCCTAATAACAATTCTGAACTATTCTTAGGACAATGATATAAGCCTGGGGTGCATTTTTCCCATTCAGAAGAATAATGAGAGATGAATCTGTAATATCCCACAGTAAATATTGTTATTAGCAAAGTGTAGGTGAACCTCTGAGACTTATGAACATAAATGGAATGCTTTATCTTCTTCGATCTGCCAGGAAGATTGCACTGAAGCTGAAAAGCTTTTAAAATGAGCGTGTTGCTAGCTTACGATTGTTCTCAGAACAGGGTGGCAACATGGGTGTTCAATTCAGGGGAGATTTTGAAAGTGAAAACACTGCAGTATTTTACTATCTTTCAGAAGATGGACGTTATTCTTTAATAATTTAAGTCCTGTTAGTTTCCACTATTTTTCTCATAGTGTTGTATCTCATTCCATTCTGTTCTATTTAGGGAATGTCCAGATGGCCCTTTGAATTGTTTTTGGGAAAAACGCTAACTATTTGAATCAAAGTGTTTTTATATAGCTGTCCATGATGAGATGAGATCAAAGGCTAAAAGGTTTCTATGCTCTGTAGTTACTACAGTCTAGCATGGATTGATGTTTTATATAAACTTGAGAGAAGCGACTGGCTTTTCTTCATGAAACACATTTGATTGCGAGCTTTCGTTGTTATATTACTCACGTTGACTTTTTAGATCCCTTAGATATCTGCAAAGTTTTGCACCGGGCAGTTGATCTGATCCATGTCTCTTTCCCAGTCCTTATCCTACTTTGTAATTAGCTTTAATGCCAGAAGTCTAGTTGTTTGTTTTATTATGTTATCTGCTACAGAAAAGTTTTACCACGAGACAGGTTTATTAAAACGGTAAGTAGATCTCAGCAGATGTATTTGCTGCCAGATGTCAAATTTATTCCTGTCAGCTTTTACCCACTACTTTACTAGAAGTAAAATTCACTTTTTCCTGAGTTATTAAAGAAAAACAAGTACATTGTTTCCAATATCCAAAAAATGTCATCCCAAAAGTTTCCTTTTTCAGTTTTTTTCTTTCCTTATAGTTGTTATGAAGAAATTGGTTTATAATTATTATTAGTTATTATTTGTTTTTTACACATTGTGCAAGTCACTTTTAACTCCTGCAGGGTCTATTCAACAGTTAATCTAATTGTTCAATGATTTTCAGTGTCTCTTGAAACTCAGTAGTTTTCTTGGTACCATGCGTTGTGTGACTGCAGGGAGAACTGTGTATAAGCTTGTAATCCAAAAGGATATGCATGGTCTACAGAACAAATAGGGCATTTTATAATTGACATCATTACTGAAATGTTCTCTTATTGAATCTACTTACCCTGCAGTATTAATGTATGTCCACATCTCTCGCAACTCATCCAAGATCTCAGACCTTATTTATTTATTTTTGAAAGGGTGATTAAAACAGTACACCCCTTCAATGTTTTATTTATGGTGTAACTTGGATGCCATTCACATAGTATACTACTGACAAGAGAATAAGGCCTGCTACATAAGACTACTCTGCTTTCCTATTGGATATCAGGTTTGAAGAAAATGTGAAATAAATATTTCCAATTTAAACTGAGCTGCGTAACAATAATTATCTCCAAAGTTAGACATGATATGAATATTTCATGTAAAGATCTCATCTTAATCAGTTTGCTTTGACTTAAAGAAAGTCATAGTTTTTGTCAAGGGGAAAAATATTAGAAATCAAGACATTTTTACTATAAATATTCATTGATTTTGTATTTTAACTATGCCAAAATTGTGTTTTTCTGTCTATCATAAACTATAAATGCATAAATGTTTTAAATTTCATCTGTAATTTAAAAGCTGGTATCAGTTAAAACTTACAGTTGAAAGGCAGACTAGCATTAAGGCATGTTTTCAAACAGAAGGTATAACTCACAGACTTATATAAATTTTTGTCAGACCTCTAACCTCTCCAAACTCCTTCTTTTGTTGTTAACTGGAAATTATTGTTAAATCCTGTAAACTCTATTCTAAACATACATGTTATATTCTGATAAAAACAGTGCCTTCTGAGTGGCAAATAAGTCGTATTCAATTCTGAATGAAGTCATGAAGAATTAGAATGATTTCCTGTGAAAAATCTAGGAAGAAATGTCTTAAAAACCTAAACAGCCCTGATCAGTATGAGTTCTTGTACAGTGACTCAGAAGCTGCTGTCCTAAAATAAATGCCAACTATCTAATTGTTTCTCTTCCAGCTGGCGGGGGAGCCACAGGGATATTGCCAGAACTAATTGCTGATTGTTATAAACAAAGTTACATTTCATATTAAAAAAATGAAATAAAACAAAAACAAAAGCACAAAAGCAACTGAACCTCTTGTTCTCTAGAAAATGATTGTCATCATTAGGGAGTATAAGTGTTTATTTCCAATTCTGTAATTCAACTAATATAGAACCTAATTGTTTTGGAAAAAGGAGAAAAATAATCTCAAGTGGACTTTGTGGCTGGGTAGGGAGATATAAACCCTGAACCAAATTTAATTGTTATTACAGATGAATGATTTGGGATTCATTTATAGGTGATTAATTTACTTTTGTTAGTTATGTCTTACCCTTGCATTATACATTTTGAACGCAGGTGTTATGACTTAATTTTCATGTTGCGCTCTTTATTGCCATAGTTTAAACTTTAAACACTTTTTTTTAAATTCCAATTTTTCATTTTTTTCCTTCATATCCTCTACCATGAATCTGTGCTTTTATGAAAATTAGATCCTTTACATGCACTTTTCTTGCATGCATCTTTAAAACACATCAAAAATGTCTCTTCTTTTGTCATCTACTTCTTTTTTAAATTTTCTTTGAATACGCAGCAGTATTCTTCACTTTTCTGCTAGAATTTTCAAATGGACTGTAAAGAAAAACGTCCAAGAGAAGTAATTTCAATCCTGATCCTAATTTTTGTTAGTCTTTACTAATATCTTACTTTAAATGTAACATTTGGGCTTACTTAGCTACTTCAGGCTAAATAGACGTTAACATTTGTGTGGGTGGAATCAGTGAGATTTCATAAGGGAAGATTAGTTATCTTGTTAATTAGACTTTGGGATGAGCACTGTAGGTGGGCCCAAGTATACTGGAAAGTTCTTTTCTGATCTATTATGAACTAAATTAAATCTATAATTAAGATTGAAATAATCTTCCTTACAGCTTTCCTTTTGCATGCAGAAGACTTTTCTGTTAACTTTGGATATTTTAGAACACCAATAAATAATTGCTATGATTTGAATATAATCCATTATGACTTTCATTGGCCTGAGTCATTACAACCCACCCTAATAAATGAAATCAAGACTTCCAGGAACACACACACACACACACACACACAGCAAAGCTTTATTTTTTTCGTGTCAGAGTTCCTGTAACAACTTCCTGGAGCTATACAGTTCATCTGCAAATGAATTTCACTTTGTGCATTAATGCGATATACACACTGAAGGGAACTGGAACAAATTGGCACTTCGTTCCACAATGGGATTAAAATATTTTTCCTGATCACAGCTTTTCCCAAGAACTAAGCAAATTAGGGAAATAAAGACCATTAAGTAAAATTAGATTTTATGCTATTTAACAGGTGTTTTGGCCTATTTTACCCTGAGGATAAATCACAATGCAGTCCAAAAAGTTAATTGTTCAATAATTGTACAGTTTGCACATTTATTTCCAGCAATTGAGACTATAGCATAGTTCTGTTAAACTTCTGTCACCTATCTTTGGACCTATCCTTCCTTTAAGACACCAAAGAATTATAAGGAACAATAGCTTAACATTATTTTGAGAGTACTTATCTAAAACACTGGATAAACTCTCTTAGAAATATGGAACTGGAATCAGAAACTCTTGTAACAAGGTTTTATTTCCTAGGACATGTCAGAAGGAAGAAAAATAATATTCACTGCTCAATTTCAACACAAATTTTTCTGAAGGATTGAGAATTGCAAGTAGAATAAATTGTTTCAGGCTGCAAACTATAGCCCCTGAAGACCATACATAAGTGAAACAGAAGATGGAGTTACTAACGTATAACTGTATTTTCACCCCACCACCACCCCACCAAAGCATGCAGATATTTTTCACACTTCAATGACTAGTTATGAAAAATACCATCATGAATAAAGAAAAGACAAAAAGCAAACGTACACCAATAAAACACAACACCCCACAATAATAAAAATAATTATAATAATGATGAAAACAAACCAAAATGAAAAAATAATAAAAACAGCCCTCACTTAATACAATATAAGAACATCATTCAGCAGTATGTCTGCAAGGAGGAACTAATTTTCTGTCTCTCATCCATGCTATATATGCCCCAAATGCATTATAATGCACCCTTGTCCAGAAGCAAACAAAGTGACCTAGGAACAGTGCATCAGTACTGACAAATATTATTTCTTATCTACTCAGGAGCCCACATACAAAACTAAAAATACTTTTTCATTTGTTTTCTGTCTGAAATGAGATTACTGGCAGCTTCTTTGTAGCATTTTAGATTTTAATGAGTTAATCAGCTAATTGTTGTTTAAATATCCATGCCATGATCTTGAAGGATTTCTGTTTATTATATAAGTAGTAGGAAAGCTCTCCTGAAAACAAAATAATCTGTCACCCACTGCACCAGTCCCTAAGCATTTATGCTCTTCCTACCCACTCAGCTGTGAGAATTATTTCTTGTCCCTCATCTCCAGCCAAGGGACTTGAAGGAAATTCTTCTCCTTTCCTGGCCCATCCTTTCACAAAATCATTAAATTGGAGTTGCCTGCTTGTCTCAGTCAATGTTTCCCCACGGTAAACTTTCCCCCCAAATTCAAGTGAAGACGCTAACATTTAAAAGGGCAGTTCAGTACCCTGGAGCATTTCTTTTTTTAGATAGTTTCTGAGTAATTTTTCTGACCATACTTTGCAGAATGTAAAGATCAAAGTTCACACACGCTCCTTCTATAGCCTCCTATATACGTGCATGTGTGAGAGAGAGAATTAACCTAATAAATATATAAGTATATATTTATATAAGTATTATCTGTTCTAATATAAATTTATGATTTTATGATCTAATTGACAGTTGAAATTTAGTAAGTTACTCTGCAAGCTATCTCATAATGTCTACTCTAATATTCTGTGTAGGTATGATTACTGTTGTGGGGAATCGTTTTCCAGTCTTTGCTTTTAATTAATAAATAGATTTTTTTTCCAGTACATTTCAAACATAATAGAATTACTTCAGCTGGACAATGCATCCTTTCATTCTGAAATTTACTTTCATCATTTCTAATGTCAGTACTTAGTGGAAAATAAGATAAAGGCATAATATCATGTGAAATGGATTTATGGGCATGAATTCTTATTCCAATTTGTAATATAATTTCCATTTGATATGAAATTTTAAGTTCATACTACAGCTCTCAGGAAGCTGAATTCCCAAGATCTTTGGCCTCAAACTCAGAATCTGAGCATGGTTTTGATCCCCAAAAAAGCACTGTCCATTGTTATTATGACCTCAATGATAGGGACACAGTGATTGATCTCATAGGCTGTATATGTTATAAAGTCAACAGAATGTTCCCTGTCAGTTGTGGAACAGATGGGGCAATTCTGTTGTCTCTCATTTTAGTAAACTTATTTGAACTTCAATTATTGCTATCATTAACTAATACTAAATTGCACCAGAAGTGCAATTTATTTTTTGTTTTGCTTCCAGGCAAGTTTTGATCATCTTAATTCCTCTGTGATATTCAGTAGTTTCAGTAGTATGCAATTCAAGGTTAGTGGCTATGAGTGCTTTGGGAGTTAAATATATTTTGATATGTTCATATGATTTTTTCTTTCATCTGTCCCCAGTTCATGTTGGGTCTTTTAAACAGTGACAATTCACAATGACATTATGACTGTAAATATATAACAAGTGCAGCTGCATTTATCTTTCGAATAGAAAATGTCTATGTTTACACTAAGTGAATGAAATACTTTCTAAGAGTTAAAACAATATGTGTTCTGTCTCCCTGCATGCAGGAGAAATAAAAATAGTAAGTAGAATGTCAGATCATAGAACTTTAGCCTGATCTATGATGGTATTTACACTTTTTCATATCTCAGACCAATTAAGAAAATAAAACTGTAACTTTTTCTTCTTCTGTTCCCCAGTTCTAATTGTGAAGTTATCATGGTAACTTACACAGGAAAAAATACAAAGCTGAATGTTTCTTGGTAGATTTTAATTCATTTAAGTTGTCCCTACAGAATTAAATTTGAAAATAAACAGAAGAATTGAAAATCTTCCATTTGCCATACCCTTTTCCCTAATGTTAAGTTTGCAAAGATTTGAAAATCAAATGGCCACATTGAATTCACTGCTGTTCTGTTGGTATAAATAGCACCTTTCAAGGAGAGCAGTAACTTATATCCTACACTGATGAATCTGTTAACACTGCTCTTAAGCATGTTCATGAAGTACTAAAACAAGTGAAAAGAATAAGTAGGAAAAAAGAAACATACTGCAGAAGAACAAGTAGTAAAGTGTGCAGTTAAGTTCTGTGGCTACTCTTCCTTCTTAATTCCACCTAGAGTTCAACAAATCTGAAATTGTTCTGGTTTTTTGTTGTTTTGTTTTTTTTTTTTACTGGACAAATAAAAACTGGTTCACTTTAAATTCTCTGACATTAGCACTGTCTATTAATATTCTAAATATAAATATGGCATTAAAAATGTATTTATACATTTTAGAATTGTAGCTTTAGGTCAGATTATAAACAGCTTGAGGGATGGCCAAGTATTCATAAGCTACTCGGTAGGTCCACCTAATTATAATTTATGAACCATCTGGAGTTTTTTAAAGTGAAAGTGAATAAAAGGTGCCATACACTTAATTATCTTTGATCCACTTTTGGTATTATGTATCATATGTGCCAGGCTAACATTTCTGTAATTTAGTTTCATTGTATTTTCTTTCTGCTGCTAGTTATCACTACATTTACCATTTCTATCATCCAGGCATGTCCTGCCCACAGCCCAGCCAGAAGTACAGCCCACCCCCTGCCCCACACTATAAAGGCTTCTCTGTGCAGTGGCCTCAGGAGCATATCCATCACTCAGCTGCAGTGAAACCATCACTGTGCTATTAACACTGTGTCAGCTGAAAGCAGGGCATGAGGGTTGCAGTGTGTGCAGCAATGACTCAATTGATGGGATCTAAATGTAGGCATTCTGATATGTTGACTAAACATGGTGCTCTGAACAGGGTAGAATACGCAGCCATTTTGATAAAAAAATTAGAGAATAGGTCTCAAGACTAAAAAAAAACCCCACACAATTGTGACACAGTTTTCAGCTGATATAAACTAATTCCCTGAAGATTTTCCAATTTAATGTATAAAGTTCCGATCAGATATTCAACACAAAAATCTGATCATGTACCTTTACCGGAACTTCATAATCTCCATTTTACCAGAGTGAAATATTACTTGTTTCACAGTCACACCTTATTCATGTCATTGCTTTCTGGCAGTATGCACATTTGCAAACAGCTGTTGCCAAGGATGAAGCACAGGAAAAATACTATTTCTTCAGAAATCTCTGATGAACACCTGAAGGGTTCACTAAGAATTGCAACCAATGCAATCAAACCATCTTGGTGCACTGGTTACAGGCTCACTAGTTTTATGGTTATGTTCCTCTCTCTCTCTCTTTTTTTTTTTTTTTTGGAATATTATAAGAAAAATATTGAAAATTAAAATGCTTTGTTACTTATGTATTAATGATACTGTATATTTTATGAAGGCTGTTCCAAAAGTAATGCCTCTTGTTTTATTGTGTTGGTGCACAACATCAGAGGCACATGTTAGTGGTACAGCAGTAGAGGCTGAACATTCCCAACAATGTTCTGTTGCATTTTATTGCTGTGTGATAGTTGGCAACAGAGGGGCAGTCTGACAAAATAGAATCTGATGTGCATATGAAGCAGAGGTATGCCATTGGATTCCTCCATGCATAAAGAAATGGCACCGACTAGCATTTGTCAGTGCTTGATGAATTTTTATGGAGACAAAACATTCAATATGAGCACACTGGGGCAGTGGTTTTTGGCTGTGGCGGCAATGGGTCTCCTCCATGATGTAGAGTTTTATGGCCATGGGATGCAGGTGCTTATTAATTGCTGGTGAAAATGCATAGCTAATGGTGATGACTATGTTGAAAAATACTGTTTCA
This sequence comes from Cyrtonyx montezumae, assembly GCF_038088225.1. NCBI lineage: Eukaryota > Metazoa > Chordata > Aves > Galliformes > Odontophoridae > Cyrtonyx > Cyrtonyx montezumae. Next base: position 20,870,201 of record NW_027071936.1, on the reverse strand, counting down.
TAGCTGAGAATTTGCTCTATCAAATAGTGTCATTGTGCTCTTCGTATAACTTATGGTTTCCTGGAAAATAAATAGGAGGCATTACTTTTGGAGCAACTTGTGGCCCAAGACCATTTCTCTTCAATTAGTGTAACCTAGTCAAGCCAAAAGGTTGGACAACCATGGTATAGTATTTAATCCCTACAATCTGCTAAGAATTATAGCCTTTTTTGTCTGCTGGGAAATTCTTGCTGATAGTTTAAGGTGCTTCTATCAAACGATAGTCCAGTGGTTCTTAAAAATCTGCTTTTCCCTGCTATGAAATACCAGCTAATGTGGGGTGTTATATTCTGAATATATCATTTGAATTATGTAAACAATCATTTATTTCACATAGAATTTTTTTATTCTATGGTTGAAGATTGGATGTGGAATTTTATTTTATTCTATGGTTGAAGAATTGATGTGGAATACCAGTACCAAAAAATCATAAAACCATGACAAAGATTTAGGAGAGAATATTCACGAACAAATAAAAAAGCATTGTTAGGCTGAAACACTTAGAAAATGTGCAGGGCATTTGAGGATCTAAAAAAATGAAACATGAAGTACTGAGCACCTGCTTCAACCTGCTTCTTTCTTGTCATTGCTTTTTGCTTTCAGTCAGTGGAAGGTAGAAATCCATTTTGCTATCAGACAAGATAGGGGAATCACTGTTCTTTGGTTTCATTAGCTTTCGGGTGGCTCCGTTAGTTACAGACAGATATGCTTGGTCAGACTTCAGAGAGAGACTTCACTCATGAAAGAAAGTTCTTGTTTTGCATATTAATCTAAACTAAGAAGCAATATTCACCAGATGAAGAGCACCCACAGTCACCTCATTTCTCTACAAACTTCTTGACATTGTCTGTACTAGATCTGTCCTTGTCTCATTGTTCTGCAGGGTGGGTGCCATAACCATATAAAACAGCACTGTGTTTCTCTGCTACTTTAATCAAAAGGCAGCAAGTAAGCTTGGAGAATGTGGTGACAGTTGTTTCTGTCCTACAAAATATTGTTCTGAGTATTTCAGTAGCAGTAAGTGTAATCTCTTCAAATATCACAATGTGCTTTTCATTTCAGGCAGACATTTATTGACTCAAAATGGTCATTGTCTTGTGAGTTGCATAATTGCTTTAACTTGAACAAATGAATTAAGAAATATTATCATTTTCATTTGGCAATTTTTGCGCATCTATATATGACAACATAGCATAAAAGGCACTAAAATATCTGGCATGCTTATTTAACAGAAGAGCGGCCTCTGATTTGTTGATGATAGGTACAAATACTTCAGTGAAGCCTAAGGAAAACAATTTTTGAACACAGGTACACATACTCCCGTTGCAACACATTTTCCTTTGTGCTCCATGAACCTTGAAACCTTGATCTCCTATTACATTGTGACATCATGTAAGATTTCAGGGGCTTTTTTCCTTTTTTTTTTTTTTGTGAAAGAAATGTGTTTTCTTAATTAGATATTGGAATACTGACAGTAGCTTAGAAATTACTTTATGTCAGTTTCTGAATGACACAGATTTCTAATTATTTAGCAGATATTTAGTTCAATTTGGTTAACATGGTTGATACCACACTGTGTTTAAAATATTTATTACTGGCAGAATCACTGTCTTGTACTTAGGACAAGCATTAAATGTGTCAACAAGGCAGACAATATTCTCCCAGAGCAACCATGTGTCAAATCTACCACACCAGTGGTAATAATTAGATGTTTATTCCACTGCATTCTAGTGGAATGTATCCTTTCAGCTGCATTTTATTTTATTTTATGCACAAAGGACAGCTTTCAAAAAAATAATTGTACAGTGATACTCTGGTAAATCTCTGTGGCAATGCAGAAAGAATGTGAATTCAATCCACCCATGAACTGACTAGACATCCTTGTATTTGGTTCCGGTCACAGTATTTAGCACATTTTCAAGAAACCTGTTGTCATGTTGGGTTCATCAAATGAGACATATGCACATCACAGCTGGGACTGACTGAGTGAGCACAGATGTGTATCTCCTAAATTGTTTGTGACAGTGACTGTAGTTAATTGTGATGGGTGACAGGTACGTTGGAGGCTAGTCAACTCAACAAACTATTGATGAGTGTGGTATGTGACACACTATGTATTTACTGCAAGTGGAAATATTATGTCATCCATGACTGAAAATTCAAATCAAGTGCAGGCAAGTGAAGCAGATAGGTATGGTTCGTGGCCTTTTTCCTTGCCTCTGTTTTCCTCTTTATCTTTAAAATTACAAAATATTTTGTATCATTTTGTCCAAGTGTAGGTTTGCAAATTTCTTTTGTCAGTGGAGATGACGAGTGATTAGCAAATTGCCACAGTTTATTTTTTTGGGTGAAAAGACATGAGACATGTTTGTTTTGACACTTACTGAAAGCAGCTGTAATCTTCTGCAAGAGCTCCTTTTTCAGTTTTAAAGGAAAATTTTATTTGTCTTAAGGATGGAATATTCCAGCTTTTGGGAAAAAGTTATACCTCTTGTACTTAAACTATCATTTTTTATTATTCTTTGCTTTTAGGAAAAAATTGTGCAGTTCATCCTTACACAATTTCTTCCCAGAGTTTTTTCTCACTCAATCTATAGAAGAATAATGTCAGAAATCTCTATTTATCCAGTGTTATTTACACTTTAATTGTGCCTATTTTCTTAGACTAAGTCACTGCACATCCTTTTCTGCTCCTTGCTGCCAGTTCTATATCACTAGCATAGTGAAACATCAAATGATCTCTCTCAGTCCTGTTGTGAAGTAAAAACAGTGCAACAATCACATTTCATTTTTCTGAAACTGAAGTTAGAGACCTTGAGATAGAATTGTAGTCATAGATGATTCAGTGAGGACTAGATGTGATAGGTTTGGAGAAACCCTGAAAAGCCATGTTAAACATTATTATCAGCAACAGAAACTCATGTTAACGGTGCTTAGGACTTAGACACTGAATGAAGCAGGGCTGTCAGACTCATTTTGAGAGATAGAAATCTTTTAACTCAGGGTTCTGTTCTTTTGATATAACACTGAGAATCACTGAAGTCATTAAGAGATTTCTAGATTAACTCCTCTAGAGACACTATAGTATTCTCTCTAGTAGTTTGCCACAGCATTGAGATTTATGCTTTATTTTTACACTCCAGTAATACATTCCACTACTCTAGTAATACAGAGTAATGTTAATGTTGGACTTATAGAAGTGAATGTTTTTGATGCTAAAAAAATTACATCTAGTCTAGTGAACAAGAGGGCTATGAGTGTGAAAAACTCAACAAAAGGGGTAGAAACAAAGCATGAAAATAATTGTCCCTTTCTCTAAAAAAAATAGACTGTGCTACAAAGTAAATTCTTTTTCCTTCAGTGTCTTAATCCTTTGCAAATCCTGAAAACAAACTGGATTTCCCACCAGTAATTCATGGTTGTAACAGAATAATTGCATGATTTTTTATGAGGTAGACATCTACTCTGATGTATGTTTTCTTCTGCAATACAGTTTTTATTTAACCATATGAACTGAATTTCTACCCTTAAGTCAGGGGAACTTAATCCTTATTTCAATGAGAAAATTACACTTCCATTTCGCAGTAGCATTCCGTTCTCCTCCTTTTGCATTACAACTTTCAGATGCTCTTCAGATCACTGGTTCTTCAAGAATTCTTTAGAGTTCATGGTCATCATGGAATTGTAGCAGTGGGAACTGCTAGTCTGTACAACATTCTTCTCTGCCAGCTCCTATCACCTAGTAAAAATCATTACAGTTGTGCTCTGCAGCCAAAAAGTACGGTGTGGAGGTGATGAGCCACCTGCAGCTTAAGCTTCAGATACAGAGACAGAAATTATTGATGAGATGATTGTTTCTGTGAGATTAATTCTGTAATGGATTTATAAAGAAAGTATAGGAGACATCTCTTACCCATTTCTGAGGCACGCTTTTACTTAATAGAGAACTGTAGCTGCGCTGGCATGCTACCTAGATGCAGTTTACCTACAGAGATCATGTAGGTGTAGCAGAAGATGCTGAATTACATGAAAGTCTTCCCCAGATATTCATAGAAACTGTACTGAAGGTATATGTTTGGCAAAATGTTCCAACAAAAGGGAGTAGTGTTTCTTCTGCTTCTTCTCTATCAACAACTGTCTGTGGTCTAGAGATGCCATATCTGGGACTGGATAACTGGCAGACACTACTAAAAGTTGAACTCCATGCCAAAAATACCTGAGTCGTGATACATTAGAGATTTTCTAAAATGCTTGCTGTCCAAATTATGAGGAAAAAGAAAACTATGAAACTAACATTTTCTGCCTGCTTTTCCAGCTAATTCAAACTCAACTATGCTGTGAAAAGTGTTTCAAGGCCAAAAACAGTGTGGGCTTCCAGAAATTTGTCTGTCAGGACAATGCCAGGTACAGTGTAAGAGGACAGGATTTACCCAAAGAAAACATTCTCCATTTTCATTTTGACATGATTGTATTCCTGGAACAAAAATCATTCTAAAACTCAGTTTAATATCTAAATCATATATGCCAGAATATGACATGTAAAACAGACTACAAAATTAGGATAAATTAAAATTTAATATTCTTAGTCATCTCTACAGACTTGCATCCATATTGACTTACAGGTTAGAAATTTCTTCCTCATAAAACATGATTCAAACTGAAAAAGCAGAGGCATTTTACAGAATTGAGTGATATGTTTGCTGTCAATGTCAAGGCAAGCATGACCAAAGCGTGATGGATTGGTTGAGGAAAGTATAACCTTTTGCTGACACTATCTGATATGATGACGCTATGGCACAGTTTTCCACATTTTCATGTGCTTCTGTTTAGGCAAAGATAGGCTTCTTCTCAGTCCTCATCCAGTCAAGATGATATGCCTGCAGTGTGATGTTTGCCAAAAGGAGCTACAGGGTGGCAAAATCAATGTTCTTGTATAGCAAAGTTTGCAAGATGACATGTCCTTCTCACTACATTGTGTAGGAAACTCAGTAGGGGACATTTAAGCTCCAAGTATGCGATTCTTTGTGGTGTGAAAACAGTGTTTTGAGAGGGAGTAAGAGAGGACAGTGGCCACATGCAGTGTAAACTGAGTCTTTCTCCAATTAAAGGCAAAGGGAAAAGGATCCAGGAGAGAGAACAAGACCCAACTCTTTTTACTTGGGGGTACATTTTTAACAAAATGGGCAGAAGTGTCCAGCCTGGGACAAGTTGCTGTTCATTGTTATGACAACAGAATAAAATGTCTTCTATGATTCGAATTTGCAGAGGAAAGAGGAGGAGTGGAATGGCGGAGAAGAAAGCTGTTTAAATAGAAAGGCAGGTGCTAGGAGTTAGAAAGTAGAAGGAGTTGAGCATCAAGGTCAAGCAGAAATAGTAGAACTGATGGTCATTGCATCTGAATGCCCCTTATAGACCTTTTGCACAGCCATTCCCTTCAAGGGGTTAAATTTGCTGGGGTCAATTCCACAGTCATCAGCTGGCTCGAAGAATGCCACCATGGTGCCCTGTCTTCCTGCAACCACTTCAGCTAAAGGGCTTGAATTTACCATTGTATGCTGTCTAGTTGTGCATAATACTTGTCAGAAACTCTTTTCAAAGCCAAATATCACAATGTTTACCATAATTTTAACAAATTAAACAGATCTCAATCTAGCTTTAAAATTATATCTTGAGATAATGTGTGATGAAAGCCACTTCTTCAGTATGGAAAGCTCCCTTTCTTCCCTGAGGAGCAGGGAAGATCACAACTCCAGAGATCCACCCAGAAACTTCTGGCACCTGGAATACACAGATGTCTTTCTCAGTAATGGTGCTTCAGAACAATACAGACACAAATATTTTTTTCTTTGTAGCAAGGCAACTCAGTAGGTCAGGAAGGAAAAGCAGGATGATCTAGACAACTGACTGGCCAGAGAAGCAACATAATGTTTTGCTGAACAGATTCAAAGTAAAATTTCTTTGCTTAGCAGGAAGCATTATAAACTTGAACTAAACACGGAAGTAAGACTTTCATTTCATTTTTCTTGACAGGAAAAGAATAAAGGTAAGCAACAAATTCAACTTTCCCACAGGATGATTTCTTTGGTTTTTTTTCTCCCCCTTCTGTCCTGACTAAAAAGTTGATGCAAGGCTGGCCCCATCCAATTGACTTTTACCCTTCAGATGGTTTTAAGTGTTGATAAGATCCCCCTTCAGTCTTCTCTATCCTGAACAGATCAATGTCTCTCTTCATACAGAAGACGTTCTAGGGCCCCTTATCATCTTGCAGACCTCTGTTGGACTCTCTAGGAGATCCCTGTCTTTCTTGATCTGAGAAGCCCAGAACTGGACATGGTACTCCAGATGTGCCCTCACCAGGGCAGAGTAGAGAGTGAGGATCATATAGAATTTTAGTTTCATCAACAAATGTGCTTATCTCTGTGTTTACTGTTTTTACTTTCTTGAATTCTATAATCTAAGTAACAATGATGTGGCAATTAGAAAATGTTGAATAACAGCAAAAAGAACACAGATGTAAATGGAATTTGGAGAGTCAGATCTGGAATATCAAACTTTAATGAATACTGAATCAATTTAAAGCTGGTCTGATTAAGACTGACTCTTACAAGAGATAACTCTTCTCAAGTCATAGTATCCCTTGTGAATTATGATCCATAATACTGTTAATTGGACAGCAAGAAATTAAATATAAATCATTCCAGAATATAAATCATCACAGAACTCAGTGATATAAAATCAATTCAGTCATTGCATTGAAAAAGAAAAACAACAACAACAATTACAAAAACATTTTAATTTCTTTAGTATAGGGAACAATATGCAAAAGATCAGGGATATTAATGAGCCACTTGCTGTTTGATAGTTAATACAGTTATAAAAGCAATGATTTTTAAATATTTGACTGAGTCAAGACCTTTGATTTTGAGTCAGAATAGTGCTTCTAATCTATTTTATTAGAGACAAATAGGTGATACTGACCAGGCGTATTTTCCATACTTTTTTTTTTACTCAAAATCATCATTCTGAAGTACATCTACCAAAATAATAACCATGTAACCAATTAAGCAAATACTTATGATATCTTTAATCTACATTCGACATGTAATTTAATAATAATTTAATATAACTTGATATATAGAATTGTCTACCTAAACTGTTACACCTGAGGTTATCTTTTTATATTTCTTTGCATGTAAGATTTCTGTCAATGCCAATAAATAAGAATATTGAATTGATGATGTTTCAAAATTGAATTCAGTATTCATCAAAAACCTTTGCTATTGCTCTTTTAAATACAAAATATACAGAAAATAACCCATCATTCAATTCAATGAGAATTCCATATGCCAGCTCAGTATTCAAAAAATATAAATATATATTTTTTTAAATCTATAATTAACTGATTACTTCAACACAGTGTTCTTAGACTTTTATCATTACTTTCTGTAAATTGAGGTTTTAAATGTATGGCCTATCTTTAATACTTGGGAGTTGCTCCTGGAATCACGACAGCTGCTTCCTCCTCGCTGCCCCCCTCCCAGTTCTACTAAGAATCAAACCATTAATGTACTCAGGATCACCAAGGTAATTATATGTTTTGCAGCTTAATTAAGAGCTCTGTAAATATCTTTCACTCTAGAATAATTTCTGTTATCTTCCAACTGTCTAAAATATGAGGAATTTTTGGTAAGAGAAGTCTAAGGTGCGATGTTTCTTTACTTTAGACAACAACCTCTTACAAATCAGTAGCAAATGATGCACAAAAAAATCCCTTGGTATCTTAAAGAGGGAAAAATTACATAGGTAAACAGATAAATCTTTAGTACATTTGTCTTTATGGGAGTAGCTCTTGCTGTTGGTCTCAAGCCTGGAGGGCATTATTCTTTTCTAAATTGCCAGTAGTGTCCCACAGCACGGTGATAAATAGAAACCACTGAAAGAAATAACGTTTGTTCTAACACACAAGAACTTTCCAGACAGACATTGGCCTCTGAGAACAAATACTTAGATAAAATAGATTAGTTGCAATTGCAGGATATTTCATTCTGAGTCCCTGTGAACAGACATTATCCCAACTGTGCAAATAAGTGCCTTTATGCCAATCATTAAGTAATAAATAAATTTAAGAGATGGTTTAAAACTTTCAGGAAAACAGAGGAAAAGGTCTCTGTACAGCAGCTATGTTTGCTATGTAGCCAGTGATTTATCCCCAAGCATTACATTAAAAAAAAACATCAATAACATGAGTGCTTTTATGTTGTTTTCTGGTAGCTAGTATCCATTACTGGACAATTAATGAAGTAGAAAAGAAACAAGTGTTAGAGAAATGTAATTAGAAGTACTAGGTAATAATAAAATAGAAAACTCCCTAGCAATTCTCTCTCTTCATTATCATTTCACTTGAAACAGAAATGTAAGACATTTCTCTTTACACTGTAATAACATATCTAGATTTCCTTCCTTTCCTTTCCTTTCCTTTCCTTTCCTTTCCTTTCCTTTCCTTTCCTTTCCTTTCCTTTCCTTTCCTTTCCTTTCCTTTCCTTTCCTTTCCTTTCCTTTCCTTTCCTTTCCTTTCCTTTCCTTTCCTTTCCTTTCCTTTCCTTTCCTTTCCTTTCCTTTCCTTTCCTTTCCTTTCCCTTTCCCTTTCCCTTTCCCTTTCCCTTTCCCTTTCCCTTTCCCTTTCCCTTTCCCTTTCCCTTTCCCTTTCCCTCTTCCCTCTTCCCTCTTCCCTCTTCCCTCTTCCCTCTTCCCTCTTCCCTCTTCCCTCTTCCCTCTTCCCTCTTCCCTCTTCCCTCTTCCCTCTTCCCTCTTCCCTCTTCCCTCTTCCCTCTTCCCTCTTCCCTCTTCTTTCCTTCCTGCCTGCCTGCCTACCGTCGCAATAAGCCGGTTTGGAAAATGCAATCCTTGTGCTATGATTGTTATTTTCATGTCATATGCATTGCTTTCAAGAATTATTTTTATTAATAATCTTTTTTTTTTTAGTTAATTTATAAGTTTTTGCTATAAGAAGGTATTGTGAAACCTTCTCCCACAGGCTTGTTCTTTTCTTCTTGTTTTCCCTACTGCCCATAAGCTGGATATGTGTACTGGATACCAATTGCCCTGGCTGGGTAGGTCTTTATGAAAAGGTGGGAAACCCTAACTTAACCACTCATCCTGTACAAAAAAATGTCTCAATACTTACAACTAGACATTAGAAGCAGTTATGAAGTCTTCCTTGTACATCTTACAAGGAAAGTGAGGTGAGGCATGAGGAGAATAAAACACAGCAGAGATGTCAGAATACAGAGAAGAAAGAGAGAAAAAGATAACTGTGTGGATACTGCTAAAAAAATGGAGACACACTGGAGGTAGCTGGAAGCAAGCAACCTGCTAGGGAGTCATCTGCTAGGTATGGAAGTAGCTGAGAAAACTGCATGTCATCCTCTTCCTTCCCACAAGTTGCATTTCCCTTCTGTTTGTTTGTTAGTTTTGTTTTTGTTTTGTTGGTTTTTTTTCTCATATATTTATATATAGGATTCAATACAAAAACAGAACTTCTGTTGACATTTAGATTGAATCAATGATGAGATGAGTTTTTCTAGGAATACTTGCTTGAAGGTCACTTGGTAGCTACCTCTATTTTTCCTTTGTGAATAACTAATATTCAGCAGAAGGAGGTGTTGAAAATATGAATGCCCTTTTTAAAAATTTTTATATACGTACAAGAAGATTTCATGTAATTACATGTTTTTAACAACTGTTACCTATGCTTCTAAACTATTTAATTTGATTAGCATTATAGAATGTCTGCTACTATAATAAAGATTGTATTATGGTTTACTAATTCAGTACAGTAATTTCCTCTTAACTCAGTCCTATAGTTTGATGGTAATTTTACAAGGCTACATATATAAATATTGACTGTCAAATGGTGGTTTTCCTTCTCTCCCACATCTCACTCCTATGCCAGAGCAAAAGTTATAATGAACTAGTTCAAAACTAACATGCCAGAATTTACCCCAGAAAATTGTAAAAGCCATGGAAAAGGCTCAGGCTGAAGTGGGAACAAATGGTCGTCATCAGAAAGGGAGGATGTCACTTCTCCTTGCAGTTAATATAGGTGGTAGTTTAAATGTCATTAAATGGAGATGTTCATGTCAAATTCAGGTGCAAAGAATAGAAAAAAGGAAATGTTTCTTTATATTTCTTGGGGTTCTGAGGCAGCAGTGCCCCTTCTCTGACCTGGTTTCCTGGATGTTTCTTCAACAAACAGAAAACAGTAGCTATGATAACTATGCTGACTGGGACTTTTTCACATTCCAGGATGCTGCAGATTTCTTAAACTTCTAGTTGTTCTGTCTCCATCTCCTTTGATTAACTTTGCTTCTTTTTTTTTTTTTTTTTTTTTTTGTTCTTTCATTTTCACTTTCTTATCATCTTTCCAATCCATCTGCTCTGGAGCAGAGAATCAAAGCCTTTTTTTCTATTCACTTGTCTCTGAGAATATCAGTCATCTCAAAGACTATAGTAAAAGTTTTATAATTCTCTCTAACAATATACATCTGTTAATCATACTTTCAAAATACCGCACAGGACACTGTTTTAGCAGTACCTATTCATATTCATTTACTTCATATATGCATGTAATTCACATGGAAATAGCTGAACTGGCAATAAACTAATTAGTTTGAATACTGACAGGAGAACTGTGCCTTCATAGATTTCCAAAGTTATCTAGAAAGTTATGAAAACAAGGAGGACATATTTACTCTCGCCAAAGCCTGAGTTGCCATATTGATAATCCTGCATGTGCTACCAGACCACTCTGTCATAAGCAGAAAAGTTAATAAAGTGCATTGAAGTCTTGTTAAAACTTGTGATCAACCTTTTGACTACAATATAATTTGCAACCTAAATAACTGATTTGAGTGTGATTATTGAACTCTCCTACGGTTGGGATTTTAATTCAGAAACTTCATAGGTACTTGACAACTGTTTTAATTCTACCTCCAATATTCATTGAATTGAATTACCATCAGTAGAATATGCATCACAGAAGATATGGTAGTAGGAAGTTCTTATATACGTTTATATTGGCAACACTCACAGACTGCTTTGAGCATTATTTTATATGATGCCTTTCATATTAGACTTATATTTCAGATAGAGTTGTATTAGTATTGGCCTTGGAGGAAAGAGAAATGTCAAAACTATGTGAATGAGGTTTTGTAAAATTTACTTATTTTGTTTGTTTGTTTGTTTCAGTATGTGGATCAAGAGGCTTTGTATATACTTCCTTGGGGGAGGATACAAAAATTCATATGAGATTTTAGGTGTCTATATAATTTTTTAAGTCAGTAGTGAACACACTCAAAGAAATGTACACAGTAAAATCTCCACCTCTACAGAGCTAGGTACTAGTCTAATAGTTGGCAGTCATTAACAGAGTTCTGTGTACTACTCAGTTGAGCCAAGGACAGAGATAATTATTTTTAACTGAATTTAAGTCCTTGTAACTGTTTGTGTCTATCCTTACCTTATCTCTTTACCCATTAAATACTGTTCTAAAATTTACTCCCTAGCAAATGAACATATCAATCTGAATGATTTTTTTTTTGTAATTTTCAGAAAAAAGAGTCCTGTTTACCATTTACCACTATGGTGACTATGTCAGCACTTGTACGTTAACAGGGAGAAGTCTGGAAAGCTGTACAGAAAGCGGGTCAAGCAGAAAGGACTTAAAGAAATGGTAAATAGACATAAGTGGTATGAAAATTAATTATTTAATTGTAGTAAGCAACCTGAGAGGAAAACAGGTTAATTGGTAGCTAAAATTGATGTTGATCAAGTCTATTTCAAAATGATATCTACTATATCTACAATATATCTATGATTTAAAAATATGTTGAAACTCCGAAATTCATTTCATAAAGAAAAGTTTTATCTGAGAAAATTTATTCATGTAAGGGAGATCACTGCAGAAAATTAGTATATCCTGACAAATCACAGTTTTAGGGATGAAACTGCAATATGAAAATTAAATGAAAATGAATTTTATACATCTTGGGAATACGGCTCCTGGTAATGAAAAAGAGTGGTTGGATATGTTGACCATATCAAATAAAAAGACTGTTGAAGATCTAAGAATGAAAATCTTGACATTTATTTATTCCTAATTCTTGTAACTTTAAAACAGAAATCTAATGGCTGGAGACAAATGGTTTCAAAATAAAATGACAGTGATATGTTTGAGTGTTGAAGTGATATTTACTGAATTGAAAAATATTACAAAATACTCTGTGAATGCAAGAAACAACAAAATTACAGAAATATAAGGACAAAATAAGGAGTTTTCTACCTCAGTAGGTTTTGGGGGGAATAAATGAAACCTAAATCAAGTCCAGCAAATCATAAAAACTAAAGATTGTATGGTCTTAGTGGGGCACTGTCACCAGCTCATGAAGCAAAGCAAGTGAACACAAATTGTTCTAGCAAGCATAGAGCCAAGGAAGTTCCTGACACTAAACCCAAGGGAGTACATTCTGACTGGATTATGCATGAAATCCATTCTTCAAGGTAACCCAACTCAAGCATTATTTGCATATATAAGCACCTTTATACCTGGAAAAGGAGATAATTCAGTAGTTTCAAAGCTAGCTTATTAAAGATGTTATAGGAGCTCTTCTACATCCACTAAAACTCTGAAGATCCAAGGGAACATATACATGACATAGCTACATAGTTTCAAAGACAATTTTATTAAAGATATAATAGTAGTTCTACATACAGTAAAGTTCTAAAATCAAAAGGGAATAGTTTTCTTGTGACAATCAGACCTCACTACAAAGCAGTTTGGTGCATTTTTTTTTAATTTAAGGAGAGAGAGAAAGGAGAGTCCAGGAAACTAATTAATGAGTGGAACTGCAGAAATAAGACTTGCAGTTGAAGAAAGGAGGTTTTGTGGATTCTGCAAGGACAGATGTTTTAAATATAACTAGCTCAACACCTCTGTTTTCTGCTGGATTCACAGATGACAAGAACACCAGGAGATCGCAAAGTTAACACATGGAGAAGATAGTCTTCATTAAGTTTTCCTTCAAGTTTTCATGCTAAATGAGGGACACACAAAAAAGCCTAGAAGAGAGACTGTTAGTCTCTCTTTATTGGATATTAGTAAATATCAAATCCATTCACAGGAAAGCAGACTTTCAAAATGTCTGTGTTTAATTGAAATAGACATGAAGATAGACAAAGCAAACACGATTTTATTTCCTTTAAAAGAAGTCAGTGTTCTAAGCAAAATTATAACCTGTACTTCCCATGTTAAACAGAAGTGTGAGAAAAAGTGAGAGAGAGAGAGAGAGAGAGAGAGAGAGAGAGAGAGAGAGTGTTGGTCAGTATTTCTTCTTGCCTCTTACTGCATTCACTATTATACTGTAATAACAGAATTTTAAATGCAGTGCAATAGTGCGTAATATCCTTCAATTTCGCATTCTTTTTTATCATTCAAGAAAGATTAGAAAAATCTATTGATTAAAAAAAAATGAGAATTTGATTGGATAAAAAACTATATTCTAAATTATTAAAATAATATTAAAAGTCAAATTAGGATTACTCTAAATTATATCATGTTGCTTTTAAAAGTGAACTGTCAAATGTAAAATTTCTTAAAGGTCTACCTGAACACATTAAATTTCAGGATAAGAATAAATGAGGCAGTACTGAAATACAGTCATGTTCAGTTAAGATCAGAACTCTGTTTTGATATTTCATCAAAGCTGAATATGTACTGTTACAAATTTAACTGGATCTAGAGACATTGGAAAACAAAACATTTTCTTTGGAATCCATACAACAGTTGGCAATAGTCAATTTTCAATATATTTTAGACAAACTAATTAATAGACGATATGGACACAGTGAAGTTGTTTAGAAAGCTGTTGATTTTATTTTTGCCCTGAGAATATACAAGTTCAGTGTATCTCTTTTCCATGCAAACAAGTAGATTTTAGACTAGAGAGACTGCTGAAAAGTTAGGGCACATTTTTTCAGGAGTTCAGGTAATCTGCAGTGTGAAAGTATTTCCAGGTGATTAAAACTGTAAACAGAAGTATGAACAGAACACAGATAACACAGTTTGTATATTTTCCTGAGAACATACCTTCACTAACTTGATATGCTTTTTATCATACCAAAGTTGGTGTGGGCATCTATAACTGCCTGGCTAGAAGTGTAACTATACCTTACTTCAGGATGAAGATTAACAGTCATTGCAATCTGAATAATAGAAATATGATCTATATAACATTCTAAATGGTCTCAAAAGTTCAATACATATGTAAAAAGAGAAGATGTGCAAACTGAGGTGAGCAAATCACAAGTATGACAAAATTCAAGTCTTCAGATTTTATTATATTTTATATTGAACCACTTCATCATTGTGCTAGTAAGCACTGTTTGGTCTCAATAAATGTTCAGCAAGCAATGGGTACCATTTTATTCTCATGGAGGAATTCAGTTACACACATTTGCTTCTTATACACATCCATATGAGACATCACTCTATCAGACTACCCCTCTGCTGCTGTCTGTCATACAGCAACAAAATGTAATAGAGTATTGGTGGGAATGTTCAGCCTCTGCTGCCACAGCACCAACATCTGCCTCTGACATTGTAGACCAACATAATGAATTAGGAGGCGTTACTTTCAGGGAAGCTCTCATAAGATAGTTCTAGAATGTTCCAATATTTTAAGGTTGGTAATCTTTTTAAAAGCAGATATTATTAGTCACAGATGTCCAGAACATTTTTCTATTTTTCTGGTTCATGTCAGTAGATAAAAACTAAATTATTTTCAACCAGGTTTGATTGCAGCAGTCAATTCACATTCTTTTTTTTTTTAATTATTATTATTTTAATAATAAAGTTTTGATTGTAAGACTGTATGGAAATGCAAATTAACTGGCAGTGCAAGTCAAATTTAAACACATTCGCAAAACAAAATACACTTAACTTTCAGCACTAAATTCTGTCCAGCTGCATGTTTAGGCAGCTGTAGGATTCAGGAAAACAACCTCCCATTGTTAAAATTCATATATTAAATAGGAGGCTGAGAACATTTGCCATAATCAAGTATTGTATTACATGTTTCGATTAGAATAACATCACCACAGTGAGTTAAAAAGACCTGTGAGTGAATATTCCTTCTTACCTGTAGCATAATGTCTTCCTAAACTCTTTAGCTAAACTAAGAGTCTTAAATAAGGCTATCTAGGTATTTCTAATATCAGAATGCCTATCTTGCACTTACCTTCTTCGTTTCTTTTTTTTTATATATAAATTCAGTAGACAATTGGAAAGAAATGGTCAAACTATCTGCTCATTAATTTGCTTATGTTCTTATCTAACGAAAACAAGATTGACAGACAGAAATGAGAAAAATAAACCACAACAAAACAGTATTACTTTGAAGGACTACAATTTTCTTCATCTCAATTATTTTTTTGAAATAGTAAGAAGAACAAAGAAATTTCACAACCAAACCTTCCATCTCTTTTTCTAATGAAAACATGGATGAATATTGGAACCTCTCTCCTTTGATAATCGATGATGCTGAAAGTACGTTTTTGATACTTTTAATTTACATCTCATACAGTTATATACATATAGTCATCTACCTGCTGTTCCATTCATTTTTTTTATATCTATTCCCTAAACTATTAAATCTTCAAGACTGAGAATTTGTTATACTTGGAAAAGCACAGGCCTTCAAACTTGTCATGCCATGGCCACAGTAAAGGTGATTAACAATAATACAGAAAAATGGCAATATTTGTAGAGTTCCTTCTCGAAGAGAAAATGTGAAAAACTGAAATCAAAATGAAAGGTCACTCATACTGATGTACTTCTTGTGTCCCTGGTCACCAAGGTTGCTGATGATCAAAGCCGGTCCTGATAATACTAATAATATGCAGAGATCATGAAGAAAAGACTAGTTCTTTGTTTCATGCAGCAATATCCCTTTCAATCAACCTCACACTGAGAACTCTGTATTATCATAATATATGACAGAGAAAATCTAAGGAGGTAGTAAGGGGTAAATTTTCAGATTATCATATGACATTCTAACCGTGACTTTCTCATTAACTTTAAAAGACTCATGTACTTCAAATCAACTCAGACTTCTGCCATGTACCCCTACACATGCCCCATAACAAACCTTTACAAACACCATAATTTTCCATATTTCATTTGATTTCTATAAATTAATAGAAGCCAAAATGTACATTAACTGTTTGCACAATCTTGCAGACATCTTTGTATTTAAAGTGAACTTGTAGTAGTCAAAGGTACTAGCCTCAAAATGCAGTTAATTAGAAAACAAAAGAAAACAAAAATATCTATCTATCTATCTATATATATATATATATATAAAATATATATCTATCTATTATATATCTAAAAAACAGTGTGGACATAAATATGAAAGAATGACTTTTTAGGGGACAGACAATCTGAGGTGATGCATACGCTTGGGCATTCAAAGTGAGGATATAAGAAAGATATGCCAACTTTTTCATCCTTTCTGCTCAAACAGAATTTTTTTTTACTCCTGCCTATCTAAACCATCCTATTATATGCTCAAAGGCCATAATTATTTCAAAAATAGACTTTTGAGAAAACCACATAATTAGTCCAGTGCAGCTGGTATAAAAATTACTGGCAGAAGTAGCAGTATCATTAAAAAATTGGAACTAAAGCATACAAGATATACTCCAGGGCAAGTTAAACAACGCAGCCCCTAGTAAATATTTTAGATTCTAGAATAGTACACACTGAGGGAACCCAGTTTTTTTTAAAACCATTGAGCCAGACTAAACACAAAGAACTCTGCCAAAATGGAAATACAGTGCAGTTTGTTCTGTACAAGTTTAGGAAGCTGATTTACTCTGATTCTTAAATGGAGTTAGTTTGAGGTAGAAGAATGGCATGTTGGCCCAAGTCATGCAATGATGTTAAAATTCTAGCTTTTATTTCAGATAAATTATTATCTTAAAAAAAATAAGCTCTTAAAAAGTTTGAAATTATAATCATAAAAGCAAAGTATCACAGAATCACAGAACCATAGAAAGGCTTCAGTTGAAAGGGACCTCAAAGATAATCTAATTCCAACGGCCCTGACACAGTCAGGGTAGCCAACTGTTCAATTGCATTAACCTAGGCCCCATCCATCCTTAAATGCCTCCAAGGACTGAGCATCTACAACTTCTCTGGGAAGTCTGTTCCATCACTTCACTACCCTCTCTGTCATTTTATTTCATTTATTAGCTTCAATTCCAAATATACTATATTATATGTTGTCATTCTGCATTCCAATATTTAATTTAGTAAATTCGATTTCCTCCTCAGAACGTTGCCGCTGTTTTGTTTTTAGGCCCATCTCACTACCCTTTCCTCTTTTCCCTTTCCAGGACATGGGGGGGTCTGTGGGTCCCTCCACCCAGTAATTCACAGAACAAGGTGAATCAGCTGTAAACTTTTGACATGGTTAGCTGAAGATTCATTAGAATGTCACTTTAGTTACTGGAAAATTTATGGGTCAGATAAGACGTTTGTCAGCTTCCGTTCCTTATTGTGCTAAATGCACTGAAGGAGGGCAGACACAGCTCAGGGAAGAGGGAGGTTAAGGAATGAAAAAGTGCAGCAAGGAACAATGTCTGGCCACAAAAATAAGTGGGAAATACTGAAATAAACAGTCTGTGTTTTCAACCACATCATATGCATGTGTTCCTGAAAGTATATCTCATCCTTTAAAGCTGACTATTTTTAACAATGCAGAGAAGTCAGAGCATAAACTGTGTACATTTGGAATTGTATTCCAGTACTTATTTTCTGTATTTATATAAATACTATAAATTTTCTTTATCTTCTCTTCCATCTACCCATTCTACTTGTTTCTGTTTCCTGCTCTATATGTTGATTATTATTTCTTCTTCTCCTTTACTCCATACCTTTTTATATATTCATATTTGTTTTCATCACCCATCTGTGTCTTTCATGTGTGAAGAGTATTATTGCTGCCACTGCACTTTTACTTCTCATGAAAAATAAACACTTGAGAAATAATCACTGCACAGTGTCCAAACAGAAGGCAATCCTTCCTGTAAATACTAATTCTGTGTAATGGGCACAGTTAGATCTGTGATAGAAATACAGTGAGACCGATTCATTGGCCTCTATTTTTTTTCTGTAAGGAAATACTGTTATGGTTATTTCATATTTTAGGGTTCATGCAGTATTTATCATTTTTATTTTATACTTTTTTTTTCCTTAGCTTCTAGCGTTTCACAGTTCTACTTTATAAAAAACACTGGCTTCTGTCATAAAGGCCCTCTCAAAGTCATCATTCATTCACGTGTTAAGACTTGTCTGCTAGCTTTTTTTCCTACATCAATGAAACAGTTTTCTTTTGACTTTTCAACAATTTTTGTTCTCCCTGTTTTATAATACATGCACAGTTGTGTTATAAAAACTCATCAAAGTCACCATTGTTCTACATTTATCTGCATTGAACTGTCTTTGTCATTTATTAGTCTTTTAAATGCTCTTTATATTTTCTATCTACTTACATTCTCCTTCATTATTTACTGTTTCTCTATCATCTCATTCTGATTCAAACTACTCTGCCCCTTGACTTAAATTTTCTAAGCCTCTAACACTTTCAACTAAATCTTCAAAGGCAGAAGCCTTAGAAATGATATAATTGTCAGTTAGTAATGTAACTTTTTATTAATTCACATCTATTTGAGTCAACACATCTTTTCCTACTGTTGAAAGCCAAAGGCAGACTTTTGAAGTACTATGTGAGGGTATATCCATGAGATTCCCATTTACATTAATATAGTGCTATAATCTAGGTATGTTTTGACATTCCTAAATGGGAATCTAACAGTGCATTTAATAAATGGAATGCCCTCTCTAGATCCAGTTGCCCTTGAGCTGACATGCAGTTTCCATCACTCCAGTGTGGCATGCCAAAGCAAAAGAAAAACTTTTTGCCTAAAGACTTACCAAATCAGTCAGTTTCTTTTGTTTTATGTAACACTAAAAAGAATTACTCAGGCATGGGCAAAGAGAGTTAATTTTTCTAATTATTCATTTTTTTAATGTGTCTCTTATGAAGGGAACAAACTTTGCTTGGCTTGCTTATCAATTGCTTTGACTTGCAAATACAAAAATAGTCCTGTTTTGTTAATCAGTTATGCTTACTGTGCCTTTTAAACAGTGGGAGATGACCATGGATCATGTAGTTCTGGTTGGTAAGATGGACTGTGGAAAAGAGTTGTGATATTATCCTTCCAGAATATAAATTCTATGAGATAAAGAACCAAATTAGGAAGTATATTAAGATCATTACTCATCAGATGCTCTAGGTTCAAGGCAAGTATATTTGAGAAGATCTCTATTAGATTTTTCATTCAGTCATTAAGATTACTACAAATACTGTGTCAAAATCACAGACTACAGTGATTTGTCCTGTAGTCTCCAAGAACATTGAATATCATGAGGTTTACTAGCAAAACATCTTCTTTACAAGCCTCACAAACATTTGATAATCTTAATTAGAGCAGTTGCTTTCTTTTCTATGTATGTGGACATGCCTACCTAATTACAAATAGAGCTCAGTGGTCAGATTGGTGAACAAGCCGATTTTACTAGCAACAGTATTTTTTTTCTTCTGGGACATTTTGTAATTCTTGCCTGTACCTGCTTAGTTTTTCTTCTAATTTGTATCCTACGACGATTCTAAAAAAGATGTAAGAAGATGAAAAGTACCTCTCACCTCCTGTGCTGGGTCTGGTCGCAACTGCTGGGCTCTTTTGTTAATTACCAAGGAGAAAAGACTGACTCCTCCCTCTGCCTTTACCATCTTTAAGAAGTTGCAGAGAGCAATGAAGAGGCAAGTAACTTTGACTATAGGTAAGGGTCTTTCACAGCCAGAGGAACATGCAGAAGATTAAAGTCATTCCTTCTTTTACTGACTCCAGTATTCTTGAAATGGAATACTGTACCTTTCATTTGTGCATTTCTTAATTTCCTTTAATATACATTGAAAAACAAAACAAAACAAAAAATCAATTTAATCATTAATCTTCAGTAACAGAATTATATCATAATCTCTTACAATATGCATTTTTGCATGGAACTAATCTCATAAAAAAGCAAGTTACCTATAAAAACTGAGAATTCTATCCTAGGAGTTACATATCTGAATTCTTAGTGTAGCATATTCTTTGCTCTGGTATCACTTTCAAAGATATTTCTTTTTAAAAGAATATTTCAAGCATTTATGCAATATGGTAAAAAAATTGTGCAGAATTAGAAACTGTAGAATGTGCAGCTGTGCAGGACACAATTAATAAATATGAATCAACATTCCTCTATTATTTTCAATGAACTATACTGTCAAATCAAAATTTCATTCCAGATTATTAAAATAAATTAAATCCAGTTATTTCAGTTTATTTTAGAAGAACAAGAAGACATTTTTAAAGGAAAAAGATGTATGCAAACAACTATTAAAAGATCTAAGAGCTGTAGGTAGTTATAATTTTCTGTTAAAATTGTCATGGAGCATATTTCCTTTGAAAAGAGGAAAATACTTACTCAAACAGCTTTTAAAGAAATCGATCATATACTAGCTGATGGAGTGATGATGAAAAGCAAACTTTTTGTAAAAAATCTCTACAGCAGTGAAAGTAACTGAGCCAAGACCTTACAATGCTGGTTAATTCTTTCCCTACATAATTACAGATGTGATATATCTATATTCACAACTCACTTTAGCTTCCTTCCCCATAATAACCAGCACAATTTTTCTTAAAATAATAAAATACAAGCTTTGCAGTTAATGATACTTCCATTAGATGTTAATGATGTTTCACGAATAATAGTGTCTTGAAGTTCATATTTTTTACATTTTTTTCTATTTAAGAATATTTTCTATCAATAAATTCATAGACTTTGTCTCAAATTTCTATAACAAAATTCCGCAGTAAATGTTGGCTTTTGACATTTAAAATTGTACCTACTTTTAGTCTTAACAACAATAGAATCTGTCAGTACACAGCTGTTGATGATATTTGTCTGTCATCAGTTCAGATATCCAATTGTATGCTACTACTAATTTGATCAGGATAAAACATGGAAGCCCTTTTAGATTTTTTGTTTTGCAATTTTTAGAGATTGCAAATGAATAGCATGGGGAAAGATCCTTTCTCACAGACAGTGTGGCTTATGTTCTTTACTGCACATTTCTGCAAAATGCAAAAGAAATTGGAATTAAATAATACATATTTTTCACAGTAAAGAGTGAAAAATATTAAGAACTACTTGAGATTAAGAGACAAGAGCGGACACCACTATGCAGTTAAGTTGATAACTGACATACAAGTGCATGTGTGCTTGAATACACAGTGAGGAGCTGTATAAAAAGAAAAATAATCACATAACATTTTCCATATATCAATTTCTGTTTACTATAACCCCAAAAAGTACATGCAAGCAGTATAAGACTTTAATGAATTGTCTTATATGTGATTGTGAAAAGAAATAAGGGAAGAAGGATGTGGAAATTCTTCATCAGCAGCTACCTAACTCCCCTCAGAGAAACGCATGAGCTCCCTAGGGCAGATGACTTGTGAAAAACAGTTGCAAAACTTCTGAGAGTTTCAGAAAAACAGATGTGCATTTGGATGGGAGGTGGCAGTCATTCAATGTAAGATTTTAGAAATAAGTACTTGTCCAAGAAGAAAATATAAAACACCACTTTTCATGTTAACAGTAATGTATTTGTAAGGATTTTTCCTATATCCTTGCCATTATAATTACTATTTTTTTTAATTAACATAAAGATTTCTGTGGAACAGCAAGATCGCTTAAATCATTGAGAATAACTCAGTTTGTCAAAATGGAAATCAAAGTTCTAAATTGCTTTGTTTCTACTAGAAGAATACACTCCAAAAACAAACAAACAAACAAAAAAAACAAAACATGGATTATTAGCATTTCTGATATTATATAATTCTATTTTCTCACACTGACTTGCACTAAAAGTTACCATTATACAATACTTTTCATTTGGCTATTTCTGTCAGGCCTGTAATCACAGAGTCATTCTGTTCTATATTTTCTTCAGACACACTTTGTTTCTGACTGACAAATAAAGAAAGCTTTAATTTTTACTATGGTGCATCACCAAAAACAGTCAATTACTGGTTAGTTTCCAAACTTCACAAAAAATAAAATAAGTATGATTTAATAAAAATAATTTAAAAAACAACAAAGAAATCTAGAAGGTTCTGTGAGATCCATAGAAAGACTTATCTACACAAGAGTACTGGCATTCTATTAATGCACATCAAGGTTAATACCTATTGATGCAGCATGGAGAGTAACAAAAAATGAAAATCTTATGTTAGAAATGAGCAATTAAAAAATAGACATTAAGTTTTTCCATCAGACTTACAACACAGTTACATCACGTTCTGCAAACTGGGAGGAAAGATGTAAAAAAAATAAAATAATACAGTAAATAGATAAGATGCATTAAAAATCAGTTTTGGACAGAGTGAAAATTCACATTTATAGTCCGTGGAAATGAATTGTCCTATGCAGCACACAGATGGAAAAATAAATGGTGTTAAAAATATAAAATCTTTTCAATTGGGAGGAGATTGTCTGAATCATATAACATATGCTCTGTAGCAGAATACAGAAAACAAATATTTTTTCTGGCATCTGTCATTTTCACTTTGTAAATCACTCCCAAAGTTTACATTAAATTTTATTTTATTGAGTTGCAATCTATTTTCTTGTAATTTCAATGTTGAAGATAATATTATTATAACAATATATTAATTTCTTTCCTTTTATACAAGAATGTTATACAGAAAGTAAACAGAAATGGAGAAATGTGTCAGGGCCGAAGACACAAATTCTATGAAACAGTAATATTGATAAAAATAATTTTTTTAAACACAAATTATGTGAAAAAAAATTTAGTAAAATTTTGTAAAATCTACGAGTTTCCTTGGAGGTAATTAAGGGCTTCAATTCATTTTACTTATTTCAACTGAAGAAACTGATTATGAGCCTCACAGTGGAACTGCCTTTTTATCAATATTTATTCGGTGTAACACCATATTAAACAGGTAATAATTATTTTGAGTGATTTAGTATGAGCGACATTGGTTTATGTTAGATTCTATTAGTCAATGACAAAATGTGAAATTTGCCTCTTTCACTATGATTAAACTACTGTTTCTTTTTTCTTCAAGGCTGATATCAGAGTTGACTGATGTATATTTATATTTTGATGAGAAAGACAATTACTTTCATATGACACAATTTTAATTTTACAGATCTTTAACTGTAATAGTGGATATTAGCATTGCTCTAATTTGGTAGGAAAAAAAAGAAAAAATATGTGAGTATGAGAAAGCAAGGAGAATAATATCCTAAAGGTAGGGTTCTTAAATGCCAAGTGCCCTTTCTCAGCCTCAACCATTCATTCTGAAAATGGCCTATCAAAAAGGCTTAGAGGGAACAGTTTAATTACTGTTCCTTTGACATATGTAATATATTTTCAGAAGCAGGCCCATACATTTATTTAAGGCCAAATGTTGTACAACAGAACTGTCCTCAGAGGTATTTCATTCTACCATCCTATTTTTTTTCCACCTGGCTTACCCTGCTATTTTTTTCAATAACTATGTCATTTTTGGAGACATTTTAAAATGAGGTTTAAATCATGTTCTCCTTTAACAGCTCCAAGCTACCTGAGCAGGGTGAGAGAAAGACAAAGAATGGTATATATATTCACAAAGTTTTTATACTTCTTCATGAGAAAATGTAGACACCAAGAACCCTGCCCTTGGGTTGGGCACACATCCTGCACTGACCACAGCAGAAAACAACCAAACAAAATCAGCCAAACGAAATGAAACAAGACATACAATCTTCTCCTGGATAAATACAAGTAAATAATTTATCCCATGAACCTGGTAATATCAAATGATCCTAAATAAATCTGATGTATTGCACCCAGCTGATGTGCAAACATTCTTATGACTTAATTCTCAGAGGCAATGCTGGGAAATAATGTTTTCATACTAATAGGTTCTATTTATCATACGGTGCTACAAACATATTTGTTTTATCAATCACTGTATGAAGGAGAAACTTGTCTCCAAACCTGGAGAATGTTTCAATTTCAATTAGTTTCTGAGCACTGTAATGCAGTTTCAGTATTCTTGCTTGAAGAAAAACAAACAAACAAACAAACAAAGCAAAACAAAAAACTATGAATAAACTGTTTTCATTTAAATTTATCTTGTGTATCCAAACAGACATGTACCCAGTAATTAGAACTCCATTCAGCAATTCTTACACTTGAATAAGTTTTATAGTGTAATTGCAAAACTTACATGAAAAAAAGTAAAAATCTCAGTATTGCAGCTCTTTTTGGCATTCAGAATTGCTGAAATTAATTAAATTGATTTTTTTTCAATGTTAAACCCAATATAATTATTTAATACAATTTTTAAAACTAAAATGAATCCTTGAAGAGTAAACAGATATAGTTCTGTTCTAAATTTAAAAATGGGTTATGGTATTATTTGCAAGTAGTAAGAAATAAAGCTAGGTGAAAGATGGATTTCCAGTTTGGTGCAAATGAGAGACAGTTAATATCTATTTCATCTTTTCCTTCATCCATGGAGAACATAATATGATTTTCTTTCTCTGCGGACTGTCTAGCCCAAGAAGAAAAACTGCTACTTGTTTTGCTCTTCTTTTCGGGATGTGTATGATAATTAATCACTGTATGTGTCCAGACCCCATGGTAATCTCTGTCACTGTTTCTGTCTCTACATCCATCCTTGGCATCATGTGTTTAGTTTTAATATAGTCCAATTGATTTGTTTGCAGCTACAACACTTTTCATTCTTTTCCCCTCTGAACCATCTTTATAGCACAAATACAAACTTGCCCATATTCTCAAGCTGTGTAAAATTGATTTACAAGAACAGATTGCAAAACATAAGTGTATGGTTATACACAGTCCAGATGTGTGATGCCTGCATTAAAAGATGATACAGTGGAGTTAAGAAGGCTGCAATTTTTTTAGAACTTATCAAAAATTTCCATCACCTTTACTCGTTTTCGTCCCAACTGTCAAGAAGGAAATGGGAAGCAAAATAGTCTCATACTGTATAAACATTTGAAATCCCAGGTTCTTACCCTCTCTCTCTCTTCGCTCCCTCTCTTTATATCTCTCTGTCTCTCTACTCATCTATATCTCTACCACCATCACTCTCTACCAGTGAGGAAGCAGGGAAGATTAGACCACATAACCAGTGTACATTCAGAATATCAATTGTTGTATTATGTCAAAAATAATCACGCAAAAGCTCCAGATATTTTCATTTTAAAATATAATTGAGTGATCTTTGATTTTCTTTTGCCTTTGATGTATCTGAAGAACAGAGAAATTGCAACTTGCAATTTTCTTCTGATTTTTTAATTGATTTTTATTGTTCTTGATCACAACATGTTGTTGCTAGATCTGGTGTTTTATCAGCTTACCAACTGGAAGGTATCTATGCCATGTCCTTTCATGCCAAAAAAGGCCTTACAGTAGATGCCATCTTAATGAGGTGTCTAGTCTTAGAGAAAAAGAACATTGGAAAAATTGGACAATCAGACCCCATTTCACTCTCATATTGGATAAGTCTGAAGAATCCCACAAAAACTGGACCAGTGTTACTGATTTGCCTCAAGAATAAAACATGAAAGCAAACAGTTGAATTCAGGGGCGATTCTCAGTCTAAAAGTTGCCACATACCTACACTCTTAACAATAAAGAGTAATTAAACATGCAGTTTTTAGGAATCCTGAAATATAGGTGTCCAACTTCTCTCTCCATCCTCTTTTAGCAATATTCAGACTAAAACACAATTTTTTATAAGCACTTTTATTTGCCTCAGGCTATTTATTATTCAGGGCTTCAATATTGTCTCCTTTTGAAGTCAGCAGGAGTTTTACCATGACCTTTAGTGGAGCCTGGATTTTCTCAGTGGGTGAGTAAAACAACAAAATAAAGCACATGATCATGCCTGTGGGTAATTCTAGGACTGAGAGCTGGAACCCATTTATTACTTAAGCTTTTTCTTGCTGAATGTAACTAATGGCACTGTTTTTAGTTAAAGTAGATTGGCTAAAATGTTCTGTGCTTACTTCTCTGTTCTTCATCATTATACTGCTTTCTATGAGACTTTTCCTTCCATCCTTCCTTCTCTCTCTCTCTCTCTCTCTTTCCTTTTTCTTTTTCTTTCCTGCTAATAGTAATCTTACTGGAATTTAGAAATTTTTGTACAAATTGCTTTACTGTGTGAAACAGTATTATAGACACTGTTCTAGAGACTTTTTTGTAAATTGAATAATATGCACTGTGGATATAAAATCACGAGACAACTGGATTTCCTAATTTGGAAATGTTAATCAAAAAGATACAAGAAGTGACTCAAGTTTTTCAGAATAAAAATGAAGATGATAAAAATAAGTGTATGATTTGTTGGACAGTGCTAATGAAGAACAGTGCTATCTATTCTGCTTAAACCATTCTGATGAAAACTATTAAACTTTCTGTTGTTTCTAAACTACACGTGTACATGTAGAAGATCCGTTCTGACAGTATAATATGGAATTGCAAAGTAAGTCAAAAAATACAGTTTGAATAGAGGACTGAGGGCTATACAGACCATAAATGAAACAAACACTGACTGCTATCACAGAATCACAAAACTGTAGGGGTTGGAAGGGACTTCCAGAGAACATTGAGTTCAAACTCATGCAAAGTAGGCTCCCTACAGCAGGCTGCATAGGTAGGCTAGACATCCAGGCAGGTCTTCAATATCCCCAGAGAAGGAGGATCCACAACCTCCCTGAGCAGCCTGTTGCAGTGCTAAGTCACCTTTACCATGAAGAAGTTCCTTCACATATTGGTGTGGAATTTCTGTGCTCAATTCTATGGCTGTTTCCCCTTGTCCTGTTCCTATAGACCACTGAAAAGAGGTTGGCTGTGTCCCTTTGACTCTCACAATTAAAATATTTATAAACATTAATAAAATCACTTCTTAATCTTCTTTTCTCAAGGCTGAACAGACCCAGGTCACCAAGCCTTTCCAATTCTTCATTCCACTGCAAAATTTTTAAGTAATCATTATTTTCCTGTTTAGAAATACAAAGAATGATATTCTGCAAACACTGTATCCCAAAGTAGATTTTCAAAACAAACACTATAGAGAGCTAACTGAATTACTAGATCCAGCAGTAGATAAATATAAGTATTTAAAAGCAGAAGACTATATTTGTTTGTTGGCATTTAGGAGCATTGAAGAATTAGTTTCAGTAGTACAGCTTCTAAGGAAAGTCTGGAAATACTTATTCTCCTAGGAATAAAGGAAATTCTGAAACTACATGAGTTTTATAACTTATGAAAGCTATTCCTCCAGCAAACTAAACAGAATATAGAGCAAAAATTTAAAATATACATTTCATATTTGAGAAGATAAATGTATGAACTACTTAACAACCTCTTTTGGCCTAGTTACACAGAAGAAAGTGTAGCTGTTCCCATTTCCTTACAAAATTGGAAATAAGCTGATTCAGTCTCTCTTAGTTCTGCATTCTCTCTCCTGGAGGATCACAGTCCTTTTTGAGATACTGTAGTTTTGACAACTGAAGTACTGTAAACAAACATACTGTATGTATGTGTAAAAATGCGTCTCTTTTCTGCAAAAGTTTATGCAAAGCAATATACAAATGAAGGAAAATATAAAGTTAGTCATAGGACATTAAGGCAAATAAAACAATGTCTATATTAACAGTATCTCAATAAAGAAAATTATACTTTTTTCTTTTGCCTCAAACTTGTTTGGAATTGCTTGAAACATTTCAGTTTCGATACATAACTGTCTTGCATATTCTCCTAAAGGGAATGAAGAATTTAAATAATAAGAATAAAGATTTTTTTTTCTTTTTAAGGAATAGTGGTTTAGGATATCAGAAAACTGCTGGAATTTTTTTTTTCTTAATAGATTTAATGGAAGATAAATGAGAATGCTTTTGCGGAGGCTTTTTGCATTTTGTTTTTAATTTTTATTTTTAAATTTTAATAGCTCTTCATACTTTAGCGATGTGTCTACTCCAGAAAGAACTTGGAATCACTCAGTACAGTGAGATCTGTATTTTGCCTGTTTCCCTCTGCTAAGCTTCATCTACCTAACTAAATACAAGCCATGTTTGAATACAAGCCACAAAGATGTTTGAATGCTGTGTGCTTCTTCATGCTCCAAAAACACGCAGCTCCATTTCATGCTAGATTTCTTTGTGTGGGGTAGTAACCATCAGGGTCACCAGTAACATCTTGCTTAAGAAGAAAAAAAAAAAAGGAATATTCTTTGTACATTTGCTTTTTCATGATATTCCTTAATACTGCGAGTAGTTATTATCAATTATCTAATTTTGAATGAATAAAGAATAAAGCTAACTATTGAACAATTCTTTTATACAAAGCTTTAAAAACCTTTCCAAACCTCTCAAATGCTTATTTCTGACGCAGGTACATTAGAAATATAATCTGAAAAGGTGATCAGGAGATTCGTTGTAAAGCCTATTGACTGCAAACCAATTTTATTTATTTATTTATTTATAAAGAATCTGAAGTATAAATTAATATTGTTTTGTGACTCTGGCTTTCTATGAGTGAGTTCTACTTTGAAAGACTGTCACAAATTAGGAGTGGTCACATGGTGCTGAGATATGGCAACATTTTCTTCTCGTATTCCAGTTAGGAACTCTTTTTTTGTCTCTGAAATATAAAAGATTGGTAACAATATCCCTTCCCTTCAATGGAGAGCTTTGAATTATAACATTACCATACTGAACTGACAAATCAGTTCTTAGTTCACCATTACTTAGATGACACGTAGTACTTCTGTACTTAGTAGGAATTATTATCTCTAAAGAAAGCATTTGTGAAAATAGAATGATCCTTTTCAGTAAAGCTGTTAATTCTTTTTCAAGAGTTCAACATGAGTGCAGTCTGTGCTAGTTTGATTTCATAGACGTACCATACAGTTCATTAAATAATTTTAAGAGATAAAAATTTACTAATGATCTATGCATTATGGCAATTAGCAAATAAGTTATGAGATGGTTTCTAAATAAATAATGTAAATGTCATCTTGAAGACAAGATTCTCATACTCTTATATTTTAATAGTGTTCTTGTAACTTTTCAATTTGATTAGAAAAACCTGGAATCAAACTAATAGTACAAACTGCAAAACTGCAGTCCTGAGTAAACTACTGTAAATTTGAGATAAAACTTCAAGAAATGATAATGTCTCTGAAAGTTCACATATAAAATGATAATTTTAATGAGTTTCCAGACTTTCTGAATTTCACAGTAATGAATCTTGATGTTCTATATCGAAAGTGCAAGAGATGATGTTTACTAAGGCTCTAGTGACCTTGCACATTCACAGAATATTTCAAGGACAAATTATTAGCCAATTAATAATTTGCTGGAGGGTTTGTTTTCCATCTTCTTGCCTTGTAAGGAATCCAAGAATTTAAAAATTGACAGTGCTAATCTATTTAGTCTACCTTCAGATAATTTTATCACATTACTAAAGAAAAAAACAAGGAAAAAAACAAAAAAAATTAAAATAAAAAATATATATATGATACAATTTTAAATTATCATGACAGACCTGGATAAGTGTCAAGATGAAGTGCAACTAAAGGCTATATTATGGGATGCATCTTTAAACATAGAAACATAGATGTGTCCCAAGCAAATCTTCTCTTACAAGCATTATCAGCATCTAACATATTATTTTTTTTCCCTAGATTTTCCTTCTTTATGGTGGTGATGCTACTTTTAATTATAAATCTGTATTAAAAACAAACAAAAAAAAAAAAAAAAAAAAAAAACACTTGGGTTCTGCTATTGTTCTTATTAGAACATGAAGACCCATGGAAATATCACATAATATTTCTACTATTTCATTCCTTCCTTCAGGCAACACTTTGCATTATCATCCAGATAATTGTTTGGAAAGTTGTAACATAGACTTCATCTCATTCAGATTGACTAAACCCCTGCTCATATGGCATAATTTCCTTAAGCCAGGATTTATTGAGAGTGGTTTGATAAATGTCTACTTCAGAGTTTTTTTCCCCACGACAAATGCTCTTCACTGATAACAAAATAATTTCAGATGTATTTGCACAACCCAGTGAATTACACTGATCAGTAACAATATCTAATCAAGCAACTATTTCAGTGGATGTCTCTATTTTCTAATTTTAAATCATTTATTTTTTAATACTATGGACTTTTTGATAGTGTGTATTAGTTTTGGCCACAGCCTGGAATACTGATATACTCAAAGAGATACCTCTTGGGCTTGAGATTGGTATAATCAGTTTTCTATTAAATATTGTAGCACAGAGATGAAGCATTTCCTGAAACCTGCAAGGTCCCTGTTGTACCAAATGTTTCACATAAATTTGACTGAATGCACTAAAGCTTTGTCATATTGAATGTTACTAAATTAAATTTTCATATAAACCATAACGTTTTCACTGCTCTTTTTCACTAGATGCTTTCATTCATATAGTCCACATTTAGTCCATTGATTAACAAATATTATATTAATTATGCCATTTTCCGTGATTTCTGCACTTAGAGCAAATGTAAATCTAGTGGAACACAGTACGGAGCCTCTAAAATCACTTCAACATCTAAGACCACCAGAACTTCATCATCTTTGCCCAGTTAGTTGTGACTCCAAAAGTAAGCCATGGGTAGTCACATTTCATTCAAATCTAGTATGAGTCAAAAGTAATGCTCAGTGCCACTGCCATTAAACTTAAGTCAGAAGCTACAGTTGTGTTTTGCTGTGTTTCCTTTAAGATTATATGCTCCTAACAAATCAGAAAAGAGTTGAACATGGTAGGATGAGAGAGCTTTTTACCCAAGTACTCAGAAGCAATTGTTGGAGACAAGATTAGATTTACTGAACTGCTTGTTGTGTAATGGAAAAATGGTATTTTACTGAATCCCAAACGTTGTCAACAGTGTTGTACTAAAACTGATTTTGCAGTAATGTCTGACTAGACCAGCAGCAGAGCAGATGTCTTGTTCGGTGGTGGTAGTCATGGTAACACAGAGCTGATTTACAGGAACAACTCAGTAGAGCAATAGTGACAAAGTTGATGCCATGGCCCTTGACCACTACTGAGCAACTTGTGATTTGGACTGGTTAAGGTTATTTCTATAACATACTGCATACTACCACTATGCAACTGGATCTGTGACTTGGGGTCTTTTCAAAACACAGGCCAATATAAGCATGATAATCACTGGTTGTATGTGGGTACTCCAAGAAACCGTACAAAATACTGTGTGCATAAGACAGCTGAGCAGCAGAAGGAATTTCTTTAGTCTGAAAAAGCCTCTTGTGCAGAGGAGAATATGTGTAGAAAGATCAGCTTTTTGGAAAAATATTATTTAGAATTTAAGAAAATAAGTATAAAACTATATCAACGTAATACTTCTCTTATGCCTTTTCATTAGTCACAAAATTCTGTACATATAAGAAAGCTGGTTAGGAAAATGTAGGCATACAAGTTATTTACACTGCTACTCATTTTTTATTTGGTGAGTTGGTTTTCCAGTATATACCATTACTGCATTGCTGTGATATGACCTCCATTTTAGTGAACAGAACTGAGGATTCCACTATGTACAGGTAGAGAGAATAGAAGTAAAAATGCACAATGATCAGACAGGCAGGAAAAATCAGTACTTTTAGAGTGCATCTGATGGGTAGTGGCTAGGAAAGAATGAAGACAGATGTGCGTCTTTCATCCTTTGTCCACATATCTTGCTGAAAGCTCTATGGAAGCAGCCCCAAGCATTGACTGAAAGTCTAAAGTCAGGCATCTTTGTCTTTGCTTTCAAAAACTAAGCATAGATTATTCTTATCTTTAAAAATATAACAGTTTGTGGTGACATCTTGTAACACGGTAATTATTAAGAAGGAAACTCATGTTCAGTCGCCTACCTAGGCATACAGGATGCAAACCTCAAACCTTCATCTCCCATGGGATGACATAGAATCTATTGGAGGCATTTGTCACGCTCCAATATAAAGGAGGGAGACGAGGTTCTTTATATGTATATGTATACCCGATGGCGAGATTAAGACACAACGGGTCAAATGTTAGCCCAACCAGTTTATTACAAATACTAGTTGCTTAGGGATATGGGGAAGGGAAGGTGTGCGATAGAAAAGAGATGAAAAGCAAGGAGACTTGGCAGAAAGCAAGAGATATAATCACCACCGTGGATCCAGCGAGGTTCGTAGTAGGTCCGTTGATCTCAGGAACCTGTCCGGTCACCGCGGGGGATGGGAGATGGCAGCAAGCAGGCCTCAGGGTCCGTCCTAAGTCTCTTCGGGAGTTCTCCTCAAAGATTTCTTCTTTGGGAGTTCTTCTCCAAAATCCTTAGTTCAGTGAAGGCCTTTTATCCCCATTTCTCAGGAGTTTATTTGTGTGTGACATGTCTGGCCCAACAGATAAACCAGCAGCGGATGTTGCCTCATTGCCATGCAGGAGCATTGTCTTTGTGGTGGTAAGCTTCTCCAAGCTGTACTCCCATGGGAAAGACTATTTGCACCTATTTCTGCTTATCTTTACAACCGTAAGCAGAGACAATGGCACCATAACACCCATCCAGATAACCGGCAGTTATCAGTCAGAGTCTTGTCACCAGAAAAGGCCTTACGAAGCAAACTTTGAGACAAAAGAAAGGAAAAACAGTTTCTGTCTTTTACAGCATTCTAGATGCAAAAATATGTATGTAGCTCCAAAAGCCTCCTATTTATTTCCATGAAAACAACAGCAGATGTAAAGAGAACAATAACACTATTTGATAGAGCAAATTCTCAGTTACAAAACACTATTTTTCAACATAGTCACCATTGACTACACATTTTTTTGCAAACAAAGAAAAAGAGTTTACATGCCACGCTCATAAGAATCTACATGAGCAGAAGTCACCCACTTTTTCTGAGACCACTACTGAGATGCATCACCTGCTGTTTCACTCTGCTCACATCCATTGTTTGTTCTCTATAAACATTCAGCAAGCCTCAGTGAATATATCGATGCAGTGTTTTCTGCATGGAAGAATTCAATGACACACACCTTTGCTTCTTACACACTTCCATGTCAGACGCTAATTAGTCA
The DNA here is from genome assembly GCF_038088225.1 of Cyrtonyx montezumae. NCBI lineage: Eukaryota > Metazoa > Chordata > Aves > Galliformes > Odontophoridae > Cyrtonyx > Cyrtonyx montezumae. The sequence continues at coordinate 20,836,793 of NW_027071936.1, read as the reverse complement.
GACTGCCTCTCTCCTACCATCTGTCATATGGCAACAAAATGTAACAGAATATTGGTGGAAAGGTTCAGCCTCTACTGACATACTACCAACATCTACCTTAGATTTCACAGGCCAACATAAAATAAAAGGAGGTATTAATTTCAGAGCAGCCCTTCTATAAAATACTTCCAAGGTCTGTTGCTGAAATTTCACCACCATGCAGCAAAGCAAAGAATTTGATCATTGCTAGAGATAATAACAAAGAAACAGAAAGAGAGAATGAGAAAGGTTGCTAGAGAGCAGTGCTGCTTGGTTATTGCAGCACTTAGATGGGCAGAAGTAGTTTAGCTTCTAGAATTATTTTTCTCTTTTATACAAAGCCTTCATGGCACACGTTATCTGGCACTTGCTGTTGAAAAGATTAAGTAGCCTTCTTTCATAAATCTTGGTATAAAACCCCCCAAATCATGCCATCATTACCTTGCAGGCATTTCAGTCAAATTAAATATAATCCATGGCACCTAGCCTAAAGCAACTGGTTCTATCACAGAAAGGTCACATTTTCAGCCCATGCTTTAATGAGGAATATTTCCAGTAAATTAAAACAAACGAACAAAAAACGACAGCAACAAAAAATATAAAAAGAAAATAAGTGGTTCATGCCTCACAAATTACTCACTCCTAGAGCCCCTTCCTTTTATTGTACAAGGTTTTGTGGAGCTTAGTATCTGTGACATGGCAATAGGTTTTGTTGCATAAGTCAGGTGATTTTGTTGCCACTTTCAGATCTCACTGGCATCTGGATTATCTTTACCATTTCTAGCTTGTTTCCATTTTTTCCATCATAAGAAATTATTAATAATCCCATCTGTGTCTTCATTAAATACCTTCTATTCAAATTGGTCTCTGTAGTTTATTGAGGGCTCTAAATATGCTTCAGATGGATATAGAGTTCTTAGGTTGTTGATTCATCATTTTCCTGTGACAGAACACCACACTAAAAGTTATTTCCTTTCATTTATCTGATATACTATGTTCACAGCCATTATGCAAAATACAGCAAGTATTCCTTGAAATTAGAGATATTTCTCCATTTGCAACTATGCACAAATGTGCAGATGTATTAAGTACACTATGGAATTCATTATGAAGATACTTGAATCATGATGTGTAGTAGTGAAAGAGGTGGCAGTACCATAAGCTATTATTCTCATTGGAGATAATGTCTCTTGGCCATGAAAACTCTTCGGACAGAACTAAGTATGGGAGAGTAATTTAAATTGTGTCACTATAGCAATATGCTGTCACTGGATGTACATGTATCATCAGATCTGTATGAAAACTTAAAAAAAAAATTATGAAGTGATTTAACAGTGAATGAAATCCATCAAAGTTCTTCTCTCAATTCATTGCTTATGACAGAACCAATCAACAATATATTCCCACTTTTTAATATTTATAGGGGGCTATTTCTGAAAATAAGATGTGCACATTTTCATTGAGAAGAGTGCCACATTTAAGGAGCTGCAGTAAAAGCAAAAGTCTTCTGAAATCTTAGATTATCTAAGTATGTTATGCCATGATCTCATAGAATTTTATACATCTCACAAACCACTTTTGACATTTTGGAGTTACTTCTTATCCTTTTTCACCTATATTACTTGAATTTCCATTTACTACTTCTTATTTTGATTAATATAAATCTGAGTTACAGAAGTACAGGTTCTGGAGGAACCCTTCTCCATTCCTTTCTGAATTCTAGAAATTTCACTGTAAAAAATTTAATTTTTTTTTAAATATCTTTGAGCCATTAGCAAGAAATTTATATAAACAGTCTGAGATGCATGCTTTTTTTTTACTAACTCATATTTGTCTCTGGCTCTGATACGGTTGTAAGAATAATGGTTTCTATTTGCCTCTATCCCTTCAGCACCCAAAGGCTCTAGTGTTCAGACAAAATAAGATTAAGCAATTGACAGATGACAGAAATTGATTTATTTTTACTTTCTATTATACCTTTTCTCAGGACATTTGGTATCTTCTCATATGTTTAAGTCTTTACAAAAGACCCTGAAATCACAGCTTTTGACAAAACCATTTCTAGGAGATATTTTTCAGATTTCTTCTAAGATTCCAGGGTTCCTCAAAGCCCAGCACTGTTTACTTTCTGTAGTTAACAACAGCAGCATGCACGTCTTTTCATGTGCACCTCTAATTAGCTCATATTAATTTTTTGGCACTTTCTGATCTTCAGTATTGCCTACATCACATTTAGGGATGATATTTTTTTTTGCAGTATTCAGTGTATATTCTTCTCACATGTGCTAACTAGAAATCATGCTTCAGAAAAGAAAAATGGTGCTTCAGATGAAGGAAAAGAAAGGGAAAAGGAAAACAAAAGGAAGAGAAACAAAATTAAAATGGAAAAAAAAAGTAGAAATAGGAAAAAAAAAGTGAGATGACATATCAAAGACAATAGGAATTTGATATATTTCCAGTAATAAAAATCAATAATGCAATGACATTAAGTAATCTAAGCCACGTGTGAAAAATAATTAATGAAAACTGGTGTTATTTAATCTATGTTGATATGTGAAGTTGAAGTTAACTTAGAAGGAAATAATATATTAAACTATTCTAACGTCTTACACTTTTCCTCATTTAAGCTTTCTAAAAGATGTGACCTATTTGCCACAGTGTCTGCTTTCTCAGCTTACATAATATAAATTGCTTGTCAAACACAACAAATAAACAGCAAAAAAAAAAAAAAATAACCTTAATAACTTTGAAATAATCTTTAAATACTGTCTTTAAAAAGTAATATTCATTTTTTAAGTTATTATTCCTAGTAACATAACAGCAATTTCAAAACAAATGCAGTAAAAATGCTAACAAAATATACTTTGTAAGAACTTAAAAACAGTTTCAAATTCACTATTGGATTTGTTTTAATCAGTCACAGTAAGAAAAAAACTTTGCATATTCTCAATTATATTCAGATAGTTTGCAGAGTAAGATGCTGCTGTTTATTCTCCAGTGGTATTAACTTGAAGTTTCTTGACAAATAAATTGTAGGTGAAATGTATCAACTTTCTTAATCCTGGTCTTGTTAGCAGATGAAAATTTCAAGAAGTCATGTGTTTGTAGCGCTCTTACACGGCAAACTCTATGGTAAAAAGTCAACAAAAGTTTGAGGCAGCCCTTTAAAATTACCTAATCTCTTCTCATCAAGTAGTACCATCATTTTAAAAGGGCATTTTGTGCTGATGACAAGACTGATAACCCAAAATACAGATTTAAACAAACAAACCAATACTTAAATTGGTAAATAATAATAGCTCTTCCTAAAGATAAACAAAAAGGACTTAAGATTCCTTGCTGTTGAAATGGAAATGGTGAAGATATAGCAGAGTAATAACAGAAAAACAGTTGAATTATACACTATTTGTTTGATCTGTGATTTTGTTACTTTTCTAAGAAAGTCAAGACCAATAAAAGTGTACTTTGACTATTAAAAGCCTTAATCTGAAAACTGATACAATTTAACTGATTTTTTCCATCTTATTCCCCCCCCCCCCCCCCCCCCCAATTTTACTTTTTCTATCCAGTATTCGTCTCATTTTTAAAGAGGTGGACCAGAAGTTTAACATTGTCTTTCATGGCACTTCTTGAATGATGTGTGTGAACTTCAGGTTCAGATTGGTACCTATTCAATAAGAGACATGGGATGGTAGTCAGAATGCTTAGAAACCTTGAAAGATGACATTTTGGATGAAATAATTTGGGGTCAAGCTTTCAGACAGCAGTTCTAGACTTTGTTCAAGTGTATCTTATATTCCTTTTTTATGATGGACTAAGAAAAAGTCAGTAGGAAATCACGCAGTATTTTCTTTTCCCCAGAATTTAATTGTAGCAGCTACCTTTTCTCTTAACTGCAGCTTACCTCTCTGATAGAAACAGAGGGTCATAACAGAATCACAGAACCGTAGGGATTGGAAGGGACCTCTAGAGATAATCTAGCCCAAGTCCAGTCTGCTTATACATCTTTCAGAGACTGTATTTAAAAGCACCAGTTTGGATCTGTGGTTGCTTTCAAAGATATAGGAGTTATTTACAGTCTAAATTATTTTTCAAGGCTCATTTTCACTGTCACTTTCTTGTGAGGAATTTTGGTAAGGACTTTCTAGCAGGCCTTATCTGAGTACTTCTTCATGCATTTACATAAGCATCATAGTATTTGAGCCTGCTGCACCAGTTTTTCAGTAGTCTCTTGCTAAAATTGCCAAAGCTACAGACATTGCTATTAGACTAGCTATCACATATCCAGATTCTTCTACTACAGCTGGAGACCCTTGGAGGTAAAGAACACCCACACAACCTGCTCCATACATTGAGCTTCAGTCTTCTTTGGGAACAGAAAACAAGTAGTTTGGACTTCCACTATGACCAGCAAGAACTAATATGTATTACACAAAGAGGCTAATTAGAGCAAAAACCTGCCATAAAGATAACCATTTAACAGATTTCTTAGTTGAACTAACTTTGGAGTGATGCAATTGGGAGTTTTGTTAAGGTAGAAGCAGCTCGCATAACTTGAAGAATGGCTTCTTTATTTTATGTCTGCTAAATATACAACCTTCAATTTGTTATCATCACTTTCTAAATTTGTACTTCTCATCTGAGTAGGTTTATAGAAGGAATCCTAAAATGCACATATTAACTCACTATTCTAATTATTATTATTATTAATTTTTTTTGAGATAGAACAAAAAAGATATTAACCGCATTGCAAAGGACCCTGGGAAATGCTATTAGAATAGAAATGAAATTCACACTGAAATCATCTGCAGTCAAGCATACCACACAGTATTTAACTGGAGCAATACTCTTTAAGCAGACTAAAACTTTCTTGGGTAGGTGAAGATTCTTTAGCCACGACTTCTCACACATGCATATATACACACCCACACACATGCATATACATCAAATAATATGAGAAATCATTTGGACTCCATGCAGTAACCTAATTAATGTGACAAAATGCTGACCAAACATGGGCAGATTTTAAAGAACTACATAAATATAGATATCAACTCAGATTTCTCTTACGGCGGCTCAATGTTTTAACCATCCTTGTATGCTTGAGTCCATTTGCTCTTCTGTAGTAGCTTCTAGTTTCCTTAATTATCCTTTAATAATAAAGAGATTTACAAGCATAATTTGTGAAACTGTTGAAGCAAAGGAACGTCTTTGTTTACAGTACTGATGTGACCTGTAGTTTTTCCAACTATGATGATATGTAAACATGTGTCTTGTACAGTTTGCTTTTGCCGTCATTATATTTGTAATGTCTTCCCTTGATATAGCCAAAGTTGTTTGGAAAACCCTAGGAAGATTCATTAGTCCCAGCATTACATAAATAATTTGTTGACACTTTCTTCAGTGTCACAAGAAGCTATCTGTGAATAGCCAATGCAGTGTTGCTAGCTTAGTGTTGTAGCAGAATCTTACCTGATTGCTCCTAATCTCTAATTTGTGCTTTGCTGAGGAGATGCAAAAGATTTTGATTAGTTGTATTCATGTTTATATATCACACTGCTGTCTGCTCTTAGCTGTTTACAGCTGATGATACAGCTCCTGGCACTACAGATTTACTGAAATTCACTGACAAAATTCCCTCTCCCCTCATGGATCAACTGCCTGTTTACTTGTAGTACAATATGCTTCAGGTGATACTCTCAATTTTTTGGCTTTGTCAGAAAAATTTGTGCTGCCTGAAGAAATATGTTTCGTCACGCATTTCAAAATTTCCCTATTCTTCCCTTATATTGGAAGTTTTTGAAGAACTGTTACATTCAGAATTATATTTACAGGTGAGGAAAGTGCATCATATATATAAATGAAGGCAAACATTTAATCAAGAATCATTACTTGTTTAGATCCAGTTATTACAGAAAAACAGAATAACAACACTTAAAATATTTACATACAGAAAATGATGCACTTAATTTCTCACTCTTGCCCTTTTATTATATTCACCCTTCCACTGCCTTTCAGGGTCCTACAATCAATGGCTTCATCGTAGTGCAGCTGATGGTATGGAGCCCCTTGCCAGGGGGAATAGAATCATAGAATTGTTTGGGTTGGAAAGGATCCTGAAGATCATCTAGTTCCAATCCCCCTGCAATGGGCAGGGACACCTCCCACTAGATCAGGTTGCTCAAAGGCCATCCAGCCTGACCTTGAGTCCCAATTGCATGATCAATTACTGATTACCCAACAGCAGGGGCATGCACTACAAGCATTAGATCACTGGTGGCAACTAACTCCACTTTACAAACTCTTCCCTAAGACTTCTCTCTTTACTACTGCTAAATTTTCCACCTTCCACACATCCCCTAACTGATTAGAATTTGTAATAGATCAACAGAATTTGGCCTCTTGCTGCTTAATCATCCTCTGGGAAGAACCATCTCCTCCAATAATTGGATTGAGACAAAGGGGCATCCACAACCTCTCTAGGCAACCTCTTCCAGAACACCTCACCATTCATTAAAAACCTTCACCCTGATGTCTAAATTAAATAAAGGGAGATTTAGATTAAAACCATTCCGCCTTGTCCCATCACTATGTAATGGTGTAAAAAGTTGATTTCCCCTCATACTTACAGGCTCCCTTTAAGTATTGGAAGGCCAAATATTAGTCAACAGTACTCCCCTGTAATCCAGAAAGACAAGGAAGCTGAGAAGAGCTGATAGATCTTTAAAGAAGCTTTCCTTAGGGCAGAAGGTGTAGGAAATCAGGAAAGCATGGCAAGAGGCTGACACGGCTGAACTGGTACCCTCTGGTCAAATCATAGAGCAAGAAGAAAACACACAGTGAAAGCAGGACAGGTAACCTAGAAGGAGAGTAAAGATGCTGCTAGACTATGTATGGATTGGGTCAAGAAGACCAAGCCCCAACTGTAACTGGACTTGGTGAGGGGCACAAGGAAGAGTAAGAAAAGCTTCTATAGCTACATCAACGAGAAAAGAAGTTTAAAAAAGTCAAGAAAGGTATACGCCCCCTGTGAACAACACAGACAGGCTAGTAACAACAGACAATGAGTAGTCTGAGGTATTCAACAACTTTTTGCCTCAATCTTTACTGTCATCTGTTAAACTGCAGGTTTGAATGTGCTGCATTGATTCATACTGCTGAAATGAGATGTTTGTTACAATTTTTGCTGGTACAAGAATGGTGTAAAATTGAAGCTGTATTGATAGATGTTTCCTATGCCAACCATACACTGCCTCTTACAGCTCTCTCTTTTAATATTTTTTAAATGCAAAGATCAGCAAGACTGTAGATTCCAGTGGTAAAAAGTTAATCTCTGCACATTTTTCTGACACTTATTATATTTGGCCTTTTTAAGTAATAATCTGCCTTCACGTGGAATAGGTGTCCCTAGACAATTTCACTTCATAGTCTTCTTTCTTTAAGTAATGTAAAAGCTGCAGAACTATTAGCAGTAGAAGAATACCAAGCATTAAAACATTTATTTTGTATTCAGATTCCTTTTTCTGTTAATGCTGAAGCCCTTCAGCATTGCTGAGATGTTAAATCCAGATAAGGCTAGTGCCCAAATTGCCACAATCAAGCTGTCTCCTGGCAGTATTTGTGTCATAGACTTCATTAATGCTCTGAACTAAGACTCTGTCTCTATTCTGCTCTAATTTTTTCATAATTATTTACTTTTCCTCTTCCTGGTAATCTAATTCCCTCTTCTTTCCCTAATTCCTTCTTTTGAGCTTAAATACAGTTTCAGTCATCATACAAAAAAGAAAAATATTTTGCTTCTTTATTATCCTCCACTCTGGTCTACTCTTGTAAAGATGGATGAACAGTGAGTCTGTAACCTCTGCAAGATACCTCCATTCTGCATCAAGGAAAACCCCACAGAACATCTTTTCCTTTGCCCTCTCTACTTCTTGCAGGATAACTAAATAAAATATGTCCAAAAAAACTCCTTGGAGCTCAGTGCAGTAAAGCAATTCTATATATCAATCCCAGTAGTGATCAAAATTTTTTTAGTCCAGCAATTATCATAAGCCAGAAATCCTAACAACTATCAAGTACTCTTGTCTAAATTATTTACCAGTTACTGCAATATCTTCCATATTTTAAATACTATAAGTGCTATGCAAGTCAAGACTTATTTCCTTATGATATAATACATCATAACAACAGATCATAGAGTGCATTTTCCAATATTCATTATGGAACTTTGTCTACTCTGTTTCCTTTTCTTGTTCTACCACTATTTATCTCTGTAAATATACACCAACATCTGAAGGTTAACATGCTGCTTTCATACCTTAATGCTTTTCATACCTAATATAAATCAAGACCAAAACATATCCGAATTAGCTGAGTTACAAGTATGATTATATCAGCCTTTGGAAAAATGTCAAACCTTAAAGTCTGAATTTAGATATTAATACTTCTAAAAAAATTGGCCACCAAACCCAGCTAGTATGATGGCAACTTAAAAAAATAGCATATTTGTCAATGAGCAACATACTTGCTTTGTTGAGCTTGATGTCTCATGATGAAAAGCAATAATCTTAATTGTGATATAAATAGAACTTACATTTAACAAGTAATTTCTCTTCCCTCTTCTACAAGTGTACTCTTTAGAAAAAGGGTTATTTAAATTTAACTTATCTTAGAATCATATCATCTAAAACCAGCATTACTGGTTAGAGACTGAATGTTAAAATATTGCTTTTAAAACCAAAGTTGATGGCCAACTGTAGTCCAGGAAAGTTCTACTGGCGTTAATTAAAAATAAATAAACAAATAAATGGCTGTTCACAGAAAAAAGTGACTAGCAAACAAAAAAAATCTGCTACAGTGACTAAAAAAAACATTTTGCAGTAGAAAAATCGAGATTTCTTAATTAAACAGGTTCTCAATCTTTAAATGCAAAGAAGTGTGATCTGTAAAACTGTTTCCAGCTACATTTGAACTACAAGCCATAAGTTCACTTGCTGGTTAAGATATCAACTATGCTATCCTACATATCAGGACAGATGCTTTTTTTTGTTCAAGAATTTCTGCTTACATGTTGCTTTTTCATCTTTCTCAGTACATCAGCAACCAGATGAGAGAGAAAGAGAAAGAGAGAGAGAACAATCTGCAAATGTTTCTTTTCTTTCCTTTTTTTTTTTAAACTAACATTTCTGTAAGGAAGCATTGCTGTAAACTGTGATCTGACAATAAATTTTTAGCCAACAATTTTGCAATGTTTTGTGGAAACTTGCTTAGTTACACTTGGACAATTGAATGAAAGGGTACATGGACACATATCACCTTATCCTACAGCAGTAAGATTTGTAATTAAAACTTACTTTGTTTTAATGGTGCACAAACAAAAGTGGAAGAAGTTTTAGGAAAATTGCTTTTAAAAAGTGTTTGTGCTGTTTGTGATTTGTGACAAAAACACTTGAAATACTCATAGTCCTACTTGCCAATTGTCTTAAGGAAACAAGATCATAATATATGTCAGTGGTGTAAGATGAGAACTAGTTATTAGTAATAAGAGATTGTATATAAACTGCTCCTCTGGGTGATTAAAGATTATTTTTTTTATAATAATAACAGAAAAAAATTACACAATTGGGTTTTAGATGCACAGCTTTTTCTTTCTATTTCATGTTCTTTAGAGAAATGTCTAGTGATAGTGACTAATATAATCAACCGATATCTTTATAATGCAGCACAGAATACGCTGTGGTGCAAGTAATCTATTAAACTCTTAAACAGTGCCAGTTCTTAAGGATGAGAAGACACTAGTAAGCTTCAAACCTTATTTACTCTTTGCTTTTTAGCCCTGATCTTACCCTATGTTCATAGAAATTACCTTAAATTATGTCCATAAAATTTAATAGACATTGAACTAGCAAACTGTGTGATGTAGGTGGGATGAGCCATGAACAAAAGAAGGCCCAGAAACTCCTGCCCTGCTGATTCCTTCCCCATCTCATTTCTGTAACATGCTGCCTTTCCTTCTCAACTCTTCAGAAGACACTGACAAACTTCTATTATCTTGCTGGTGGTCACATTTTTAATGTGTTTATGACATGCAATCAATCATAATAAAACAAACAAACAAAAAGCATTTGTTAAGTGTTCAGTCTCTTGCTCAGCCCTCCAAACTTCAATATGGAATTCTTCCCTGAATATATTTTTGTATCATTAATAAATAGATTGTTTCCTGTATACCTCCTGTATTGTTTACATTATTTTTCTCTGCAGTTTAATGTTAAAACCATCTCATTTGATGGCCTCATAAAATTATAAAGACTATAGCAATTTCTAACATAATATTTTTTATGTAAATGACAACGATTTTTCACCAAATCAGCCTTCCTAAAGCCCCATGGCCCTACTCTCCACAGATGGCAATAATAGCAATAATATTTATTTAGTACCTCTCATCTAGGATTGGCAAATATTTTACATGAAGTCCTAGCTCTGTGCTTGCTTTACCACATTTTTGTCTCAGCAGGCATCAGGAGATGAATCAGAATATGGCTTTTCTATAGAAGCCATATCCATTATGAGAATGTAAATGATACCCCTTCTGCAGAGATTTGCCCATCAGCAGGCATCTTCCTTCTCTCACTTAAAAATATATATATATATATATATATATATATATATATATATATATATATATATATATATATATATATAAAGGAAGGTGGAGCAAGTGGAAGGTACTTATAACTAATTACTAGCACACCACTCTTTTCTTAGTTCTTCAGGGAGCCACATGACTTTTTTTTTCTTCCCCATGTATTTGAGAATCCATTGTGGTGCAAGGCTGATGCATTTTCCACATTTCTGAGGGGGTAACTAACGCAATTGAAAGTGCAGCAATGATTGTGTGGTATCAAAGTCCTAGACTGCAGAAAGCAAGTATGAACTCCAATTCAGTAACTGTAGACACAGAAATAAAGAAAAGAATCTGCTGACCCTTAGAAGACCATGGGTACACAGAGATTTTCAGCACAGAGATTGCCAACACTTAAATGAGATCTGGGAAGGGACGGATCCTGGCTGTAGGTCTTCTGGTCACTGAGGTACATTGCATGCACCTGTGATCCCCTGGTGCAAACCTGCCTTCCCACCAGGTGCTCCATTAGTCAGTGCTCAAGCTGTGGCTTAGCATTTCTGCTACAGAGAGAAGAAGCTATTTTCAGGAGCTAAGCATCATAGGGATTCATACCACCAGCAAACAAAGGATTAAGGTGGAATATACGGTTCTAAATACATAGTTCTGTGTTCTAATGATTTGATCAGGACCTTTTGAGTATAAGTCATACAATTTTGCTACACATTGAATTCAACAACATTATATATGATGTAAATGTTTTCTGCTTACATCAAGGGGATTAAAAAAAATTTAAAAAATTGTCGAAAATGTTCAAAATCTTACAGTGGCTTGATATCTTCTAAATAAACTCCCCATTGCCAGTTTTATATTGATAACTTTTTCCTAGTCTAATGAAATGAAAATGATATCTACCTTGCCAGGAAGAACCTAATAAAATCAGTTTTCTTCTATCATTTTGGAATACTTTTATCAAAACAAGTTCTTCTTCAGCAGCTTTAATTCCAGCAGGCCTTGATGAAGTTTATTTATTTATTTTTTTTAATAGGAAAGAAATCTCATGTAGTATTTGTAATTTTGCTTCTTACAGATAAGTATTTTCCTGTAAGGCTTTAGACATCCCAAGATAATAAGACAGACTTGACTGTTGCTGACTTGATTTTGCAAGAATTGAATCCTTTTGTAGGGTGCAAATAGTAGTGCTGAAAAATCCTGAAGCAACTTTAAACTATTGTATTGGTAACATCAACTTATTACCATGGAAATGTTGCTCATCTAACTTTGGAAGATTGGAAATTATAATCTGTTCTGTAAAGGAAAAAAACATCTCTTCGCAGATTATTATTTTATGTACTAAGATAGGTAAATGAGAAATAAAACCAAAGACCAGTAAAATGATTGATGAAAAAATGATTTTTTTTCCAAGTACATTCCAAGCTTTCTCCTCCTACTTAATTTATTTTTCCTTACAAAAATCTACAGAAATTCTGCAAATAAACAGTTTTATTGCTAAACTATTTTGTGATGTCCAGACTAGATATTTTTCCTGTTAATTACAAAAAATATATATTTGAATTTGTTAGTCTTTCTTCAATAATTAGCATTATGTCTTCACCCATTTCTCACAGCTACCAAGATCATTTTCCTCTTTAATTGACAAACTTTAGTCTATATTTACCTGCCCATTTTCTCATTGCTGCCTCCTGGCCCAGTTACTATGGATTTACCATTATTTGTAACAACCACAGGCTTTGTGCCAAGTTAACAGCATTGACTTCAAGCATGCCTGAACATGCCTAGAGATTGGTATAACTTGTAACAATCCAAATTATTGCTTCATCTAGTTTATCTGTTACTTAGTTTGGTACAATCCTGTGATGTAACTTCTATTGTTAAGTAAGTAATCCACTGGCTAGAATAATCTATGGCTCTAGGAAAAAAGATGCACAGGATGATAAAATAGGCCTTTAAAGTACATACACAGGATGACAGCAGAGGTTTCAGGGATATCAACTACTCAGCTGTGGTCAGATACTCGTCATCAAATTACCACAGCCTTGAGTGCCTGGCAAAATCAGTGTTAAAAGTAACAAAGAGAAAAAAGAGCTATCATCCAACATGAGAAATATAAATCCAAAAGTAATACCTCCTATTTATTTCCATAGAGACTGCAGCAGATACAAAGAGCACAATAACACTATTTTATACTGCAAATTCCCAGCTACAAAACCGTATTTTTCAACATAGTCACCACCATTAGCTATACATTCTTGCCAGTGATGAACAGGAGCCTGAATGCTAGCTCTGATGAATTTGCACCACAGGAGGTGAACCACTGTTGCTCTTACCACTACTGAAATACACCCCCCACTGACTCAATGTTCTCACATCCATTGTTTGCTCTCCATAAATGTTCAGCAAGCATGGAGGAGTATCTGTGGGTTCAATGCAGGAATTCAATGCTTCATTTGCAGTTCCATCTCAGATGCTATTTTGTCAGACTGCTTCTGCTACCATCTGTCACATACCACCAACACTGTCCACTGACATCATGGGCCAACATAATAAAATAGGAGGCATTACTTTCAGGGCAGTCCTCATAATTTACGTACTTATATAGTAAATTCAGACGTACTATGGCTTTGCAGAAAGATGAGGAAAGCATGCTAGGAAATATACCAAAACTACTCCAAGAGGACCTTAGAGTAAGGAGGAAAATCTATCAACATTAATATCTTTCTCATCTTAGTGAAGGACTTGGGATGCTGAAGACTTGCAGTAAATCTCCCTCCACATATTGAAGTTGTTGACTTTAAGATCCAGAAGAGCAGCAGAAAGCTGAAGGTTCATAGAAAGGGTAGGATAGGCAGCAGTATTTTGTGTATACATTATTTTAATCATGTAGAATTTGAACCGTGAATAATGGTATGAATTTGAATAATTTGAATTATTCTTCATTAGACTGGTAATACTTTAATTAGTTTAACAGTAAAATATTAATTTTGCATATATGGTGGTCCTCTTGCCTGTAATTATAGTGTTCATGCAACATAATCTATAACTGATGCAATATGGAATGAATTAGTGACATTCAATGCAATAGCTTCACCCTTCTTTCAGTGGCACTCATAACTCCATCTTTCCCTACTGTTCTCCCTTATTTTCTTATGCCTTTCTCATTCTAAGAGTTTATCAAATTCATCAATTTTTTAGATTTCTACTAGGGTCACAAAATTCTAAATGCATGCTCCTTCAGGTGCTTATTACCAACTGATTAGAATCTTTTCCTTAAAATTGTTCTTTAGAAACCATAGAAGATACAGAGTAATAAACGGTGAGTTAGTGAGCAGTGAGGCTATCTGATCTTCTGATACTTTATTTCAACTGCAAATGAATCAGTAAAAATATACTCTATGTACGTTCTGCATCCTGGATTGCCTGACACATAGTTATAAGAAAATATACTACAGCTGTGAATGGATTCCTTCAAACTTATTATTGCACATATAGACACAGAATTCTCCAGACTCTTCCTGTCTGCAGCTGGTGTTCACTATTATAATACAAGCTACTACAGATTTTAATGTCCATAATTACTTTTTTTTTTTTTTTTCAGGAAGAGCATTTCAAAGACATATGTAAATAAAGTGGGAAATCAAGTTTTGCCTTTGAAATCTACCTATTATAATATAAGCTTTTCAATAAAGGAGTAAATCTGCATTGATGTACAGAGGCATGGGGACATAATCTTGATAGAAGCCTCTGTTCTCTATAGTTGTAATGATTCAAAGTTAAAAGAATGAAAAGGGAAGGGAAGGGAAGGGAAGGGAAGGGAAGGGAAGGGAAGGGAAGGGAAGGGAAGGAAGGGAAGGGAAGGGAAGGGAAGGGAAGGGAAGGGAAGGGAAGGGAAGGGAAGGGAAGGGAAGGGAAGGGAAGGGAAGGGAAGGGAAGGGAAGGGAAGGGAAGGGAAGGGAAGGGAAGGGAAGGGAAGGGAAGGGAAGGGAAGGGAAGGGAAGGGAAGGGAAGGGAAGGGAAGGGAAGAAGGAAGAAAAAGAGATTATTTCTCCTACTAGATGTCAGGGCAGAAAATACCTAAGAGTAAAGTTAGATTTATGATATCCATATGCATTGCATTTTTGTGATGGTTAACATTGGTTGATCAGCTTGTGCATTTTCAGTGCCTTAGCTCTGCATTATTCCTATTTGCACACATAGGGACAATTGTCTATTGCTTACGAAATTAAGATTTAATAAAGTTTAATGATCCTAAAATTTAAATAATCATGAATTCTTCTGTAAGTCTGCAGGTTACTCTCAGTACTCTCCTGCAGACTAGCACCCTTATTTTTTTGGAAAATGTGTACATACTTCATTATGCAGCTATTAACCTTGATCTGCGTTTGTTCAGTCCTGAAGTTCACATTACATTTCCTTATACCTCTGCAAGGTATTGCATTTCTGAAAATCCAGCCTCTATGTAGTAGGCTTATTGTTTCCAGAAACAGCTTCTGTTAATTCAGACCCAGAGGCTACAATTGGTTACTGAGTCTTCCTAGAGATCTGGTGGAGAACAGTAAGTAGAAAATGCTCTGAGTAGTTCATTGTCCATATGCCATGCTTTCTAAAAGAACATTATATGCATTCTTTAGAGAAAGACAGATAGAGAAAGAAAGGATTTTTTTGGTAAAAGTTCTTGGCAGCAAGAGGTATCCCGCACCCTCCAGACTGGGGTACCCTTGGAGGGAAATAACAGAAAATGATCATCTAAGGCATTCATGGACATAACTGTACAATTGACCGTTGTCAAGTCGTGTTGGTCCCAGCTGTATTGTACTGGTCTTGTCATCAATGCAAGAAATTAAATAAAACATCAGTTTTGAACTGTTGTGCTCACCTCAGTGCAGCACCTCCTTCAAAATATCATTGTTGATGTGTGTAGTAGATTGAAGTAGTGGTGCAGATTCTTTAATTGCTTCAAGAAAGCCTTTCTCACAACATATTTGGACATTTAGCAATCCAAGACATTATTTACAGCATTTAAACTGGCTATGCAAACCTCAGAATTAGACCTGTCTTTTTGAATAGGTAAAACTGTATTTTAACTTATCTATTCAGGTGAACATATTAGTCTCATGAGAAATAGAAGAAAGGGAAGAACAGAAAAGTAAATTATGGAAAAATAAATCATATCGTGTCACATTGTCATCATCCTGCTCCTCAACCATTTTTCACCAAAAAAATTTTCTTCTAGTGTTATTGTAACCTTCTGTACAAGGGTAAATGCCACAGTGTGGTTGTATCAAAATAGCAACATTTCTCATATTAAAAAAAATACCAAAACATTGACAGTCACGAGATCAAGAGATGACACAAAGACGTGTTAGCACATTGAAAAGAAAAGACAGACTAATTTTTATATTGGAATTAAGATATGTCAATCATAAGAAATGGGATAAATGTCACCACATAGGCTAAATATTATTTATTTCTCTAGCCTGTTTTTGTTGTTGTTGTCGTCATTGTTTTCTATGCAGATTTGGTTTTATTTCAAATGCCATCGAACACAATTTAGCAAGTAAGAAATTAGAAATCTGGTGATTTCACTTTGATCCTAAAAGAATGTATATAAACAACATCTTAACTATAGAACTCATTAGTATGGAGAGCAGAGATTAGTTTCTCCAGGAAACAAGGTTTTTACAAGATGCTCAAAAAACACAAAGAGATCAAGTTGTTCAAGGCAGCATACAATGCTTCCTATGAAAATAGTATATTCTGGTTTTAACCAGGAAGAGCTAGGAAATATCTCAGACATCAGACTTGTAAGGGATTAGATAGTGAAATGAAGGTAACAACGTTCTATTTAACATCATTATGTTACATATTTCCCTTCAAATATTCCCACTATTGATCTTACAAAGATCTGGAATCTTTTATCAGCATTTGCCTGATATTTCTTCATATTCTTCTGAAACACAATACAGAAACATGTAGATCTAGAAAAATACTGAGTTTTTCACTGAATTTCCCTTGACAAGATGTCCTTAATCTATCTCCTAAAGGATTTTTTTTTTGAAAGCTCTAAATTTCTTTCAAATTTCATTCCTTAGTAATGTTAGTTTTTCATACCGATATATATTTCTACTGTAGAACTCCTAGGATACTTTCAAAAAAGGTGAAAATGAGCTCATTGCACAATTCTATACTTATATTTTTCTATAAATGGAGTAACAAGGGAAAAATCTCTTAAAAAATTTTTAGGATGTCAGAATAGTAAAGATCTGCCCTTTGGAAATCCCAGACACTCAGGTGAAAGTTTCTTTCCTCAAGGCTGCTTCATACTTCTTCTCATGTACTTTCTACACTGAGGAAGAAAATACAACATTCCTTCACTACCTTCTTAGCAAGTGTAAGCTTATCCTACCTGTATTTCTCATTACTGAGTGCTCTGCTCATCTGTTCTGTTATTTTTGTCCTTCATATATCTTTCCAGTTATTGATTTCAGTTAATACTTGCATGGATTGCTAAAACATGGAGAGCTGATTTCTTTAGACCTTTATAAAATGTTCCAGGCCATACAGCCCGTACAGATTTACATCCAGGGTAGGAATAACAGCAAGAATAAGAAAAAAATGTTTTACTAGTAGTCTAAACTGCACAGTTAGTAAAATTGTAATACATTTATTTTCCTGAATACTCATTTTCATAGAAAACAAACAGAAATAAACTCCACTACAAACAAAAACTGTTTCCTGGTATTTTGTTTTCTAGGTTTTTGTTTGTTTGTTCTTTAAATTTCTTTCTTGTTACTACCACTTTGTACTTTTCCAAATACTTTTTCTCCTTTGGAGTTTACATCAATGATATCAATTAATTCTGGTGACTTTTGGCCAAGGTATACAGAATGGGATTTAGCTTTTACATCTTTTCTTCCTAAAATGCTCTCCTTCATCTTTTGTTCATTTTGCTCTTCAGTTATGAAATACATCTCATTTGCTCGTTTACTTTTCTTGTAAAGTGGTGCCCAGAGCCAAATGCAATATTACAGGCTTAGTGGCATGAGTGTTTTACTGTGAATGATTATTATTTCCTTGCTTTTTGATGCCTCTTTGTATGAAATCCAAAAGCTCATGGGCTTCTCTTAATGCCATATCACTCTATAGATTCACAGCTAATTTTCTACCCATTACCACATCCGTGGTTCTTTAAGCATTACTGCTTCCCAGATTTCTCTCTCTCATGCCGTATCTGTTTTTTGGATTATTATTCTGCAGATACTGTTCGATTGTTTTTTTCCACAATGAATATAATTTTGCTCTCATGCACACATTTCTATTGTTGCTTGTTCCCTTCCCATTCTTTTCATGTCATCACCAGCGTCTGCAACATCTCTTAATTTAGCATAATATGTGAATGACATTATCTTGCTGCTTACACCCACTTTCAAATCATTGATGATGATGTCAAAAGAAAAAAAGCAAGAAAAGCTCTGGAACGAACACTTGTCCCTTTGGTGCTACTAGACAGCTGTTCCACAACTTTATACTTATGTATAAAGTTATGTATCATTATCCTTTGTTAATGGCCCTTCAGTCATCTTTCAGTCCATATGACAACGTCTCTACCTAAATGACATTTAATTAATTTTAAGAGAGGGATTTTGACAGCTAATATCAAACGATTTTTTTTTAGAGCCCGAGAAAGGATTCATACAAAAAATAGATCTTATTCATTTTCATTTTTCTTTAATGAAATGTCACGGTTTTATGATTTTTGATATTGGTATTCCACATCATAGCATCATGTAGTGCATTTAGAGTTAAAGAGCTAATGCTCCAGCTCCGTGGATCATCAATAGTTCCAGGTATACCTGTCTCAGAAGAGAAGAACTCCATTCCCCAAAAGACTGTGATGCTTTGCATGTTTATGTATTTACACTCAGAGGGAAAGATAAAAACTGTCTGCAGTCACGGGACACTCTCTTTCCTTTGGGATGGACTCAGCAGTGGGTGCTCGCTGCCGTCCGCCTTCAGCGTTAGCGTAAGGCCTTCGGTTTATCGGACACCTCTCTTGCTCATTTTATGTGATTCATTAGCTTCGATTCCAATTATATTGTATTATATTGTGTTATTTTGCTTTCCGATATCTATTTAGTAAATTAGCTTTCCTCCTCAGATCGTTGCCGCTGTTTTGTTTCTAGGCCCATCTCCCTTTTCCCCTTCCCCCTTCCCCGGTGCGTGGATCTGTGGGTTCCCCGCACCAATTGTCGCAGAACCGGGCCGAACCTGCCCGTAAACCGTTGACATGAAATTAAAATTCTAATGTCAACAACAACAATCCCATCTCTTCTTCTCCTAACAAGTTCATGCTGCTCATTCTTTATAATTTCATTCTCTGATAGTTATTCAGTGAACAATTTGTTTTTGATATTTACTTATTTTTATTCATTCAAGCTGAAACATAAGCCCACAGTCTGATAGGGTCTGGGTTATTCTTAATTCTATTGTTTATTTACATTTTTGCTAGTATATCAGGAATTGTCTAGCTCTCTCTGCATGTGATAGCAAAATATTTTTTCATTATTTCCATTATTGTTTTCCTAAAAATAGATGCATTCTACAATCAAATTGCCAGTTTCACATTTTTCAAGGTTACCTTTACTGTTCATCTTATCATTAACTTAATCTGTGAGTATTTTTGAAATTGCCCAGCTTCTTTATTAAAAAATTGTCCATCTGTAGTCTCTGTCACATATTTCCCCAATCTCTATTTAGAACCGTTATGAGTACTTATGGTAGGAGGTGCCTTCCCCAAAATTTTTTATTTGTTTCTCTGTAACCAGAATTTTAAGCAAATTTCTTAGCACTTACAGATCCCCAGGAGTATAGATTCACAGATTATAAAGCCCTAAGGAGCCACTATTATCATCTACTCTGACCTTCTTCACAGTACATAGCAGAATTGGTCAGGATAATGTTCAAAATCACCTACTGTGAAAGCAGAATAAGTTTAGAGTAAAAATGAATTCTTTTGCCTCTATTTAGATTGCCCTACTATTGCCCACCACATTCTGTTGCAACAGTGAAGGAAATATCTTGTAGAACACTTCTAATATGATACATGCCTCTTTCAGATCTGCTTAGTGGTTTATTAGGACATAGGAACTATGCTCTTAACTGCTACGTTAAAAAAAAGCACAACAGCCAACAATAAACATGGAGCTCTTACAGGAACATTCAGAAAGATTAAGTAAACAGTTCAGCTGTGGGATCAAGATACTTAAGAGTTCTCTCTGTTCTGCCCAGCACAGCAGTCACAGAGTTGGTTGTATTCTGTTTAAATTCTTAGTACACGTGGAGTTTTTTCTAATACATAGAAAATTCTCCAGTTCTTTTAAGAAGAGCAATTATCATCTAATGACAGCTAGATATGGGAATGATGAAAGATCTAATTAAATTACTGATGCACTGCAAGATCTCACATCAGATCCTAAATTATATTTCCATTGGCAGTTTGGGCAGTGGCTGTGGTGATATGCCATAAAGCCAGCACATTATGTCCTGATAACAGCACCATAAAAGAGATTCACTACTACTCTTAGCCTCACTATTCACCAGAGTACATTTGTGGCAGCCTTCCAACAAGTCTGCAAACTTTTCTGCTTCCTTGCCAGTTCATGATATTCATTTCAAGAGTTTTAAAAATCATTCTTATATATTATATAATTCAGATATATGGTGACTACACCTAGCAGCTTCTGCATTTATATTTGTATGGACAGTCCAACAATTTGCATCAACTGCTTTGTTCTGCTTGTCTCAGCAGCTGTGAAATTTGAAAATTTCTAAAAAAGCCTTGCAATAAAAGTTTCACAACATGCTTCTTGGGAAAACAACTGGAAAACAGAGAATATCCTCTTATTGCTATCTTTTTTCACAACTTGTTACAATCAAAAGGAAGTTGTGAATGATAATCAGGGCTGAAGCACAGTTTGCTCTGAAGTGATTTTTATTTATTTTTTTATTGTTGTTTCAGAAAAAAACAAGTGATATTCTCAGTATCCCCAAAGCACAGGCTTTTCAAGCTTTCAAGAAATATCCAGGGACCTTGCTGTTTCCCAAAAGAGCTTGACTGTACTTCACACTGCATTTTTGGACTCAGTTAGAGACTACTCAGTACTCAGTTCTCTCAATACAGCTCAGCATACATCCACCAACAGCATTGCCTAAATTTACAGAAAGTTAAAAATGACAAAAATGCACGTTTCAAGAAAAGTAGCTACAGAGATATAACATATTTATACAATACACTTAAAGATCTGATTAATATCATATTAACATAAAAACTGAGGCAGCAAACTTGCTTTCATGTGATTTTATTTTATATCTTCCTCAGCTACTGAAAACATCAAATATTAAATGAAACACGTAATGTCATTTTGAAGATTACT
Organism: Cyrtonyx montezumae; assembly: GCF_038088225.1. Taxonomy (NCBI): domain Eukaryota; kingdom Metazoa; phylum Chordata; class Aves; order Galliformes; family Odontophoridae; genus Cyrtonyx; species Cyrtonyx montezumae. The sequence goes on along the minus strand of NW_027071936.1, from coordinate 20,815,703 downwards.
TGTTATCTCCAACTTGAGATTGTACTAATCAGTTTGGAATTAGAATACTAAATATACTCACAGAGAGAAAATTAGAGAATATGTAAGCACCTATAAGCATGCACTGAGCACCAGACAATGTTTTTGCAAAATTCTATCCAGAAACAACTAAGCCACAGAACAAGCAATTATTGCTAGCAAATAAAACTTAAAGAAGGCATTTGAACCTGATAAAAAGATTTTCTTACATGGTAATTAATCCAGCAGTTATAATAGATTACTCATTCTAAGAGATTGTTCACTGTTCTGAACAAGCATAGAATAATCCACACTGAGAGGAAAATCTCACAGTACACTTTAGTTGGAACAGCATCAAAATTATTGTAGCAACAGTTAATTTTGCTTAGAACTAATGAAACTCAAAAACTTGAAAATAACCAGTAAAAAAAAAAAAAGGAACAGGATCACCTCACCAGGAATAAGGAAAATTAAAAGAGGAATCACGTTATTATACTGGTAAAGAGTATTTACTCGGACACCTCTCTGAATTTGAAGCCTCTAATATTTAGGTAAGTACGATCTTCCCATACCAATAGCTACACATATAAGAGCAGGTAAATGTTCCAGAATAAATTATGTGAACCTAAGAAACTGTAATTATTGATAGTCATACTCAACATTACCCTCTGCTTAGAATGAAGATTAATATGCCTAAATGTGGTCTCCTGATATTTACACCAGCAAATGATCTTATTGTCTTGATCTGGATTTTACTCTAGATCTGTAAAGCTATAGCAATCGACAGAAAAGAGTTCAAAATATTAGTCGGAAAGTGTGTTAGTTTTAACTTGAAGAAGTCCTGTGATAAGAGGTCTTACTGAAATAACCTTATACTTATTAGATTAAAAAAAAATCCACTATAATGGGAATGACTAGGCTAGTTACTGGAAACAGTTAATAAAACACAGGAGATATCATCAGTTAAAATATACCCTGATCAAGATTTTCATACTTTTTTCTCTGAAATATTAAAAGAAAAAAATTCAAGAAATTTCATTTTTCAAGTCATACACGTTGACAAATACAGAAGATAAAAATAAACAGACGGGATGGGATTGAGAAAGCATAGCAAGAAAATAAAAGAAAGAAAATTTTAATTCTGTCAGCAGAAATGTTTTCATTTCCTAGTTTGCAGTTCTTATTCATTAAGCGGATTCTAACTTTGTACTTGCATTGACCAGAAGCTGGAAATGAAAAAGGAAACCATAATTGATCATTTGTCTAGAAGAAGTGGTCTCATTAACCTAGAGTTCAAAAAGCTATCGTGTGTAGGGCTGCCTGGGGACCTGTTGATCATCCAGACTTGAAGGTTTTTTAAGACTAACTCATGATTGTTCTGATCTAGCTTCAGTATCAGACATCCTTTAAGCAATTGACTAAACGTGATGATTACCAATGGTCCCTTCCAAGCAACAATTCTTCAATTCTATGTCAAAATTCACCATCTGACTTTATTGTAGTTTCTTACGCTATATAAATATGAACATGAAGGCTGTAGAACCAAAAAAAGGTAGTAATGCTGTATTACCTTCCTCAGACTACATGCAGTAGAAGTCAACATCTTTAAAAGGAATCGTTCCATGGGATTTTACTCAAGATAATACAGCCCTGACTATCCACTGCTTTCAGCCCAGCTAGATTCCTAGATTTGTGTAAAAATCCTTTGATTTCAGCAAACTCCAATCAGCCACATTGATCCCAGGCATCCAGAAATCTCAACACTAGTCTAAATACATTCTAGAGACATCTGCTTTGTGTAACAGTCACAGTTACAGTGCATGTAGCAGCATTCAAAGAGCAACAGTGAATGAAGTGGTAGTACGTGCAAACCAGCTGGCCACCAACTGTACATGTGGTCATCTACACCTTCCCAGCAACTGGTTTACCAGATCATCCACAGCTCTGGAAAAACATTATTTGGAAAGAAGGAAAGTGCACTATTTAATGATTGGTACTTTTCATTGTTGGTATTATGTACATGAGGCTTATTCTTGAAACAGAAAAAGTCATGCTATATGGGTTTGACAGATGAATCTTGGGAGATCTTCCAAATAGGGATCTTATGGTCTTCACTTACTGGACTGTAGCCCTGTGACAGTGCTGACTGTACTGCAACAGGAATAACTGAAAAAAAAAAAAAAAAAAAAGGGTGAAGAAGGACCTTCAGGAGGCCTGACATGAACAGTTACAGGCAGGATTTTCAGGTTTCCTGAACAAAGTAGCAGATGGAGATGACAATGTTTTCTAGGTCAGATTTAAGGGTATATAAATGATTTCAGAGATGGTAAAATAGCCCAGACTTGAAACAGAACAAAGGACAATGTAAGCTAAAAGTGTCTACAACTTATTGAAATTACCAGTATCCAAAATATTTACCCCAAATACAACTGTTTAGAAGCATGAAACTAAAATGTGAATTCTGATGTAAATGCACATAGAGGATACATATATGCATATATGTGATTGTAAAGGTATTTAATAAGAACAACAACAAAAAAAACCACCTTAATGATCACTGCATATTTATACTACTGTCTCTGTTTTCATTCCTCTGTGATCACCCATCTTCCACACATTAGTCTGTACTTTGAGCATTCAGTTTTCCCTCTCCATTTACTACACATATTTTCCAGCTTTAGTTCAGACACTGATGTTTTAAAAGTGTGTCCTTTTGCCCTAGATCTCACACCTTCAGCTATATTGCATCTGGCTTCATCAACCCCATGTAAAAAAATAGGGAAAACGTGCCAAACACTGCATATTTGATATCTGAAGTGTACCTATTGACCTTTAACTGGAATGGATATTTTAATCCCACACTTGAAAATTACCCTTCAAAAGAGTTGAATTCAAATTGCCAACATGATATGTCATCTTCTAATCTGATGTGACTGGAATGATAACATTTGCTTTGATGTGCAGTGTAATCCAGTGTGACTGATCAGATGCAGCCTGCCATAACCCTGCAAAGGGCAATGCATCATGCTCGGAAATTAAAACCATGCTACTTTCTGGAAGTCAGAGTAAAAGCAACCTACCTAAATGTTACCTATTACAGATTTCAAGAGGTTTTTAAGCCAACAGTGATGATTATCTTAGCTAAATTATTCATTTTCTTAGTCTGCTGCATCTGACTTTAGTTACAGCTATAGCATCTGTATTTTGTCTATTTCTTCTGCCAAGGAATGCTCAAAATTCAAAACACTGTAGAATACCTGACAATTGGATTACAATCGTATTTAAATATTCTTCTTGGAAAGAATGCAGCTTTTAAACTCACTGTTTCTGTAGCTACTTGCAATGGTTGTTTTTTTTTTTGTTTGTTTGTTTGTTTTGTTTTTTTGCCAATATCAGTGCAGAAAATACTTGTCTGTGATCTAGGATGCGGCCCCAGGTGCAGGATAAAGCAGTACAAGCAGCACCAAAAATCAACAGCTGCTTCTTCCACCATTGTTTCAGACCTTTGTGGAAGATCTCATACTTCCACTTGATCAAGTGTCCCTCCATGTGATCTTATGTTACCATTAATCTGCAAGAGAAGCCTTATTCACACAACCAACACATTCAGAGTCAATGCTTTCTAATCCTCTGAAAATGACAGAACTTTTTAATACTAAAGCAAAGGAAGATAGGTGAAAGAATGAGAAATTATTACATGGGTGAAGGAGAAAAGAAAGGGGCCATTTTTCTTCTCAGTAATGTGATTAGAACCAGTCAGTCTGTGTGCATATACACACACACACATTATTATTTTACATACATATGTAAAATGTAGTTGGAGTTCTGTCAGATTCCTAAAATAACAGATTTGCAGTTAAACATCAGATTATATACAGAGCACTAATGCTCTGTTACTAAAGATGCATTCAGCAGGCCAGGACACTGAACACAGGGAATTATTGTTAAGCATGGGGATAAATTAGCGAGGCACTGCTATGTCTGCTCTTCATATTTATCCAAAGGGGTAAGCATCTCACATGAGAAAGACATTTCTTTCTCTAAAACTAGTATCAGTTGTATGTTTTAAGAGTAAGTCACATAGGCTATGAAACACAGCTTCTTCTTTATGAACAGGAAGGAAGTAAAGACAATCTTAATGAGAAAATTAGCAGTTCGGAAAAAAAGAGGGCAATTGAAGATTCCTGTTTCCATTACAAACTGAAAGAGGTAATTCTTTGCTTTTTAGTCAAAGAGTCCTAAAGTCTAAATGGTCCTTTGATTCAAATTTGTAATGAGATATGTCATTTTCTAATCTGGAGTGACTAAGAAGAATAACACATACACCCTGATGTGAAACAGAGCCTGGTGTGATTGATCAGATGCAACCCGCCATAACACAGCAAAAGGCAATGCATTTCACTTAAAGTCTTAGGGTAAGTTCTTTTTGTGGGAGTGGTAGAGGAATTACAACAAATGAGAGAAACCAGTACCTCAACATGTTGAATTGCTGAAGGCATTATGGCTATATTTTATCTACCAGGTTTTCAGCAGAGCCTGCTGATGCAACCATTCACCCAAATATCCAGTTCAAACTGGTAATGAAAAGCAAATTACAGATTCTTTTCCCCAGGTGCTCTTTCCACAAAGTCATCCTTACCTATGTGTCCTTGAAAATGACACTCAAGCTCTCTTCCCCCTTCAGTTCATTCCAATTCATCAATATTTATCCTGACCATGTTGTGCCTGCAATTGCAAGTGAAGTTATAACACTGCAACTGTCACCAGACCAAACAGTAAATAGACACTGCAGTTGAACATATGAATATGGAATGAGCATATTCTCACTTCTGTACTGTAACCAGAATTTTGGAATGACACTTTTGTTACCCCTAATACTATTAGTGCTAATGGAAAAATGCCAAAACGTCAAACCATTTTCTGCAGACATTAATACCAGATGTCTAGGAATGGGGATTAAGAAGTTTACTCTATATTTCTCATTGGATTTCTGACAACTTCACCTTTCCATTTATATCAGTCATGAAAAAAAATTACACTCAGCGCTTTCAGGAGATTTGGTAAAATTCTGTTAAGAATGTGTCTTTTTATTCTTCTCAATTTTCCTCTCTTTTCTATTGAAAGAAAGAATGCCCCATGCCTTCATTCCCTGCTATGCAAAAGAGTAGTTATGAAGAGAACAATGTGCCTTTTTAAAAAATAAAATCTTATCACTCCTAGAAGGATTCTGCACTCTTTTCTCCAACTGCACATTTAGAGCATTTTCTGAGGCCTTTAAGAGATTCTCATTTTAATATCTTTGTAATGGATCCTAAATAAAATCAACACAGTCAGGAGAGCAACTATATGATTTGACTGTGTCTGAAATCACTACAAAAAAAAAAATTGGCAGAGTTCTGAAGTATATGAACCAGAATTTCAACGCAGACTACGCTCAAAAGTATCTTTGTGCCAAAGATAAGAAGGCTAGATTGAGAAAAGATAAAAGACTAAAATAGAAGGATAATATTCCATCAGGTGATTTCTTATATGTAAGTATATAATAATAAATATAAATATAAATAATATGCAGCCTCCTTTCTTTAAGACCATACAAAATACATACATACCCAGTGGTAGAGGGGCAGTTCTGAATTCCAGTGCATTTCCTGAACAGTGAATTTATTCAAGGTAAAATCTTGAAACAAAAAAGAAATATATTCTAAAAACAATATTGCATTAAAAATGCATCAATTTAGATAACGTAGCTATTAAGTGTTTTTAATAAATAAAAAGAACAAACAATGGAAACCAACTAACTCATTATGAGTTAATCCAGTAGACTGTCTTCTATTCTAGGACAACAAATGGAAGTGTCAGTTAGTTGTTTGCATCTACTCCTATACTTGGAAAATCAATATGTTACAAGGGGAAAAAAATATTTTTGCACTCCTTCACAACATCACATGCTTTTATGTCTCAAAAGAGTCATTGCCTTCTAATAATTCAAAGCACTGCTTTAACTTTTCATTCTGCTGCAGACTGCTCTTCCTTAATGGCAAGATTCATTTATTAATATTTGCTTTCTTACTATAGTGATACTACAAAATCAAAAAGAAAGAGGGAAAGACAGATTGACAGAGGGCCAATAGTATATTCTTGCCAATAGTATAATAAACAATAACAGACCAGAAACAAATGGTGCATTCTTTCACTGAGGCTGAAAATTTTCTTTTAAAAAAAAAAAAATATATATATATATATATATATATATATATATATATATATCAGTTAGCTTATTAGATGATACAGTAAGATTTTTGTTTGCCTGGTTTGTAAACATTAACTATATATTCCTTGAAGAATGGTGATAGAATTTAAATGATAACACAATCTGAGCTAGCGTAATCACTAGAAAAGAGATTTAACTCAAATAACTGGAAATATAAGAAGGAGCAACAATAAAAATACAAGGCACAATGGTGACAGGAACATTATATAAACCTCTACAGAATGAAGCTTTTCTTCACTGCAGTGACCTCTTAACAGAGAGGATGGGAAGAAAAAGACCTGTTCCTTCTTTTAGCTTCTTTATCATCTTCCTGCTCCTAAAGGAGCAGATCTTTTCTAAAGTAAAGGAGTTTAAAGGTGAAGCAACAATAGAATGCTTTCCAATTTTTCCTGGTTTATTTGTGTACAGGAGGGACCATGGTCCAATAGAAGAGTCCATCACACAAAGCAGAATGCTTTCCATCGTGTTTAGTGGAATATGCTGGTACGCCATCCAATGGCATAGAATTCAGAATATCTCACAGAATTCTGTTTTGTTTTGTTTTTTCCTTCAGCAAAAGACATTTTCTTATGGCTTGATTATGAGATTAAATACTTTCAGCTATCCCTGATGGAGATGCAGCCTAAAATAAAAGAGCTAATATTACAGTTTCTATAAATAAAATGTCAGATTATGTGTCGGACTCTGTAAATTCCCGTTAAAAAAATATATATTTTTTAATTACTCATGAGTAATTATACAGTTTTAAAACCCATTCTATTTTAATAATTCTTATTTCAAAATCTTACCATATGCTCTTTAGTTGATGCATATGGTTCACGTAACAATACCATATGTCCAATAATATTACGCCGTACATTACAGCAAAAACAAAAAATTTTAATTTGTTAAAGATCTCTGTTTCTTCCTGTTATATTTTTTACCTTTTTAATATTTCTGATGACATTTCTGAAAAAAAATTTATAAATCCCCAAACAGTTCTATATGTCAAACATCAAGTTTTAGGGTGTTTTAAGGTTATCAAAAGCATGCATTCATTATTGTGAAAGAAATTTACTGCTCTTTGATAAAAGGTTGAAAATAGATAAATTAAATTGAAAAATAAAAGCATAAATTCACTTCACAGTATACTTATGCTACTTCTCCTTTGCTAAAATGCATTCACAACTCTCTCTCACTCTTGAGTTTATGCTGAGCGTCTTTTTTTACCCTGGGATATTTAGTTTTCTACTGAATTCAGAGAGACATGAACCACAAACAAACCCATATGAAACTTACCTACCTTAAGACAAGATTGCACTTACAGTGATAAAAGAGGAATTATTCTGTATCCTCTTTTTTTTTTTTTTTTTTTTAACTTGTGCTATGGTAAAAAGTCACAGTTAAAAGCAGCTGTGCTAGGCTTTCCTCGCGTAAAATACTTACCCCACATGCAAAGGTGTAACCATTTAGGATAATTCCCTCTACATCAGCCCACAGAAGGACAGAAAGATACAATGGCTTTTTTTCTTTTCATTAATATGATGGTTAAACACCACAGAAAAAAAAAGTGTATGAGTTTGACCTCATTCAAAGAGCACAGATGACAGTGACTTTGAACAAGAACACAATAAGGAAAAGGAACAGTTGTGTCTGTAGCAGACTTTAACCACCATAAATATAGGGAAGATAAAGTTGTCAAAGACAGAAATGATGAAGCCTTTACTACAAGTGTAAAATGCAAGTGTATATCTAGAGTGCAACAAAGTAAGAAGCAGAAACTTTAGAAATAACTAGAATGTCTATTGAATCCAAGAGAAATGCAAATGGAATATAACACATAATCTGGTTAAAGACCATGGAGAAATAGATGGCATGTTGTTGTAAGTAGTCACAGTGAACTGAGATACTAGAACATATAAAGGGAGGGGCAAGAATTCCAATTTTGGGTTTAAGATGCTTAAAAAGCATCTTGAATTAACTTATCAATTAATTAATTAGTTGTTGAGGTGAGTAAAAAATTCTAGCTGCTAATAGTCTGGAGGCTGCATCTGTTTCTGCTATGGATGAAATTACTCAACACCTTTCAGAAGCTCAGGTGTTTCAGTTACCTCCTATATGAACAAGAATTCTTAGTAACTGTCAATTCCTACTGAGACTGCTGTTTATCAGGTGCCATGCACTTCCAAAGGAAAAGAAAAAACAAGCTGCAACATAAGAAAAATAACCTACTAGAAAATAATAATTAAATACTAACTTCAAGATAGAAGCTTCTTTAAGAAAAATGTTAGTCATTTCATTTACATGGCGTAATTAAAAAAGACACAGTTAGATGCGCAGGGAAACAAAGTGGTGCTCTACTTACAGATGTTTAATTGCAGTCTACACTTTGCACTGTAAGACCTTATCAGGAGTACTGTGGACAGATGTGGAGTCCTTCCTTCTAATTCAAATGATTCTATGAATCTATAATTGTGGTGAAATTATTACATTTCATTTTAAGTGGTAATAAGGTAGAATTCTCAGTAATACCTTTCCATTTCAAGTGCTTAAAAAGTGTTATTTGTTCATAATGATTATTAAGACACTTATTCTGCAACATTTACATAAGCACTGTTTTAACTTTGAATAAGATTTTCCTGGATTTCAGTAAAGTAGGTAAAATACAGATAATATATGGTTCCTGATCCAAAAGATCTACAGCCTAAATTAATCTAAAATAGCCACTAGCCTGTACGTGTTTTCTTTCATTTGAATGAAAATAATAGTTAAGTAAAAGTCCTTATTTTCATAACTAATACTAATGACTAATCTTAACCCAAATTTCATGCTGATAGAGCAATTTATTTTTTTTTATATCTGTACTTATTTCTGTAGTATTGGTTTTATTTTTTTCTTCTACAACATCCTCACATTGATGCATTAATGAGAGGAAAATCTTCTGTCGTAAGAAAAGACAAGTGTGTATTTTGTGCCACAAACAATAGCTGTAGCGAGGAAATCATCTAGTAAATAACAAACTAAGACAAAAATCAGTTCTCCCTTAAAGATTTCTTAGGTCTGTAGACAAATTAAAACACATCTCACAAGTTCACATAAATACGCTAATCAGTGTAGTTTTTCTGAAGGAGGAAGTATATCTTACAACTCCTCTTAATTGGGTACATTGCCTGTATCACAGGTAAATGATAGCTTTTGTGGTAAACAAATACATTCTGTCTGTTTTCCTTCACTTGGTTGAAAGACAGCTTAGATCATATCTCTCCCTTTCCTAGGCTGCTTTTGTGATTGACCAGAAGTCGGTTGGATATTTTTCATGTTGAGCAAAGATGTGGAAGTTGATATTCCAGCATTTTCTAGCATTTTCTCTGTCCAGGACATTCCATATAGTCTTCTTATGGTAGAAAACCTTATTTTCTTTTCTTCAAAGGCTTTTTGGCCTCTAGATAGGACTAAACTCAAATTTGTTTCACTCTGTGGCATGGTACACTACTACATGGCAGATTTTGAATCATCACCCATTACGTCCCTAAGCAACAAGTGCAATGAACACTCTGAATATTGGAAGAAATATTGGAAATGCTTATGAGTTCCTTCCTGTAATCTTAACTAAATTTTCAGGTCTACCTTATATTTGTTCTGAAGAGTAATTGAAGATGTGTGCTTCTGTCATAACTTTTTAGCACACATATGTATGCTAAAATACAGCATTTGAAAGCATGTTCCTGTGTCAGTCATTCAAAGAAATTTTGTTTTAAACTTAGTAGAATGCACGAGAGTATCCAGAATGGTTCTTGACTTTCCAAAATGCTCATGAAAGTCATAAAAAGTAACCTGACTTAAAAAACATATACAGAAGCTATTCCTAATGCTGTTGCAGTTGTTTCTAAAATTATTTTTGTAATATTGTCAACATCTGCATATGGCTGTATGGCCTTCAAAATGCTACATAACATTGCAGTCAGTCAACTTACTTTAGAAAAGGGGTTCTAAAGCATAATGGAGAAAAATAAATGCATGTGAAATAGTTTTCTTAATATCTAGGTGCCATGATTATTTACCTTCTTGTTAAAGAAATGCTATGATTTCTTTGACCTTTTCATACATCGCTATTTTTGTAAGCAATTCCATAAAAACAACTGGTAGAGTCCTTACCCAGGTAATTTTATTAACTTCTCTTCCTTTTTCTTGACTAATGAGTGCAGGCAGAAGACCAAGGAGTTCAGATTATGTTGTTAAAAGATGGCTTTGATCTAGAGACAGATTATATAGTCATTCTCTGATTCATTATCAGTAATGTTTCCATTACAGTATCCTATTCCAATGTAGTAGTAAATCTTACAAGGTTAACTTTTAAATGCTCACTAATAGAGTGTCATCAGTTTTCAGTAACAGCCAGAAGGTAACATGTTTAGTAATGTCTTTTCCAAGTTAAATATTAATTTTGTAGATATCTTTTCACAGATAATTAAAGTACCTGGTTACTAAAATGTTCAGGATATTTTTACTGGTCTTTAGTGAAACTGGCTGCTTATTTTTACATACATTCATGCTGAAAACAGTATACAGTGGCAGAAGATGATTAATCATGAAGGTTTATCACAGCAACAGTACGATGAAAACTTGCTCCAATAATGCAAATTTAAAAGCCTGAGGAGCCAAAGTCACCAGAAGCTACAGTCATTTCTCTGCTTACTATTCAAGTTTTTGCCATGTTAGTGGCTCCAAGACGATGCAGCTTGCCCTTTGACTTGAACAATTGAATTTCCTGAGTGATCATGTTCATCTGCTGAAGCTGCTTACTTGGCCTTGAACTAAATATTGTGGAGATAAGGAAAATTGTGTAACTACACATACAGAGAACTAGTGATTTTATTTCAGGGAATTTATCTAACAAGGCCAACTACTTTCTGCACCTTCAAAAGAAGTTTCTCTCTTTTAGTTTGTCATAGTGAGTTTCCCACTAGAAAAATTTATTCACTGTCCTATCTTTTTGTTGCTTGAAGTGATACTTCTGTTAGTCATAAGACCCATATTCACAGTGGTTGCTGGCAGACATTTGTAAAAGCAGTAATAAGCACTTCTTCCAGCAAAGGCTTTCCACAATTCTGCAGAAGAACCTGCAATTCATGCAGAAGAATAATCCCTTGTGTATAATACAATATTGATGATAGAAAGATCATGGACTCTAGATTCTGGTTACTGCCCTTTACATTACCATTTCTCCCTCCTGAGTAGATACAGTAGTCACTCCTGGGACAGATTTCCTTCCCACCCCCTTAACAGTTAGAAACTGCAAGTGAAGGAGCATATCTGGGGTAGGGGAGAGAGCACACAGATGCATTGAACTTAATTCTTATGAGTATGGAAATACACTACAAGATGTGCCAGCCCCACTGACATTTCTGCTGCAATAAAAGAAAATCTATGTTTTCAACAAAATACTAGACCTACAAATGCTCATATATGGTCCACTTTCCTACAGTTTCTATGTTTATTTTTAATAGTTCGGTTAATGTTAATGTAAAAATATGAGCTACCGTAAGATCTGTGGTTTCAGATCTAAATCTCCTCTCTTTTAGTTTGAAACCGTTTCCCCTTGCCCTGTCACAAGAGACTGCTAAATAGTCTGTTCCCTTCCTTGTTGCAGCCTCTCTTCTAGATATTGACAGGTCACTCTCAGATCACCTGGAACCTTCCCTTCTCCAGGCTGCACAGCCCCAGCTCACTCAGCCTGTCCTTGTAGAGGAGGTGTTCCATCTCTTGGATCATTTTTGTGTTCTTCCTCTGGATGCTCTCCAACAGGTCTACGTCTCTCCTGTACAGAGGACTCCCCATCCAGATGCTGTACTCCAGGTGAGGCCTCACAGCACAGAGCAGAGGGGCAGAATCACCTCCTCTTTCACTACTGCCTCTCTTGCATTCCATCAAATATCAAAGGAGGGCCATTTTAACATTGACAAAATATGGACTATTTCCTAAAATCATGAACAGAATTTTCTTACCTTCTGAAATATAAAAAAAGCAGCAAAGGAAATCACCGCACTGACACTTCTTTTCAGTCAGTTAAGAAACATGCATCTTAAACTAAAATGAGCCTTCAAGGCAACACAAATACAAAATCGAGATTCAAAAAAGCTAATCATCTAATTCTTTCAACTTTTATATGTATGTCCCTTAAAGAGAACAATTTGATATACAGCAATCTGTATGGTTTTGAACTGTTCCTTTATTAGGATCACAACAAACTTTGTATGTGATTCATCCTCTCAATTCCAAAAATAAGCTTTCTTTTATTTATTTTTTTCCAGTAGTTTTGCATAATTGGTCTTTGATAAGAGAACAAGAATTCTGCAAACATTTGATATGCATTAAGGCAGCTGCATAAGGCATATGAGGGTTTGAAAAGTGATTTGACATTTGAAAGAGTAACACGTCTTTGTCATGACATCCTTTTAAAGAAGGCTGAGCCTAGAAGCACAGGACTTACTATATTTACTGAAAATTACATGAAACTGGGTATGGATCCACTGAATATTGAAAAAGACAGGAAGATTTTGCTGCATGACTTTTGGATTAAACCATATCTAAATAGGGTTATACTAAATTGTGCCAGATGTACAGCTATAAAGGAAAATTGTCCACAATTACATGTAGAGCTATTACAAAAACATAACTGCTATGATGACTACTGTGTACAACACACAATTCATATGAAAGAGAAACAGAAACAAAAAATTTCCATCAAAATTTAAGAAAATCCTATAGAAAATACATTTCAGTGCAAGACAAAACCAAAGGTATTCTTTCTTAATGGAATATAACATCCTAATGGAGGAAAATGTATTGTTATGAAACTGGATTTTACCTGCATAGTTTCGCCAAATTTATTTCAGATTTTTTTTTAAAGCAATAACTTCAAATGTTTTATTTCCTTTGATTTTATATTGTTTGGGCAAACAAATAAACAAGCAAACAAAAAGATCTTGTTAATATAATATAGATTGTAACATTTTTGCCCTGACCTTCCAAGGGAGCTATGTATAAATGGGATTTGTAAATTCAATATCAGAGAAGGCAATTCTTTAAAATGAACCTAAATAATTGTCCCTTTACCCTGTATCACTTCATAAAACAGAAACAGATGGAAATCAGCTCGCCTGCTTGCTTATCACTGAACTGAGTGTGGATATAGAACCAATCAGTAAAAAGCTGATACTGTTTCAGCATTTTTATAGTATTTGAATTGAAGTACTTGTTCTGAGTTTTCAGTAATGTATACACTTGATGAATAAAAGCATTTGTGTCATATATAGGGCACACTTTATTAAAGCATCACAAAAACATGAAGACTTTTTTCAGAATGTTAAGTCTTTCATGTGTACATCTTATGATCCAGATAAGACCATAGTATGCATCATATTGAACACTTTTAATGAGATGACCTATAGTGTAGCATTTTGATAATTCCAGTGATGTTTATTTAGAAGAAACTAGAGATTCACAACCTTAACAGATCTTAAATACATCTTCTATTTATCGTTGTACACTCTTCAGATTTGTGACAGTGTAATAATGTTTTAAGATTCTTCTTTCAGGATGATTGTCCATCATTTAATAATACTGAAAGCAATGCTTTGTTTCTTTCAGAATTTTTAATGTATATATCTAGTCCTTATTTAATGAAGTCAAATCAAATTCAGAAGATCAATTTATTAATTTTGCAGCAACTTTTCTGTTCCAATCTGAAAAGTATTAATATAGTCTTCACAAGTATTATCCATTTATTGAATTTATGTTCACAATGGTCCTTGGAAATAAGATGAATATTATTATGTCAGCTCTACAGATGTGGAAATGAGTTGTAGAGACATTTTGTAAATGAGAAAGCATATGTGGATACCTATTTTTTAGAACCTGACCTAACAGTATGAATACCATATTATGTTCAAATTATAACTGTTGTACCATGGAGTGTTATTATTTGTATAAATGTTGCTATGTGGATCTCACAAAAATGGAAAAAATGAAAGAAAATTAAATTTCACTTAGTTGCAAAATTACTTTTCACTTTTATCACATATGAACCTATCAGAAGTGATACATTCATCTCAGCTCAGCTGTAAGCTCTAGCTTAGGTTTTTCAAAATCCGTAGATGGGTTACACTGTATTGGCAGCCTTGGTATTAGCTAATCTAGCTGAATCATTCTGGGTTTTCTAAGGGATTCAAGAGTACCAGTGGTTTCTTTTGGTCCCAAGCATACTATGAACACAGTCAAATACACCTCAATAAGGTTACTTTTATAAAAACAATTCAACAGTGTAGTTCACTTATTAGCATCTAGTATTCATCCTCATTTTATAAGCTGTCGTTGAATTATATGCAAAAATATATGCAAAAAAATGGCACGTTTTTATTTTAGTTTATATGTTTAGATCCCAAAATATAGGCAGTTGTTTTTTAAGATATGGTATTTCCATCGCTGAAACACACTTTAGTTTAGATAAAATTAAACTCAAAACATTTACTATTGTGCTTCTTCATCAAATACTTTAATTAGTAAAGCCCTATTCCTTTGTACCTTTTAACAACTTCTTGCCAAGGCCCTCAATGTTTTCTTTCTGCATGTTCAAGTATAGTCTGAAGGGATTAAACTTTCTCTGACCATTACTTTTTCTGCTTGAAGTGAAGGCAATTATTTTGCCCCTGAAGACTGTTTTAAGGGTTTCCTACAACCATTACCAGTGATTCTTGATACTTATTAATTTGCAGGAACTTTTCATTCCTATTTCCATGACATATTTGAAAGGTGAATCTTATAAAAGAAATTTGTTAACCTGCCACGAGCTAGTGCTCTGGTGCTTTTTGTAATGCTTGTGAGAAGGAAAAGAGATATGATGGAAATTCTTCAGAATATTATACTGTAAGTAAGCTCAGCAAAAGAGGCAGAAATCTATTTTGGACTGCATAAAATAAAAAAAAGCAAATACATTTTCTTGTGACAATACTGTCATTTTAGGCATTTGTGAGGTCTCTTATTATAAGGTTATTATTTTCTGATCTTTTTCACATTGTGATTTAAACTCATCTAAAATTTTCCATTCACATGCTTTGGAACAGATCATGCAGGATGTTGAGGCAGGTATCGTACATGTTTTGGAGGTGCATGTTTTCCTATGAAGGTAGAAGTGAACAGTACTCAGATTACTGCGGGAATGTAAGGGAAAATCCGTGTGGAGGAGGCATATTTCTAATATGTATATCCAACCATAAGTACTATGTTTCCTCTTCTGAATCTGCATAGAATACAATGTGCAGGTCCCAAATACTGAGTGGAAATGTGAATTTGGAAACCAACGGATGTAAATAGTAAGAATTACCTGAAAATTCAAGCATGTGAAATTACTCCAAGAGAGTAACTTTGTTATCCAGAAATACAAATCTAGGTTACTTTCACTGCCTGGGACATATAGCAGAAAAGTAGATAGCTGCAGACTTTTACCTTCTACTGTTGAAAAGTTACTGCAAAGGTTTTAAATAGAAAAAGAGAGGAGAGAGGAAAAGGGAAAATTATATATGCCTTTCTTTCTCAAATAAATAAAGAGAAAGTCCTATCTAAATTCATAAATATTTATTAAATTATACTTCAGAAAATGAAATCTAAACTTCTTGTATAGGCTTCTCAGAAGCCTCTGTGAGAAAACTCTGTTGAAAACAAAAAAGAAAAACCATTCAGAATTCAACATATGTTCCAGTATATATTCAGCATTTTTTCTTCATTAGACTCTAGCAATCTTTTCAAGTTAAGAGAAAATCTGTAGTTTGAAACAGGAATTAAGAATAACAGAAAAGTTGGAGAAGTCAGTGAAATCAAATATGTGAAGGAGAATCTACTCCCCCTTCCACTCTACAGCACTGCATGTCATTACAGAGTCAATAACTACAACCACAAGATTCTGTGTACAGGCATTTATGACTTTGCCAAGTTAACCAGTCAGACTAAAATTTCTCATGCTGAGTGCCTGTTAAAAACTGATTTGTTTGAATTTTGCCAGCCAAACTGCTTTAGTTCTTTCCAAGAATAATACCTGTGAAAAATATGTTGGCTGCCTGACACTAAAAATTTCTGGTTATATTTTCTTTGAGAACTATTATGTAATCTCATGCTTCTAACCTGAAAATCGGCAAACTGTTACAAGTAAGTGACTTTTCTGTCACAGAGAAATCTGTTTAAACTAGACTGTGAGATAAAAGATGAAACGTTAAAGCATAGATTGCAGATATTTGATAGTTACCTTTCACAGCACTCTGAGTATTGTAATTTTTTCACACCAAGCTTGCTTCAGCTTGATATTAGGATGAGTACTAATTTCAGTAACAAGCAATACTGAGTGAAAAGCCTGTGTAGGAGTAGTGACATGAGACTCATTGGAACATGAGGAACACCTATATTTGGGATATGGGTTTGGGTAAGAGAGAGCAGCTGGAGAATCGGATAAAAAAGAGGGAGCAAAGCAATTAGAAAGGAAGAAATGTACTGAGGCTAGAGAAATGAAGAATCTGTGAACATGGAAAGCAGCAGAGCTGGGGAAAATGCTGGAACAAGCAATTCTGGTGAATGGAGAGGGGGTATGCTGGTACTGTATGCATATGATGAGAATTTTGGCTTGGGATTTGGGAATACATAACAAAAGACAGCAACGTGCAAAGAAATTTAAGTTGGCAAAGGCAGCACGGAAGAAAGACTTACTGACATTGTAACTGGGAAGAACAAAAAGTGAAGTAGTTTTATTAGAGTCTACTCTGTTTCCAAGGCCAAAAGCAAACTCCGTATTTGAACCCTACCTTTGTTTCTTACTTGTGAAAAACAGTCATAAAATATTTTGTCTCCTTCTACGCAGGAATTCAGAGAAACTTGCAAGAGATGACAAGCAATTACTTCTGTCAGCTCAAAGGACACACAAAAATAGCTAAAATTCTGTCTCTGCATGTAGTTAGTAGTAGTTATTTGGAAAGAGCGTAAGAAACATGAATAATTATAAAGATTTTGGAAATGTATGATCTAAAACAAGGTTTATAATCACATTTGCATAAGGAGGCATTCTGCATAGTAGAATAACAAAAATTAATTTCATTACTATCAATGGAAACAGGAAGTATAACATATCTTGAGCAAGCTTCTTTCAATATAATATGAAATTCAGTAAAAGTATATTTGAAGGGGACATACATAAGAGACAGTAAGAGACTAATAAACTAAATATACTCATGAGGCAAAACTGAATTGGGAAGCTCCTATGGTTTTAATATTTTAAATACTTTTAAAATGTTATCTCTGTTATTGGGGAGATATTTCCTCAAATTCTTGTTTGTTCTTTTACTTATTTTCAAAAGTATATTGGCTTTACTTCTTTTCATGGGCTTTTACACGGTAATCACCCTGTAAGTATTAATGATTCTCATTAAGTAGGAGACCTGGACTGGCTAAGTGAAGAAGCTGGCTATTAACATTTCTCTTATTCAGTTGTCCATCGAGATGAACCAATGTTTGGCATTTGTCAGCACAGGCTGGATCTTGTTTCTCTGGTAGTCTGTATGAACATGGACTCATATATGAACCAAATATAAGCAGGATATTTCTGCCTATACTACAGCTTTAAAATTATTGATCATGAAAATATAACTATATTATTCAGGCAACTATTCTTACAAGTTTTTTTTCTACTTATTGTCACTGTCCTAGTGTTTGCAGTTGCTGATGATGCTCACATAAAATATATGCACTGTTAATTATACTTTAGAAGAGATATTCTTGCCTATTTTTTGTCTCTTAAATAAATAAAAAAAGTTTATACCTGCTACATTTACCTTAAGTTCACTCCTAAACCTATAATATACAATAAAAAAAAGAAAATTTTGAACATCCAAACACTGGGGATCCACATGGAAATAATAGTGCAACATGCAGCAAGCAGGGGACTATAATAAAGGTTCTCACACACATAGCGTTTGCAGCCAGTTAAAATTTAAATTGTGTCAACTATGATTCATAGTGGGAAAAAGGATGAATACGTACTGGCAGCCTTTTGATAATGCCAGCAGTGAAAGCGTGGATCATGAAAACATCAGGAAATAAGAATTTCTAAAATGCATTATCTTTGATGTTGTATGGTTAGGTTAGACTTCTTTCATCTTGAGCAGAAGATAAAGGATAGGAATTGTTTCTGTTTCTTACATGTCTCCTAAAGATGGGGACTATAGACTGGTTTCAGATAAATTCAGAATCTCAAGATTCTCAGATTGTTTGGAGTTGAACAAAGATATTTTTACCTGTCTCCTGTCAGCTTTGCCCTTTTGGACAGCTACATACCATGTTTCTTTTCTAAGACGTTCTAGTAGCAATGACATGGTGGCTGAAGCAATCACAGAAAAATAATCCAATATTTAATTGAAATAAAGGTTGCTGTGTTTTGCAAACATTGATGAAACCCATCTTGTCTGTCTACTGTCATACTGTACCTGTCAGAAATAATTCATTTGGGAGTGTTTTAAGCATTCATTGAGTACAAATGGGTGAGACATCTGAATCATCTGAAAATTAATTTTGATGGTTTTTCCAAGGAAACAAAATAATAATGCATTACTTAATTGAAATGAAAAATGGCAATTAGGGTGATTGTGCTGGTAGAAATAATTTAATATCAGCAGTGTTTAAACATATAATACTGTTTGTTATTAGCTGGAGTTGTTTCAGTGGCATACATATGTTTACATCTGAAATAAGAACTTGCAGGTATTTATTACTGAATGTACCTTGTTATCAAACTAAAATGAGACCCGGATGTCTTGCATTTTCCTCGATGCTTTTTAATTGACTTCTAAGATAAAGCATAACCCTGTCTTAATTCTCCTTTCAACAGTTTTGCAAACAATTCAGTGAGAAAAATGAGTTTACGTGTTTTATAGAGAATAAACAGCCTTTTTCAGGAGCAGCAGTAGTTAAAAGAAACAACAGACAAAGAGAGTCAAACACAAGCGTTTGCTTTGATGATATAGTCAACAAATTCTTGGGAAGTCTCTGGCCAAGTTAGACACAGACAGCAATGAATGTGGAAGTGAAAACAACTTTGACATATATATATATAAGATAAATAAAGAGAGGCAAACGTCTGTTTCGAATGAAAGGGTCTTAATCGGAAGGATGTCAGCTGGAACAGGAAAAGAATCCATCAGCTCTGAATGTGGAGATCGAGATTGAGAAAGGTAGTTTCTGTTTGTTCAATTATACTCACTATTGGGACTTCTTCAGGATTTCTTTTGTATTGCTGAAAACACTGAAGGCTATATTAACCTTTACAGTATACGGCTACGTCTAGAAAGTAGAATGGTCAAAGAAACTACTTGATAATCAAGTTGGTAGAAATAGAGTTTAAGAGAAATGATTCAAATAAATTTATTGTCTTGTTTGGTTGCTGACACAGTCTGAGTAAAAATTACTGGTTTTGATTCAGAATACAGGGATTAATTCAACAAATATTCCTAATATTAATATAGTTTGAAAAAAGGTAATCTGAAATTACACAAAGGGAGCTCAGCTTTTCACTTATAAAATTGTCCCATACATAAAAAAGCTGTATCGCTAGTGCTTTTTGGCCACCAATCCATTGAGGTGTCAGTATGTCTTGCCTTTAAAGTTTTTAAAGTTTAAAGTTTGCCTTGGGGTCATAAGTGAACTGCTGAAATTATACCATAATGAACTATCTGTAGACCATCCAGAACAGACCTAAGATAGGGGACCTTATGTGGACTTTAAAAAACACAAATCCAACTTTCTAGTTTAAGTACCGAAAAAAGAGCTTCTTAATCTAGCCACCTATGTTCTCCATAATTTTGCTCTATGAAAATACATTCTAGGCTTGCAACTGGCACAAGCAATAATTAGAAAACCTAGCGTTCAATGAGTTAAATATGTATAAAGCTCAATTTTTCACAAGCTTGCTACAAAGTAAAGAAAAGTAGAATGGATGTGAATCTTTGTGTTCTAGAGAAAAACAAACAAAGAAACAAACACCATGAGATATCAGAAGGTGCACAAAAGAAGTTCTATGTGACAAAATTTTACATTGACAGCTTCAGTGCTTGAGAAAAAATCCCCTAAATGTGTATGTAAGGTATTTACAAAAACCTACTGAAAAAAAAATATATTTTTTTATTTCTTAAGTCAAATTTGTTTTTCTATTTTTGTCCAAAAATAAGGATTACAAGATGATAAATACAGACACTTTTTTCTCTTTATTTTCAAGAGAAAAGTAATCCATTAAAGAACAGCACAGCTAGAAATATATCACCACTTACAGATTCATACACAAATATGCCTAATAAATTACCTTCAACAGCAAACTACTCTCCTTCAAGCAAGCATAATAGCCTGAAAGATCCATAGCTGTGTAAAAACTAGACTTACTGATTACTGCATATTAGTACCTAATGAAATCAAGAAGAAACATTTCAAAACAAAGGTACATTCAAGAACTAGTAAGACTGAAAAGGTGCCTACAAAATTCACTGAAATCTTTTCATATTTCTAGTAGAAATCAAATAACAAGATATTCATTTTCACTACTTATACTGTTGTTTTTGCTAGCAAAAAGTGATTTTTTTTAATTTGGTATATTTATTTTTTGTCATTTTTGAGCTATAAGACGCTCCTATGATCCTCCTCAAGTATGCCAGTAAAAAAAATACTTAATGAGTATTACTTTATCTGTCTGTGAAATAAAATTGTAATCGTGCTCTCATTAGGTATCTTTGTATATCATAAAGCAAATTTACAGATATGAAATCAGTGTTAATCTTTCCTCTCAGGAGCAGCTTGCTTGTCCATAAGTAAAAAGTTTAGGTCCTAAGGATGAATAATCAGTATTCATAATTTATTCAGAGCTAACGTTCTCAAATCTAGCATGCCTAGTTTTAAAAGGAAAAAGAAAAAAATCCTATTTCAGTTTTTTTTTTTCCATATACCTCCTCAATTTTTTATTTATTTATAAATAGCACAGCATATAACCTCTAATTACTTTGCCATCACAGAATCACAGAGCTGTAGGAGTTGAAAGGGACATCCAAAGATCATCTAGTCTAACCCCTGCTAAAGCAGACTCTTTGGAGTAGGTTAAACAAGATAGTATCCAGGCAGGTTCTGAATATCTCCAGAGAAAGATTCCAGGCAGCCTTTTCTGGTGTTCCGTCACCCTCAAACTAAAGAAGTTCTTTCTCCTGTTCAGATGAAACTTCTGTGTTTCAGTTTATTCTCCCTGCTCCTCAACCTGTTGCTGGGCATTTCTGCAAAGGGCCTAGCCCCATCCACTTGACTTCTGCTCTTTAGATACTTATTAGCATCAAAAAGATTTAATCTTCTCCGATTGAACTATCCCAGGTCTCTTAGTCTTTCTCCAAAGGAGAGATATTCTGAGCCCTTCACTATCTTTGTAGTCGTTCACTGAACTCTAGAAATGACCTGTCTTTCTTGAATTGTTGAGCCAGAACTGGACATAGTACACTAGATGTGTCCTAGGCAGCATAGGAGGGAGGAAGATCATCTCCCTTGACTTGCTGGTCACAGACATATTAATGCACTACAGGATGTCCTTGGTCTTCTTGGCCACAGTGTCAGCCTACTGGCTCATGGACAACATGTTGTCCACCATGGTAACCAAGTCCTTCTCTGTAGAGCAGGTCATTCCCATAGCAATACTGGTGCATGTGGCCATTCCTCCCCAGGTAAAAAGCACGATCACGTTTAGGTTTATGGACAGAGCATCTCTTCTCCCAGCTATTATGGTATTGTTACAAAACAAAAATGAGAACAGCTTTACATTTATTGTGCTATTAAATATCTGTAAAAATGCACACATTTATATTAGAAATTCTCTCAATATATCTGATGTATTTGATTTCTTTATGTCATACAGCATGGACAAATACACTATGCATACAGAACTCTTCCTGCTTGCCAAAATCCTACAGCTGAACACTGAAATTAACACATCCAAGGTTTTGGAGTAAACATCAGTATTTTCTGTTCTTCTGACTATACTTTGCATGCTTTACCATTTCTTTTTTCTTTCACACTTTTCAGTAGTATATACAAATACTTGATTGTCAAACTATTGTGTGGAAACATGATTACCTATCAACTCCTAGCTTGTACTTCTTGGTAGTCAGTTCAGAAGATAAACAGCCCTCCACACAGCCTAAAAAAAAAAAAATGCTGAAGGTTGTCTATATGCACTTGTTTTGCTCTTGGAAGGGATGAAGATTTTTGTTTACTTATGACAAGCTTTAGGGAGTACTTTGTGACATAAATGTCTTGATCAAGTCTGTAGGAACATCCATGTCTCAGGGATTTACTGAAATGCTGTGTTTCAGGGATGCAGATATGTAAAAGCAGCTGCAGGTAGAGAAGAAAAGTTCAGGAAGCTCTAGAGACAACCTTATGATATCAATCTGTTACAATAATGCAGTGTTATATGAAGATTTACTCGCTTTTTGTAGATTGAAATACCCTGTTTGCTTCTACCATAGTCTACCATAGACAGTGCATTCTTTGTTTATGTACTCTTTTTGTCAGACAGATGGCAAATGTAGTTACAGATTTCAGAAGAACAAAGGTGGTGGAACAAACATTTAGAAAAAAAAATAAAAATGGAAAAAACAAAGCAAGCAGGAAAAATAAGACAAGTATTTTCCCAGGAAACAAAAACATTTGTAGTGGCTATTCCTTTTAATGTCAAACTTTTCATCCACGCAGCTATCAACAACTTGGGAAATGCTGATCCACACATCTCAATGTTAAATTTTGTTTCAAATTAGACTCATAAGAACAACCATATTTCTGAGAAAGAGGGACAACTTAGAATAAGTGCATTCATAAAAGTAGGATGTAAGGATCTCATTAGTTATCCTCCTTAGTAATACTGTCACTTAACAGGAAAAGAAGCATACAGGGCATAATCCTGCCATTTTTTATTACAGACAAATTACCTCTTCTAGGAGAGGATGAAAACAATCACAGTTTCATTAATTAATAGTTTTCATTTAGAGAAGGAAATTAAATGTTTCTAGGAGAAAAAAAATTCAGCATGTATTTCAATCATGTTGTCTAGTTACCTAAGATCATTTCTAGATAAAAAGATATATTGGATAAAACAGCTTCACACTACTCATATCCTAGTTCTTGGCCTTTTTTTAGGCACTGAAGTTTAAATGAAAACTTACCATTTAAATTAGAACTGTTCCCTTCTCCTCCCCTTATTTCTTCCCTTCAGTTCTCAATTTTGACTGGAATGCTGTAAGAGCAGCACTTAAACTAATTGCAATTTCTTGCTTTTGCTTCACCCACCCTTTTCACTTCATACGTTCATATAAAAGGAAGGGTGACCTGCTTCTTCTGAAGGTGATGCTAATACAGTTCAATAAATGGCAGAGAGAACAGGGTGACCTGAAATGGTGCAAGTCATATCAGAAAGGCATTTCATTTTTTTCTATTATGAAAATGAGATTTTCCTTTAAGCGTGTTTATTGAGCTGCAATAGCATAATGTAAAAGTAACATAGACTTAAGTAAGATGACCTCATTTATCATTCTGGGGTCAGCTAAATATGTTGGAAGCATTCTGAGCACTGGTTAAAGAAAAACAATTTTTCATGGAAGAAATTTCTTAATCCCTTTGGGATTGACTGTTCAAACTACAGCATACTGCTGAAGGAAGAGCATTGCCTTTATGTTCCCTCTCAGCATTCAGCATTTGCA
Source organism: Cyrtonyx montezumae (assembly GCF_038088225.1). Classification (NCBI taxonomy): domain Eukaryota; kingdom Metazoa; phylum Chordata; class Aves; order Galliformes; family Odontophoridae; genus Cyrtonyx; species Cyrtonyx montezumae. The sequence goes on along the minus strand of NW_027071936.1, from coordinate 20,791,646 downwards.
GAGCACCTGTGCACAAAGACAGTTGCAGTTGGAAGAAATGTTAACCGTGTTCAGCAATATGAAGAGAAACCCTACACCTGCTCTGAACTCATAGTTGCTAAAGAGGAGGAAAAGTGGGCAGCACAGCAGGCAAAGGTGTTTCACCAGGCTTTGTATCAGGATGATAAATTTTCAGAGGAGCACAGCTGTTTGGCTGCAATTCTTTATGCATAAATAATTTGGAAGGCCGGTATTTTTAAACTTTTAGTTACTTCTCCTGCTAGCCAAAATTATTCAAATGTGCTTAAGAACAGTGTTTAGAAGGAATTGATGAGGGGGTAGACAAGACAGTCAGCCGCTAACATGAAAATGTGCCTAAGGGTTCAGAACAAACAGTGCTCCTCACAACTGCTCCATGTCTCTGACCATATGTTGTTCATCTGTTCATTTCCCCAACCATTCACTTGGACTAGGATGGTAAGCTGTGCCAAATAAGCTTCCCAGGGAGTTTTTCCTTCAAAGATACAGAGGTGGAGGGCTGTATCATCTGAGCTAAACCAACCTGACCTCTCCCCTACAGGCATCTTTGAGTAAAAAAAAGATGGAAAACCCCAATAAATATTCTGTCTGCATCAATCACCTTGTCTAGCACAATTTCTCACGCAGATAGTTGACTTCTATAGCCCCTTAATTTCCTTTTCAAGGCTACTGTTTAACTCCCCAAACCACTGGGTGCTCATTCCTCTTAGCATCTTTCAAAGTAGACAAAGTTTTCTTGGTCTCTACTTCTGGAAAACCTGCTGGTATAGAGCAGTCAGCTGAAAGCTTCCCTCTATTTAAAAGGAACAGACAGCATTTTGAAGTTGCTACTCAGAAAAAGATGTTTTTAACAATAGTTCATTGTTTATTTTGAAATTTCCAAATGTTGATTTAATTCGTTTTGTGGAGTCTCCTGGCTCAATTTTAAGTCTTTCTAAAAATTCTTCTGGTTTCATATCAATTCCTTTTGGCTATTTCTATATTTTTAAGCATCTTCATTATTTACTGCATGTTGTTTCAACAGCAATATGTACACACAATCTGCTTTGCTGGAAAAGGATCTAACTGCAAACACTAGTTTCAGCTCTTCCTGTCCCAGAAAATCTAGGTCCTTTTTTTTTTTTTATCTAATGTATTTCCTTTCATAGCTAGGAAAACTGATTCTGCTAGTGAGGTACGCCTTTGAGGCAGTCTAACAAGAGTGAAGAGTTCTGTTCACTTAAATGCTGAAGGCACATAATACAGGTGTTTCCTTCATCTGAAACTCACTTTTTCCCTATGTACAGCATCCCAAACCTTTTCCCAGAGCTGCCCTTCTTTTTGTCCTCCTTTGTTCTGAGGCTCTGCTCTGTATGGACAGGGACAGCTTAGAGAAGGCAGGACCTAAGCCCAGAGTCAGCCAGCTGGTTCCCCAGTGGTTCACTCTTTAAAACACCACTGGCTCAGGCACTTGTCCTGTCTCCAGCTGCTGATCCAGATTTCCAGAAAAGGAACTTCAGCTGTTTATCCTGACTGTAAGGCAGTAATGCAGCTGTACGCATCAGTGAAGTTTGCAACTGTCCACGTAGCAGAAACACATCACTAGGTGCTACCAGCACCATTGGATTACGTTCACTGTAAATGTCATTTACGCCCGTACTGAGACAGAAGCAGATTCTTTTGTTTGAAGATTAGGTTTTCCCTTACAACAGGACATGAATTAGCACACTAACTTTGTTTTGGGCTTTCACACACAACCACCTAAACTCAATTTACACTTTTTTGTAGACTGGTAAGTAACAATATGTCCACAGAAATCATCTATTGTTTCTTCCTCACAGTTTCCCTCTCAGAGCTTTTTATTATTATCACTGTTCATGTATTTTTTATTTGAAGGAATATTTACCAGCAGCAAAGCAACAAAGAAAACAGATTGTTCATCTCTTACTACAGTTGCCTGGAGATCTTAGCCAAGACTACAAATTCTTAATCATTTTGGAAATAAAAGAACTCAAAGTTTCTTTTGTTTAACAAGTATTTACAACTTAAAAATTATTAAAAGCTAATTTTAAAAAAATATGTATTGGCAGTAATATGAACCTGAAGGAGACAATAATAAATCTGACAACCCTATGAACATATTTTTCTCAAATCAACAGATTAAAAAAAAAAATCTCTCTTCATAACCCACCCTCACAAATAAAAAAGTAAAAAAAAATTAAAAAATTGATGTCATTACCACAGTTAAAAATAATGTTTTGTTCCTAATTTTTTTCGTCTATAGCTCAAAGAGGAATAGTAAAGAATCACTGAAGCCTAAGCCAGTTTAAAATGGCAATGCCTTATTTCCTGTCATGTGTATCATTTAGAACACAAAGAACAACATAACTTTTTTTCTCCACTTGCAAACTGTTACCATCCTGACTTGAATACCTCTCATCAATTTCCACTTGAAACAAGGAAAATGTGTGAATTATTTCACTATGATTACGTATTACCATACAACATGGTAACTAACCATTTGTCTTGTCCAGGCCTCATTGAGTGAATAGGCATTTTCTTGAGCTGTATGTAAAATATATAATATAGTTAATGTACGTAAGTAACAAAGACTTCAACATACTTTTTATTTAAATATGAATAACAGGAAAAAAAAACCTGGGATATTTGACCTTAGTTTTGGTGCAATTAATGCATTAACATCTGGTTCTGTGGAAGTGGTTACAATTCCTGGCATTCATCAGAGATTTTTGATGAAATATTACTCAGTGCTCCATCTTTGAAAATTTTTGTTCATAAATATTAAAGTGAAGTCAAGAGTAAGGTTTAATTGTGCATCATGGGATATTTTCCTCTGTTAAGATAGGTCTTATAGAAGTCTAGTAAAGAGACATGACCAATTTTTTAATTTTAGTTCAATCCCTGACTGTAACTCTATACACTCCTTTTGAAAATGTGCAGGTAAGGTATTTTTGTCACCTGAAAATGGAGTTGTGAATATACAAAGAAGTTCATGAGTTTTCAGAGATCTTGAAAACTATTCTATAACTCCATTATCACAATGGAAAACGTGGCTACATATTTTTTAGTTGTTGTTTACAGGACTGTTTTTATCCAACGTATCAAAAAGCATGACTATATTACTGAGTTTGCCATAATTAAAGTTTCATTTCAAATGCTGTTATTGTCTGAAACATAGCAGAAATAAGGAGAATCTCACCTTGAAGACATATTTAATGCATTTAAATGAGCAATAAAGTAAAGAGATTTAGTTATGTCTTTCAGTGGTACCAAAGAAGCCATTTATTCTGTGTTGTGACAGAATCACTGAATGGCCTTGGTTGAAAATGACCTCAAAGTTTCCACCCCTCTGCTGGGGTCAGGGTTGCCAACCACTAGAGCAGGCTGCCCAAAGCCACGTCCATTTTCCTTGAGTGCCTCCAGGAATAAGGCATTCACAACCTCCATGGACAACCTGTTCCAGTATATCACCACCCCCTGAATGAAAAACTTCCTCCTTAATATCTAACCTAAATCTCCCCATCTTATTTTAAAACTATTCCCCCTTGCCCTATCACTATCAACCCATGTAAATAGTTGTTCCCCTTCCTGTTTATACACTCTCTTCAAGTATGGGAAGCCCACAGTGTGGTCTCTCAGGAGCCTTCTCTTATCCAAGCTAAAGAAGTCCAATTCCCTCAGCCTTTCTTCATAAGAGAAATGCTCCAGCCCTCTGATCATCTTAGTGGCCCTCCTCCGGACCCATTCTAAGAGCTCCACATCTTTCTTGTGCTGTGGGCTCCAGGCCTGGATGCAGTACTCCAGAAGGGGCCCTACAAGAGCCCAGTAGAGGGAGACAGTCACCTCCTTCTCCCTGGCCTACCAGGACCACCAAGTCCTTCTTCGCATGGCTACTCTCCAGAAGTTCCTCCCCCAGACTGTATAAATACCTGGGATTGCTCCAGCCTCATTATGCACACACAGGCCCACTTCTCCAGCTTGTCCAGGTCCCTCTAAACAGCTTCTCTTCTCTCCAGTGTATCAACTACACCACTCAGCTTGGTGCCATCCACAAACTTGCTGAGGTTGCACTCAATTCCATAATCTATGTCACTGATGAAGATGTTGAAAACTTGCACACAGGGGACAATACTCTTGACTGGCCTCCACCTAGACACAGAACCACTGATCACAGCCCTTTGCAACCAGTCAACTAGACTATTCAATGGATTACGAACTGTCTTTCAAATCCATACCTCTCCAATTTAGAGAGAAGGATGTAGTGAGGAACCATGTCAAAGGCCTTGCATTAGCCCAGATAGATGACATTTCTCACCCCTCCCCTGTCTACTGATGCTGTCACTCCATCATAGAAGGATACCAGATTGGTCAGGGAAGATCTGCCCTTGGTGAGGCCATGCTGACATCTCCATCTACATCCATTAACATGGTCCCCAAGAAGATCTGCTCCATGATCCTCCCAGGCAGGCACAGAGGTGAGGCTCACAAGCTTGTAAAACTCATCTTGTTATTTTCCACATCCCTTGCCAAGTTCAGCCTTGGATTTCCTGATCTTATCTCTACACATGCAGACAACATCCCTGTATTCTTCCCAGGCTACACAACCCTGCTTCAACTTCTCATACATTTCTCCCTTTTCCCTCAGTTTAAACTGCAGGTACTTGCTCAGCCATGCCAGTTGTTCACCTCGCCCTCCTTGATTTCTTCTGCTGAAGGATGGAGAGCTCTTGCACTCACAGAAAGGTGTCCTTAAAGAGTTGCCAGCTCTGTTGTGTTCCTAAGCCCATAAGGACAGTTTCCCAGGAGATCCAATCCAGCAATTCCTCAGTCACCCTGAAGTGTGCTCTCCTGATGTTCAGAGTCCTGACAACCTTCTGCCAGGTCTGCATTCCTCCAGATCACAGACTCCATCAGGGCATGCTCCAGCCCAGGCTGGATATTCATTATCATGTTACTGGTATTTATCATCAGTTTCCATAATGAAAACAGCAAAATGACTATCTATCAGTATTTCCTTTTATTGCCTAAGTATAAAATTTGGAATTAGCAGCTTTATTCTCCAAATTTTTTGATAGAACATCCCATTTCTTCAGTTCACCTGGCAACACCCCGATGAGACAAATTGATTTTAGAAATTTTTTTTTTAAATCAGGCTTCACTCAAGAACTGAAAGATAATCTGTTCTGGATCAGAATTATGTCAAATAAAAGCCTTTCAAATTTAAATTATATTATAATATTGTAATCGTTTAAAGTTGAGTATCTTAACATCTCATTCTTAAATTTTCAGTATTGGATCATACCTTTCACATTTGTGTATTCAGATGGAAATTTATGCAACTGATTATGTAATTCTTGTATAATGGGATATTAGCAGTAATATTTATTATTTGTATTGCATTAGTGTCTAGTGGTAAAATTAAGCTAGAGGCCCTTACTGCATTAGTCAATATAAAGATAGAGTCTCCTCAAATTGCAGCAAAGCAAGAATCCAGAAACATGAATGTTTAGCTGAACACATTAACACTCAACTCAAACTGCATTTGGTATCCACCTTCTATATCCATATATCCCAGACAAAATAGGGGATCAATAGGGAATTTTCTTTCAATTTTATCTTTTTAATCTTAAAAGCCACTGAATGAAAAATTAACATTTTCTGCATGTATTTTCACTAAAGCCCTAACAGAAAGGAGGATAATACTGCTTGAATGAGATGAGCAGGTGTAAGCAAGAGATCATGGACACAGAGAATCCTCAGTGCTGCTTTAAAGAAGTCTCTTGCCTGATCTACCTAGAAAGAATCAAGGTGTCTTCCAGACACTGAGCAAGATAAGATTCATGGTGCTTTTGCATTTAAATTCTCTTCCTCACAGAGACCTCATATCAATTGCTCTCAGATAGGCTTCAGCCCTCTGGAGTCCTCACTATCCAGTAGGCTCTGGAACTCCCCTTCCACCAACAGTTCTATAAGTGGAAATCACCATGAGTTAGAACAGGAAATTCAGGAATTAAAGATTCCCAGCACATACCCAGACATTCAGAGTTCTCATTAATCCAGATATTTTTGCACAAAGCAAGCTGGCAGATCTCCAGCAACTCTAAGATATTTACCTTACCGGAATAAAATAAAATAAAAGAAACAACTATCATAGAACTACTCACGTAACTTCATACGCAAGTTTTAATATTCTGTGTTACCCTTGACTCTGCTTGAGACAGATCATAAATGGAAGTTATATAAAATGATTTGCAGCTGTGAAAATTAGTTCACTGCACAATTTGCATAAAGTATCATCCATGACATTCATTGAATATCACAATAATAGTCATATGAAGGTGAACATCCATATGCTTGCAGGATCTAGGCCTAAAAATATAGGTCTTGGCAAGGTATGGAATCTCCAGGGGACTTGTAATCTAATTAAAACTGACAAAAGTGTTCTGATCCAAAAACTGGCTTTCTTTTTTTGCTAGGGCTTATTAAAAATTACAATTAAGGAGATGGTAGGTTGTTTTGGTTTATTGTCCCATACTGGTTCTACTTGAATGTAGTTTACAAGCAGCTAATTGTAATGTGAGTAGGCCTTTCCCTTTCTTTATGACTAGATGGTTTTGGATCTTATCACACAACCCATTTCTATCCTCATCATGAAGTTTCTGTACAATCTACATTAGAACACATCTTTCTAGCTATTGTTAAACAGCAAGAAATCCCCACTTTTGCTCTGCTTTCCTGGATGTGCTTCCCTAAATTGCCCCTTTTCCAACAAACATGAGAAGAGCAATAAGAGAGGCATGACTTTTAGTTTTTCCCATTATACTTCAGAACTACAATGTATCACTGATTATGAAGTATCTTCATGAGACGGAAAATGAAAGCCAAGAACTCAGTGCATCAAGTTAATAGCTACTAAAATCTACAATCCCAGTTTATCACTCTAGAAGCAAAACAAAGTCTTTACTCTTTCATTTAATCAGGATATTTATGCTGAATTTTAGGCAGTTTTATAATACATTCATGTCTGTAGGTAACTGTAAATACTTATAATTTTAAATATCACCAAGCATTTAATTTTATGTTTTTAGAAAAAAATACCTGGATTAATGGATATTGAAAAAAGAACTATATCCAATATTTTGCAAATATATATGTGCATGTGTCAGCTATTGATACAGAATATAGTCACAAGAAAATAGTGTTTGCCCACCAGCAAAAATGCCATCACAGTACCAGCCTCCATGCTCAACACTTCACAATTCTCCTCCACTCTTTCTAGCACATGATGTACAATGAAAAAATGTTCAATGCAATTCAGAATCGAATGACAGTATGAAGAAGTAAGGGTACAAACAGAAGCATCAGAATGTAGAATAAATACTGCTACATGTCACCAAATAAATAAGAGGACGTACCACAAGAAATTTATGACAACATCACGGAATAAAGAGAAAATTCATCTCCAGCTGGAAATAAATCATTCCACAACATGAAAAGATCAGAGAAACAGATAAGGAAACAGGAGACAGCAAAACTTCAAATTATATCTGCTGAACATACTAAAAAGCAGAGCCCACAAGAGTTAGTATATGTTTTATATTCACCACAAATTGCTCCTTACATGCACTTCCATATCAGCAAAAAATAAAAAATAAAAAAAGTATGTTTTTTCACTAGAAAACTCATGTGGGAATAGTACAGGTATAGTTAATTAGTTTGGTGACAGTATCAATATTTTACATCTGTTCTTGTTGCCAGAGAATTTAGGTACGGTGAAAACAATACCAAACCACTTAGGGACATATTTTTTTTAAATGCACTTGCAAAGCAAGATGTGCACAACAGGTGGCTGCAATTGTTCTAATCTGCAACACTCACTACACATCCAAAAGCATCAATGGTTCTGCCCCTTCACTCCAGCTCAAATGGGATGCATGGGGTTCTCCCACCAACCCAGGGTACCAGAACTCTCATTCCAGCTGCTCCAAGGTCCCTTTCTGTGGTCAAGCCCCAAAACTTCCTGGCTCAACCTCAGGCTCAGTCTATAGCATCAGAGGTTCGTTTATCTGTTTCTCAGCCTCCCTGATCTCATAAGAGGGGTTACTCTTATTTTTGTTATAAAAAGCTGGATGTTAATAACAGTTATATCTACTCATTCTTCATTTTTCTGATCATTATTAACCCAGCCCGAGCCAGAAAAATTTTTCATCTTAGTCAAATGTACAATGAAATATTAGTCAATATTATGCTTGGGAAGAGGCATTACTTTCAGATAGGCTTCACTCCATGACAACTGTGCATCATACAGCAAGCTTTGCTCAGAGTTCTCCAGTTATTTTACTGGAAAGGTGTCATGAGATTAATCATCTAAATTTTCAGATGCCAATCATGCTTTCATTCATTTGTTTTACCTTCTCTGGCAACATGATACAAAGGTTTGTTCGTTGGTTTTGCTTCCAGCATGCCCAGCCAGATTCTTCCTGAAGGTTCAGAACTACCACAGATAACAGTCAATAAAAGGACATCTAAAAAAAAAACCCCTTATATCTGTGTTATTAGTAAAAAGAGGTAAATATATTCATCTGATTTTTATTCAAATTAACACAAACACTGTAGTATCAAAAGGTTAGCCAAAACTCAGAAGTTATCAGATTCATATTGACTTAAGATTGCCTATGAAGAAAGCATGAAGAGTTGAAGCAAGGAAGTATACATATAAAATAGATAACTAAATAAAAATGGCACAAAAGAAGAAAGGAATAGATCTAAACAAAAAAAAAAATCTTCATCTGTAATAAACTGTTTTGATCATTCAAAATGGGCTTATCTTCTGAATCATGAGATCAAATTGTCATCCTTGTTAATATACCTATGCACTGCTGCGACATTAAAACCATTCCAAACAGATCATTAGCAGAAGGTCTTTTACATGATATTACGTAAGATACTGCTGTAATGGAAGCCCATCAAAGTTACAATTTATAGTTCTGCTTATTCATTTTCAATGCTTTTTTGAACACCTGCGTAGGAAACAACAATCTCACAGTAATTCCATATCGCTATTGTAATGCAATGGAAAGCACAGCAATAAAAGCAGAGCAGCAAGGACCCAGCCTACAGCAAGTGAGGACTTGCTCAAGTACAACAGCTACAGACACGAAAACAAAGGCAAGCAGCTGCTTACCTTCAGAAGGCCTCAGACACACAGAAATCTCCAACAAAATACTTCTGCTGCTAACCCTTAAATGTGGTCTGAGAAGTGCATTGCCTGCACCTGAGTACCCATGGGTTGGCCCTGCCTTCTTACCAGGTGCTCAGTCACTGATTCAAGCTGTGATAGAGCATTTCCACTACAGCTATCAAACAGTCACATACATTTTTCCAGATTTCAGAGAAATGAGCTTTCATGTTCTCTCTAGCAAATAGGATTTTATAAAACTGAATATAAATTAAATTCGATTGTTCCTTATGTTATTGCTAGTATTTGCATTTCATTTAGCTCAGACTGTTGCTGTTTCACACTTCCTTCATGCTTAGTTTCTAACTGTATTCTCAGATGCTAATCCAATACTGCATTTTCAGCCTGACATTTCTCTGTCTGGACCCTTTTGGCCAAATTTCACAGGGTTTATCATTACCTTGGCTTCTGAGAGTCAAGCTGTTTGCATTTTTATGCTTCTCAGGCTCTCAAACAAACAAGTCACTAGAATCCTTATAAACATTCTCTGCTTTTGCTTTGGGTTATCTAATGTAGACTAATGGCTTTTGACTCTTTTTGCATTTTTTTCACTGCAGGTGTTCTGGAAATTTGACTGTAAATCACCACCACAGACAGTCGGTGAAAATGTTCTGTGATAAAATATAAAGCAAACAATAAGTGTTATAAATCTGCTAAGCACACTGCCCTTATATGATTTGGCTTCTTAAGGATTTTTTGCAGAACAATCTTTTCAATAGGAATTTGATCCTAAGCAGGATTCACTTAGCTTAGTGTTTATATTCAAGATCAAACTGCCATATCTGTGGCAAAAAAAAGAATCCAGTACTTCCACATTCACAATTGCTGGAATAATAAATGCCGTTTCCTTCCTTGGCAGCTTCACAAGACTAGCTTTGAAGATTTTGTTTGTTGATTTCTTTGCCTTCGTAACTGAAACTGTTCAGAAGATTCCACAGGAATTCAGTATCTTTTTGGGAAAACCAAAACTGACAAAGTTTTTTTTTTAACAAACCCACAATTCATTTAAAAAAGAATGTTAAAATCTGGCTGTGAGGCTTGTGTTACATCTAGACTGTCAGCACCCTTGAGTCTCATGTTTCATGATTGCATTTTTTTGGGGGGGAAAAAATATAATAGCTACTAGAAGAAATAAGTGACTTCAACGAGAAAAATAAACAAAAACAGACGATATAATTTCATGTCTCTTTTTTTTCCCCAGTATTTAATGTTTCTCAGTGTTCATTCATAACGCAAAACAGTAAGAGAACAAAAAAATCATAACAAAATATGCTACTACTATACTCAAAACCCAATAAAAAAGCTGCAGAATGGTTAGTAATCTCCCAGAACAGACAGTTTAGCTTCACCGACATAAATATTTCTTGCTAGTTGACCTTTATCCATAAGGTAAAAGTTAAATTACTTTATTATGTGGATGCTTTGAGCATGTTGTAAAGGGTAAATAACAAGAATCCAGGCACTGCATAAAAGAGGCTGATGAGCAGTAACAAGGGAAAGAAGGAAAGAATTTTGTCTTCTGAACTAGGAGTCAAAATTCAAATAATACAATCCTTAGAGTTGGAAAGGACCTTTAAAGGTCATCTAGTCCAACTCCCCTGCAATGAACAGGGACATGCACAGCTAGTTTAGGTTGCTCAGAGCTCCTCCAGCCTGACCTCAAGTGTCTTCATGGACAAGGCCTCCACCACATCTAAGTGCCTCACCACTCTCGCTCTGAAAGACTTTTTCCTTTTATCTAATCTAAATCTACATAACCCTCCCATTTTAGTTTGAAACCATTTCCCCTCATCCTACTAAAGAGTCTGTGCTCTTCTTTCTTGAAGCTCCCCTTTAAACACTGAAAGGTAGCACTCATGCCACCTCAGAGCCTTCTCCAGGTTGAGATGTCAATGCTTTATTGACATGTACAACATTTTTATAAAAGATGATTGAAAATGTTTTCCAATATACTGCAGATTGACTGTCCAGATGACTGAAATTAAATTAATATTGAACTTCTTTATAGATCAAATCAAAGAAAAAATTTCAGAAATATAGCATACTGAGGTTTTCTTCAGCCTTGTAAAATATCATTAGATATTTAAGGTTAAAGACAGCCTTGTTATTTCAGTGACAAAATAGAGCACTGATTTGCAGAAAGTGATTATCAAGCTGCTCCTACTGCTCAGTGTTGAATTCTATAAAAATAAAGTACATGGTGTCTTACAAGTCTTGAAAAGAAGCAACTGTAAAATGTCCAGGAAAGAAAGAGTCCTTCCCTTTAGACTTCAAAATTGCATGACATTTCATATTTAAATAGACACAAACTTGACATCCAAGTATTACATTCTAAATACTTCAAGTGCTATGTTCTATAAAATCCTTACTCATGTTTTCTAGAATAGGCCAGAATTTTCAAGATGAATGGACATATCATTTTTAGGGACTGTACAGTCTGTTCATTACTTTTCTATACATACTTATAAGTTTTAATGGACAGAAACTATTGTTGTGAGCCCCTTTTCGGAGTAATCTTATGCAAATGCATAAGACAGAAATCAAATATACGCTGCTAAAAATATAGATACTTAAGTCCAGACTAGGTCTTTGAAGATTTTCAGAGTAAGTAAAATGAAGCCTGTTTCCCTCTTCATTCTGGTGAAGGGAAGAAATGGGGTCACTTCTTTGAATTTCATAGGTATCAAACACTTGGATCTTTCATTTATCTCAGGTAACTAACTTACATAATTTGACAGTTATGAGATAAATATTATTGTGAAAATGCTATTATTGTTAAGACAGTTCAAAAAAGTGACTTGGCTTTACTGCTCTGTGAAATAAGAGCATCACATACGCATTTTTAGAATGTGATCAAAAATAAGGTTTGTTACTTTATTTTTCAGAAATATTAACACCCCAAACCTCTTCTGTTGTCACAGTAGATCTCATCTGCGGGATGACAACTGAACTCTAGGTAGATGGAGAATATAATTAAAAGAGCCACAAGGTGCCCAATTCTCAAAGATAAAAGTAGCAGCAATAGAGATGAACTTTTGTTCCTCTTGAAGAGAATACAGGGAACAACTACAGCTCATAAGAAATGGAAATAAAATTTAAAGATCTGTTTGTAACAATTATCTAGGTATCGAAGAAAATATTGGAAGCTGTCATTTGCTCTTTTCTCTCCACTCTTTCTGTAGTTTCTACGAACACTCAAATTTGTTGATAATTTATTTCACAAAAGACACTTATTTTCACTAGATAATTTTGTTTGTTTGTTTGTTTCTCTGTTTTTAAAGAATATTGAGATAATACAGCTTGTTCAGCAGAGAAATATTATTTTGCTAAAGGTGGCTTTTGAGTATCACTGAGAGTGGGAGTCAATGGAAATAATAGAGTGAAAATAAATAACTGAATTGGTACTTTATCTATTAAATTTAAAGCATTCGTAAAAAATACCCATATGTACAACACAGAGAAGAAAAAAGGAATAGCAGCCCTCTCAAATTGTCATTAAGCTTTATTCTTACTGAAAACATTATTTATTTCACAGAATAGCTCAAATAGATAAGTAAATTGCATGAAGTTTAAGCTTCCATCACAAACACAGACCAAACAATAGCAGAAGGCTAAATGCAGAATCTGAACAGAAAACTTTCCTGGGATAATCTTTTCTAGCTGTGGGTATTTGACAGAGACAATGGCAGTACTAGCACATTCATGGGATAACTACTAGTTTTGACCAAAGAAAAGTCTAAGAAAGTTTTCAGGAGAAATAATCAATAGAGATATCTGCCTCTGGTTACTTGAATCCCTGAAAGGAAATTATAAAGTGAAATACAGAAGTATGTATTTCACACATGCAAGAAGTATTGAGTATAAAAAAAACCTGTTTTAATTTCATTCTCTCCTAAAGGAAAAAAAAACTGAAAGCCTAGAATTTTGACTGGTGATGAAAGCCAGATTGGCTTGACTATTGAGGTGAGCCACAACTTCAGTTCTGCCTTCTTAACAAAGTAGTAGCACTGCTTACTTAATATTAAAGGCAGAGGAACATTTAAAAACAAGACTCCTGCAAATTAAACTATATTGAAGATATATGGCAACAGCTGCCCATGATCCGTACCTACTACTAGTTAATATGTTTGTTCTAGTTTACAAAAGCTGACATTGGCTGTTATAAGTTTTGCCTATGAGCTGATTCTGAGCAGCACCTAACTTCCAGGTTTCTGACTGTTTGCAGTAAGGGGCACATGAGGGTTACTGCTCAGACAGGAAAATTATTCAGTTCATGTTCCTGAACTTGGGAGCTCAGAGACTGTTTGGATAGTTCTGTCGGCTCTGAAACACATACATCTCAAAATGCTGCTTTTTGTACAAGGGCAATATATATCATTTATGACTGCCATTTAAATATTTTACTTTTATCCCCCAATACTTGGATAAATTTGCTATCAGTATGTTTCTCTAGATTGTTACAGATGATATTGCAGCCTACCTTTTTTTTTTTTATAAATCTTAAACCTACAGTTCACTGATGCATATGCCAGAAAAGTGATATTAAGCTTGTTTACCCCTAAAAAGTCACTATCCTGATGGTCTTTGTCATAAATCAGAAGTCTGATTCTGAAGACCACCTACAAACATTTTTAATACTGTGTATGAAAACAGCCTTATTTATTAAAATAATTACCCCATTTTGGTAGGGCTCTCTGTGGACTCATGAACTACCCAATCAAAATTAATTGCATGCCCAAAACATAAAACAATATATAGAGAAATGACGTTATACACGTATTTTACACAAACAATATATTTGTAGTAAATATGCTTAGAAATTATGATTCATCTGAACATTTTTATTTCAGTTATGTGATGTATAATTTACAGGAGATACAGACCAGGTTAAAGGATGTATTATGAGTGCCTAATCAGAGGGAATTTTAACCTTATGGATAAGAATAACAAAAACAAAACAAAACAAAAAAACATTGCTTTCTGGGTTTTCATTAATGAAACAGAAGAGTTGCAACATGCAGTAATGAGTGTCAGAAGCAGAGGAATCAGTGGAGCAGATTTCTGAGGGATTAAAGTTTTTCTTTGTGTATGTATAAAGAAAAAGATTTATTAAAAAGTGTTGCTGAGGAACAGAAGGAAAACATTCCCTTTCTTTCAAAATGCATTTTCCATAGCCGCCTTAAGAACAGTAACAGTAAATAGAAAAGCTAAGTGAAGAATTACAATAGTATGTGCACTTATAAAAAAGAAAAGAATTGCAAAAATTCTGTCCAGCTGTTCAAAAAAAAAAAAAAAAAAAAGTAGGATTAATGTGCCTTTGTGTATCAGATTTGCAAGAATGCAAATATTGCAGCTTTTGGTCAGCTGGTTTAGAGATTAATTTCAAAGAAGTGACTTTTTTTTCCTTAAGGAAATACACTAACAATAGACAGGTCATAAGTATGCAAAGAGGGCTGATTCTGCCATAAAAGCAGAATAGGTTGCCAACTAGAGCAGCAAAATACCACAGGCAGCAAAATTAATTGTGAACATGGTTTGTGGATCTGCAGATTTTTTCTGCATTGTGTCCAAATGCGTGTCTTTTTAACTTGTACACCATTGAATGGATCATCCAGTGGATCCAGTAAATCTGACACAAATGGGCATTTAAAACTGCAGGGTTATATCTAAAAAAGCCTTTGTATTATCAGAAAGTTTATTATTGGATAAAATATATAACTTTGCTTGAAACACATCATTACCAAACAACCTGATGATTTTTTCTTTCAAGTTTCCCTAAATTGTCACCTAAAAGTACATTGTTGAATGCAATAGTTTTACTCTTTATAAAGGCACCTCAGACAATTTGTGGACTAGATTTAAAAACAAAATAAAGTGAGCACATACAGAAACAACACAACAAAACAGAGGATTTGACAATTTCTTTCATTTCTAAACCTGAACTGCTTCCTCCTTGGTGGAAAATGTTGGAATTCCTTATGAAATAAACCCAGAAGTACAGATGACATAAAGAAAAACTTGTAAGACTTAACTAAAAGAACTTTAAATTGAAAGGTATTGTATTAAAAATTAATATACAGAAACTTTAAGAACACTATGAACTCACACCACCATCCTTTACTATTTCCATGTGCTCTCTGTCTTTAATAGGATAGGTTTGTGCCTTTACAAATAGTCCTGAAAAGCCTAAAGTTCATAAGATAAAAGAATGTACATTCTACAAAACTATAATAACTGTCTTTCAGACTGCTCTTGTACAGCACTTCAGAAGCACTAAACATCTTTGGTAAGAACTCATAATGTGAAGGAAAACATCTGTAAGCTTTGTGGTTTGCCTGTGAAAATTAAAACTGGAAGGAAACAAAGAAGTGGGGAAGGAGGAAATGAAGGAGTAAAAAACGGAAGGACGGAGGAAGAGTGAGAGGCCAGAGTTCAAAGAAGGAAGAGAGGAAGGAACTGAATTTTGCACAGAGTAATACAAGAGGTGTGATGAAGAAAATTATGTCTGGGCTAAGAAATAAGCATTACTACATGCCAGATAGACAAGATGAGAGGTTTGCAGAATGAAGGCCAAAGAAACTGCAGATATATTTTAAAAATTCTAGTATTTTCATTTGTTACTGTGGGGTTTAAGTTGGCAGTGACATATTATTTTGGCATGTTAGCAGTCTGCTTTCTTTGTGTTTGAGACTCAGCAGAGATGCTATATAAGTGTGTAAGGGTCTATGTTTATTAAAGAAATTTCAAGAGCACATTGTAGTGATGCTTTATAACATCGTTTATAAAAGCCTTTATATACATCAGTGTCTCAGGGGTTACTATAAGACCCAAATGCTGGGATTTGGACATTTTGGCACTGCATAGACATAAAATGCTAGACATGATATGATGATCATAATTAATTGATTAATAATGATGAGAAACAATATTAACTTTTATCTGGGTGAGGAGGTAGTCAAGTTTACAACTACGTATTTAAATGCATATTGTATCTACAATGTTAATATGGCCAAAGTAAACAAACAATGCATTTCTATAACACATTTCATTTTTGTATTTCTACATATAATTTTCTGTCTTGCACAGCCTGAGGTATATGAGGGCTGTTCTGAAAGTAGTGCCTCTTCTTTTATTTTGTTGGCCCACAGTGTCAGAGGCGGAGGTTGGTGGTATGACTGTAGATGCTGAACACTCCCATCAATACTTCATTACAAATTGTTGCTGTGTAACAGATGGCAACAGAGGGGCAGTCTGACAGAATGGCATCTGATACAGAAATGCATATGAAGCGAAGGCGTGACATGAATTTTTCCATGCCGAAAAATTAAATGTTTATGGAAACCATCAGTGGAATGTTAGTACAGTGAGGCTGTGGGTGTTGCATGTAAGCAGTGGCAACGACAATGTCGAAAGACAAGATAACAATCTGGATAATAGTGTACTGCTGACATTGCATGAAGTGAAAAAAGTCTCAATTAGCTCATCCATGTGAACCAGCTAACAGTAGTGACTAAAATAAAATAAACAGATAAATAAAAGCCAAAATAAAAGCTAGCAGTGGTGACTAAAAATAGTGCATTATATCTGAAAGATTGCTCTAACAAATGGTGTGATTAAGCTCTTTGTATCTGTTGTATTTTCCACAGAAAAAAATAGGAGGTATTACTTTCAGAGTTACAAATGTATATTCAAAATAAAAAAGACTTCTAAAATACATGTGAATATTCCTTTTCAATGGCTGTATAATCAACACTACTTTAAACTTCTACCCTTTTATCAGAAATGAAATGGTATACCTGAAAAGAGTAATTTTTGGACTTCTATCACTGTATTTGAGTAACGTGGGAGAATTTTATATCATTGAAGAGCCAGAGTTTCACATGTTAATGAAAGTAATTATTATTATTTCTCACAACTTTATATTTCACTTGAGGCCAGTCTAAATATGAATGTTCATTTACGTACATGCACATGTTTTTATGTAATAGAATATATGTATACCTATATATAATCTTCATTCTCTTTATATTCATCATTATGTGATAAACTACATCTTTCTAATAAAATGAGCATTATTGACATTAAAAATACATATAAATAAAATAAAGATTTTTTTCGTCAGTTTTTAATTTTCATCTAAGCTTATTTTAACTTTCTTCATCCAAAATAAGGAGTGAAATTGCCAGAGCACTGTAAGAAACAATTTTTCTAAATGCTTTTGATACAATTACAATATTTTATTGCACAGGAAAACTAATGCACTGGATAGATCAAGTAAGGGACTGATACAAGTAAATAATTGCCAATATACTGTTCAGGCTCTTCAGGAATTTTTATTGACCAATCAACATGAGTGAAACACCCATTAAATCATTAGCTGCTCAGAAGAGCTGAGACTATGACTCATTTGGCATGGTTTATTAACTAACTCTATCCCATACAGAGGAAAATGTATTGCAGTCTATCATATCGCCGCTTTAATTTCCATTTTCATACCAACAGCTTCATACTGTGCCTATGAACACGTTATGCACCTACTTTCCATCTTCTGTTCATTTTGGATAATATGACAGGACGAGAGGGAATGGCCACAAGTTGAACTGAGGAAGATTTAGATTAGAATTGTGGAAAAAATTTTTCTCTGAAAGAGTGGTCAGGCACTAGAATGGCCTGCCTAGGGAGGTGGTTGAGGCACCATCCCTAGCGCTGTTCAAGAAGCGTTTAGATGAGGTGCTAAGGGATTTGATTTAGTAGTTCAGTGGGTAGGGATGGTGATAGGAGGATGGTTGGACTAGATGATCTTGTAGGTCCTTTCCAACCTAACGTATCTATGAATAGTTATCAGAACCTGCTACCCAGCTGATCATTATGTTTTTTTGGGATTGATCTGTCATTGCACAGTATCTAATGCCTACATTAGTTTTCTATGTACTCTATAAAATGCCAGAGAAGAAATTAATCAACATCGCTGTTTTGTGTAACTTGAGAGAAGCATACAGTTCAATTTATAGTAACGGGAAATGACCATGTAAGTACCAGAAGAGTTCAGCACAACCATTGCTCAGATCTTACCGTATTGGAACAGCTCTGAGAGACTGTATGTGATTAAAGAGACTTGGAAGGTTAAAGGACAAAAATCACGGCTCAAAAAAAAAAAAAAAAAGGGGAAAACAATCAGTGTGGAAGTAGATATAACTGATTTGGATTACAAGATACATGCTACAATTGTTATCCTGTATTGAGGCAAAATGGTAGCAAAAGTTCTGTATTTGAAAACAAAGTTCTGAGAAAATTGAAGGGTTTTATCCAGTTCAGAAGAGGTTGCTACTACCTTAGGAATTGACTATTTCAGGCTTTTATATTTTCATGTTGCCCAGATTAGCTGTTTGAGAAAAATGTTGATATTTTTTTTCTGACAGTGTTCTGTCAGTTCTGTTCTGACCTCTGTATCTTGGATGTGTCTGAATGTAAAGCTAATCTGCATTAATTCAACTTTCCAACTTGTGATAAGAACATTTATGCTTATAAGGTCATCTCTAATCAATGGTCTGTTGCCTGAAAATCTTTCAGAAAAATAGCATTAAAAATTTAGAATTAACATGAAAGCTGTTTTTTCTTTCCCACTATTGTGTGAAATAAAAATGAAGAAAAGCTTTTCTTTCATATAAGGTTTCTCTGACAATTAGATGAATCACATGATTACCCGTCAGTGCTAATGAGCATCAAATATATCTGCACATGATGATATATGCAGATGTACATAGATTTATGGTGAGCAATCAGGTACAAATTTCACCAGAATCTTCTTCACCAAACTCTTAAGGATTAAATGGAATTACATTAAAACATTCTAAGAGTTTTTTTAGAAAACATTTTGCAGGACATTCCACAGTGTCAGTTCTTTCATCATGCAGGTCAGGCACAGGACTGGAACACGTTTTTCCACACTTCCATAAGTAGTAAAACTAGTTTTCCTAAGTGAGGAAAGCAGAAAATGATGTGGAGCAGGTGGTGAATCTAAGTTATATAAGGAATCAAATCACAGAGTGAGGTTGTCTGAGCAAACCCTCATTCTACATGTTAGTTTTCTTCATTTTTACAGAACAGTTTTTCTGAATGTAAGTCACTTCCTCTGTTGTTGCAGCTGAACAGACTTCAAAACTAAGTTCAAGCAATGGAGAACTTTCTCAAACTCACAAACATGATCAATGATTAATGAAAACATGGTCAGATCTGCAGTCTGCAAACAACAAATAAATTCAGGATTTTAATCAGTAGAATAATTTGCAAAGCAAACCAAGTCAAAGCTCTTCATCATACTAAAATTTGAATATACTTTAAAATAGCAAAATGCATCAAGGTAGAATGCAATTAGCTCAGAAAGAGCAGCATCTGCTGTTTATCTTCCTTCTTTTTTCTCTTTTCACTTCTACCACACATGGTGTTATCCAGCACTAGTCTCAAGGAAGAGATCTGGCTGACACCCAGAACTTCTCCCTGAAAGGTCAGCTAAATTTCAGCTTTCTGCTACTTGCCTCACTGCTTATCATGGCTCAGGAGAGGCTGGAGGAGGATAAGACCTGCTTCTTTATTGAAGCTATGCCCTTACTAAGGGAAGATTTGCTGGGCCTTTACAGTACACTACTTCACAGTGGTTGTATGGTCATTATGAGTGTTTCATGACCCTGCCTAAGGGCATTTCTCTATTCAGTCATTTCTACAAACTGTTACAGTAATAGTTTGCATGAACTCAACATATTCCCCGATCTTGATCCTCTCTCCTTATGAGCTCTGGGTAAAAATTGGCCGCAGTATATCTAGGTGTTGCTAAATATTACTTTAATGCCTTCCCACTGACTGGGGACTATGTTGAAGATTTAGTGGGACCTCAGACTGTGATGGTACTCTTCTTTTTATGCTGTAAAAGACTCTCCCAGTTAGAGATAGTAATCTGTCTTAAAGTGTAAGATGAAGGCATTCTTACTGCTCTTCTGGCTGACCACATAATAAGATTTAAGTGCAGACTATCTATTGTGCAAGAATGAAAAAACTTGCATGTTTGGAAACAAATAGAAGGTCTGGCTGTAAAGTTCTAGAGGGACAAGCTGATTGATCTGTGCACAAACTCATATTGCTCAATGGGATATGTTTACCTTAGGAGTTTTAACAGGAATTAATAACTACAGACTCTTTTCTGTAACTTTTTGTGTTAGTAAGTATCAGACAGCAAATCTGTCCAAATAACAGGCAGACTAATTAATAAAACTCATTTAAAAATAGATATATATTTATTTTTCTATTTTATAGTAGTCACATTGATCAAAAGAAGCGTAAGGAAAAATAGATTTGTAATTGAAGGAGCAGTACAATCTCCCAATAATAATCAGATTTGCAAAGATATTACTAGAGAACATTTATGAATGACCTTGAGACATGAAAACTGTCAGAATGCCTTTTAGCTAGTAAACACTGGGTGAAGAGTGTGTCGTGATACAGGAGTAACAAAGAGGAGTAAAAATGAAGTTCATTTGAGCATCTAACACTGAAATAATATTGAGAGCAGCTAAAACCTAAGATCAGTTTCCAGACCTGGAAAATGATCCATACATAAGGTGCAATTCCGAGTAGCATACTCTGATACAAAAATTAATTTTCATAGATAAGAATTCTTCCGTCACTGAATTTTGTCCTCATGTTCCTTCATTTCTCTGAGTGTCAAATAATAACTACAACACTCATTCTGGGAAGACTTTTTGAATTCTCCCACTAAAAAAATCATGCATATCACAAATGTCTGTGACACAATCCAGTTGCGTCCCATTTGATTTTCTTCCTGACAGTTCTTTCCAGTATAATGAAAAGATAAGGTTTCAAATATCAGGTAAGAGAAATAGATCATACAAAATTGCTCCTATATAATATCTTGCAACATAAATGTTACACTGATGTTGAATTCTTCTAAGTTTCATCTTTTACTTTTTTTTTTTCAAAACTTATGCTCCTCTTTTCCCTCTCTTCTTCCTTTTCATCCTTAATGACAGTGCCTCAAAAATAAAATTTTCATACACACATAGTTTGGAAGTTCCATCTAAGACAGTGGTTCACATACAGCAGAAATGTGCACATTAGCTTTCTCCTTTCATTTTCCAGTGGAAAAAAGAAATAGGAACCAATGGGAAATTCACACCACATTTACTGTTTCCAAAATGTTCCCCTTTGATTCAACCACCTACAGAAATAATAATGTATCTCTGGAAAGACCTGGTAGATTTAAAAGTTTCTTTCAAATCTCCTTGAAGTAGAAAAAATGATGATATTAGAAAGAGAAGTTCCACACAGGAGAGCTTTGGTGCTGCACTGTTCTTGTAATGCCAAAGTAGATTCAACTCAGGAACTACTCTAATCTATCCTTTTTTAGTACGTACACAATATAAAAAAAAAGTTGATCTTTCTAAAGGAAGGAATTATTATTTTTTTTTTTGTACTATTTCTCATTATAGTATCATCCATTCATTCACAATAGGTTTTCTTTTCATGTGCTGGATTAAAGCTTGTGGTTGGATAATTCTTACATTGTAATAAAGTAACACTTTTTACTACAATTGAGAGCTTTTAGATAGAATGGACGCTTCAGGATGTATATGAAATAATGAAATAATTCAGGAAGAATTAATCTCACCATTATACCCTTTTATTCTTATTCTTTATTCTTCTTATTCTTTTATGATCATAAATAGATACATCTATTACAAAAAGAGAAGAAACACAACATCATGCAGTATGATCTGCGAGCAAAACATTAAAAGTTATATGGCTTTATTTTTTTTGCTTGCATGTTCCACACAGTAACAGCAGAAATGGCTCTTCCTCTCTGCAACTAAAAGAAATGGGAATCTTAGATGAATAAGGGTTTTTTTGTTGCTTTTTTGTTTTTTTTTCCTGTTTGGGTAGAAGCACAGAGAAAATAAAATTTGTGCAGCAATGAATCCTAGAACTTTGTTAAATTATTTCTTTGCAGTTGTTTTATAGTCTTCACCTAAAGAGCATGTAATAAGAAAGATCAAATTTTTTTTATCCTTTCTTTCAGGTTGCTCCATATATGGAACTGATGGTTCACATTCTATCCCAAAGTAGAGTTGATTCACATTCAGACAGTTTTAAGTGTTGTCAGCTGAAATTGCATCAAATCAAAATAATTCTTTTTGTTATTATTATTTGTCTAAAGAGAAGTAGAGAAATGTTCACTTTTAAAAACTATTGAAAAACATTCACAAGTGCCATAATAGTTTGGCAATATCATTTTTGGGATATGCTTGTTAGTCACACCTCTATGCATGCTTTTTTAGTCACTGAAATTTAAAATACCATCATAAGAATGAAGCACAACACCCACCTGACTTTCTTTCCAAGCCACACCTAGACATTTGTTTCATTTCAGACTGAGAAGAAAGAAGTTCAGTGTCAGCCCAGAGATTTTTGAGAAATTTGGTTTGTGATTATTTTAAGTTCCCGGAGTTAGGTGATAATTATAGCTAAAATTATAACTTAGCATGTTTAATTTCATGGTGCTCTATGAGTCAAAAATTAAAATAAGAGATTTTTTTATTTTTTTTACAGGGAACCTGTAACTTTCACTGCATATGTGTTGTGCTTTAACCTGGCAGGTGGCTAAATGCCGCATGTCCTTTTGCTCATTTCCCCTACTCCCAGTGGGATTGGCTGAGAATTAGGGAAAAAAAATGATAGTATAACTCGTAGGCAGAGATACAAACTTTTTACTAGGACAGAAGAGATAAATAATTATAATTGTAATAATATATGTGTGTATATATAGTCTTTTTTTTTTTTTTTTAATTTTAATGTATGTACATAGCTGGGCATCAGTCAGCAATTCCTCCATGTATCTCTTCGTTTTGGTATATATATATGTCTCTATCTATCTATATATACACATACAAATACATAAACAACTGTGAAGATGCTGTGTAGAACAGTGACTGGGAAATTCATACATTTTCTTGCCTATAAGAATAACTTAAAAGAAACATTTTCAGGGGAAAAAAAAGCAAATAATTTTCAGTCATATTTTTTGATTGGTAGAAAGCCTTGAAGATGAACACAGTGGACACAAATTTTGGAGATGCAAAAGAGGCTGGGAGATGGAAGAAAGGCAGCAAATATTCCTGCAAATATTGAGATCTTCAATTAATTTCTGGTTTACTCCATGCTGCTCTTTCCTCAGTTTTAGCTACCACTTTATGTTTGCAAAGAATTGTTTCCTGATATTTAGGTGGAATCTCTAGTATACCAGTTTTTGCCAACTGCTTCTTCAACTGAGTACCACTGAAAAGAGTTGTTCCCTGGTATATTGAGGTCTCTCTTGTAGTACAGGACCCAGACCCAGAACTAGATACAGTACTCAAGATGCTGGCTCATCAGCACTGAGTAAGAGGAGAAACCTCTCTTGATCGGATGTCAATATTTTGCCTAGTGCAGCCATTAATCCCACTGGCATTCTTAGCAGCAAGGGAGCATTCCTGGATTACATTCAACTTGCTTTTCACCAGGACTCCCCTGTCCTTTTCTTTCCATCAAGGTAGACGTCCCCCAGCAACCATAGGTGCCTAGGTTTGTTCCTGCCCAGGTGAAGGACTGCACTACTGAACTGACATGCAAATCACAGCACTGCATTACAATTCCTATGTGAAATCTCTGGCCCCAGAAATGTTATTAATGAAACGAAACAGACTTCTTAATATTAATTTTTGCTTCTTTGTCTAGGATGATTTTCCAGCATTATCTGTTACAGCAAGCTGCATGCCATTTGAAGCAATAGTCCTATTACAAGAATCTTTGATTGTTCTCACTTGTGTTTTTTAGCTTTTATTTATTTTTCCTCCTAATTCTCTGTTGGCTGTTATTACAGCTTATTCAAAAGCAGATAAGAACAAAGTTATTAACAATGCAGAACACATAGCAGGCAGTGGAGGTGGTGACTTGAGAAACCAAAGAAACATGTTTCTTTCTTGGTAAAGAAAAGTGCCTACTCTATGAATACCTTCCTTCACTTTTAACAGTTACTTCAGTAGTGAGAAACATCCAGAGTTTAGAGCAAATTGTTGACTTTTTCCATATTGAGGCATTGTCACCCATCTCTCATGTTTTCCAGCTTACAGAGTATACACTTTGTATAAAAACTAAAATTATGATTTGCACTAAAGTCTGTCATGATGCACAGTGTTGGCATTTACCTCTATTTTGCATAGAAACGCACCAAAAAAATCTATAAATATTAGGAATACTTATATTTTTCTCTGCCAAAGAACTATTATTTCACTTATGTATCAGAAATATAATCTATATTTACTCATGGTAGGAATGAAAGAATTACAGTTTTTACTAACAATAGCACCAGGACAAACACTTTTTGATCATTTGCCTTTTAACAGTATTTTGCCTTCTCCCACCTCTCCTTGCCAGTTGTCCCCAAAAGTCCTTATGTCTCTACATCCCTAAATCATACCTCAAACATAATAACATATTCTTTCACTCTCTTAAGATTCATTCTGTATTTCCTCAAGGACTTGAATTTAGTCTATAAACTACTGTGTATCTTTATTCTATAGTTCACTGACAGAAAATCAGCACTTCAATTAAAAAAATTCCAAGTCAATAACTCTTTCAAATGAATTGCAAACAAGGGTTATAGGAAAATAATAAAACCTGCTAGATTTCATATTTTAAAACAAATGAGATTTTAATTGAAACAGGAAACATTCCAATCCTACTTATGTCAGGGCCTTTCTGAGTAACACATAAAAACAGCAAAACAACAGCTGTTTTGTCAACATTTATACTTAATACTCTTTTTAATGTTTTTGTTAAAAGATAGCTATTTTAACAAAATTACTATGAAGTGAGCATGTGGTACCATTCTGTATTCTAACCAAAGTCATTAGGCAAAGTTTGGAACCATGTAGATAAAAACATCCAAAAATGGCAATTTCCAAAAATGAGGAAATAAAAAGCCAAATGAAATGTTTTCTGCTCACATCTCAGTTTCCTATTCATAAATAACTCAGTCTCTGCCTGGCCTGAATCTTTTGCCTTTTTTTTCTACTATATTCTTAATGTTTGCTCAAGCTATAAATAGTGACCACTTCTCATTTTGGTCTATTGTACATTTTTCAGCTCCAGAGTGTTTCCCAAAAGAACAAGTAAAATAATCATTCACACAGGTACCATGCTTGTACTTCAACTCTGCTTTTCTTCAAACAAGAGCCTTTAGTGGTTTCAGCTTCTCAGTGCCTGAAGGAGGTTAGTCATGGTTTACTATGTTTAAATGGAGCTTAGCCACAGGCACTACATTTCATTAAATAGGACCATTTTGTTAAACACCACATTCTCACTCTTGACAGCCTATTCATGAGCTGACCCAAAGCTTGGTGTGGTTACCAGCTGAGTTCAGGGATGGGCTTTCTGGGATGTCATCGCTCCAAGGCAGGCACTTGTGTCCCACATCTCAGTGCAATTGATGGGCTATCTGATTCAGACCCTGAACACTGCACACATAGCAAAAAGATTCAAAAACTACAAGCCATAGAGACACCACAATTGGCTCTTAACAACTATTTTACCGAATTTTGCCAGAAACTCCCCTCCTTCCATGTTTACTTCTCTATGACTATCAAAAGGGTTTATCCAGTCCACAAGTGTACCCTTCAAGTAAAAACAGGTTAGCTCAAGAAGATTCTGGTGTAAATCCAAATTTGATTACGTCAGTAGATACATTTTATGTACTCCTGTGCTAGTGAAGATTAGCTTTGAACTCTCTCTAACAAAGGCAATTTATTTGTGCCTTTGAACATTTTCATGTTTAAATCCTTGCCATATTTCTTAATTCTAATTCTTCTGTAGACATGCATTTTTGCACTTCTGCCACCCAGCTTTGATTGCAATTTTTTCTTATCGTTTGCCAAGAACAGCTCTGATTTCCACATACAGCATTGCTTGGTCAGGACATTCAAGCCTGTTATTATTTCCATTTCAAAGCACCTTCAGCAAAGTAGCAGCAGCGGCAGCAATTCATCTCTTCACAGGATGCCATCTCTGTCTGTAATGACTGTTTCATCAATGTCCAGGACAGAACATGTTTAGCCCCAGCCAGTTTTTCTTTCTTTCTTCCTTCACTTTCTACCCCTCTTGAATTTTTGCTTCTCACATGAATTCATTTTAAACATACATTTTTTATTCTAAATGTCTTTGGTAAACTACAGAAGCTTACTTGTTTATGTTTGGTTTTCAATCATACAGAGATATTACAATGTTTGGTACTGCCATGACCCTTTTTATCTACTAAATGACCAAAAAAATCTTTATGTTTAAGGAAGAATATTCCTTCCCCATAGACATTAAAATCTCAAGCTGACAATACTAATGAACAGGAACAAACAAAAGGTTCAGGCTTGAAATAGAATTTGTAATTATTTTCTACTTCTACTAGTCTGATCACCTTCCTTGTAATGCACTTCATAAAAATATTATTTATTGTCTTGATGTTATGGTACTCTCTGTAACTATAAGTATTAATTGTAATTGTATGTATTAATCATTATAATTTGTATTTATGCATGTACACATTTCTATTTTAATTTATGGAGTTTTTGCATAATATATACAAGTACTAGGATATTATTTTGTATGCTGTTATACTATTAGTTTGTACTCATTTTGGGAAGAAAAGTGCATTTCCTTCTCATAACATGTAGGTTACTCCAAAAGTAATGCCTCCTATTTATTTCCATGAAAACTACAACAGAAACAAAGAGCAAAATAACACTTTGACAGAGAAAATTCTCAGCTACAAAATATGACCAGAATATCTACTGACACACCACCAGCATCTGCCTCTGACTTCATGGGCCAACATACTAAAATAAGAGACACTAATTTCAGAGTATCAAATGTACATTCCTTTTTTTTTTTTATTGTGTATATGTGTGTGTGTGTCTTTGGAAAAACTGATGTAACAATTGTGTTTTTTTCACAGTATTCTATTGAAAATATAAAAGTGAAAATCCATTAACTGTGAATATATCCAGTGACATAGGACTAAATGATTTTGTTACTTTCCAACCTTAGTATTTCTATGATATAATAGTGAGGATTAGATCAGTAAGCTTTGTTTTATGTTCTTAATGACTAATGCGGCAAACTTACTTACCAAGGCCTTGAGTTTAATGGCACAAAACCATCAATGACAATATCATAACTGTGTCAAGGATTAATTGTATGCTTATTTTCTTTCCTCAAACAAATGTTTCCTTGTTTATTGTTTTTATGGGGATATTGGATTTTCTACATTTGTAAGGATCTACTAAGTACCTGACTGAAAAGAATGACAAAAGTCTTTTCAAGGAAGCAAAATTGAGGGTCTCAGTCTCATGAAGATGCAGAAAAATCAAAAGATGGTCACATAGATGAGCCCAGAGCAACTATCTACAGCTAAAAATCCTACTTGCAATCCACTTTCCTCATCAAACTGTCAGGCCTGCATTTGCAAATGTCACCTTGTTAGAATATCACAGTTTGTAATTCTTAAGAGATAATTTATCAACACATTTCAATGCAATTAATCTTTACAATATGACATATTAATGTATATTTATAATTGAAGCACTT
This sequence comes from Cyrtonyx montezumae, assembly GCF_038088225.1. Classification (NCBI taxonomy): domain Eukaryota; kingdom Metazoa; phylum Chordata; class Aves; order Galliformes; family Odontophoridae; genus Cyrtonyx; species Cyrtonyx montezumae. The sequence goes on along the minus strand of NW_027071936.1, from coordinate 20,763,709 downwards.
GAAGAATGTCAGGTCAATGTGTGTCCTTTACTATTTTTCACACCATTCATAAGTTTTGAAAAAGACTATAGAAAAATATGACTGCAACAAAGAAAAAATATATACTCGATCCTCCAGAAAAACTTGTTAAGATAAACAAGTAGAAGTATAATATAATACAATTTTTTGTAGGCTTTCGAACTTCAAGCATCAGTTATAAGTATGCATTGTGACTAATTTAATAGCTCTTTCAGAGAAAAATATAACAGCAGTTTGTTCCAGTCATTGCTGAGAAGGATAAAACAGTTCTACAAAGAATCAATGTGTGTAGTACTTTAATAACATCAGTGCAGGAATCACTAATGAAATGTCACCATTTGCCAACAATTTTCACAGTTACCAAAGATGCTTCAGTTATTTTTCTTTTTGAATATATATATTTTTAAATCTTATGCCTCATAGTAAATATTGACATCTTTACTAAAGACTGAATAAAACCTTGTGCCTCTAAAGACCAATAGAAATCACTTCTGTTAAGGTCAATGAGGCTAGATTTTCACTTCAGATATGTGATATTTCACATAGATACAAAATATATTATTTCAGACTATGAAGTTAGGAAACTGAATATCTTTCATTTTGTCTGATATGTGCAACATGTAGATGAATTGGTAAAACAATTTTGTTCTAAAACTACGCATTTTCATCTAATCAATTACACGGGGAAACTAGAGGAAGATAGTGAGAATTCACTATTATTTTAACTTCCTCACAAACTTCCCAGGAACACTTTTTATGATTCTGTAAACAAAAGAAATCTTAGTTGAATCACATGCCTGAAAATCTGTAAAGAAAAGCTACAGATGTCATTTTTTGGAATTCTGTCTCTTGATGATTTGAAATTTGAATTTCTTCCTAATACCTATTTAGACTGGGTATTAGGAAGAAATCCGTGAGAGTGGTGAGACACTGGCACAGGTTGCCAGAAAGTCTGTGGATGCCCCCTCCCTGGAAGCATTCAAGATCAGCTTGGGTAGAGCTTTGAGCAACCTGGTCTAGTGGGAGATGTCTGTGCCTATAGCAGGAGGATTGAAACTAGATGATCTTAAAGGTCCCTTCCAACCCAAACCATTCTATGATTCTATGATAAAATTATATTTCTCTAACTTATTCTGAGGAGAAATTAACATTCCGTTATTAGACTAAATAATGCAATCTGAATGCAGTGATTTAACTCAGTTACTCACAAAAAATAATAAATTTCTATTAAGAAGGTTTCTGTTTTTCATTTAGTTACATATTTCGTTTCTTATTTTTTTACTTCTATTCAGAATTGCATTGGTCACACATATTTTCACTTAAATATTATGAAAAGAAATATTGCTGCTGTAATCTCTTCCTCAGAAAGAAAAAAAATCAGCATTATTTCTGTACAACTCTCACTTGAACTTGGGGATTTGTATTACACATTTGGCAGCAGAATTGTAACAGATGCCATCTGTAAGGTCTTGAACCTCAAATTTTGGAATTTATGTCTTTCCAAAACAATAAAATGTTTGATTTGCCTCTGCAGGGACTGTTTTTAGCCAGTTTTTCAAGCAATAAACTGGATATCCTTTTTGATTCTGACATTCATCATCTTCACGCAAATCCTCTCCAGTCTGTTCTTAAACAGTTCTGTACTGTAAACTTCAATCAACTTCAAGTTTGTATTGATTATTTTATACCTTAATTCCCAGGAAAACTATTGAAACTCATACTGGAACGTCATACTACGACAGAGAATAAAGGCTTAGTTCTACTACCAATTATTTGTTTTGAACTGTATGTTTTACTAATCTTCATTCTAGTGCTTTTCCTACCTTACATGAACTCTGGAGATTGGAAAAATCACTATTTTAAACTGCTTTTTTAACTTCTGGGATGGATTTGTCCAGAAGTATAAATAAAATTCAACTCTTGAGAGTATTAGAGAATCTTGAAGGTTAATATCAGTGCCAAATCGTACAAGTTGGACAAAGATCTCATAAGTCTGAACTGCCACTTCCCCACATTTTCTATCCCTCTCTAATTTTACAGCCTTATCACAAATTCATTCAAATTGAAACTTACATAGTGTTAAAATCCCACTTTCATTACTCCTTTTCCTCATCTGCAGTTAGTTATCCTCAAAAGAGATACCAAGTATGTGGTTGACTTCTATTCTGTAAACCCTTACTTTTATAAAATCGTGTTTTGTTTTGCTTTAATATCAGTGATTAAAATGCCTACTATCCAAACCTGAAAGTACATGTGCACATCTCCAAGTTCTATAACCTAGCTGATACTTTATTAGTATTTCATAAATGCAGCAGCCTCTTTTTATCCTTGTAAAGGGTGTACTTCAGGGCAGAAAAGAATTTGTCATGAATCTCAAGTAATGGTAAGATTCCTCTAAGTAAGTTTCACTCAAAAAAGCTCAGAAAGTAGATTGTGGATCCTTACTGAATCAGTAATGAAACATTCACTGACCTCAACTGGTGCAAAAATTGCACTATAATAGCTTTTAAAATCTATACTTTCCATACAAGAATCTGCATCTTCTGCAAAAAACTTTTTATGTTGTAGCACATTTTAGGACCCACAGACAATCAATACTGACTTGAGAAACTTGATTATATCTGTAGCTTTCATAAATGTCATAACATCCTATACACAAAAAAATACTTATATAGTGTTTGGCACTCTGTGTCATTCATAAATACTTTAAAATCTAAGCAAAGCACAGGCACATTTCTTTAAACAGATCATACAACTTTTTCTCTTATGGTAATACAGTAGCTTCAGAAACCATAATTCCTTCATTTTCAATTTTAATTATTTTAAATGAAAAGTGTGTATCTGATATATGGATGACAGGTTTAATATCAAATTCACTCTCAAGGGAATTGCTCCAGCAGCGAGATAGTCATAGCTTTAATCTTTGTAGAAACTGTACTTTCTTAAGTGATATTAAGAAAACTGTTAATAATCATATTTATTTGATCTTGGCCTGTTATTCATTATGAGCTTCTGTTTGAGCATCCAGTCTCAAACATATTGTAAACAGGGTATGAATGAATTGGATATATTTGTTTGAAGTGAAGTTTTGCCAGCTTGTTTTCAAGCTGCAGCTGGGTCAAAATGCTTTGGCTTTCAAATAGGGGTTGAAGTATCCACAGATTCTCCAAACCATGTCCAACACAAAGCACAGCTGCTGAGTATATCTACTAAACCATGGAGCAAGGGGAAATTAAGCCACCAAATTCCAGCCATTCTGCTGGAAAGTTAATGCACCATAACTGCATTAGTGTCCAAGCAAAAAAAATTATCATGAAAAGTACTTTGATTATATTGTCGAGTTTGATAGTAAGACAAAAGGCCATCACAAGACTTAATAGTTTGACAAGGGTGGTTTTAAAAAGAGAATACACAGGCTGTTTATATCTCCACATATTTATAGTTACATTATCCTTTTTATTTTCCTCCAGTATTTTAAAAATAATTCAGCATTAATATTGTCAGCCAGAATTTCCCTGGAATTCAACTCCCATTTTTAGCATCAGAATAACCATCCTGTTTTTAGAAGACCTCAGCGTATTATATATCTAGCAATTTAAATACAAAACAAAACAAAAAACAAAAAAAAAAAAAAAAAAAACAAGAACAGACCATAACAATCTATCCTAACACTGAATAATTTCAAAATATTTTCACAGAGGACAACTTCAAACAATTGGAAATCTGTCCCAACAATTTCAAAAGTCAGTTATAAATACTTGGCACAGAATTCTAGCATTATATTTCTGTAATTAGGCTTAGATTGCAGTTTACACTGACAGTAAAAGCCTAGGTGAACAAATTTTTTATAATAGTTTGAGGGATATAGGGAAGAAGGGGGAAAAACAAACATAAGAAATGTCCATGAAATGTGGAAGAGGAACATGTCCACTTGGGAAGAAATGCTATCAGGGCATGCAAGGATGCAACAAGTCTCACTTGGAAATTAATCTGGCAGAGGCTGTAAAAGACTAGGTGTTTGTTTTGTTGTTTTTTTTTTGTTGTTAGTTAGTTTGTTTGTTTTTAAATTAAGTCAGCAGTAGGAGAACTAGGGAAAAAGTGGGTCTGCTACTCAATGAGATGTGCATACTGGTAGCACATCTGGAATACTGTATTCAGTTCCAGGCTCCCCAGTTCAGAAAAGACAGGGATCTCCTAAAAAGAGTCCAGCACAGGACCACAGCGATGATAAATAACCTGGAGTTTCTCCCATATGATGGACAGCTACGAGACTAGAGTCTGTTCAGCCTAGAGAAGACTGAGAGAGAATCAGATCAATGTTTATAAACATCCAAAATGAAAGAGGCAATTGGATTAGGCCAGGCTCTTTTCAGTGGAACTCAATAAGAGGACAAAGAACAATGGCCAAGAATAGAAACACAGGATGTTCTTTACAAATATATAGAAATTCTTCACAGTGATGCTGACAAAGCACTAGAACAGGCTGTCCAGAGAGGTTGTGGAGTCTCCTTCTTTGGAAATAAGAAAGATCCATCCAGTTGCCTACCTGTGGGCTGCCTGGATGCTACCTACTGGAGGGAATCTTAAATAGCAGTGGGGTTGGACTTGACAGTGTAAAGAGATTCCTTCCAACCCCTGCAATTATGTGACTCTGTGGGAGGGAAAAAAAGATTTGAAATGAAGTTCTAATGAATTTGCACATTGCTCCTGTTGATAAGATACGTATCACAGTTTTATCCTTAAGATATCTATTTACCTTAAAGACATCTATCTAGCTACAATAGGTGAAAGAAGATCCACTACAGAAGAATATTCTAACATAAATAGAAAGTATGACTCCTTATTCAAAATACTTATTTCTCACTTTTCATTATAGAAGGGTCATTGTCTACTAGACTGTATCAGACAATTAGTTATCTGGTTAATATCAGAGAAAATAAAGTTAACTGTACATGCCGGTGAGCAGACTGCCCCTGTCTCTTTCTTGGTCCATGGAAGTCTACTGAATTTATGTTTTAAAGTGACCTAAGTTAGCTACATGAAAGCTGTTAATTAAATCTGCAATAGTTTACTTCTTTGTACTCCACCCTACACAAGGAAGAACAGATCTGAGTTGCCCAGGCTGAACTTTTAGACTGGGAATTTTGCTATCTGTGATAATGAATACATCTAAAAGACAAATATCCGAAACCATTCTGCAGATATATTTGTCCCCCATAAAAATAGAAGTCTACTGACCTTTCTATACCACTATTTTTCCTCATTTTGGCCTTTTGTAGGAACTAGTTGCATATATGAGCTCTAATAAAAATGATGCATTCTGCTGTTTTCTATTCTTAACCTTCATTTGATAAATACAGAGTTTACCCATTAATTATTTTCCAAAGATCATTCAGAATGAGAAAATTATGGGGATTGTAGTATTTGAGAGGAATAGCTCCTACTGGTGGTTAATACAGAGTAATGTGGAAAAATAAAGGAAGCTCTGAATCTTTTTATTGTATTTCTGATTTTTTGTACAGAACTAAAATATTCTTTTCTGCTTTTACTTGCTTCTTAAGATTCACTGTGCTTTGGAAACAGCATTACTCTCACATTATTCCAACACCTCCACAGACATAACTGGAAACACTGCAAATGAAATGAAAGAGGGAAACTGGAAGGAAATGAAAGTCATGCATTGTATACATTCCCTTGTGTTGTAAAAATCTTAGCTAAGCATTTAAAAAATGCTTCCTTTTCTTAAAATTGCAGAACATATCTAACTAAAGAAGTCATTCTGCTAGGGGGAGATGTGCAATATTATACAACCTTTAGCTTCACTTGCTATGGTCAGCTGAAACTAAAATTGCAAAAAGATAAAGTGCTCCATTAAATCCCTGTTTTATTGTTTCAGTGCCCTTATGAAATTGTATAGCTATACAATAGCATTATATCAGACCAGAATTAAGGCTTACAACAGGCGTTAAGCCACAGCATTACAGTGAGCAGATGTAAGGCTTATTTAAACTGGATTTTAAAGTGAAATATTTATGAACTGATTTAAATACGAATGAACAGACACTCCTACAACTGTCAGGGCAGCAGAACGATAGATATGTTGCATAGAACTCTCTACGTCATGTAGCTGGCCATTTTTCAATACTCTTGGACACCTACTTCTTAATACTACAGGCAGAAGATTGCCAATGAACAAGGACAGGAGAAAGAGAGTTAATCGATTAAAAAAGTTTCCCTGCCTTTTCATCAGTTCCCTTATTTGCTTTTGCACTATTTTCCCACTGTTTCCTGGTCCCTCTCCCCTTCAGTAATTTCAGAAAGCCTCGTTCAGAAATTCAAAGCTCCAACTATGGAGGCGTCAATACCATTGGTACAGCTTATTCTTAGTTATCGTTGAAGCCACAGCTTGCTCGTCCATGCTGCATGAATGTTAGTTTATTCAGTCTCCACGGGGACTTTCAACTTCCAAGAAACCCACAGTGCAGTAGAAAGGACAGTTGCCTACTAATTACAAAAGACAATTTTTGCTACTTCTATGGAACAATCCTCCAAAAAAAAGAAAACCATACACCTCTACAGTGTCCCTGTAGCCCTTCATATTGCGTACCGTACTTCTCAATTCATATCTAAGATGTTGCCCTAAAAGCAGTCCTTTAGCACAGGTCAATACTGCTTTAATGTTACTGCTAGCACTTAGCTCACAGAGTAAGAATGCCTGAGTCAAAGGCATGTCACCTGGGACACCAAATGGACAAAGGCCTACTTTTTGCAAAATTTGCATGCAGCCAATTCCTCCAGAGAATGTTAAGACATATCTGCTCCAGTATTCTCTCAGATGCAGTGCAAAGAACAATACTGACATAGGAGTAGACCTGCAAGACTAATAGAAAGAACAAGAACAACTGACCAAAAGCTTCACTGCAAATTTCATCTCTGATTATGTTCCTTTACATTTGGAGTGGATTAATAAGGCCAAGACTCCTTTTTGCCCTCTAATGTTTTTACTTTTAGTATGACTTCTCTAAGTAAATACAGACGTGAAAATTTTCACTTGCAAAAATAAGTAGATTCATAAATACAACACGAAGGATCACCAAATAGTGCAAAATAACTTAGGAAAAAATTTAATCAAGTGTCATTTTTTTTCTGCTGTGAACTGGTGAACATTTTCTAGCTTGTAATTTAGGGGTACATTATTCTTGAATTGATAAAATAACGTATTTTTCTATCAAATAAATGAATATAATTAAGCAATCATGTAAATATTACAGTTGCTATTTCCTCAATGATCTTCATTACAGTGAATATTTCCTCAATTCTGTGATACATCTTAGTAACAGAAACTTAGATGTTGATAAAATAGCTAAGTAAGCAAAAACTTTATAAGAAGTATGCATGAGCTGTCAAAAGCACTATCAAACTAACTTGAAAATTTCAACTCACACCTAGTGTCAATGACAATATACTTTTGATTCTGAATAATTTATTTGTCATGTCCAGATCATTTCCATCACAAAAATAGCTACTTTATTAAATAATGAATGGGTATAGTTAAGAAAATCATCATGAAGATAATTCTTAGTGATAGATATATTGAGAAAAGACGGTTAAGAAACTCAAGTACATTCCTAAGAAGCAGGTAATATCCTTGTTGTAAGTAAGGATATGAAAGTGTTTTAATTATTGGATTCAAAATGTTGAGCAAAGTATTTTTATATTGATCGGCACAGAGATTTTTAAATATATTGTAAACAGATTTTCATTGCACACAAGAGTGTACACCCTGTGCACAGGTCGGGAACAGGTTATCATCATAACATATGTGGTACTAATATCAGTTTCCCATGAGATGATTTGTCTTAAACAAGCTCGCTCTTATTAGTCTTATGAAATTGATTAATTTCATTGTTTTAATAGAATAGAGCAACCTAAGATCAATAAAGTGCTGTTGTATTCTTAATTACTGATCTCTTAATTTTTAACATAGAGTTTTCTGGGTTCCTATTAAATCTGTTAACAATATATTTGTTATGCCTTCAAACTGGTAATTTCATAGGTTACATCAGTATCCTAAGAACATACTAGTGCCTAAAATTGTTTATATACAGATATGTTTCATTCTGCCACGTTCCCAGAATAGAGCACTTAATTCGTGCTCATGTTTTACCTTTAATCGTTTTTTATGTTAGTATGCAAACAATTGCAAAATTCTACATGCTAATATTTTAATACCACTGTGTAACTATTTACATCTCAATAAAAAAAATGCATAATAGATGCTATATGGCATTGTTCTACAGTATTTTAGCTACTCCATTTACCGATGAGAAAGAGAGTAAGCAATGGAAACAGAGCATCTGGTTTAGAGTTACTCTCAGAGTTACTCCAATAAATCTTGACTTCGAAATAATAGATTTATTCAAATTTCCTGATACCTGTATATGTAGTAGTTTGTTATTCAGTTCAGGTAAATTTCTTATTATCTCAGAAAATACTTTAGAACTCATATCAAACAGAACTACATTCAGACTGCTCCGAGCAAGTTGGTTACCATCTCATCCTCTAACCTTCCTCCAACTAGGAAGACACTTGCAAGTTTCTGTTGTTTTCAGGAAAGAACTATGTTAGCTCCTTTCTTAATCACTGAAGATGATGGAAGTAGAACACAGTGTACTTCTGTGAAATGAGAGCAGCTGAACATATGTTAGGAAGCTTAATGTCTCAGTTAAAGGAATATCAGAAGGAGAAGAAAGAACTTAGGAATGGGAGATACTCAGAGTACAGAAGGACTGACAATATTAAGAAAAAAATACAGATATCTAGTGATGATATAATTAACAGTACATCAGAGAAGCATGGGAAAAACAGAACAGACATGCAGCTCCTTAAGTATCTTGGGCTGCCTCAGTGAAAGCTGTTCAGGCTCAACTCTTCTGTTGCATTTACACTGCTTTATCTGCAAAGTATCCTGAAATTATTTGCACTGCACATCTTGTATGCTTTGGTACTGACCGTCATCACAAATACTTTTTTCAAGAAACATCTGTTCTTGTTTTCTTAGAATCCTGAGTTCATTTCTATTTCAGTCTTTGAGAAGGTCTGCTCTCCATCACCCACAAGGTGTTCCAGAAGGGGTGACAATCTCATGCATGTGGTTACAGTGCAACAAGAGAGGTTTCAAGCAGCTTTCAAAAGAGGAATGAGAAAACCTGTCACCACTGAAGCAGAGTTTTGATGCTTACTGCTGAACTGTGAAGAGTCTTTACATTCATTGCTGCATTAACTCTCATGCTAGTCAGTTAACAGCAGGCCGAGGATAAAGCTGAATTTTGGGGCTATTGTCAGGCAACTTCTGTCACAGTGGATTCACATCACCATCCAGTGGTGGAACAGCATCATCTTTGTATGTCAGTTGAACCACTCATTTCATGGTAGAAGTTGACTTTTTTAGCCATGTAATGCCTGTGTGAAAGTTGGACACTTCAAATATACAGAGAACTGAGTCTAGTTCTAACTTAGTAAATCTGTGGTAGTCACTGTCTATGAGAAGATGAAAAGGGCTATCTGATAGCTAGCTTAATTCCATCTGCTCATTATCTAAGATATCACAGCAACGTTCACTGTTTCCACAGAAATATTATAAGCTTCATTAAGATTGTCAAAGGACAAATACACTGTCCACTACTGAGGTTTAAAATTGTTGAAAGTTAAATATCATAAACAGATAATTTATACAGATCCACCCTTTGAAAAAAATGAGATACATTGTGAGAATGTATCCCATTTCCTGTGAGCCATGCTGGCACCTAATTCTGATTCAGTGATAGAAGTCTGCCAGGGCAATTCAGTGGAAATGGGTCTTATGAAGAACTGTAGTATGCAAAATATGCAAAGCCATCTGCAGCTACACTGTTAGTAACACATCCTTTTCTAGATTCAAGACTATTATCACCTATTCATACTTATTAATGAGAATCTCAAGTCTTCGCCAACATTTTTTATGTCTCTTTCTGCAACTTCAAATATATTACTCTGATGTTCTATCTGCCTTTTCTTTCCTAGTGTATCTTGCTCCTATAACTATATATCACAGCTTGGCCAGGGCAAAAGCTTTTGGATATTCTAATGATGGTTTCACACTGTGTGCTGAGTTCCATTACAATGCTTTCTCACTTCTCCTTAAAGAAAGAAAAGGATGAAGAAGGTTCAAGGTTTGAGATCCCTCAATTATTACCACATAGAAATTAGGCAGCATAGAGATACTACCAGAAATTGTTGCCTATTTCTAGCAGACCAAAGCAGCAAGAATTAAAAGCAAACTAAAATTAGACTGCTTTTATCTGTCTTGACCAACTTCTGCATTCTTCTCATAGAGTCTACCTCCACAGACCCACTGCCACTAACACCTTTTTCCATAAGCACAATAGAGCCTAGTATACACTGCAGTTCTTAAATGTCTGCAAGTCCTAGAATCAAGTTTTACTGTGTCATTTGAATTACAAAAGTGCCTTCTAACAGAATACAGACACTAGAGAGCAACAGCAGATAATAGTATATTAAAAACAAACAAACAAAAAATTAAAAAAATCAGCTCCTCCTTTCCAAACACCAGTAACAACATAAGAAGAATACAATCTCTACCTGAAGAGATACTACTCCGACAGCTGCTAACCCTTAAATGAAGGATGAGGAGGGCTGAATCCAGGCTCCATCCCTTCTGGTTACTCAGGTGCATTTCTTGCACATGAGGTCCCTTCTCACTTAGTGAGAACCACTGATTCAGGCTGTGACTTGGCAATTCTGCTGCAGCCATTTCAGTTCCAGTCCCACCCAGTTTTTTACATATCCACAATCATTACTTTCTCTCCTGTAGGGTCTACAGAGCTATTTCAGATTTAGCAGTTCTCTCTTTATCCGAAGAATAAGACCAAGCTATACAGACCAAATCTTATATTCAGAATACTAGTGCACTGCAGCAAGAACTCTGTTGGTCAGCTGCTTCAAGACTATCCACTTTAAGTAGGCACTTATAAGCTAATTATGCTTCACCAAGTTATTAGAACTAGTTTTGTATGAGCTTGCAGGGGCAATAACCAATGAAGAAAGGAAACAGAATTTAAAATATGCTGCAATCCTCTTCCTTGCTGTTGATCAAACTTTTCATCTAAGTATATTTAAAGGAAGTACTTTTTTCACAATTATTTTTAAAAAGTATGAAAAGTTCTGGCAGATTCAGATTCTTCTTTTATTTGTGAAGGTTTGTAGGTATTTCATTATTCCAGTACTAGCTGGCTACTGTTTAACATAAATTTACCCCAGTGTGCGAATAAATCTGATGTTAACTTAATCCTGGACAAATTCAGTTCAATTTTTCTTTGCCATTTCAGAAGTAATAGAATGGGAACTGCTTTACCATCTGAGATTGGTTCAAATTAACATAATTCTGACCGTCCATCAAAGGAAAATATACTGTCCCATTTCCCAGTTTCACAGTGAGTTTCCTCATTTATGTGTCTCACTCTCTTTTGTGAAAGACACTATTAGGAATACCTAGTGAAAGGGAGAAATATATGACTGATTATGTTTTCCACTTTAAGATTTCAATGATTATTCCAATGCTGAGATGTATATTAATCACTTGATATATATATTTTTTTAATTTAAAACACATACCTTGACATCTTGAAATTGCTTGAATATAACTCAAATACCCACAAGTATATATGGTCTTTGCTGTTGTTTTTCATTCTATTTATTCATTATAGTATGCTCTGCAATATCATTGGAAATCTCATAATTACCAGAACTGAGAGGTCATAATCCTCAAGTCTGGTCAAATTATATTCAGTAAAGGACTAGAAGGTTGAAAGAGACAAAGAAAATTCAACCCAAGGAACGTAATTTTCTAGGTCATCTGAGTTATCAGAGAGCCTTCTCAAAGCAAGACATCCTTCAGAACTGTGCTTTCTGGTCACACAAGTGTCTTCACCTGTGCTCCCATGACTGACTCAGTGCTCACCTCAGGTGATCAATCAGTGGTTCAGGCCATGATTCAACAGTTCCCTTACAAGTAGTAAGCTATTCATAATATGAAATTGCATTTAAAGATGTTACAATGAGATTATACGTATGTGAATTATTCATTGAAAACAACGTATCCACTGAATTTGGCCTCTGAGTATGATTGCCAGTTGACATTGAGCAGTCATCAATTTTACTGAAGAACTTTTGGTTAAAATTATCCGATGCTTATTCTGCTTATGAATATATTTATTCATTTAGATTATTTGTAAACTCTCTGCTACGTTAATTTATTCAGATATTTGATATGCAGATTTAGTTAGTTCATTGGTTAGTTAATAATTTTTCTATGGTCACTTACAAATGTCATTTGTTGTCTTTCATTCTCGCTGAACAACATTATAATTGGAAAATTCAGAATACAGTTCAATCAATCCATAAACTATGTCTCTGTAAATAAAAGAAATTTCTTACCTTCTTTGCAATTTTTACTTTTCTTTTCTTTGTAAAATAAAAATAGTGTGACACAAGGCTTATTTTCAACAGTGATAGAATACAAAAAGAGTGTGACTATATTTGGGGTTAAGATGCTAGTCGTATCCATAAAATAAGAGAATGGGCACTAATAGCTTTAATATAGGAAAAAATATTCACTATATGATTGCAATTAAAAAATTTTAAAGAAAATTAAAAAAAAAAAAGAAAGAGTATTCCTATCAGCTATGGGATTATCTGGTGGGTTTGCAGCTGTCTTCAGTACTTTTGAAACTGAAGTCAGGAAGAGGGAAAAGGCATATACTAGCCTTATTATCTTCTTTCTATAATGCATTTTATTTTTCAATTTATTATTGTAAGACTCATGCATATTTGCATCACTTATGTGACAGAGAGCTATCAGATTTTGTATTCCTTATTCTAGTAAATGAGAATGCTTGGTATCATGGTTAAGACAACAGTTGAGCAGCTAGACTTTTTAAATCCTACAGCCTTTTTTCCCCTACCAACTTTATTTATGAATTTGATTCTTTTTTTTTCCCGTTTTATTATTCTTTGACACATTCATTGATCACATACAGTTAAACTGCTTTCTTTAAAGAGTATGCTTTCCTAGTCTTCCTAGTCCCACACCACCAGCAAACTGGAATCTTGCTATGCTGTACTAAGTGATGATCAAAGAATGGGATTTCACACATCAAGAATTGAAATGATTGTATAAAACTTTTCTTTTCTGTCACTATTCTCTGTATTTTCTATCAGTTACAAATTTTATGTCCATTACTGGTCTTAGCTGAGGTACAATAATTTTTGGTTTAGAGTTTCATCTAAATTCATGAGTTAATTATTTACATACTTCCTGACATGGTGTCATCATGATATTCCTTGTCTCACTAAGTGCTTTCTTGCCAGGCTGATAAAGGCATTTGTGATTAATGTCATGTGACAATTTTTCACATATTTTTCACAATTTTTCACAATTTTTCATATATTTACAAAAAAAAATTAACTAATCAGTCTGTACATTTTTAACAGCTATCAGATAAATGTCGTATTACTGACACAGTGGCTTTGACTATTTGTCCTTAAAAAAAAAAAAAAAGAAAGAAATTCAATTTTTCAGAAAATTTGCCTCCTGTTGGGGTTCTATCTTAACTTTTAACATCATTCACAAAGCAGAAACTTACTTTTGGGTTGTATATATTTTTCCCCTGATATTTCTACTTACCATTACATGTGATCAGAAGATAAAGACAAAAAACAGCTATGCCCTAGACAGAAAATAATCAACTCCGTGCTGATTTGTCATTAGTGTGTATATTTATGTTCCCATTACTTATTTGTAATGAACTACATAATACTTAGAATACTAAGTACTACATAATAGTAAGAAATCCAATTTTTATTTTTTATATTTTGGTATGAGTACAAACTAGTATAACTAGTACATTATAACTGAGTACAGGGGGAATTCAACACAATTTTCCCAGATTGGAATAGCCAATCTTACAGACAGGTCCCTCCGTACCTGATAACATAATCCCAACACAGCTGTCCCAGGTGCGTGGATTGAATAAGCACACTCCTCCCATTATGACTACTCAGATTAATTCAGGTGAGATACAGCACATATATAATATTTTTGACTCTATAAATAACATACAATCTCCTCATAGCTCATACCTCATATTCATATAGCTTGCTGCTGCAGTTAGTGTGTAGAGAAATCTATGCAATCCTGATGGTTAAAACTGCTGAAGTTTAAAATAACAAGAATGTTGTTTTCCAGCCATTGATATGGTTGCCTTTAATTTTTTGCTGTTGCTGGGAGGTTTGCCAGTTTTGTTTTGTTTTGTTCTTAAACTTAAAATTTTCAGAGTATTTTACAAGTACAGTTTTTTTACGAAAGGCTTGTGGGTCAACTTACTATTACCTACATTATACTGATTTCAGGAATTGGAGCATGAATAATTGCTGCTTTCTCTTTTTTTTTTTATGCTACCAGTCCTGATTTTATTTTGTCTTCCTTCCCCTCTTTAACACACTCACAATGACCTGGTGTCAAAGTCACTGCAATTTAAATATTTAGATTTGTCAAACAGCACTTTCTAGCTACTGAAGTGGATTTCTTACTGATGCACTTGCTCTATACAGGCATGACACAAAACTTGTGAAGTGTTTGCAGAAAATATGTTTTTGCAGAAAAAGCATTTTGAGTCTCTTTCTATCTAGCAGACTTTACTTAAAAGTAGAAAATAAAATTAAGAAATTAAACTACACCCATGCTTCACAGTATACTGCAATTTTATGGCCATTTAGCATTTTTTTAAACTTTTTATTTGTTTGTTTTTTTCTTGCCAAGCCTTTCTCTGAGCTACAGATGCCATTTCCTATTCAGCTGCAGCTCTGTTTCTTCCAGAAGCCCTGCAGATCATATGGGTAACATTCCAACACAAATTGGATCATTTGAGTAACAGATAACTTCTCAAAATCTGTTACAGTTTTCTTTGCATTCTTTACTTTATTTAGTATTTTTTTCCTTTTTAACCTGCATTTCAAAACCTTAATTAAGACTAATCAATAATTTAAATTTTTAAAACTTTTATATTTAAAATAACACCCAATCCAATACAGCTATTTCTACTTTTTTTGTTTCATGCAAGATGCCACAATACACAATGCAGATTTTTGTTGTTTTAATATCTTATTTTTCTTGTTAAAGCAACAACAAAAAACACCTGAATATTACCATTTTAATTTTCATTTTAAAGGAAAAGCTTTGAGTTTCTCCCCTTCATAGTTTTTGGCATTTATAATCAATAGTACCTTTACAAGTGGCCTGAAGACAAGTTATTGGAAGTATTAAAAACTCTCAGTGTTGTTTTCAATACAAATAAATAATTCAGTCTGATAGAAAGGAAGTGATTGAAATATTGTTGGCCAAAGGCTTCCACTTATTTTAGGGCAGATTTGAAAACTGGACTTGTGCATACTACTTTACCAATGAACCTTTAAATCTAGAGAAATTTGATCTAATTAGAAACACTTTCATAACTCAAAGGTTTGAATGTTTTACAGTGCTGAACATGATAGGAAGGAGACCCCCAGCATTACAAAACAAGGCCAGATATGTTTTGTCATGATGTTTAACTAAATCCTACTTCTTCCCTTTCACACACACATACTTTTCCTCACAACACTACTAGAAGTATTCACAGTATTAAATCATATACTTACACTTCAAACAAACACAAGTATCTTTCTTATGTTATAAAAATGATTATTTTTATTCTAACTTTTCTTTTAATGATCCTGAGCCTGAACACTTTTTTTCTTTCGTCTGCTGGAAATCCTGGAGGGTCTATGAAGGAGAAAACAACAGAACTTTGAGGATGTGAGAAATCTGGATATTTATTTTCCCTTATTTTATTATTTTGTTTTGTTTTGTTTTGTTTTATTTTATTTTATTTTTCAAGAGTTTCTAAAACAGTAAACTTGTTTAAGGCCCTTTCAGGAAATACTGTGTCTCAGAAGATTCCAGCTGTTTTAATAGCTTAAATTTATCACAGTGGTGTCTGATCTAATATGAACTAATTCCATATAAACATCCAATTTTAAAAAATATTTTTAAGAAGCTGATCTCTGACCCATGAAAATCATATTGCACTCCATAATGCCAATCTACATAAATTGTTTATATTCTTCATTAGATTAAATGTATTGTTACAACACAGACATTTTCTACTTGTGTGCAATATGTACCTTAAAAAGATGAATGAATGCTTGTGAGTCATTTTGGCTTCCTGGTCACTGCTCTATCATACAGATTCAGGTGTTTCCTCTATCCTCTTTCTGGCAGGAGTTTGGATATTGGGGAATCCTTACTTTTATCTGTTCATTTCTTTACTGTCATAGGAATTCCATTCCATATTGAAAATCGGTCTACTCTGAAGCTTAAATAGTGTTTTATATTTTTTTTATGGTTTCTGTAATCATAGCTAAGATTTATGATGCCCTGGAGAGACTACTTCATTTCAGTCCTTCGAAGACAAATTCTACATTAAAAACTGGTGTTATCCCTACAACTTATCAGGAATTTATTATGAAATATAAACTGCACCAGAAACAAAAGATAACAATGAATACAGATAAGGAAAAGATATAGCATATTCATTTTCTGTTATGAATATTTATTTCATTTGTGGAAATTACAGTTTCTGAGCTTAAATCATTATTTAATAGTTGACCTAATCCTACCGGAAAGTTACTTTCAAATTCATGTCGAGTACTCAAACCATTCTGCTTATATCGCCATTCAGGACATTGCTAAACACCTCCAGAGTATTCATCAGCTGTCTTACAATGGAAAGTTTTGTTTTTTCTTTTTTTTTTTTTTTCATATGGAATACTTCAATAAATTCCACTTCGAAAACATGGCACGTTTTTTAGCATCAGAAAGACAACCAAGCCAAGATTTTCAGTGAGTTGATACATACAGTTCAGTTTTCTCCAGCAAAGACAGTTGCTTATGAAGAACTTTGATTAATATGAGAAATCCCTGATAGGGAGATTACATCTCTTATATCCATTAAATTACAAGCCATGTATTTGGAGTATGTCTCAATGTATGAAGCTCAAATTTAGGCTTTCAGCACTGAATATACAGATGGATAGTCAACAGGTGCATGAATAGAAAAGAGTGAGGCAAATAGATACAAAAAAACATGCCAGTTCAAATTCGGAAGTGCATTTGAAAAACAACATTCGAATTTAGAGAGTAAGACTTGTAAGCATCAAAAGAGCAGCCACAAGGAGAACAATTGGACTCATCCACATAGCGCTCTGGAAAGATTAAAAATGTAATGGTTACAGCAGAACCACTATCGGCTCATAAATATTGTGGCTTATCACTATGGAAAATTTAATATGATTGTTTAACAATCATTTCTTACATGTCAGAGATATGGCTAAATAGCAACTTGCTATCACTTCGCCATACAGCTATGCAATTAATTTTTATTCAATATCTTATTTTTCTACAAACTTTATGTCACTTCCTTATTATAAGTTTGGAAATATATCTTGTTCAGATTTATTTGAAATGCTGTAGAAGTCGATATATGGACAGAGAATCGGTTGACACCACATAAACACATCCTTTGGCATAAGTGAGCACTCTAAACTAAGACCTTTGTATAAACGCAGTTATGCTCATCAGAGTTCAGTTTCTCAAGTGATCTCAAGAATTGGAAGGGATTACTTACGGAACATGATGAATCTAAAGAGGATAACTTTATTTTTCAAGTCTGGTTTCTTCTGAAGGTATTTTTGTGTACCTTGACAAAACAGTTTAATGTTTGAGAAAAAATCTTTGTTTAAAAACCTCTAATTAGCATCCTTCCTAAGACCTCATGTAATAGTATTGGAAAAATTGTTCCAAGATGACAAGAAAATAATGTTACAGAAACTGATCATCCAGATTCTGCTCCTCAGTTTTATTCTGGTTTACAGAGGCAATGTGAATCTCTTCTATACTACTCTCTGTTGGTGGTTCTGAGCAATTATTCTCATTGCTTCAGAGGGAAATCTGCATACAAATTACTAATATTACACCTGTAGGAAGTTATTCACCAATGCATTTAATATATCAAAATGAAGTGCTATTTAGTCTCACCAACAAGAATATGAAAGGTAAACGCAGTAATCAGGCAAGTGTGTGTCACTGTTGCCCCACTCATCAACACATGGCTGTAACACAGAGGTCTTTTTCCACAAGAAAGAAACAGAAGAGGACATGTTTGGTAAGTTCACTTCTAAATGATGGAAGGAATCCACTGAAAAACTTATACAGTCCTAGGATTTCTATGTACTACCCTTTCCTATTTATCAGATTTCCTATCTGAGAGCCTGCTAGTGCTTGAGAAGCAGGAGAGAATTTCCAAAACAATGTACAGCTGAAACAAAAGATGCAGGCTAGCAGTGAAACAGTTCAAAGGTTTTGCTACCAGCTATTAACAGAGCATGATTTTTTTTCCTGATTTGAGACCTTACATGGCTCAGAATTTCACCTTGAATTCTTTTCCTGCTTTTTCTAACATGTTACAGAATATTTTAAATAGCTGCCTTTCTTGTTACCGTGCGTGTTTACTGAATTTTTTTCAATTTCAAATCATGTTTCAATTCAGATATTATGACAAGCACAGATATTTTGTTGCTTTAGATTATTCATACAGTCATTCAACTGCTTGAGAATGGTATCTTGTATTGCATGCCATGACTCAATACTGTCTTAAAAGTAGTTACAGGAATTTTCATTAAGTGAAGATGTGCAGACTGTATTTCTTTTATTTGACTAGGCTGTTTCCTATTACTTATTGTACTCTCTAGACATCAATAAATTTCATAACAGTTTCTAGATTTCAAATCAACTATTACACTATCTAGATGGAACATTAAATCAATAATGTATGATATAAATATCACATCTAAATACTGGAATGCAAGGGTTTTTTCTTTTCCTCAAGGCATCTCACTTAGTAATCACTGTAGTATTTATTGGGGAAAAAAATAGAAAATGCTATAAAATAAATAATAAATTGCCATGAATATATGAAAACATTTTCATAAGCACAGAGAACAGACCTGGGGGGAAAAAAGGTGCTGTTACTATGCATGCACTCACAGATCCTTGTCTTTGAAAATGCAATTAATTAGTGTTCTTTATACTTTTTTTTCTACATTTCTTTTGAAGCTTCCACTTCCAAAACAAGATAAAATTAGATTATAGCTTTGTGAAATTCTCTAACAATAGGTGCTAACATTTGTATTTCAATAGATCTGGCTGTTTCATAGTTTTGCTTAGGATAAGTTTTAAATGAGATAATTTTTTATGTATTCATTTTTATGTTCTATTCAAAGGAAAGCATAACAACTGCACGGTAAACCTTGACATTACAGTCAACATGATTGGGAAATTAAATATTGGTGTAGATGCAATAAAAATAGAAGCTCATTTCTGACTCTATGTTTTACCTTATTCTCATTGGATAATTAAGAAATAGGAATTTGCAAGTAACAAATAATCTAGCCCTAGGCTGCTTGCAGAAAGAAGGTACTTAAGTATAACCTTCAACTTCCCACAAGTTCAAGTAAATATACTTTGACTTTTATTCAAAATACAACATCCAATAGGATTTAGTAGTTATTTCCCTTCCCTTCCTTCCCGTTCCCTCCAAAAAGTCTCTTCATCCAGTAATTTTCTTTAGACTTACAGATGAAAGCTGAATGGCTACCTGGCAAAGGAATCTTGGAATATTTAAGCATATATTTCTATCCTACAAGTATCACAAAAAGAATCTGTTTTAGCAAGTTGTTTTCTTCATGCTATAATGTACCAAATGGCTTGCTGAAAAACTGGACAAATTCCAGTTGAACAGGCACTATTCAAATTGATAGTGACAGCTTATTTTGAAGAAAAAAAAAAAAAGTTATTTTCAAGTGATTGATATGAACTCAAAGGGGTGTGAAGAAGTATAGTGTTCACATTGCTCATGAGCTGTTGACAGTTTGGCACATCACTAATGCTGATTAGAAACAAGCCAGGACACTGCAGTTTGCATTCACATTAAGCTTAGAGACCACATTAAATTATTTGCTTCACATGAACACTCAATGAACTAATATGTGCCAAAAAAATCAAATTTGAATGACCTTTGTATCCAGAAGCTCAGTATCTATGAGGACAGTACTGAGTGATAAAAATGTAGTAGGAGATTATTAATGGATATTAATTAAATTGAGCAAGTGATCTTGATGATATTCAGTTGCAGATGTTTCTAGAGATAGAATAAAACTGGAAAAAGAAACATTTGAAAATGGATCTGTAAAAAACTTGTGTACATCTTTCATTGTGCACATTTTGCCTGCGTGTAGCAAAGTTGGTTCTCGAGGAAGCTTTTCTAGCATTTATTTGCACGTTTCTTATTTCATATATGCAAATGTTAATGTTACTAGAATTAATTTTTAAAAGCCTATTTTCTATGCACTTTCTCAAATTACAGTGCTTTTACAGACCACAAAAGCAAAGTAACCTCTTCAGTATGCCTTTATTTCACAAACTGGCTCTGTAAATTGTCAGCTTGAAGAAAGGTAGCTTTCACTTCCACCCCACAGTGACTACTGGGATTTCTCTGGCTGGAGTCCACTGTGGTATACTCCTCCAGTTAGATGCTTCCTGCTTATTAAAAGATAACTACTATTACTTCACATTACCCATATGTGTTCCAAAATAGAATGATCGCTTTAAAGTTGTCTGAAATTCAGGCTATTCCACACCTACACAACAGTGAGAGTCAAAAATAATCCTTTATACTACATGTCAATTTTGTTAGTTTTCAGTCAGTTAGGAAAGGACAGACAGAGAATATGAGTAGTTCCCTCAGGCAGAAAAATATGCTTATTCCTCTCAAGAACCTACAGATACAAAGCAACTCTGGAGTCAAAGAACAAGAGTAAAATCCCACCACAAGCTATTTATGGAGTTCAGAAGGAGAATCACTATCATGTCTTCTTACTTGCCAAGTGGAGAAGGAAGACATCTTTCTGTATATCAAACCTCCAACAAAGCCTAGTGCATTTCTATATCCAGAGAAAAAAATGAATGGGCTGGGCTACAGGACAGTAAGCTTGCTCTTTTTCTATATGAAAAGAAATTGAATCCAGTATAAGAAAATACAAGGAGTGGTGGGCATTTCACAATCTGATCAGTTTTGCATATTCTGGCCACACATAACTGTTTTCGTATGAATAATTTTAATTTGTTCTGTTCCACACTTATCAAACAGAATCAGCCAGTGTAATAACCACATTTTGAATGTTCTCAGTACAAAATACAAACTGTCAACTTTACATTCACTAACACAGAAGAGCTTGTGTTATTTTTTTGTTCAGCCTTGTTATGAAGTATGAACCATGGATGGGAGACAAGTTACAAGCTGAAACTGATCCACAAAGTCAGGCAAAGGGTAAAGTATTACTGGTAAGGAATACTCATTTATAGGTTGAATTCAAGAGCTAACAAAAAAGGATAGCAGGTAAGTTGTGTTGACCCAGGAGAAAGCTTAACTTGCATTTCCAGTATTTATGCAGCAAGTTGTCACTGACCTTGCCAGAATTATGCAGGTAATATTGTTGCTAGAGTGTACTGCTATGTAGTGTACTGCTATGGAGTACTGTTCAATGCGCAGTGTTGTATTTTCCTTTTCAATGCCAGAGGTTTTACAGCTCCACTGAATATTGTATATTTTAATAATTTTTTTTTATGTTTTACTATTGCATACACAATGCATGAACACAAATTTTTATCTTAACTGAATTCCTTAATATCCAATTTACAATTTAAGAGCAATGATTAGACACAACAGTACCAGCTCTTACTAGTTTCATACTCCTTTATTCTCCACCTCTAAAAGGCTCTGAGTGCATACTGACCTTCTACATCAATGGTCATGTGCCGTATGAGTAGAAATGAATGTACTAATTTTTTTACTTTAAAATTCAAAGACCACAGTTCTCTCCACCACTTCAGCCTGAACAGTATATGCAGTCTGGTGGAAAGGATTTGGCTGTAGCACTACAGCTTTTTTGAATTTAGTGGAGCCATATCTCTAAGAGCAGATGGGACAAAATTCTGGGACAGGAGTAAAGAAATTGTAACTTCCTGTTTGATTCAGTGCCAGCAGTAATTAGATCTGTCAGAAAGGCATTGGTGTACATACTGGAAAGTCAAGGATTTGTGAAGTGTTATCACTTCTCCACAATATGAGATCTAAATATCAAAGAAATATGTAAAGCCATTCTAGGAAGTCTCTATTTCCATGCTCAGGAAATAAAACAAGAGACATCATTTAATAACTGCCATAATATCTTTACAGCAATAGAAAACATGTACAGGTACAAAGCATGTTGCTTTTCTGAGAATACTTCATGTTATATGCAGATGGAAAAACAAGATTTTTGATACCCCATATCCCACTGAATGTTTAGTTTAATAGCTGCTAGGCATAGAAAGAAAGATTTTTGCCACTACTTTCTATCTGGGGTCTCCAGTTACATATATCAATACAGAATCTGAACAGCTGTTATATGTTGTGTAAAAAAACAAATTATAATATTTGTAATGAGGTTTAGGAGAATAAGCTACGGGACAGATTTGTATAAGGCTTCTTGAATATACAGTCTAAATACACATACATTGTGCACTATAGCTTCAGCTTACTGCATCTTTTCAAAAATGTTTATCTTCAAAGATGTGATTAATTCCAAAAAGTTAACTTACACCTGCTAAGCAATACAGAATTTTTTCCTCTTCTGCAGATTCTTTCACATTGCTTTCTTCAAGAATTGTTCTACATACTTTTTCAGAACTGAATGAAAACACGTAAGAGCTGAAACTAAACACAGAAGACTACAAGAGTGGCTGATGGCTAAATATAGCACAAGCACATTTATTTGTTCCCAAAAAAAGCACCAAGAAAGCAACAGAAGTCTTCCAGGCAGAAAGACATCTGATGTGAAGGAAAAAAAAAAAGCAAAATAGATAATAACGTCTTTTTGTGTGTTTTCCTCTTTTTTTTTTTTAATCTCCTATTTCCCAAGAAGAAGCTCATTTTGCACTGAAAAATGCTTGGTTAACATTTTGTTTGTCTTTTTTATTATTTTTACTTTTCCCTTATTATAAAAAAAATTACAGTTTGAGACACTAATGAAAGTATGGAAAATCATATGCTTTGAATATCTTGAATGAGTTTTGCTAAAAAGAACATAGTAAGAAAGCTTAACATAATTTTTCTACTTTCATGATCTGCATCCTGCTTTCTATCAAAGAAAAACAAAAACAATCAAATAAATAATCTTCACTTAATGAGAATGACACTATTGCTGTTTCGATGTGTTTTTCACTTTACCTTATTTACTGATTCTTTATTGTCTTTGTTTTCGATTTCATTCTCTTTCCTTCTTTGTCTGGTGCTAAAAGTCAATTAAGATGAATATTTCTCTTGAATGGTATGTCTTTTCAAAGTATTGGAAAATATGTCTGTTTTTTTTCACTTTTCCAGATTTTATTTAATGGAACAAAAACAAAAACCTCAAAAAACAAAAACCAATCAACCAACCAAACAAGCAAACAAACAAACAAACAACAATAACAACAACAACAAACAGAAAAAAAAAGGAGAATATTTGTTGGAAACTATGATTTGAAATGTTTCAGTGGATTCCAGCTTTAGGCTTTGAGACTGTTTATGAACTTGTTAAAAAAGCAAAAAGAAAAGAAAAAAAAATCCATTGAAAATCTCTAGTTTCTTATCTCAGAAGGAAGTATCTGGATTTAAATTTCTTTCCTGGATTACTTTATAATTTTTTTTCATCAAATAAACATATAATATTGAAGCATATTTGTGAGAAGGATCAAATTTGGTACTTGTTCATTGAGTCTCCCTGCTAGACTGAGGCAGGTTAGCTAGGATCCCTGCTGTCAAGCACCTGAAGGCATTGCAGCTGGAGAGATGTGACCTGTCAAAAGCTGGGAAAAACAGTGAATCTGGGTCATCTTCTATCAGGTCAAATTTTCTAACTAAAGTTTTGTGTCAGGATGAGAGAAGGGCACCTAGTTCCTCATGGTTTGTTGTTTTTATTGTTGTTCTTGGTGGTGGTGATTGCTTCTTTGTAGGTTTATGTTTGTTTGTTTGTTTGTTTACAAATATCTTTTGCTACATATTTTGTTCAGTGCTCAGTGCTTGTAAGAGTGTCTACTTTGAAAAATCATAGTTCTCCAACTACTCTGCTTTTAAAACACAGAAGACAGAACTTTAACTGTCCTTGAGAATCTTTATCATGTAAAACTCGAAAATAAGAAACATCTCATGGACATTTTGACCGTATTTTTCCTTTTTTGAGTACCTTTAATACACTCAAGTCCCTTCTGTAGTTTTTGGGCTACACACTTTTCTCCCTTTGACTTCAGAAATATTAAGCAGCACTTAAGAGAGTGAAAATCTTTTCCATCTACACATACTTCTTGTATTTGAGTGGAGAAATTTCCTGTATTGGTTTGTTCAACAACAGGGTTGTGCTGAGATTCCTTTAACAATAATTTCATTATTTATATCTAAATAACCATAAGACTGCAATAAGCCATATTAGCATCCACAATACATAAATAATTCAATTTTCCACCTTGACCATTGAACAACTACAGCTGCACATAGCTCTCATCTGGCAAATTCTATGCTTTCCATTAAGCCTACTCCTGTGTTTCCCAGTAGGAAAGTAGGTGGAGTGAACAAGCAATGTCAAGAGGTATTAACACTGAATCAGAACATGCTAAAGAAGCACTCTGGATACTAAAATGAATAAAAAACATAATACCAATTTTTAATGAACCTTTTATATAAACCTTATCATGACATGTATGGTGTGAGAAAAGACATTTGATCTAGGTCTAATAATTTTGTGCTCCATGCCCTCAAAATAATATCAGTCTAGAAAGCACAATTTGAATATTTCTTTCTCCATGATAAAGAATGCTAAGTTTTACAGTATGACCTTAGCCCTAAAAAACCCTGAAATGAACACGACAGTGTTTTATAACCTTAAGTGACTAGTTAAGCTGCAGTTTTTTTCCTCAGTTATTACTATTAATTACACATAGCTAATATGCCTACTGTAATTAATGCTCAATTTTATGCATAATATTCTTGGTCTAAAGTTATCAATCATGTCAAAATGTTGGTTATCAAGCTGAAGTTCATGAAAACAACCTTCCAACTGAAAGGTTTCATAAGTAGCAGCCAAATGTACGATGTGAAACCATATTTCAGGAAGCATGAAAATGGTACATGTGGCACTGAGAGACATGGTTTAGTGAGCATGGCGGTGACGGGCTGACAGTTGGACTAGATCATTTCTAACATTTATGACTCTATGATTCTATAATTCTTTAACAATCATCTTAAAGATTATTCGCACTTTAAAAATATTTAAAAAGATTTGTGCTTTTATAGATACAGTGATACTGTCTTTTGCTGTTCTGACATGTATTATCTAAGCTTAGAAAAATATTGTTTGTAATACATTACAAATAGCACATTTACATTGTGCATCATAGCTATATTATACTGATGCAATAGAAGAAAGGCCAAACTTTAGACTGTTCTATCATGTATATGTAATGTACCCTAGCCCCTCTCAATTTTTGAAAACTTGATTAGGTTATTTCTTTCTATATTTTTGCCCCTCTCTATCACAAAGAAACTGAAGCACCAACAGCCATGTGTCTCACAGCTAGAAGTTTTTGCTGAAAGCTTGAAAGCTCAGACAGTTTAGATGAGACAAATTATCTCTGTTTCCTTCTCTAAATACAGTTGTCTTCTGAACTGGAACAATTTTTTTATGTTTTCAAACAACTTCTGAGTTGTCAAACAACTAGTAGTAGTCTGTAATGATTTCATCACTGCCCAGGTAGATGAGGGGAGAGCAGTGGATGTCATCTACCTTGAATTCAGCAAGAATTTTGCCACTGCCTCCTACAATATACTTGTAATGGAACTCAGTAAGTGTGAATAGATGAGAAGACAGTGAGGTGGGTTGAGAACTAGCCAACTGGCAGAGCTCAGAGTTGTGAACAGTGACACAAAGTCCAGCTGGAGGCCTGTAGCTATCAGTATTTCCCAGGGGCTGGTGCTAGGCTTGGTCTGGTTCTACATCTACATCCATGACCTGGACAAAGTTATAGAGTCCACTCTCAGCAAATATGCTGATGATAAAAAGCTGAGAGGTGTGGCTGGTACACCAGAAGCTTGTGCTGCCATTCAGTAAAACCTAGACAGGCTGGAGAGCTGGGCAGAGAGAAACCCAATGAAGATCAAGAGGAGGTGTAGTCTTGCACCTGGGGAGGAATAACTACATGCACCAGTACCAGTTAAGGAATGACCTGCTGGGGAAGAGCTCTGCAGAGAAGGACCTGGGGTCCTTGGTCATTGAGCCATCAGTGTGCCCTTATGAAAATGAAGGGCAGTACTTCAAAATGAAGTAGTATCCTGGAGTGCATTAAAAAGATGCACAGTGTGCATCTGTGACCAGCAGCAGGTGATCCTCCCCCTCTACTTTGCCATGGTAAGGGCACATATGGATTACTGTGTTCAGTTCTGGGCTCCTCAGTTCAAAAAAACCACAGATCTCCTAGAAAGAGTCCAGCAGAGGACCACAAAAAAGATAAAGGTCCTGGAGCATTTCCTGTTCAAGGGAAGGCTAAGAGACTCATTTTTATTCAGCCTAGAGAAGAAAAGCCAAGAACAGGCTGCCTAGAAATTTTTTAGAGTCTTCTTCTCTGGAGATACTCAAGACCTGTCTGGAAACCTTCCTATGTGACTTGCTGTAGGCAATGTTCTTTAGCAGAGGAGTTAAATTAAATGATCTCTAGAGGTCTCATCCAACCCCGACGATTCTGTGATTCTGAAAATATTAAGGAACATACTTTTAAAATTAAGGGGTGGTAAAAATCTTTGAAAATTGAATACATATACAAAACAATGAACTCATGTTTGATGTCTTTTCTTAGTGCATTACAATATACAGATTTTAAGGTCACACTAACTGAGCTTTTGCAATATGATTACTGACAGAGAAAAAAAAGAAAGTGTGTAAGTCATGTTCTATGATACTGTCTTCATGAAATTGTATAGGTACAACAAATATTCCTTAAAGGAGAATAAAATACATTTTAAAAGTTACTTTTATTCCCTGATGCCATCTCCTTCACTCAAAAAATTTCAGTCTTTGGGAGCATATACAAAGAAGTATGTTGAAAAGATATAAAATACAGAGTTAGTGGGTCTAGGAACAGTAATAAATATCAAAAATATGAAAAGAATAAGTGTACAATAGTTAGGAACTCAAGATGCAGTGAGCTCAACTGTGATGGATAGACTTTTTGAAAAGCTTTCCCATCTGAAAAAAGCAGCTTCTTTTTAATAGAAATATGCTAGATGGTTTAGGAGAACATCCATAAGTCAATCTGATAACAGACCCTGTAGTCTATTGCCTGTAATGCTAACTATAGTGCTGAGATCTATCAAATAGTTTTGAATCATTTTTATATGGAAGCTGAGTGGGCACTGAATTCCAACAAGAGGAAAGGAAGACTTGAGATTGATGATGTGTATCATTCTGCTCTTTTAAAAGATTATGTGGCTAGTCTGATTCCATTATACCAGACTAAATGAACCAAGTTATGAATTAACAAGCTGCAGTGTGAAGAAGCAGTTATTTGAAACAGCATGTGTTAATCAATTATTAAAAAAAAAGCATGCATATATAAAGTTCCATTAATTAAGGAGTGAATCATTGAGGCTCAGTTGACTGAAAGATCAAAGCAGAATCTTTATTCACATTTAAGTTCTCATCTTCTCCAAGATGCAAGAACAAAGAACAAAAAGAATGTCAGCACCATTTGTCAATCAAGTGCTAGTCAATAAGTAAAATTAATTACAATCTTGTTCTAGTAAATTCTAAACATGCATGATATGGTTACCTACATGTAATAATTAGTAAAGCTGTAACCCCCATTCTGTTTTCTCTCGATATTCTCAGGATTAAAAGAAGTAGGAGAGAGAAAGTATAGCCACATTCTATAACCATTCTGAAAGGTCTCTGAACACTATCATCTGGGATTTGGTTTGTCTTATGTTTTATAGCTGTAAAACAGTAGATATAACAATACTTGTGAAAAAGATTGATAACGGAAAATTTTCATAAGAAATTCTGAGAGTTAGACAACTATACATATGATTATATACTATTGGCTGTTCTCTAGAAAATTAAGGAAAAGTCTTGCTTTAGACATAATAAAATACAGCCAAACCTGAATTTTGCTTTAAAATATTTTAGTTATTTGTGAAGTTGGCAAATCCTTAGAAAATATCACAAATATTTACTCCTGATCATGGAGTTAAGTCAAACCTCCGCTCCTTGCAAAAGTTTAGTTCAATATTAATGCTAGCCTTCCCATGACATTTCAGAATTAAAAGCCCATGTCACCTGAATATTTCTACACACATAGCTTGCACTGAGGTGTCTAAGCACTGTACTTACACAACTGATTATATAATTACAATCCCACAATTTTTTTCTGCGCCTGCTGGTTAATTCTAAGATTAGTGTTCAGTTTAATGCTGAGCTTCAAACAATGTTCCAATATCATGCTGAAGAGAAATTGTTGGAGTCTTGAACATTAAATCAATAGGTCTTTTGTCTTGTTCAAATAATCAAGTTTCCCTCAGGCAAGACCCATGCTGATCCCCAGTGTGAAACTAGTTATATTTCTTGTGGACTAGGATATGACATGTTATCTAATAAATTATTGATACCATATGTTATAAACACAAAGGAGTTTATTTAATAAAAGAAGAGTTCAGGTTTTTCTAGTCTCAGGGTTCGGTTTAAGGTAAAAATAAGAAAAAAATAAAAAAAACTGATGAAAGAAAAAAAAGGATTAGAAAAGTCTACTGGATTGTGGAAAATGACCTACAATACATGTAAAATGATAAATGCAAAGATGATGATTGCATATGTAAATTAAAATATTTAGGAAACGAAATCAGGAAGAAAAGAAAGAGGAATGGAAGTAACTATGGTTAGAGGCAAGCTCTCACATCAAACACCAAATCTGGCAGAAATTGTCTTAAGTAGTGCTTACTATGATCAGTCATTTTGGAAGAATCAGGCCCTAGCAGAGCAAATAATTGCTTCAATTGTGATTAAAATAGGACTTTAGGGGCAACATAGTAGATTATTCACATTATTGCTTTAAGTTCAAATCCAGTCAAAAATCCAAGTTTTTACAGTATTGATAACACTGAACTCCGCTAAAACTGCATTATGTTTAAAGTTTTGTCTTAAATATATTTATTTATTGGAATTCTGAAATGGATAATATAATATATTGTGAAGGACAGAATATACTAAAGAGGAACTATTAATAAATGAGAAGAATTCTCAGATAGGGAAGCACTGCAGAAAGTTGCTGTCAATCAAAAAATAAATAACCAAATACTAAATAAGCTTTGCAGTATCGAAGATGGATATAAGAAATGATTTGATATGGAAATGATTCTCTTTCAGGAATCTGGAGAAATGAAGTAAATCATCAATAGGTAACCTTTGATCCCCAAGAAAAAGGAATCTTTTTTTGAGGATAAAAACCCTACATTTTTAGAGAAAAAAAAAAAACAAAACCTTTGGATACAAAGATCTCACAGGAAGATGTTTTATTAAGAGTCCACAAAGTTTTATCACTTCGCAGTTGCAGTCACTCAGGTTTTTTCTTCACTTTAAAAATTCTACAAGACTTTCTGTCACTGACCAATGTATTACATGAATAAGATTTGCAAGGAATTATTATCAGACGCTAACTCAGTAGAAGCAGACAACAGGCGCAAGTATTTTGCACACTCTGAGAACGGTGAAGGAATTTCTACTTCAATAATAGCACCTTTGCATTCTCTCAGCTGCCTATAGGAACTTGATGGAGTAGAAAATTTACTAGATATTTTTAAAAATGCGGATCAAAACAAAGCTGCCGTCACAGAAATCCTTTAGAATATCTGTTGTTGTGAGCACAAGGTAATCATTCACAACCAGCAAGTAAGAAAAGGTATTTTCCCAGATATTTTAATCTTTTTTTAATTCCAATGCTTTAGATATTTTTTTTTCCATAATAAGAATTTGTGGTTCATGTTAAGATGATAATGTTTCTTAATAACTTAATGAATATTTACAACTTTTATTATGATTTAATAGAGGAACATGGAATTGCAGGTCAGAGTTATATAGGATCAATACAGCTATGCTGAAAAACAAAATGCATTTCAGTATTTATCCCATAACCTTATGTAATACTTCAGAAAGGATCTAACTCTTCACTTCCATCTTCATTTTTTCAATTTTCTTCACAAAAGACATCCTTTAATATCAAGGCATCTTTAATTGGCTTTGAAAGTGTATTCTTATAGAATTTTCTCAGATAACCTTTAACAGTTAAAACAGATTAAATTTTAATGTCATTTATGTTGGAAAGGTGTTCAAAATATTATACTATTAAATATTTAATGACATCATTATGGAAAATTTAGCTATTTCCAAACCAGACTCAGGAGGCCAGAAGTATCAGTGAATGCTAGTTTTTCAACAGTTAAACAGGCCTACTGAGATTTGTACTCTTTTTCAAAATTTAATAATATGGTTTAAGTTGCTGCTAACTTTGCAAAATACAGTATTCTTGCACAGATGTGACTGTTAATTAAAAATTCTCTTGTGAGTGTGAATCGGTTTCAGGGAGATGTTTTTGTTCGTGTTTGCATCATTTTGGAAAATTTGAGTATTCAAGCATTTGTGTATTCATAAACATAATGCAACAAAACCCTACAGTCAGTCCTAATTACTGCACAGAATGATAAGAAAATCATTTTTACATATAATTGCCTTCAGTGGCTTATGTCTACAATACTGCTGCCACCAAAGGAATTTATCTATGGTTCTT
The DNA here is from genome assembly GCF_038088225.1 of Cyrtonyx montezumae. Lineage (NCBI taxonomy): Eukaryota > Metazoa > Chordata > Aves > Galliformes > Odontophoridae > Cyrtonyx > Cyrtonyx montezumae. The sequence continues at coordinate 20,732,577 of NW_027071936.1, read as the reverse complement.
TTCAATCAAGCAATTCAGAGTGTGGTCAGCAGGGAGGTGATCCTCTGCCACTACTCTGCCCTGGTCAGGCCTGACCTGGAGTACTGTTACCAGTTCTGGGATTCCCAGTAAAAAAACAGACAGGAATCTCCTTGAAAGAGACAAGCAGAGGGCCATAAAAATGATAAAGGACCTGAAACACCTCTCTTATGAGGAAAGGCTGAGAGACCTGGGTCTGTTCAGCCTTGAAAAAAGAAGACTCAGACGGGATCTGATCCACATCCATTAAATATCTAGGGTGTGGGAGGCAAAGGGATGAGGCTGGACTCTGCTCTGCAGTGAGTGATGATAGAACAAGGGAAAATGGCCACAAACTGAAGCATAGGAAGTTCCGCACAAATGTGCGTGGGTACTTCTTCACTGGAGGTGTGAGGGATCACTGGCATAGGCTGCACAGTGAGGTGGTGGAGTCTCTTCTCTCTTCTCCAATTATGTTCAAGACCTGCCTGGACAGATACCTGTGCAACCTGGGCTAGTGAGCCTGTTTTGGCAGGGGGGATTGGACTAGCTGATCTCTAGAAGCCCCTTCCAACCCCTACAATTCTGTGATTCTGTGATTCAGGAATATAACTTCTGTATAATTCTGGGAGAGTACCTACTTTTCAAAATATCTTCAGATATCAAGTGCCCAAAGGAAACAAACCAAACCAAACCAAACCAAACCAAACCAAACAAACAACCAAACAAAAAGTTTATACTTATAAGACTTATTAGAAGTCTAATACAAATAGCCAAGATAGTGGAAAGAATACATGGTACATGAGAGGACAAAATATACTATCAAAACCAATAGCAATAGCTAAGATGTGTATCTCAGCTAAAGCTGCACTCCTGTACTGTTGAACAAATAAACTGATGACAATCTGCAGAATTTTTCATCATTTTAGACTCTCTTGCATGACAGCTTTCTGTTTCTCACTTCAGGACAGTTCTGCACAGATGAGGATTTTTGCCTGAAGTTTGAAATAAATAAGCTACACACTACAGAAAATAACTTTTTAATTGGTCAGCAATTGAAGTGAAAAATATTTAGGAGTTTGTTTTCTTTATGTAAGTAACCTGCATAAATGTCCATGTTTCGCTACATATTTTTTACCAAAATTACCAGACAATAAATGAAAAGTTTGGGGATTAACCAAGAAAGAATGTTTAATTTAGAAGCTTCATTATCCTTTCATATGACAGGTTTCAGCTGTATAACTGTACTAACAATTCTACAAAATACTTTTTAAAAACCTTGAATAATATGCTAGCAAAAGATAAAACAGTCTCATTAGACACAACAAATCATTAGATTCCTTCTGCGTATATAAACATTAAAATGACCAGATACGTCCTTTGTTCTGATGTACCTTCATAGCAGTAATATTCTTTTTTCCCCTCTGTCTTTCTTGCAATACATGTACCTAGGTTCGAGCTCTAAACTCAGGGGAAAAGTGCTTATACATGTCTCCCAAATGTTAAGCCAATTAATATGATGGATATTTGGTGATAACAGTTCAAGACTTGGCTATTCCTTATTTCTAATTCAATTGATTAGAAAAGTACTGAAGTAAGAACATAAAGACCCAATATCACAATTAATCAAGAGTACATAAAGTGTGTTGAATAATTCTCAAGTCTTGTGACAGAAGACAATGTAGAATTGAAAAGGAGAGAAAGAAGGAAAGAAAGTAGGCTATTTCAGGCAACCAAAATTTTCCAAGACAGACAAATATAAATATTTATATAAAAAAATGATGCTAAAGTATGAAGCAGAAATATGGATTTGATATGTAGTACCTACAAAGGTAATTAAATGCTAAATGAGTTATCAAACTTAGTCTTCTGGTAGCATGCTAGATGCTAGACTGTTAATTAGTATGGAAAAAAGCACTTAAAAGTTTTGAGCATGCAACAATAATAGAAATATAAAGGACGCCTGCCCATGTATACATCAAAAACTGATGAAGAAAACTCTTGATTCTATAACAGAACTGAGAGAAAGAATAAATAAATAAATAAATAAACAAGAAAGAACTATATAGCTGATCAAGACAGTAGCTTCTGAAGAAACTTTGCTTTGTTTGCCCTCTTACCTAAGAAGAAACACAGTAAGACAAAAATTTCTGCAGAGCAGTGTAAACAGTATGTTAGACTGAGCCCACTGTCTATAACATAAAAGTTTCAGTACCCTGCTACAGTTTTTGTTTTATTTATAAAAATATTTCTGAGATTTAAATTATTAAAAGCAGTAGAAACAAATTCAAAGGTATTTCCTTTTGACATTTTGGGTAGATATGAAAATTCTGCAGATGTAAGAAAGGTAATACGATTTTTTGGATGGTGATTCTCAATTTTTTATCAAGTCCACTGGGAAAAATACAATTGTTCTCAGTCTGTTCTTCAGACATTGATATACTGTAATTACTGCACACCTCTATGCTAAAAAATAGGAAGTGTAGCAAAAGACTGTTTCATCAGAAGCCTTATACAAATGGTTTCACCATTTCATGGCTTTTATAATAACAGTAGCAAGTCCCCCAAAAAATATGTAGTAAATATATGCATTGATTTAGACATGTTTTTAGTTTAATGAAATAAGATTCAATTTTATATAAGTAAAAATTCAAATTTATATAAGTAATAATAATGTAAGTTTGAAATTTTTCAAATGTGTAAGATTATTATAGAAATGATATTCTCAGTGAGGAATGTACTTTAGTACTTTTAGGTTGAACAATCACACAATATGTCAGTGTACAAATAACAACATCATTGCATTTTGCTCTCCAATAGTGCAGTACTATACAGGAAGGAAGAGCTTTTCTGGACTGACCAAAAATAGAGTTAACAAAAAAAGGGTGCTATTTGTCCCTGACATGTCTTAGGTTTGCACTATTTCTTTGTTGAGCACATGCTACGTTTCGTTGAGGTGTTTACATCTCACTGTGTTCCTGCAGAGATTCCCTGAGAAGTACTAAGGGTTTTCCTTCATGCATCCTACTGGATCAAAAGAGACATCTTTTCTTCCAGAGTTAATGGTTAAAAGTCACTACCTTCTGGCACAGCTCTATAGATCTAACTTCCAAACTTCAGTTCTTTTGCTATAACACCAGTTACTAATGGTATCCTAATTAAAACTTAATTATTTACTTTAATTTATTTCAAGAATTTTACATAAATCTCTACTTATTTATTTCTCTAAATTAAGGTAATTTTCATTCTCTGTACCAGTCAACGTGATTCTCAGACTTTCTCAGATATTTCAAGAACTTGCATTGCAGAACTGTATGCGAGAACTGACTACGTAATTCAGAGACTATTTTAGTGAATTGTATATTCAAATCCATTGATTCTTCATACAAACTGATTAGAGCTAGTATATATTAGAAGAGAGAATGACCAAGTGAGCAAAGATGCATTACCACATATCAAGAAGAAAATATTCCTCACCTGCTCTCAAATGCAATCGTTTATGTGGCCAAACTGTGTGAAGGTATTTCTGCCTGAAATTGGAAACTGCAAGTATTACCTTGCCTCCACCTCACTATCCAGAGATCCACAACAGTAACTGGATAAAATAAATGTTTATCACAATTTTTGGTATTTTGGAGAAAACATCCTATGACTTAAATCAATTAATTCACATGAAAAAAATGGGAAAGAGTTCTCTGTGGTCCCACAGTTCTCTCATGAGCAGATATTAATTAATTAATTAAGCTTCTGTGGAGCTCATCCTGAATCAGTAACCTGTGTTTGAATATCTCTGTAGCTCCGTTTATAGATCAGTATTGGTTTGAAGTCTTTTCACTCAGTACTGATATTTCTGTTGTCATTCTTGCATATTAAGTCCACAATCTAAAATTATGTTATGCAGTTCCTTACTACAACACACAGACTTCTTGTATTATCACTGGTCCTTTTTATTTGGTACCCACTGTGGATTTAGGATTCTGCACAAGTGTACATGGCTTCAGAGTTGCCTCTCTGAAACACTCAACTCTCTTTTGTGATGCTGCTGGTACTGACTTCATCAGAGCTATCTGAAACGGCTTTGTAGGAAAAGAAAGTCAAATTCTTTTCCATTAAAGAAACCATAAAATGAGTTGATGGATGACACATATGAACTATGTGTTACAAATTTCAAGTCCAGCTTAAGTACTACTGCCATGGTAGTTTCTGCTGCCCTGTCCTGACGCTCCTCTGGGAAGCTTGTGTAAACTCCAGCATTCTAGCTCTAACTATTCTTCTATGTTGCATTATGATAGGGTTGTCAAAAGAGTTGACAAAATAACAAACATAAATAACATGAAACAAACAAAGCTAGCATCCAGAATGGAGCAGCATATTCCAGTCAAGCAGAAATGATAGAATGTATTACTGTGTAATGCTGCTCTGCCTTATATGAACCTTAAAAAAAATAATCAGCTGCTTTTTGTAATTTCTGTACGGAATATTTGGCTGTTTCTGCAATTTGTCTTTCCTCTGTCTCACTATAACCAGTGTCTAGTCCTTCTTCAGTCCGGCATTCTTCATCAAGAACATCTTCTCAAGCACTTTTAACCATTCATAAAAAATCACAGAACCATAGAATATCCTGAGTTGAAAGGGACCCAAAAGGATCTTCAATTCCAATTCCTGACTCCACGTAAGACTACCTAAAAAATTAAACCACATGAAAACCTGCAAAGACCCATCCATTGTGCACTCTTCTTTCCTTTCCATTCTCACCTATAGGGCACTCACTGCTCTGACAATAAAAACAATATTCATGTCTTTCAAGTGCCATGTGGGTTTATAGCTGAGTTTGAAATGGAAAAATATAAGCCACATGCTAACCACTATTGGAGTAAAATGATTGACTTTTCTGTTTCCAAAGTATAGAATCATAGAGTCATAGAATCCTTACAATTGGAAAAGACCACAAGGTCCATCCAATCCAACTGTAAACCCATCACCTCCATGCCCATCAACCATGTCTCATGAAGCAGAGCTATATGTTATCATTATGATACAAACACTTCACTGACTTTCACTTGAACAGTTCTAGTGTCAGCATGTAGACCAGGCATGTCCAACCATGGCCTGTGGGCCACATGAAGCCTAGGACAGAAGAGTCTATGGTAGATTTGCTATTTCTTACATCTGCACTCTCCTCTGCACTCTCCTCACTTCTCTGTGGCACTTCCCAGGTACTTAGACAAATCTTTCAGACAGATCTTAAGTACAACTTGAAAAAAAAAATTGTCAAGCATTTTAGATGTGAACATCTACAATGGCCTCATTGTATCGTACTGCACACTCATATAGATGTTTCTTATACAATATGAAATAGATATTGTGTGGTAATTAGCCAAAAGAAACTAGCACATCCTTGATAAGTATATTAGTTTTGTGTGTATAGTAGATTACATTAGAGGAGGAATGGAAGAGAAGAGGAGGAAAAGATACAATCCTTTTGGGTTTACTCAATAACTGCTCGAGGAGGGAATTAAGCTGCCCTACTTTATTGCTAGATTAGGGAACAAAATCAAAGCTGTTTGAGAAATCTTATCCAATGTCCAATGAAATAGGAAGGTAGTCCTTCTCACTACTTTGTGCTTAATTAATTCAGCATTTAGCACTAACAGAACAATTTAATTCTAGTTTGCTGTCAGGTTCGCTGAGTGATGAACAGTTAAGGTCCCGACAAAAGTCATAGGAGAAGAACTCAAATGAATTCTTCATGTTTCACTATATCTGTATCAACCCCGTTTTTCCATCAGCTTGAATATAAACATTACTCATCTCCAGAAAGCGGTAGCCAGCTGGCTTCTTACATTTAAAAGCCTAATGTACAGAAAACAGAATGATAACTGCATACAAATAATCTTCTGTTTTACAGTGCCACATTTTTGAAACTGTTTACTACTTATACATAGCACAGCTCATTTCCCAGAGCACGTTTTGCAATAAACACCCATTTGTCCTACAGTAAACTGAGGGTTACTTCTTTTGTTTCAATTTTTCTTCGTACAATCAGGAACAAGAAGGTCTAATTTTATACACTACCAAAATCAATAGGAATCTTCCATTACTGGTTTCAATAAGATTCAGTTTCACCTTAAGTACTAAGCTGGAATCTCTATTTTAATATTAATTTCTTCAAACTTGTGCAGCACTCATATGATTCACTTGCAGCAATACAAAAAAAGGGGGATGAAAAACTAAGTCTGAGCAGCAACATCTAAAATCATTTGAAGATATGAATCACACAAAAGGTAGAGTATAATTAGAGTATATGGTTACATAGTATTTTAAAAAATCTATTCACATTCACATTATTTTAAATTCTAACCAGAAATATCTATATATAAACTACAGAACCAAATGTATTAAACATCTGCTTAGTCCACGTCGTACAGTACATATGTCAGTTTAAGGTCTGAAGCTGGATTGAAGCACATAATGCAAAGTACAATGATTGAAGTACAAAATGCATCTAAAGGACATTCTGAAGCACAGTTAATGGGATTGCCTTATGTAAGGCTATATGGTAATATGATAATCTCTAATGAGATTACAATGAAGTAATCTCCTTAAAAATTAAATAAATGAATAATGTACATTCACTATGCACGAATTGCAGAACCAGAATGTGCTCAAACATTTTAAGGTCAATATCAAAGGATTTCCCTATCTAGTTTAGGATAAAATTATTATGTAATAATAAAGTGTTTATAAAGAAAAGGGAAAGAAAAGGGAAGACAGACAGACAGACAAGGAAAGAAAGAAAGAAAGAAAGAAAGAAAGAAAGAAAGAAAGAAAGAAAGAAAGAAAGAAAGAAAGAAAGAAAGAAAGAAAGAAAGAAAGAAAGAAAGAAAGAAAGAAAGAAAGAAAGAAAGAAAGAAAGAAAGAAAGAAAGAAAGAAAGAAAGAAAGAAAGAAAGAAAGAAAGAAAGAAAGAAAGAAAGAAAGAAAGAAAGAAAGAAAGAAAGAAAGAAAGAAAGAAAGAAAGAAAGAAAGAAAGAAAGAAAGAAAGAAAGAAAGAAAGAAAGAAAGAAAGAAAGAAAGAAAGAAAGAAAGAAAGAAAGAAAGAAAGAAAGAAAGAAAGAAAGAAAGAAAGAAAGAAAGAAAGAAAGAAAGAAAGAAAGAAAGAAAGAAAGAAAGAAAGAAAGAAAGAAAGAAAGAAAGAAAGAAAGAAAGAAAGAAAGAAAGAAAGAAAGAAAGAAAGAAAGAAAGAAAGAAAGAAAGAAAAGAAAGAAAGAAAGAAAGAAAGAAAGAAAGAAAGAAAGAAAGAAAGAAAGAAAGAAAGAAAGAAAGAAAGAAAGAAAGAAAGAAAGAAAGAAAGAAAGAAAGAAAGAAAGAAAGAAAGAAAGAAAGAAAGAAAGAAAGAAAAAGAAAAACAAACCTACAAGAAATGTTGACAAAAATAATATACTTTTTTTTTATTTGATTGTCATGTCTTTTGAGAAAAAAAAAAGGCAAATAATTAATTAGTATGAAAACAGTACTCCTACCTGGAGTCCACTACAGTATACTGCAGATATGGGAATCAAATAGAATACTATCATCTAGTACTGAATCTGCTGGGATGGAGAACAAGGTCAAAGGATAATAATCTCAGACTGGCTCGGAAATGTGTGGTACTGGAAACATTTTTTGGTGATAGTAGAGGCAGGAAGTGAGCTATTTCTCCTCCACATGAAGCATTTGAAATATTATTTAATTTGGCTTTGAAGTACTTAAAATTAAGCATCGAAGAGGTCTGTATCACAGATTCAAAGTCAGAGATCTAATAGAATATTTTGGCTCTTAGGGCAGAGAATCTCCTTTGGTCTCCATGCTTTCCCCTCAGCTACAGCAGAACCTGTGCTCTTCCCTAGACAGGATCACTAGCAGCAAGAAGGACCCCTGATATTTGGCTTAATTCAAGGGTCTCGCTGTGTAGGTGTCATCACCTTGTCTTTGCAATGGCTCTATCTTAGGACTTATCATGACTGCTTGATGAAGATGGAAGATTAAAAAAAAAATCTCAAATGAAAGGGTAAGTAGTTATTAAAAGAAGCACAGGTCACAGAAATAATGCTTTCAATGTTCCAAGTCTGAGGTCATCAGTCGTTCTAAAGAGAAGGGAGAAAAGGACGACTGCAACACTGCAATTTGGAAAGATGGGGAATGCTCTTCTCCACAAGAAGTGAAAGAAAAGATATGTGAAAGAAAAGCTGTAAAATCTTATGGACTCTCAGATTTTATTCTTTTAATTCATTAAGGCACTTTAAAGCTTTGACTATATTGAATTACCATTTGAAACAACAATTGGTGAAGGACATTGCTTTCACACATTAGAATTTGGTAAAGGAATAGCAACAGGAAATCAAAGAGGCAGTTTATACCTTGTAATTATGATACCAGAAAGGAAACATTAAATTCCAATCATTATAGTGGGAATGGAGCCTAAGTCATTTCAGACTAACTCTAGCCCTGCCCTGTGGATGGATTGTTAGTCAAAACACATTAGGTCCATCCCTGGAATATGTTCTCCAGTTTAATTTCTTCAGAGTAACCCAATGAACGTGCACCGTGGCTGTGAAAAAAGCACAGTAAGTGAGATGGTGGGGACATGTAACTGTTCTCCTGATCTTAGTTAAAAGATTAGAGTAAGACACACCCCCATGGACTGCTCAGAAAAACAGTGAGTTTAGTTTACTTTCTGTGTTTAATGCATTAGTACAAAAGAAAAGAAAAAGCACAATATTTCTTCTAGCAGAGAAAACTGACTGACTCTATCCTCCTCTGCAATTACTATCCTTTAGTCTGTGTTGCTGAAATGCTACATTAAGCAATTTTCTAAAGCTGCATCGTAAGCCAATTTTGCATGTGATTTTTTTTACAAGAATTGGTCAACAGTGTTAATTTCAATTACAGCAGAAAGATTAAGGACCAAGGCAGAATTTTTCATGCCCATAAAAGGATGCTTAATATAACAGCATGGAATCTTAAATAGTAAAGGAAATTTTTAGGCACACACTCTGTATTTCCAGAACCTACAGAATTAATATTACTTGTCAGTCATGATTTTGCAGATAGTATTTGTAGCAAGTAAGCTCAGTACTCTGGTCATATTCTTAATCTGTCCTAGGCAATAGGCTACAGATGTCATGATGCAGTAGAAAATAGTAAGACCTCTCCTACTAGGCTTCTTTTTTTACTGCCCATTATCTAACAGTGAAATCATGGCAATCACAATCAGGAACTGTTTAATTGAGAGACTCCTCTACTCAAACTAACATAGCTTGCTACAAAGGAAAGTAATTGTCCAAATCAATTGGCTCAAATTCTCTCTGATTAAGAAAATAAAAATAAAAAAAATAAAATTATAAAAAATAAAATATATACACTAATCTCAAAACAGTAAAAAAAAAAAAAAGCTGCAAATAGTAATCAAGAATCCTTCTCTATTTGCCTGAGAAAATACCTGCTCAACCTGCACTATTGGGAAAGCCCAAAACTTTTAATCCATCTAGGAATCATGCTGTCTCAGATGTATTTGCATGTACTTGTGGCTACTTGTCATCTCTTTAAGAGTTCCTTCATTTACAGAGTGACCAGAAGCCTGTCTGTATGTCAGCTGTCATTGACTGTTAAAATAAAGCAGTTATGATTGCAGAGCAAATATATGTCCTACGGCAACTGACAATTACAGTGAGCTGAATCTCTTCTGAGCATACAGAAAGCAACTGACGTAGCTACATTTCTTTAGAATGAACTCATGCTGGTATTACAAGGCTTTAATTTTGCTTTTTGATACTTGGTGGAAACAGAAATCTATGAAGAATGGGTTTTGTTATAGTGTGCAATTTGACAGCTGGTAGCCCTATATTGCTTGAATATCAGAATAGTATAGCAGTCAACTAAACAGATACTTAACTGTCCCTTTGCCTACTGGTGTTTGGTGTTTTTTTTTTTTACATCACCTGATAAAGATTTACATCGTTCTGCATATCATAATATTTACTCAATGTTCTATGCAAAATTAATTTAATTATATGGAAATCATCTATAAAAATGAGTGTGTCACAAAAAATATCACTGAAAAAATAAAAGGAATGAATATTATTTTCTGCTACAGCTACAGACAGCAACTGCAACTTAAATACACTCTTATCAAGATGTTCATCATTACAGGATGACTTTAAACTGTTGTAGACACATCTCTGGTGGGCTTACAAATTGCTTGTGAATTGCTGTTCCAAATCTTGTCTGGGAATGCCATCAGTTCTATATAAAAGAGAAAGATCACCAGAAGGTTCAGCAGTGTAGGGTGACAAATCTTTATTTAGAATGTCAGCCATGCAGTGTGCCACCTAAAGAGGTAACCACACTACCCTCTGAATTTCAAGAACACTTTTATGCTGGTTTATTCTCTTCAGTACTCTTGGGAAAGACTGCCTCCTGATATAACAAGATTAAACTCATAACTATCTGAACACTATCTTTGGATCTTGGCTGGCTTCTTGCCATCCTGAAACCAAGATGAAGCATCAGCCATGCATTATCCAGTCTTGGCACATGTATCCCTTAAGAAAGGATATTGTGACATAACCAGTGGAGCACAAAAGGCTCTTACTGACTTAAAGACTCACAAGGCTATTGCCATCTGTTTTTTAAGTAGGTGCACTAGCTTCTGATTGTTACATATGGAATCAACAAGACTGCTGGTGGCTCATCCCTCCATAACAAAGAAAGGAATTTCAAAAAATAGAAAATAAATGCCTTTCTTTGAATTATTCAGTGCAACACAGTACAATATTTTCCTATGTTTTAACTCAAATAATTAATCCATTCCTTCATTAAATGTATTGGATGAACCCTGTGTTCCTCTTCTGCTTCAAACTGTATTTTATGAGGGAACACCACTAGAGGGAGATTGATAGTTCAAATTTCTTCCTCGTTGTTTTTAAGTTTTCCCACCATGACATGTTAGTAGGTTTTGTTTGTTTGTTTCAATCAGTTGGGACCATCATTACTCTCCATGTATAACGTCCCACTGAAGTAAACTATGTAGAAAGTAATAAGTAAAAATGTCCTTTGGATGTTTGAGTATATAGTTATATAACTGTTGGTTGCTTGTAAGATATGCCCAGTAAAGTCCCAAATAATCTGTGTGTCTTTCTGGAATATTGTACAATAGAAAGTGCAATCTCTATCACATAGACTTTTACTAAATTTAAATGCCTTAAATAGGTGTATAGTTTGCCCTATTCAAGATATTTACATTTTGTGTCTTCTTTGTATTTTGCAACTCTATCCCGTAGAGAAGAGCATTCTCTACTGCAGAAAATGAGTCTTGACTTTTAAGACTTTTTAGGAGCACCTTTCAGTGGAACAATCCAGTAGGAGATTTCCCCTGGCCTTTTCTCTGTGCGTCCCCCTCAGCCAGGCAGGACTTCCATGTGTCCATAATGCAGATGCATATTGAATGTGCTATTGCCCAATAAGAGCCTAAGAATCTCCACATTTTTCTTTTAACATATTTAAGTAATGAAGTTCTTCATATAGCACTAGATTAATAGATAAGATCCATCTTTACAGTTGTATAATTTCCATGCATTCAGCCCTTTCCATAAAACTATCTGTGCTTCTGACAAAATAATATGGCTAATACAGGAAAAAAAAAAAAAAAAGCTTTTTAAAATCTTAGCCAATTTCTTCAGCAATTTCAATTATTTAAATTAAAATACATCAAGACCTCTAAAAGATTTGTAAAGGTGTTTCTCAGCTACCATACTATGCTGTTTCAGGTATGACAGAATGCTGAGTGAACTGATCCATATTTCTATCTGCAGAATATTTTTATTTTCAAGATATGAAACAGTCCCAAAGACACCGAAGAAAATTAGAAGGAAACTTGCTACATAGTAAGTTTGAACTTTAAACCTCAATGGAAATGAATTATGCATATAGATTATACACAGTTTTAAGATTCAGAAACAATCTCGTATGGTGCTACTTACAATAGAGAAGTTGCTCCAGAGCATTAATTTCAGTTATCATGAGCCTATGTAAGTTAACACTTTTACAGAAAGGGATGAGACAAATGAGGCAAAACTGGTAATATAATTAGAGGTTTTTTCCCCTGTAAATATTGTATGGAAATAAAGAAATCTAAACCAAGCAAAAAAGGTATACTACTAATTCATGAGCTGTCCAACATGAAGAAGTTGTATCCAATCAAAAGAAACAGTCAACATGCATTCTAACTTGGAAAAAATAAATTACCAATAAGAAAAAAAAGTAGTTATATTTTGTTTGTTTGTTTTTCCTGGTGATTGCAGTAAAGGAGACAAAAGTATCCCCTACAGATTTGAATGTCTTTTGTTGTAAAATGGATGGGTTTGAAATTCTTACTTCCAAGTAAATATCAAAACTGGTGTTCTGGCATCAATACATTGAATTTTGAATAACAAATCCTTTCAGGATTAACCCTCAGATTTTGATTGCTCTATTTAGCAGGTAAAATAAATCTTTTGCAGATGAAGCTTGCTATACGAACTGCTTGTTGAACAGCTTCTTTGATATGCTGTGAAGCTGTACTGTGTATCATTAGTAAAAAGCATAAATGTGGGTTGCCTGTTATTTTGGGGAATGGGGGAGACATGGAAGAATGTCTCTAAGTTTTAATCACTGTTTGTTTTGCAAAATAAGTTTTCCTCAGGCACTGTAAGGAATTGTGTACAGAGATTAAAGGCCCATCATGTACAAAAGCAATAGTCTTCTGACTTTGCATTTTATTAAGAACACGGTACTGACTAGTTGTAGGGAAGTTATCCAGCTGCAAATGATGTTTTCACCAGTCATACTTGATCATATACACTTTCCCTATTACCCAACTACAAAACTCCACTAGTGCTCAAGGATCATCATCTGCCATAGATGTTTCTCACAGACTGTTCTGTGTTAAACATTCAAATTTTCCAGTTTTTAATTTACCGGGAGAAACATTCTTAACATCCATCCAGGATTTGTGGTTGAAATAAAAAAAACGTATATCCATATAACAATATGTTCTGAGAATAATACTATTGTAATTTTAGAAGTATATTCTCCATCAGATCATGCTTTAGACAAACTCAAATAATCTGCTTTATTTTTAATTACTTATGCATTTATATAAATACAAACTCTTTAGATAAAAATAGTTTAAAAATAGATTATGTATTAAATGTCATCACCTTATAGCACATTAATGATTCCAGACAAGTACATTTGCAAGTCTACTGAATAAGGACAGCAATTTTTAAAAGATTATTGATTTGTCTAAAGTGTTAAATGACATAATGGCCATAAACTAAAGCATTGAATAATTTAAATAAATCAATGTTTTCTGAATTTCATATAAGTAAAAACTGTCTTGTGCTGTATAGTAAATCAATAAAACTTAATAAAAGAAAAAAAAGGGAAAAAAAAGGAAACAATGTAGTACTACATAATGATAAATGTATGGGCTGACAATATTCAAAGATAAAAACACATTTTGTCATTGTAACAAACAACTTCCAGTCATCTTTTCTACATTATTCCCATCAGAAAACATGATACTATATAGCCAACTGATCTTAGCACCTGAATAATTTTTCATTTGAATGACAACTCTGAAGTATTAAATATAACTTTTTGGAAACGATCATCATTTCTGACTGGATACAGGATAGTTATATATTTTTACTACTATAAGAGCAATTTCACATAGTTTATGGTTCCTAAACAGTAAAATATTCTATAGACCTTAAAGAAGCATCATTTCTGGTCTGGAATGTCTGCAATAGCATTTTCTTTAAGTAACCTAATGTCTCTTGAGTAAAAGGGTACATTTCAGATGTTAATCAAAGTTGAATTCCGCTAAGAGAAAATCAATCAATTAAATAAATAAATAAATAAATAGATGCATTTTATTTAGCATTGTTTATAGCATTTAGAATAAAAAAGTAATTTGATTAATTTAAAAAACTGACAGGTAATAAATTTTTTAAGACAGCTCATGATGTTTGTTACATTCATGTTTATGATACTATTACATTTTTTCTAAGTACAAAGGTTTAAAGGTAGTTTCTGATTATAAATTGCATAATGCTGTAGAGATACATAGACTTTTAAATGCGTTCTACAATTATGGTGAATTTACATACCTCTGAATACAGAGGAACACGCTACCTTCCTTTAAGATCTACATCTGATACCTTGAACAAAACAGAATTGTTTACTGAGGAAAGCATATGAACAATTATCTTTTTTAGCACAGGACTGAACGAAGAAGCCTTCAATATTAATATCAGAATTATGATAATTACAATAGCTGTATTTTATATATTTGAATCCAAAGCCTTAAAGAAGATACAATAAGGTTTCAAACTGAATTAAAAATTTTCTAGTAAAGATTATTTTTTACAAATTATTTAATTCAAAAAAGATCACAATAAATGAATTGTATATTTAAATTAAATTACACTATCTACAGCTTTTGATATGATAGAATTTAGCTGTAGCCAGTCACGCCACATTGAAAAATCAGAGTTCTGTTTTCAGTTTTGTTTGAAGGGAGTGAAAAGAAGTACAATTCAAACTCAAAGACCCTTTAGTTTTCATTCTATTTCAGCGCTCATCCGTACGAGAAGTACAGAGTGAATTACTATATTATCACTCAGTTAGTAGCAGATTGGATTTTATATGGTATGAAATGCACTATTTATTAAAATATAATATTTCGGTTGATGTTTTTTATAAAATACATTTTTTTTAGAAAAAAATCAAGAAAAACCATTCTAAATCTGCTTTATTTCGCAATTTTATTTCAACAAAATACTATTCAAAATTTCCATGTGATTCTCAACAAGGAATTAACCATTTTCAAAAGTTTCTGATTATCAAAACACCCTGTTTTAATTTTTCTCCTGAAACAGATGAACTGATAATTTGATAACTGCATGGTGATGACTGTGTGAAGGAAAATAAAGGGCAGTATCCCTCTAGTTAACTGTTTTCATAAAGTATTACTATTTTTTAACTTTACATATGTGTATATTGCCGTTTTAAAATAGAATTTGACTGTACTGTCGTTAGAGAATTATTGTGGTTAACCAGCCACAAATATTGAGAAACTCTATCAAAAATATCAGTGTGGAATTTTCAAGAAGGCATTTTCTCTTAGAAATTTCCTTCAGTTATGTACTGTGAAATATCCTAATTCAAAGTATTTAGTAACAGTAAATGATTTGATATGGAAATTCAATGATAACAACATGCAAAACAATTATATCTACTATATATGCGTTATGTCTTCTTTTATGCTCCCACTGCACAGAGAAGAGTCAACTCTGCAAATAATTTTGATGGATATGATATAAATAGGACTGGATACATTTTTATTTATGATGTACTTGTAAGTAACAAGGAGAAGAATCTTTGTTTTCCAAAAAAACCCACCAGAAATGATAGCCTTTCTAGTCTACCTACTGACAGAAGTTTATTCTGAGAGAGGTCTTTTTCAGAATGAACTAGCTTCCTTTTTTAATTAAACCACCATGACATTACAAAAACATTTTCCCTTTTTCCTAATTTGCTACATTAATGCAGTTCCTTGATTTAATGAATATATCCCTTTGCTCTAAGACTAAGCTTGCAGAGGTGGTTAGTTAGTATTTCTGATAATTAATTTGCTATGTAGAGGCTGGAAATTAGCACTTTGAGTATATGAGCCTACTCTGTGTTACGAAAAATAGCTCCTTTTCATTTTTCTTCCACTTCCTAGACCAAATGCTTCTCCTTTGTATTTCTCTTCAGCTTCAGTAACAATTCCTTGTTCCCTGCATTCCTATCCTGAACCGATCTGATCTGCAGAAATTATTAGTTTTGTAAGGGGATATTGCTCTAATTCTGTCTCATTTCCGTCCTTCTCCTTAGTTTACACAACACAGTCTGTATAGAGGAGAGTGATAATATCCACAGTAAATGTAGGAGTAGAGCTTACAAATACTCTATAGAACAATAAACGTGACTACTAAAAAGTAAGTAAAATAATTCCTAGTTTGTATAAAGTTATCTGGTTCCTCAACCTTCTGACTGAGAATGGAGGTTCCAAAAGAAGATTTTGAAAAATGGGATGTGAGCATATGTAAAAATGTAACCCTTAAAAAATGTAACCCTTCAGTGAAATCTTGCTATACGTAAACATTTGTAAATTTTCACTACTTTGCTGCTCAGTCAAGATAGTACTGAATTTTAGCATCTTCCTCTCAGGATTTTCTTAGCCTGTTTCACTAAGGTTCACTGAGTTCTCAAATCCTTGAGTTCGATTTCACAATGAGACTATGCTGGGTTACAGTCATGAATTGTCTATGTGAGAAAACTATGGATCATTGTATCCATTCATTCATATTATGTCATGTCAGAGGTAGTCTATGTATAGGTGTTCATATAGATGGCATTTCATCCAGGAAGTAATTCTGTCAGCTCTTCATGAACTCTGGTGACATCACTGACTGGTAACAAGAAGAAAATTGAGCAGAAAAAAGTTTTGAACATTTTAGCAACGAGATGGGTTATTAAAAGATGTATTATTTGGGAAAACATTTAAGGTAAAATAAAATTTAAAAAAGGACACAGTAATTAGCTTTGAAAACAAACCAATTCATGGATGAAAGATGAATTTCTTGCTTGGAGAATACATCTTTGTATTTTTTTCTTTTTTATCCAGCCCCTTATCATTGATGTAATCTGTAAATATTGGATACTAAAACTACTGGATGTGAAGGAGCATGTAAATTTTTAAAATGAAAGGTTAATTGAACCTCTATAAGGATGCTGTAGTTTCAAGTAGCTGCTAAAAACACTGAGCTGAACGGAACATCATCATTTTGTTGGCAAGCATTCAAGAGTAAATGTAAGGGAAATTCATGTACAAAATTGTGACTAGATCCTGAATAAAATCTCAAGTAATATTGTACATTCAAATGCCATTTGCTACCATAAGCTATAGCAATGACTGAAAGTTCCTGTTCTCAGTAGCATGGAATGGAGTGGAATGGACTAAAGTAGAAGATTTTGAAGGGATAGAGAGCAAAACAGGACACAGACAGAACAGAATAATAGTTGGAAGGAACACACGAGGATCATTAGTTGTAAGTGCATGACCACCTCATTGCTAACCAAAAGTTAAAGCATATTATTATGGAAATTATCCAAATGCCACTTGAACACTGAAAAACATGTTATATCAACCACTTTGCTAGGTGGTTGATTGTGAGCAGTTGCCACATATCATCACTTCTGAAATTCAAAACTGAACTCAGTGATATATAATAAGGTAAAAAGATGTCAAACAGAACGTTAAAGAAACTTTCTTAAGAAATTAAACCAATTATGAACTATTGCCGCAGCATTCTGGTATTTGGATTAGATTGGAAGAAAGACTGTAAGGAAAATGATAACTATCGAATCAACTAAGGACATTTATATCATTAAATTTAGGGAGACTCATTAAGATTCCCAAATTTATGTTGAAGGAAATGAGCATTTTTATGATTTTCTTCCTATGACTAAAAGACCAATAATTTACAACTGAAACCATTTTTGCTGCCTTTATCTGTAAAAAACACCTACCAGTCAAATGATTGAAACATCTCATCTATGAACTATCTTCCTTGGACATACGTAGAGGGTATGTAGTTTTTCTGCTTCTGCTCAAGTATACTATTATAATCCTTAAGAAAGCAGTTCTGAGTGTTAGATAATCCCCAGAAGAATATATGCAATATATAGCACTTATAATTTATAGTTCTTTGACAACCAAATATATTAGTATAATTTAAGATTTAATAATTACCTTATTAAAAAATAAAACATACAAAATATTATAATGCAGCACCATAACAAAAAGATAAAAAAAACATTACTTAAAATATGTATTTTTAAAATTGTAGTTAGCAAATTGTTTTTAAGATAACAAAAAGAAATCAATTTCATATTTAATTTTTATGTTTTGATTTTTAAAAATACTTGTCTCTTTTCAACAATTCTTCAGTGAATAAGTTCTGAAAATGTTAATAGCTCATTTAGTTTTTGGTGTATTATCAAATCAATATTTCCAACAAAATACTATTAATAATATTGACTTCCTTTTTGCATATGGCACATTCATTAACAATTTCTAAAGAACTCTGTAGGCAGCTCTAAAACTTTTAAATGAGCTCTACAGCTATTTGAGTCTTCAGATGTCAAATTACATGCATTTCAGAATCCATAGTAAATAAGCATGATAGCAGTTCTGCCAGAAAATATCAAAGCACTTGCATGTTCCCATAGCTACTCATTCACGTGACTTTGAAATGGTTTCAAGCAGTACTCATAGATGTTGATCTAGTTGCTCTGAAAGGTAGAAAGTGATCATTTTATGGTAATGAAAACCAATTACAAAAATGAGC
This sequence comes from Cyrtonyx montezumae, assembly GCF_038088225.1. NCBI lineage: Eukaryota > Metazoa > Chordata > Aves > Galliformes > Odontophoridae > Cyrtonyx > Cyrtonyx montezumae. Next base: position 20,714,099 of record NW_027071936.1, on the reverse strand, counting down.
ACTGGGGAATGTGTGAACACTTAAACATTTCATAAGCAAATTTGAGGAAATATTTATGAATCTTTATGCAATTCAGTATCCATTTCATTTCAGAGGGTCTGGCACTTTACTTTTTTTTTAATACAGTATAATTCATCAACTGATTTGACTTCTCTGTTATTTTCTTGGCTCTACAATTCAGTTGCACATTGAAATATATTATCTTTGTTTGTTTTTTAAACAACAATTATAACACAAATACTATCAGAAGCTTTTGACTTTGTTTTTCCAACATAATCCCCTTAAATGCTTATTATTCCTTCTTACGCATATCCAAATTCTTTCCTGCAGGTGATCATGAAGACAGTAAAAGCTCTCTGTTATCAGCATAAAAGCATTCTGGCTTGCTTTTTGTTTGTTCCCTTATACTTTCCTTACTTACACCTTGACTCTTTAAAGAAGTATTTTATGACAACATTATGAATATTTATTATGACTTAGAAAAACAATTGTAAATTATGTTCATTTACTTAATCTCTTTTCACTCCTCAGTTTTCTACATCAGAAGTTGAATGTGTCCCTTAGGGTCTTCTCTATTCAATGATATTATTATCAAGAAGATAAATATGCAAGAACATACCTAGGTACTTTTTAGTTGCCTTTATGTTTATAGATTCCTACCTGTTGGTAGTCAAATGATAAAGACAAGCTAGGTGATTAATTTTTCCACTGTGGTAATCACATTGATTTAGTTCATATTCTTGACATTTCATATTGTTAGCAGTCAATGATTCTAAATTAATATAGGAACGGTTTTGGCAATCCAAAGCACAGCCTGACAGTGCATTTACAACTGTGACTGTGTTCTTACTGTGCTAAACTGGAATGTCAGTGACATTGTGAATGAGGGAATACTGCATGCATGGGGGAAAAATAGCATATATGATTATACTCGAAAGCTAAACTATTGTTACTCAAACTCAGCATTTCAACCACGGTGTATGCAACCACTGAGAAGAGCAAATAAATAATAAAAACTGATATTTTAGAAACTACAGCACAACATGTACTCAAAACATGTCAGATGCCCATAAAATAAACCTTAAGGGACTAATGAAGCAGCGTGTTTTCATTTTTCTAACGATTTGCAACTATAAACCACAGTGATGATGAAAATAGATTTGTTTTTCACAAATAAACTTTCTAATTGATGTTTTTGGAAGTTTAAAACACTAATATACACTTCAGTATTTTGTTTTTAGAACCATGAGTCAATCTCCCCACTGCCTACAACTGTAGACTAGGTACAACTGATTTTTCAACATTTCACTGTGGCTGCTGGTTATGAGCGGAGATCATGTTCTTAGATTTTGTGTACATTAGACATCCATCTGCTCCTCCATCTGGCAAAGAAAAAAAATTATAAAAAAAAAATCATAGGAATGCTTTCTAAACTCTTTTCACCAGTACCCCAGTTGTTAGCATCCTGCTGATAGCCCTGGTACAGACTTCACTGGGTAATTATTTTAAGCAGAAAATAGCTAACCTGCATGTTCAAAAGTAATTACTAGTTCAATTAACTATCAAGAAATTGGTCTTTTTTTCTTAGGATGCAGAAACAGAAATGTTAAAATATTTGTGTAACTTTAATGTAAGTATTTAGATAGAATCTGTGTAACTTTATACCTACACTGATTTTTTGCAACTGAAACAAAATATAACACTAACAAAACAACACTCAAACTAGATAAAACTTTTGAATGGTCATCAGAATTTTTCCAGGTATTTCTTGTGGCAGCTGTAACATTAAGTCTGTGCTTTAGTTTTTTTCATCAATGACTTGAATCTGAGCAAACAGCAGAACTAAATTAACAAATTGAACTATATTGAGAATTACTACGTATTCAGCTAAGGACAATGATAGAAAAGACGTGAATAATATGACAGCTTGATCAGAAGGTTGCGTTAAGAGTATCTGAGGTTGATGGAAACCTCAGAAATTGTTATTGTCAGAATCTTTGTTAGCTAAGCTCTTTCTAGACCACAAAACCTTGCACTATGTTGTTGAACTGTTCCTATTTTATATTCTTACAAACAACAATGAGAAAGGATGTCATTTATTTGGACAAATAAATTCTCTAAGGAGAATCTTTTATCAGCACAATTACAGCGTCTCCTGTGCAATGATTATGTCCCAGTGTCAAAAACAAGGATTTACAAGGTTTCTAATTGTTTTTATTTATCTATCTTCTATAAGAGAGGGTGAAGTGAGATACCCTAAAAAGTCACTGTCTGATCTGGGTCATCTCTCATATTTGGCTTACCAGAAAATTGTAATATTAGAATACCTTAATTGCCATCAATGAAAAACATATCAGCATCAAAGGAAATAGCCAAGCAACTGGGATATGTCCACACAATATTGACACAATCCAGCAACATCATACCATGACAGATAGAAGACATTTATACTTATTAGTAGGGAAAAGTTGTTTTCAAGTGATATGGAGAAAATTAAACCAAAGTCACATATTAATGAAGTAGATCCTGAAATCTTGAGATGAACACCTCTGCTAGTTTCTACTAATGCAGTTTCTGAACAGAGAGAAGCAGAAGAGGCTGAGCTTCTGATACAAGCTAGCTGCTAGGAAGACATTCTCCACCAGAACTAACAGTAGGCAATCAACTGCATAAGGTCAATCTCAAGAACAAAACAGTCACAGAAAAGCACTGGTTAGTTAATTCACAGAAAAATAAACCACAATCAGGACAGTGTGACTGGGAAAAACTCTGAAAGTTGGCACACTGAAAGAGATTTATGAGCAGTAATGGATAGCAAAGGTGAAAACAGACCTGATTTATCAACAGAAAAAATAAAACAGAAAAAAGATCCACCTTATCAGTGGCTGCAGTAATCTACGTTTCTTCTTTGAATAGTTAATTCCCAGTAGACACACCATATTCCTCCCTATCTAAATTTTTATATTTTTTGCATATTACTCTAAAGTAATATTACTGTCAGAATATAGGTTCCCAAAAGACATAGTCAAGACTAACCTATGAAGTCTTAAATGGTGGAAGCTTCATTTTTGGAGGGTCTACATCAAATAGCAGTAGATTGGGCTAGATAATTCACTACAAGGAAGAAAGTCATAGCAGTAGAAATAGCTTTATGATTCCAACAGGTTTTCCCTGTTTCTGAAATCCAGTTCTTCCTTCAGCACTTTATATGTCAGAAACTTGAAAATACTGATAAGAATATGAATATTTCACGCAGCTTTAAAAATACTTTCAAATTATTAACCTTGGAAAAACTCCTTTTATTATTTTATTGAGTTACATGAACGTAGAAATATACTCTGATATGATACTCTATGTGGCACAGAGTGAAAAATGTTTCAATCTGTGACAGAATTTCACTTTTCAAAGCTATTTCTTTTTAAGTACTACAGATCTTTTTTAGGCATTTTTGTTTTGCATTTTAGTCATCAAGTAGTCAGTATTTCAAAACACCTTCCATCTCTTGGTGCAATGTCTGTGTAATTATATGCTCTATATTAATTGCCTTTGTTTTATATAGAGGTCATATACATAATGCATTTATGGTGCAACAATACTCAATCTATAGTTATTCCATAAGGAAAACAGATTAGACATATGATAAAGAACAACCAAACACTATCCTATATTGTAAACATTTTTGTTTTTATATATATTTTTACAGATGAGAAAATATTCTACAAGACATAATTTAAATAAGACTTTTTTCCCCCCTAGAACATTAGAAGCATTTTTCACACAACTGCAAGAGTAAGGGACAGCAAATATTTGAATAACAAGTTTGGAGCAAGTTGTCTCAGTCTTCCCACATATATATATAAACCATCCATATCCAAGGTGGTATACAAGTATGTAACTGTGCCTATAATGGTAAATCATTCATTTCTATAAATGGTGAGAAATAATTAAAATGGACTTCCTACACAATAATAACTCTTGATTCACACCTACCTGACGTGAAAAAAGAGTTTTATTGATAATCATACTGACTGATAATCATGCTTCTCTGAGCTGAACAAGTATTAGAAATCAGTGCAGATTTGCCTACACATTTGGCTGCAGTGTAATCTGAGGAAGTCCAGTTAAAATGACCAGTTTGGCTTAGCTATGGAAATGCAGATTCATGTGAGATAGTCTAGTGAGAAAGAACAGAATTTTAGTTTTGGTGTCAGTAACATCTACCCATGAGAAAAAAAGGTAAAAGTGAAAACTAATTTATTCTCCATTTATAAAAAATACCACACTGGAAGAGATTGTCATAACTATTTGATTTGGATTTTGAAACATAATTTTTTACTGATATATAAAGCTTGATACCGAACTTCTGGATTAACGTGGGTCGTGAACTGAAAACAAATGTGCAATTTACTGATGTAACTTTCTTACATTCTAAACCTTTCTAAAATATGGATGCATGCATATGAATATGTATTCAGAATATATAGTTTTACTTGTGTCATATCTTAATCTCCATATATTTCCATGTATTTCCTACTCTGAAAAGAGAGTAGGAAGAAGAAAGGGAAAAAATAAAATCATCCTTCAGATAATTAGAGGTTTCAAAGGAAACAGAAGGTGAGATTGAAGAAAGAGTATATTTGGAAATCAAAAAATACTTGCAACAGTTATAACAAAGATCCACCTAAGGTTTCAGTCTGTTGCTTTCCTTCTTCCAAATGTGGTTTAAAGAGCACACACATGTAAGGGGAGAGGCAAGGAACTTGTCTGGTACATCAATCTTTATATCAGAGTGAGACACACCCCTATATGCTAATGTGAATTCTCACTCATTTGAGTAATATGCATTACCAAGAAGCTCTCTAGTTTTGCAAATTTCTTTGTTTTTCCAGAAATAGCTTTCTTTTCTTTTTTTTTCCATAAAAGCTTTCTTTAAAAATCCATCAATCAAATACTCTGAAACTCAAATGTTAATAAAACATCTTTTGTTGCTATGTCAACTGTCCATTTCCTTGTAAGACTTTGCTACAGACTACTGTTTTCTGAAACCTATAAAAATATATCGTCACAAGCCACAACCTATTGTAGCTTTTTTAGCTGACAAAATCAAACCTGGATCTGAGTTAGCATCTGAAGCTTTTCATGTCTTTAGTAGTATCATCTATAGTTTTGCTTTTTGCCCTACTGTTCCAGTGCATTTGGATTCTTAGTTATCAGTGTTTCCAAAGCAGCATAGAATATGTACAAGACTGTGCATGCATGAGAGTGAATGAATGAGCATGTATAACTACCATTTCAAACATTCATTTTTCCCTTCACTTTAAACAGATATCTTGCAGAAATACATTAAAAGATAATGCTAAAGAAACCATTTTCATTATAATTCTTCCAAGAACAGATAATAAAGGTGACAACTATAGCTTCTAACCTGTTTAACTGATCTAGCTTGAAACTAAGTTATTATTTAACACAAATGGTAAACACTGTGAGAACTCACCCATGCTTTCACTGGCTGGGTATTTTGCAACGCAAATGACTGTTTTGCTCTGTTTATTTTGAACTGTAAGGTGACTTCTTTGAACAGTTTTTCCTAAATCACCATTTATCTTGCAGTAGCACAGATAGAAGTTATCCCTGCCACAGTCTGTGCCCCAGAAAGTATTCAATTTAACTGGACAGACACCTTCTCCTTTCACAAAACAATTTGCCTTTTCAGCTCTTGCTCTTCCAACCCTCTCTTCCCACTTCATTCCATTGGCTGTTCAGCTGCAGACTGTTTAACTTAGAACATGGACTGGTGGACAGTGCTCAGTACTTGTTAGGTTTGTAGAGGAACTTGACTTTTGTGAACAATCTCCAAAGAAAAAAAACAATTGGATTCAGAAACTATTTTTCTCTCTCTGCAGAGAATTTTGCCTCTGCTTAGATCGTCTGCAAGGTAAGGGGGATATAACTTCATTGTTAGCACCTATTTTACATTGTTTCTTAGAGCGCTAAACTTGAAGAAGCTGGTTTAATGCACATAGTGACTTTGTAGTTCCTAGATTCTAAGAATGGATTAAGGATTAAAGTTTACAGCTTTAACAGTTTGAAGGAGAAAAAGATACTTAACTTTTTTAAAGCTTCCTTTGATTTCAGAGGGAATGCTTAAACTGAGATATTTTGTAAAGCAGCATGTGTGGTAACTGGAGATAACTGTCCGAACATGCAATAAATTTAAATAGAAAACAGAAAACAAATACTTCCCAGTTGTTAGTGCTAATAGACAATCTATTCAATAATTGACTTGTTCATTCTGGCGAATGCTACACATCCTACAGTTCACTCCAGTGGGGCTGAAATGGAACTTCATTAAAAACAAACAAACAAACAAACAAATGATCAAACAAATACATAAATAATATTACGCTGAAATAATTACAAAATTGAATAATATTGTAATGCCTAAAAATTTAGTTTGTACGTTTCATCAATCAAACCATGTTTTTTCTGTTTGTGTGCCAGAATTGTTAAACCCTGAGTATGGCAAGAAGATGCCTAAGAAAGCGTTTAAGAGAAAAGTAGCTGCATTTAAAATACTGTTTTAGCTTTACATTACAGGTGAAATGACTTGACTGAAATTGTATTTTTCTTTCCACTTTTAAAAGCATTTACAAATTCTATTTAATTGTATTGCTTTGTGCCTATCTTGCACAGAAAGATAACATTCTTTCTCAACAGGCTTACAATTATTAGTGATATGTGAGTGAATTGCCAACCTGATGCATACTGTAAAGGACACAGTTCCTGCTCTAAAGGACAAAAAGTCTCAACATTGTATTGTGCCTTTTAAATAAGCTCTCCATGGAAAATTATCCGAGTGCATGTAAAAATGAAGCAAACTACCAATGAGATGACAGGTTCTGTGGAAGCAGCTCAGCTGGACCAGGGTACCTCAGCTAGAAAGACTGTGCTTCAGACTTCCAATCACGTGAAATGCTTCAAATGAACAACTGGGGAGAATACTGAAGGCAGTTCTTCCACTGCAGACTAATTTAAGAAACCTCCATAACAAGAAAACACTGTAAAACAATATATGTTGCTGCCTGCAGCTAAGGAGTCAGTCCTGCAGCTGGCTTGATCTTTGCTCACCTTTAGGAACATACTTATAACTTCAGTCATACTACAGCAATGGCCATGCTGCCCAGAGTCTGTGGAATCCCACCATTAAGAGCTTTTCAGCACTTGTATGCATAAAGCACAAGCTGCCCTGCCGTGTGCTGGCAGTGCTCTGGTTTCCAGATATCCATTTCAAACAGTTAAGGGATTCCAGAATCCTACATTAGCTTCTACCTGCTGCAGATCATCAGTGTAAGTGGGGTTCCTCAGTTTTTCAGCAAACATTTGCTGCTGAGAGCAGAAATCATAGAATCATAGGGGTTGGAAGGGACCTCTAGAGATCACTGAGTCCAACTCCCCCTGCCAAAGCAGGTTCCCTACACCAGGTTGCACAGGTAGGCATCCAGGTGGGTCTTGAATATCTCCAGAGAAGGAGACTCCACAACCCCCCTGTGCAGCCTGTGCCAGTGCTCTGTCACCCTCACCATAAAAAAGTTCTTGTGCACATTTCTGCAGAACCTCCTGTGCTGCAGTTAAAGAAAAATATTATTCTGTTATCTGCCCTATATTTAATACTTCTTGCCCAACCCCCATCACATTAAAAAAAAAAAAAGATTTATATTTTTTTCAATAAATAGAGATTGATTTTACATCAGCAGCTTTTGAAAAGTTAAAAATAGTATCCAGGGAAAAATTCCACCAAAAATGTTGAATCAAAACTATACTTATTTTGTAACCCAGTTCAGATAATTCTTTCATTAGTTAAAGTATTGTTTTATGATTTATTACAGTGAAAGAGATATCTATTTTCTCTTTAAAATGACAGCATTGTAGGATTAAAAAAAATCTTACTCCTGCTTACAAAGATGTTTTCCTGAACACAGATTAATGCAATGTCTCCCTGACAGCACAGATGAAAATAGAGAAGCTATACTTCAAACAACTCTTACAGCCATCTGAAAAGATTAGCAACTCTATTACTCCAAACTCTTGGACAAAATCATAATGAACTCACGTTGGCCAAAGTACATTTAATTGAGGAGGAAACAGGTGCAGATCTCACACTATTGCCACTGTTCTCAGTGATTCATCTTCTTATTATTTTATGGAAAGTTAAAAAAATGCTTTTAAAACAAACATTATAGCTACAACTGTAATTCATTATAGATCAGAAGGGTAGTCATAAAGTCATACACTTCTTCTCATTCACGTACTCAAGATAATATATATCCACTTATATACCCTCTTGCATGCAGAGCAATCTACTTCTAGTTGACACTGTTTACATCATTAAGTCAATGAGAGCCTTAAGCAACTTTTTAAAACACAACTGTCAGACTTGTGATAAAAGAAAAATAATGTGTTCTTTATCTTCTTGCTTTTTAGCCTCTGTAAATTGATGGGCCCATTTGGATATATTAGATGTTCACTGGACAGAAGAAGGAACTGCCTCAGTTGAAGCTGAAGGTTTTGTGAGATGTTATAGATTTTTTTTGTTAGTCTGCAAGGTGGAAAAATAATTAGCTCTACCACTAGCCTTCTCTATTTTATTCTTTTGTGACGTATAATATAGTGTATTTTATCTAATTGACAAGATTTAATATGAAATCTAATTGACAAGATTTAATATGAAATCTAAGCTGAGACAGCAGCATTCACCCACATGATCTAGCGAATCCATTAACTATTTCTAATTAAAAATGCTGTCAAAATCTTACTAGCATCATGTCACTTTGCTATGTATTATTCAACAATATTAGTCTGAAAAACACACTTTTGTTAATAATTCTGTTGAGGTAGCATTTATAATTAGTATACTATTTGAAAATATAAATTACAAACTAACAACGCCCAGTAAATTAACGCAGGCTGATGTGACACTGATAGCAAGATCAAGGTTATAGATTTTGAAATAAATTCCTTATAAAGAATAAAAACAATACTGTGTAATCCATTACAAAAATCGACTGCATCTTAATGCTTTTTGAACTTTGCAAGAATAGTACCGTGGCACAGCAGTGACTTTAAAGGCAATTACACCAAAATTGTCAAAACATTAAAGCCTTAATTTATTTTGTACTACTGTAGCTTGTCTTTATATGCAGATGCAGTATAAACTTTTTAAAAGTGATAATGAGTCATTTCCATTTTTACCCAGAATTATTAAAATTTATATAACGATTCACTTCTAATTTTGGTTTATTATGCGCTAATTATATCAACATTTGGCATACGCTAATATGTTGTATAAATAATAATTTGGAGTTAGCTGGAAAAGATGAGTAATTCATTCTCAGACCTAACTATACTTTTTATGCTTAGCAATAGATTGAATATGATTTATTGCCATGAGTAAAAAACACGACATTATGACAGCACTAGAGACCATTTTATGACCATACTTCACTTGTGAAATTTAACATCGTATGAGAGGAAAGAAAAACAAACATTCAATTCCACCTGCTGGTATTAATGTTTACCTAACAACAACAAAAACTCACAACAATAGCTAAAAATAGAAATCTTCCAGCTGTTCAAAGCTATTTTTAAAGGTTATATTTCAAGAAAAACCTCAGTAAGTAGAAATACACTCAGCTGTGCTTGTTAGAATTACATTGTCACTTTTTGTGCAAACTGCTCAATAGGAAGTCGTTTCTTCCAAATATCATTATCAGCATGAGTACATGTTGCAAGTGCAACATTAAAATAGTCCTTAACCTTTTTGGTTATTTAAGTAATTGTAAGTACTGATTATGAAACCAAAGTTTCCACATAAACAAACAAACAAACAAGTAAATAAATAAATAAATGTACATATTTGTATCGGAACCTAGAAAGCATGCCATTCTGTTAAAATTATTTCCATGTACACGATACCTTAAGGTTTCAACATTTTCAGTGTACTCTTATGAGTAGTGGTAGAGTTTATGATTTTTTAATGATTTAGTAGGAATCCAGAGAGACAGGAAAACACAGGATGTAATTAGAGGTGGCAACTATTGATTAAAAACCCTCATCCAGTTCACGTAAAGAACAGAAAATGATAAATGACATGATTTTATCATTGGACAGAATGTCAAAAAATGGTGTTGTTTCTCATATATCTCTACTGTGAAGTTCTCTGGAGAAGCACAATAGGCTATTTGAGGGCTAAAAACATGAAGGAATGACGTTAGTGGTATTTCATAACAGAGATGTGGGAAGGTACAAAAAGAGAGGAAAATAAAGGCACAAGAGAAAAATCCATCTGAAACTATGACCTTATCTGTAATGGAACGTTAAAGCATATTTAAAAAAAATTAAGGTGATCAAAGAATGAATTTGTGAAGCTATTGATAAATATTCATTATTTTACTCTGTTTTACAATTTTTCTAAGAAAGATATTCAGTTTCAAGAATATAAATCTCAATTATTTATTCTCATTGCCAAAATAAAAACTCAGAAGGCCAAATTAATCTCTGGCACAACACTAATGAATGCATTGAAATCACAGAAGGTACAATTTCAGCTCATAATATTTGACAGATATCAAATTTTGGCAAAATAATTTCTCCTGAACATCATTATTTAAAATGCAGACAGGAAAAGCAAAAAATAAATATAAAAAAATTAAATATACCAAAAAAAGGAACTAGGAAATGAGTTCAAATTTTGTTGACCATCTTAAAATGAATGATAGAATGGCCTAGGTTGAAAAGGACCTCAAAAATCATCCAGTTTCAACTCCCCTACCATGGGCAGGGTTGCCAACCACTGGAACAGGTTGCCCAGAGGCACACCCAACTTTGCTTTGAATGCCTCCAGTTATGAGGCATCCACAACCTCTCTGGGCAACCTTTACCAGTGCATCACCACCCTCTGAGTGAAAAACTTTCTCCTATCATCTAACCTAAATTTCCCTTGTCTTACTTTAAAAGCATTCCCCCTTGTTCTATCTCTATCAGTCATTCCCTTGTTTATACGCTCTCTTCAAGTACACAAAGACCACAATGAGGTCTCTCTGGAGCCTTCTCTTCTCGAAGCTAAAGAAGCCCAATTCCATCAATATTTCTTCATAGGAGAGAGCTCCAGCCCTCTGATCACCTTAGTGGCCCTCTTCTGGACCCATTCCAAGTAGTCAAATGCCCCAGTCCTTGCTTACAAAAAACAAAATGCATATGAAAAGAAAAAAAATGTCAAGTAACTTATATAGAGGTCTGGATGTGGTCATTCTGTGCTCTAGACTACTGTTAATCATGAGCAACTACTCTGCAGTCAAGCAATAAAACCAGTGTAGTAGGCCAATAATCCATAAAAGAGGTGAATTATAAATCTCATGCTAAAGTAATTCAGCTGCAGACTAAACGACTGTCAAAATATTTGTCTATTTTTAGCTTATTAATAATGAAGTAATCTTTTTTCCTGTTTTTTTTTTTTCATTTATAATATAATAATCTCTTCTGCAGTGCAAGAAATAATATCAGAGCTGAGCACAACCTCCTTCATTTCCATCCTATTAAGTGTCAGAATCATTTAGTCCAATGAACATACAAGGTCAAGCCAGTCTTCTTTGGTATCTCACTGTTTAAAAAACAAAATGCAATATAAAGATACTATAATTGAGGCTTCTGTAGTATTAAAAGATTTTTTTCAAGTAGATCATCTATGTCCTGGGAACTTCCAGTTTGTATTTGCAGCTCAACAGAAGTCATTCTTCCATACTCTGCATTATGTGTCATTCTTTACATAGTTTATATACTTCTGTTTTTGTCCTGCTAGATCCTGATCTCATGTCTGCAAACAATGTAATCTCACATTACAATCAACACAACTCAGCATATTGATTTGGAAAATAGTTGGTAGTGGCACTACAGAAGCTACTGGAGGACTCAAAATGTGTAATTTTAGCTTTACATTCTGGCAGGTTTTTATTCATAACTTCAGTGAAATGCCTGTGTTTCTATTACCCAATTGTAAAATGGAGATAATTATGTTTCTCTGCATCTTCAGAGCATTATGCGAAGTTATGAAGTGTTGCAGGTTTCTTTAACAGCCAAATAAATAACAGGGAGCAGTAAAACTTCCAAGGCTGTGTATTCAGGGAGAGATTTGTACAGCATTGAAGAAGACTATAAAGAGACCATGTTAAGAACCAGTATTTACTGTACTTTCCAGTGAAAATTTTCAGCAAGATCTGGTCAGTGTTTCTAAGTGTACGTATGCATAACAAAAAACATATTGAGGACTGGAGCATCTCTCCACCAATAAAGAGATGGAGTCGGCATTGTTTAGCTTGGAGAGGAAGAAGGCCTTGGGGAGACCTCATTGCAATCTTCCAGTACTTGAATGGAGCTAACAAGTCAGAAGGGGATCGACTTTTATACAGTTAAATATTTACAGGACAAGGGGGAATGGATTTAAAATGAAAGATTAGGTTAGATGTTAGGAAAAAATTATTTAGACAAAGAGTGGTGAGTCATTGGTACAGGCTACTCAGAAAAAAGATAGATGCCCAATCCCTTGAGACTGAGAGATCAGCCCATGGGCTGCCAGCGAATGGCCTGCTCCTCTGCGGGCCCCTCTTGGGCTGCAGGGACTGCTGCTCCACACCTGGAGCATCTCCTGCCCTCCTTCTGCACTGACCCAGATGCCCACAGGGCTGCTTCTTTCAAACACATGTTTTCTCAGTCCTGACTCACAGCTGCCATGCTATATTCTTTGCCCTTTCTCAAATCACTGAGATGCCAGCAGCTTCGCTAATGGAATCAACTTTGGCCAGCATTGGGTCAATTTTGGAGCTTACTGGAAGTGGCAGCCTCTGGTCTCTTCTCATAGAAACTCTCTGTGCAACCCCCTCTCAATTTCCACCCAAAGCAAACTCTTTTTTAACATTCATTAAATGGCCACAAACTGGTGCATAAGAAGTTCCACACAAACATGCACAGGAACTTCTTCACAGTAAGGGTGATGGAACACAGGAATAGGTTGCCCAGAGCGGTTGTAGAGTTTCCATCTCTGGAGACATTCAAGACCTGCCTGGATGCCTACCATTCCAACCCTACTTTGGCAGGGGGGTTGGGCTACATGGTCCCTGGAGGCCCCTTCCAACCCCTACAGTTCTGTGATTCTGTGATTCTTCTTCAAGCTCAGAAGTACAAGTAGACCATAAAAAGCCTTCTTTTCTATTCCACGCTCTGTCATCTGGTTATTAGTGTGATCTGTTGCTACCACTTTGTTTCAGAAACATAAGCTAAGAAACAGTAAATATCTTCTGCTTAAAAATGAGAGCGATATATAATTTCAAAGTATATATACTAGATAATATATATATACAATGGAATCTTAATATATGCTCTCTTTTGTTCATGGAAATTATCCGGAAATATCTGTTAACATTGAATCCTATTGTCTGCTTTTATTATTCTTACTCAGTCAGCTATACACTACCACTTTCACATAGAAAAAAAAAGTGACAGACCACTGTCATAAAGATCTTACACTCTAAATAAAGTTTACACTGCATATTTTTTGTTGACAGAAGGATCATGAAGGTTAAAGGAGTGAGAAATTATGAGCTAAGAACTTAAGATAATTCTTATGCATATATTGAAAAAAAATGGAAGAAAAGAGTTCCTTACTTTTACCATAACATAATAAACCGCCCTAGGCTTCAAAAGGAGATGTGAAAGGACATAATGGATGTGTAAAACTGATAGTTCTTTAGGAGTATGGGCATGGCATTCTTAGTTTGGATGCTCAAAGATCCTCTTACAATGCAATAAAGAGCTGGGTGGGAAAACTTAGTGGGCTTATATACAGGGAGCTGAAATAAAGATATAAACTATCATGACCTCTTCTGTTTTTTGTGACAGTAAATCCCCCACATATTAAAAAGGATTTTTTTCTTTTTTAACATTAATGCCCCTTTAGGCCTATACAAAGTTACTAAAGAACAGAAAACCAGAACATACACGAGATCTGTAATACTGTTGCATAAATTAAATTGAACAGTCAATTTATAAAAAATATCATGACAGTATAATAGAATGCTCTACAACAGGACATCATTAAATGTTATAAACCAGTATCTGCAACATTTGACTGCCTTTTTAGAAGTATGCAAGTAATTAATAAGACATAGTTTAATTAATGTTGTTCAGTGTTAGCAATTTACTTGTTTGTGTTTAGGGACATTCTAAGATTAATATATTAATGGCCCAAATTATCTGCTCAGGACTCCATTTGTGGAGTTATGTTGGCATAAACCTGGAAGACCTTGATTGACCTGTCATTTTAATAACTAATACTTACGGAAGTATATTATGTGCAGTTATAATTTTTGTTAATGCTTTCCACTGTCTACTCACAGAATTCTTATGCAGTCTGTCTTAGATCTCTTTCACATAAAATAAAATCTTGACCATACTGTGATTAAAACATACAGATAAATACTGGAACTCCACTGAAGAAAAACTTTTTCTTCCATAAATAAACCTCTGTGAAACCTAATTATCTGTCCTTTTTATGACATTCTGCTTTACATACCTCACATCGCACTCTGAGAAAATTTCTTCCATTGAGACTGGTTAAAAAAAATTAAGAGGGCTCTTCATAGTAATGTTTTATACTCCAATTTTTTTTCAAGTCGGGTCATTTTAATGAGAGAAATGATATGTTTGCCTGAACAGGTATAAGTCACTTTGGCTGATGCATTTTTTCTGGAAGGCACAAGTACCAAATATCCATTCCTCTATCTCACTTAGATTTTTCTTTAATAGTTAGTGAGCATCACATAAACAGTCCATCATCTGTATCGATCATAAACTGAACAAGTTTATTAACTAAATATAACACAACAGAATTTTAAGAAGACATTAGTGCCCTAGCATTATCTGGAGCCCATTTTACAAGGAGCTTCATAAACAAAACCCACAGCCGTATTGATCTGAACTTCACAAGAGTGAAATAAAAGAGGAGATGTGAACTTTTCTGAGATGTCTAGTAAAAAGATAGTCTGGCTAACTATTGAAGAAGTATTAGAGGGATTCTAATACTGAATTTTTCCACAAGCAGAGTTTTAACCTTTCTCAACTTAGATAGTAACAGAGGAGGAACAAAGAGAAAGACCATTCTGCAAAACACCTTGCCTTGCCATGTCTGGAAATGTGTTCATGCACTTTTTTGGTTCTAGTAATATTTCTGGTCATATTCTTACATTTTCCAAAGAAGACCCTTAAAATATCCTTCCAGCTCGAATTTTTCTATTAAATTTTGCTCTAGTTTGAGCCACAGAACTTACAAATTAAATAACTTTAATACATCTGAAGTATGAAAAACATTTTATTTTGACCGTATCCCTTTTTCAGGAGAAAGCAAAACATTTTAATGTTTCAGAACCACCATAATTTTGTATATATTTTCAGGAATGTTTTCTGTGAAAGTGAGTAAGAAAGAGGGAAGAAAAGAATAACTTTTTTGTCATTGTTTAATGAAAAAAAATCTCAATCTTTAACACATTAAATAATGAATTTTGAAAGGATAATTAGTATTATTTCTCAGAATTGGAAGCAGCAAAGTCAAATTGATCCTAAATCTAAGTGAGCTTTATTAAACATTTTCTTTATCTGTGAACAAATTTTTTTACTCAGAAAAATGAATATAATGAAAAGGAAGACTTTATGTTGCTCTGAAATTAGTATCTAAAGATGTGGGGTACTACAGTGAACTGGGTTATACAGGAAAAAAAAAAACAGTAATAAAAATTGATCTTCAGGAGACACTGATCTCCTTTGAAAAATGAGAGCCGTAGAAGGTACTGCCTCTCCTTGTGCTTTAGTAGAAAATCAGCTATTTTCTCCAGTAAGTTCCAACTTTCTATTTGAATTTGAGTGGGTTCATCTTCCTACTAACTGACATTGTTATGCCCTCTCCTGCTAAATTAATGAATCCTTCATTTTCACCTTGTAAAAATATTTATGGACTGTAATCAAATCACTTCCTTATTTTGACAAGATAAATAGGTGAGGTGCTTTCAGTCCGTCCAAATACATGAAACTAATGTCCATATGTCTCCTTATTTACCCTTTCATTCTTTTAATGGCAATCACAAACAAACTTCAGTGTTGGCCTGATATATACTTCACATCTACAGTAAGCCAATATATAATGAATATTTATGTATAAATATATAGAGATAAAACCAAATAATTGCTTTCCCACTGTTGTCCTGTTTATATAACCATGGATTGTATTAGACAATACTGATGCAATATGACATACAAAATATTTGGTGTTCTCACTGACTAATACCCTCAGTTAATATGTGTTGCCTTCTCTGAAAGCGTGACTGACATTCCTGTGCATGGCAGATAATTGTGCACTCAACTGTTGTGAAATACACTTCTCTTTTGTTAGTTTTAATCAAAAAACTGTTTTCTGAGTTGGCCACTGACATGACTATGAACATCAGGTCCCAGATGAGGTAAGTTACAGTCCAAAATTAACAAATGAAAATTTCATAAACTTTTCCCTGACCAGTTTTCTTCATATTCTGAGTATATAATTAACCTCTATAGTATATAGTTAACCTCTACGGTTCCATAGAGAGCAATACAAAGCAGTTACCGAAGTATACTTACATATAACTCAGTTTGCAGGAAACTTCACAACTATTATTTCAGACTCCCTTCTGAATCTTCCTTACTGACATAATTTGCTGACATTTAAAATTACAAGCATAATAGACATTTTTTCCACGAAAAGATTTCAATTAGAAAATACAGTAGGAGGGAAAGAGGAATCTGATTAGGAAGAGATAATATGTGCTGTACAGTCTTGGAACAATAGAACTCAATCTCAATAGAAATCCTTATTTAGAACATCTTCCCTCTTGTGTGAATATCTTTACAATTTTAATTAAATATTTCTCTCCAAGGGAAAAAATATATAGGTTCTAGACTGGGCCAAAACCAGTTTAGCATATTCACACAAGGAATCTTATTCCTCTGGAAACTAATAATGTTTCTTAGATATGAATGTCAAATGTGATGTAGTATTTAATTATTTCTTTTTCCAGGGTAACCTCAGTTTTCAAGAATTTCTATTACCCATTAAAAAAATAAGTATAATTCAGTGTTGTTTCATGATTTGCTGTAAATAAGGGAACCCCACTGACTCCAAGGATTTTCTCTGGATGGTCACCAAGGTAGCTCAGGACTGCTATAACTGGCCTCTTAATTTCTAAAAGCATTCAATTGAATACTTTCAGCCTATTCCTCTAAAGCCAAGTCTGTCTCTTAAAACATTGGATTATGACTGCAGTACATATGTTTAGCTATGCCCGTATGGAGAGGCATAAATAAATATACCTGAGAGATGTAAACTTTGTTCATAATGAAATAATCTTCATTCCAAAATATTCTGAACTGCTTTAAAATGTGGTAATTAATAGTAGGCTTTCCACATTCCGTGTTCAGATTCCTCATTCTTCTAAATGAAGAAACAACACTGTGTGTTAAGGAAATGTTCAGATAACCTTTGATATGTTTGTTTTTTCTCATCAGTATTTTACTTCTTTCCTCAGTAAGTAAGAGCTCTGTAATATGTATAGTAGCTTTTTCCTTAGGAGAATGAAAAAAGAAACCTTGATGAAGGTAAAGCAGTGGACCAAAGAAGTGTGAGATCAAATCTCGCAGTTCCCTGGGTGGGGAAATATTTTCTGAAGTGATGTAAATGGAATAAAGTCAGGAAGGCAATAAAATACATAGAAAGTTTATATTAACTTGATTCACTGGTTCTTTAAATAAAAATTGCAAAGAGCAGATTTTCTGTGAGGTTTTTGGGGGGGAATAATTTAAAATGAATTTTACAATTACATATGATCTTGTATAAAGACAATTAAAACTTCACCACTTTTAAAGTCTTTTACAGAATTTTCACCAGGCA
The DNA here is from genome assembly GCF_038088225.1 of Cyrtonyx montezumae. Classification (NCBI taxonomy): domain Eukaryota; kingdom Metazoa; phylum Chordata; class Aves; order Galliformes; family Odontophoridae; genus Cyrtonyx; species Cyrtonyx montezumae. The sequence goes on along the minus strand of NW_027071936.1, from coordinate 20,696,080 downwards.
CTAATAACATGCTCTACAAATATATCAGCAAGTAATATTCATAACTCTCTTCAGTAGATCCTTTAAATATAAAAGACAGGAAGGCCCACATCAAACTATAAGATTAACTTAATACTATGTTAGCCAATATGTAATATCTAGAAGACAGTATAACAGGACAAGAATGCAGTATTTCCCAGAATATTCTCTCAGCCTCCAGCAATTTGCAGTTCAGTGATTCTGAAGAATGTCATGCTTTTTTTTTCTCTCTTGATAGACTCTTCTTGTGTAATTTTTAGCATCCACAAGAAGCAGTTTTACAGCTCAATTACATTTGTGAAGTGCTCCCTCCTGGTGCTAGTTGCATTAAGTACAACCCAGTTCCTGTGTTGAAGAGTCAATAAATTGTACCTTCCTGTTCTCTTTTTCCATGGCTTTCATGATTTTTTATCTTTCTACCATGGCCTCCCATGAGTCATCTGTTTCACCATTTGAAGAATCTAAATCTATTTATTCACTCCTTGCAGGAATCTCTCTACCTCTGATGATTTGTATCTTTTCCTGAATTTTTCTAATATGCTTCTGTTTTGGTTTGGCTCTGTTATTATTTCAGACTCATATTTGAATGTGGAACACAAGCTGTGAATTTACAGTGTTCTGCTGTTGCTTTCCTTCAAGACTTAACATCACTTCAGCTTTTTGGGTACTATTAAGAACCAAGCTTATATTTTCATGTTTCAGAGCTTGACTATCAGACTATTTTACATGAGGTTCAAGTGAAAATGTTAGTTTATATTCCTAATGAACTACTTAAATTTATTTATAAATATATTAAAGCTTTAATTATATATAATTCCATTGCAAAGTATTTAACACTCCTTCACCATCTTAATATTTTTCTCCTTTATTTCCATAATATATTTCAATTGATCTCAAAAAAAAAAAATAAAATTAACTACATTAAATCACAAGACTATATTGTCTTCTGTTGAAAGTAGAGTTCAACATCCTTCATTTAAAAGGAAGATATACTAAAAGAAAACATATTTTCTTCCCACTAAGATTATTCTCTGATGTAAATATTTGGAAGTTACACAAGCAGCTATTTCTTCAAGACAGTTTGCACAAACTTATCCAAAAATATTTTCAGAGTTTTTAAAATTTTCATAGCTACTTAATCATTTGAAAAAGAAATAACAGTCTTTTGTATTTGATGTGACAACTGTGGCACCTTACTTTAAAACAGTAGGTTTTTTCCTGAGTATGATCATTGTGATGAAGGCCAGAAGAAAATCCCACAGACAGAAAAAAAAACACAAATAAAATGTTTAATCCAGTGCCTCTGACTTCATCATTAATTACATCCCAAGGGGCTTGAATGTCAATAGATAGTGATCTGGTATCTTGGAGTCTTTGCTGTTAAATGCATGATCAATACTAAATAGAATTTTAACTGCCCATGATTTAATTAGGAGTAGTTTCTTTCATCCCACATACAATACCAGAATTTTACTCAACATTAAGTCTTAGAGAAGAATGTCATGTCAGTTGTGCATTTACTACCTTCATAACATTCTGAGACTCTGCAAAATAAATAAATAAACAAACAAACCTGGGAAAGCAGACTGGTTGTTACACATTTGCAATAGGATATAATGCACAAGGAGTCAATCTTCTTCCCTTCACACTGAATTAGTCTACATATTGGCAAGTGCAGAAGATCCAAAACTTGTAATATAGTTTTACATCCCAAATATTTTGCAGTTCCAGAAAAGCAGGTACTCATAGTGTTTTAAATGGAAGCAATGAATTTGCTAGATTCATTTTCAACTGGAAATAACTGATCCCATGCTCTAGAATATCCACACTATTCCTGTGCCCATTCAGGAACAGGATAATACAATATTAACATTTTACTAGCTGTAGTACATCAGATTTCTTTTACAAGTATGTTTAAACAAGACACCTTGCTTATCTTATCAAACGGTTTACCTAAATTCTCAGCCTGGTTCTATAGAAGGAAATGCAACTGTTAAATATACAGCAGTTATAAAAGAGAATGTTGTTATGACTTCAGATAATTGACAAACTGCAGGACTAGGGAAAATAGAGATAAGTGTGTGAAGAATATGAAAGAAAAAACACACTAACAAAGACTAATTATAGGAATAAGATTGTAAAGTAATTAAAGATGGAAGAAAATAGAAGGGATAGAGATATGCATCTATTCTTCACTTAGAAGGAAAGAACATGATGAATCCTCTCATCACACACTGAAGATAAAGCACTTCCCAGTCCATTAGCAAGCAAAGAGGTATAAAACAATACATACACGATGTAATCATTTAAAGATGATGGAAATTTATAACAAATCTTGGAATACTAGTTTCCAAAAGACTGAAAACTGAAAATGCAATATGACAACTGAAGAAAGAGGAAAGTGCTTTAGAAAAGTAGCTGCAGATTTTTACCTTTCCATCAAGTCTGAGGTAAAATGATGAAAAAGATGGTCTTAGATTCAGTTAATAATAATGGAAGAGTTAGGATACTTTTAATCTTATTCAAAGAGGAATTTTGGAAACCAGTTCACATGAAGCAAACCTAGCAGATCTTTTAAAAAGATGATTGAAAGTTAACTGTTTAAAATAGGTGCAGAAATATACAACAGGCTGGGAATTCAGCAATGCACTTAACAGCATTTTTATGGAGAAAAAAAAAAGTGTAGCATTTCCAAAGCTTTAAAAACATAAAATTTGTTGAAAATGGCTAACTGAGAAGTCTTACATAGAGGAAATGAATTTTATTAGATTGCACGTTCATGCATTCAGGAATACATGAAGACCTTTCAGGGGTACTGAATTGCTTGACACCTTGAACAAATGAGCAGTATAAATCACAGAGTACTATTTTTCTGCCATTCATCTTTTTTATTTAGATAAGGAGATAATTATTTCTGTAGTACACATGATTTTAAACACTCATTTCAGAATCAGATAAGTCAGTTAAGAATCTACTTTACTTAATAATATATAATGGAAGCCAAAGCAAATTTACTACAGTAAGAGGAAGCCTACCCACTGAGTCTTCATGTTAGTGCTCCCTGAAGACCATACAGGAATATACTGCCAGCTAGAGATGTACTCTGCTCTTTAATTCTATGTGCTGTTCCTCCATGTAAAAATGTGAAGTTATTTTTATTGCATGCTATTGAATATTTATAGAAAACAGCTGGTATAATTCTATTGAGATTTTTCATGAGATTGTACTCTTCACTTCATCTGTCACGTTCCCTGTGGAGCTTAAACACTAGCCGCAAACACTGAGCTCCATCTTGGTGGTTCTGGAGCACTAGGCACGATACTATTATTATGGTTTTAATAATATCTAGCACCAGGGAGGGCTAGCTATCACCAACTGCTTCAAAACAGGAAGAAGAACACAGTCTTCCAGCATAACACTGCAAGGAATTATTGCTTATCTTTTTCTTGATTTGATAGATTTGAGTGACCACTGCCTACATATTCACCATTATTAAACAGTAACAAAATAAAAACAAATAGAAAAAAAACTATTCTTTATTATATCATTTGTCAAAAGAAATATATGATAATTTCACATATAAATTACTATTATGTAGACTTTTGAGAGGTGACAAATTCTACTGCTGTACCACAATCTTTTAAAATGGTTGTTTGCAAAATTATGGAATTTAATGATTACTACATTGCAGGAATCTCAACTTCATTCTGGGAAGGTCTCAGCTATATTTAGTATATTATATAGTATATTTAGTTATACTATTTATAGTATATTTATGCTATATTTATATAGTATATTTAGCTATATTTATATTTATTAAATATTTAATATTTATCAGCTTTTAGCAACTTTAATTCATTACTAACAAATGAATAATTCCTTGCTCATAAAATCTTTGATAGGAGCAAGAGCCTGGAAATCACCACTACTAATGCCAAAATATTCTAATTCCAGAAGATCAGAGTTTACCTTTTCTCCTGCAGATGCATAAGTTACTCACTAGAAATGTTATCCTTTAAGAAAGAACCATTTCATCCATGTTAACAGCCTACCTCCCAGGCCATAAATACCAACCATTATCACCTCAGGCAGTTATAAACCAAATCAAGAATTTACCACTGGACTAAGTCTAACCATAGAGCTATTATCACATTCATCACAATGATATTAACTTCCACAGTTCAGGACACAGGGAAAACTGATATAAGCAAGCTTTCTAATACTGAATCCTTTCTCCAATGTTACACTCATATTTCCTGCTCTCCTGGATCTCAGGGGTGCTCACAGTAGCAAGGGGGGGGGGGGGGGGAATAAGTTAAAGTTCTGAGCTGCTCCCTGGGAGAATTTTGGTATGACAGAGATGTCATACTTGCTTTTACTTCAGTAGTTCACAAATCCATTTTGCATATTATTTGTCTATATGTAGTGTGCTTTGAATGAACTTTCATTTTGTTGCAGTCATTCAATTAGTAAATATTTCTTCTCCAAGAAAGTGGTCTGGTGGTGGAAGGTACTGCCTAGGCAAGTATTTGAGTAACCTTCCCTGGAGAAGTTCAAGAAATGTTCAGAAGTCGTACTAATGGACATAGCTTAGTAGGGAAATATTGGTGGTAGATGTACAGTTAGACTAGATGATCTTGGATACATTTTCCAACATTGGTGATTATGATTCTATGATTTAATTTTTTGTACTTCAGGAGACCCTGCAGTCCTCCATCTTTCAGCCTGTAGTGCTCCAATAAATTTTTATTTTTTTAATATCTGTGTTCATTCACATCCCAGAAAGCCTAACATTCTGGGCTGCATTGACAGAAAAGTGTGGCCAGCAGGGTAGTGGAGTTGATCCTGCCTCTCTGCTTTGTGAGAGCTCACATGGAGAGCAGCATTCAGATGTGGATCCTAAGAACAAGAGAGACATAAACCTGTTCGAGTGCATCCAGAGAAGGGTCTCAAAAAATGACCCAAGGGTTGAAGCACCTCCCCTGCAAGGATAGACTAAAAGAGCTGGGGCTGTTCAGTTTGAAGAAGAGAAGGCTCCATGGTGACCCAGTAGCAGCCTCTCACCATCTGAAGGGGAGATGTAAACAAGAATAGATTCTTCAGCTGTAAGCCGTAATAGTAGGACATGAAGAAAATGTTTCAAACTAAAACAGGGGAGATTTAGTTGGACATAAGAAAAAGGGTTTTTGTGATAAGGATGGTGAAGCACTGGCACAGGCTGCCCAGTGAGGTGGTGGAAAAACCTACCCCCGGAAACAACCAAGTTCAGGCTGGCCTAGATTATGAACACCTGATGGAGTTGTAAGCATCCCTGTTCACTGCAGAGGAGTTGGCCTAGATGATTTTTGGGCATCCCATCCCACTCCAATGATTCTATGAAAGTCAGTAGAACTTGCTAGAGTTTTAATATATTAATGATATTTATGCCAGTGGATATGCATTTTTCTATTTTTCAGTACCGTCTGCTGGCAAAACTTTTGTAGTATTTCAAATGCTGCTGATATTTAGGAAATGCTTTTCTGCTGGAAAGTACATGTAAAGGCAGATTTCAAACTTCATAAGTTTTAGCTGGAAATAACACTTTTCTTAACTGCAGCTGGTTTTGAATAATACTGATAATAAAAACTTGCTTTATTTTTAATGGCCTGTGCATCTGGTTCAACAGTCTGGCAGCCCCTTAATTCTTCAAGACAGAAGCAGCTACAGTTTTCTCTCTAATTAGAATTTTTGTATTTTGCTTTTTTTTTCCTTTGTGATGGCAATGAAATAAATGCAAACAATTCTTTGAAACAAGATGACAACATTTATCATTCTAAAAGTGTACTTCAAATGCTCTTTTATAATAACATCAGAAGTTTAATACTAAAACACTGAAAAAATCTAAGTGAAGTAAAACATTAACATTTTTGTCAGATGTTAGAACCATACATAATGTCAAAACATTTTATTCATACTAAAAAATAGCACATGGTAATGAGTGCAGTACAAGAAATTAATTGCTCTCATATTGCACAAATAAACTAAGCTTGCAAGAACAATTTCACGTACACTCCACATTACTAATAAAAATAAGCAGACAGTATAAAAGTAGGAAGGAACTTGATTAAACAGTATTTTTAAGTATGTATCGCTTTAACATGAGAAGATTCTTTTTTTTTCTTCAATAAAAGTCTACATTTGTAAAATTAAATAAGGGTAAATAACTCATGGGGAAAAAAAGTGAGTTTAAGTGACAAACCTCAAGAGGGAAAGGGCAATTTAGTAACAGGAATTGCATTTAGAGGTCTCTAAAGAAGTTGACAGGATGGTGAGAATAGCAAAGAAAAGATACAAAGATTACACAAATAAAAACTATACCACAGAAGAATACAACACATCTGAAGGTATTGAAGGTATTAGGATTTTACAGAACTTCTATTCAAAATGATGAAACATTATGAAGTGGTTGGGGAATACATTGGAATTTCTACTAAAAGTTTTTCTTTTATTTTCAACATCTACAACTACTATCACAAAAGCAGTAACCTGTTTTTTTTTTTTTTTTTTTGCTGATGCACACAATAGAGCATATAGAAAACATGGAGTGATTGCAATATGTTGGCGTTGTTAAGTAACATATCTGGGAGAGGAATATCTACAATGAACTGGAAAGTGTGTGATTTCAGGCTGTCAAAACATCTTTATGTTAGAAGGTTGATTTGCATGTATTATATCTCTCTTCATCATTTCCTTTCTGTCAAAGTATACAAGTGCTTGCTACACCACTGAGCATGATGATGAGATGAGAATGGAAAGGGCCTCTATTTAATGACATGACACATTCTAAAACTTGTTTTGGTAGGAAAAAAAGTTAAATTCCCACTGTGTGTACCATATATTCATAGATAGATAAGATAGTGTAAGATATTTTATGAAAAGAATAGATGGGAAGACAAAATTTATCTTCCTTGTTTTAGCACTTCCATCTTATAATACTTTCAATACAAAAATCAGTAGAGTCATTTCAACAATAATCAATAACCAAATATGCTAACCTAAAAATACAGTACTAGAGAAATCACATTTTTCTTCACTGATTTCCACAAGTGGAAGAAGTCCCAAGCTAGCCTTTGCTAGTAGTAAATCTTAGAGGAACTAAGGCTGTGAAAGGGAAGACATATTTGATGTTCTTCAAGATAGAATGGCAACTACTTAAGGATAACTTCAGAAATTAATCTGAATGAGAAAACAAAAAATGACACTTCACTGATTTAACAGACACTTAAAAATTGAACGTCTGAATACTTCATCTCTAACTTGAGCAAAGAGCATCACTGACAGAATGGCAAACGGAAGGAGTTAAAATTTAAGAAAACTTTTTCTGGAGATATTTGAAACCACAGACATTTAATGGAATAATCTAGTGCACCTCATTTATATCTTATGCACCTGTTAAACGCAAAGGTTGCTCACAGTGAAGGAGATAACAGAAAGAAGAGAAACTCAAGCAGCCTTACTCTCCTTAGGACACATCAGTTGGTTCTAAAAGTCTCACCTAATGCTATGCTGCATTGCACTCAAAAACACCACAGCAACAGAATGTTAGAAATACTTTTTAAATTAAAAAAAAAATCAAAAAATGGCATGATAAAGCTAGTTTTTTCAAGTCAGAAAGTAATCCTAAACTGACAGAAAATATGTTTTAAATGCACTGGCACACAGACTTGTAACAGATGAGCAGTTGATAAAATCATTGATATCTCATACACTTCCTTGCAATGGACTTTCATATACCATCACAGTAAACCCATCAAACTGGTTTCCTCTGCTCATCTCATGATGGCATTTTATCAGCACAGGGCAAGAATTCAGAGTTGACATGCTCTTGCTGTTTATAAGTGGGTTTTTTTGTGTGTGTGTGGGCAGAACAGAAAAAATTAGGACAAAGGAATAACTGGTTTCTCTTCAGATCATATAAATTTAACCCAGAAATTAAGAGCTAATGTGTCAGGTATTCCTAAGCTTAGTCAGGTGAGTAGTCATCTATTTCAGTACAACACATACATGAAGAGCTATACGATTTGACTATCGTGAAACCTTAAGCAATATCCATAATAGCACTAATGTGTGATAACTGCTTATCACAAGAGCAATTATATACTCTGTAGATCATCCAGTATTCAGAATATCTGTTTTATGACTAGAAAACAAATGTGTTCATTTTTTATATCTTTTTTTTTAATCCCTGTTGCTCTTTTAACTTTAAAGAAGACAATGGAGTGACTACTGTCAGTATAAGCAGTATTCCCTCTTTTCGCCCCTATACTCTTTTACCAAGGTAGACAACTAGATAGATAGCAAACAGTAATTTAGGATTGATCTATCTTGTCCATGTTTGATATCAGGTGTTAATTAAAGAGAAGCACCTATAAAACACCCCTAAATATAATTCTAATTATGATTTTGCCTCAAAATAACCTGCCATTCTATCTCTTGCTATTTTTTTAAATTTTGCTGCAATTTATCTGTGTCATTATAACTTGTACCTGATATTAATATATATATATATATATATATATATATATATATATATATATATATATATATACATATATAGGTTAATACCTCAGAGTAATGTATCTGTAGTGAAGCTTCTTGCTTCTTCAGCTTTAGAATGCAAGATAAAGATAAGTTATTTGGTTTGGGATGCATTTTGCTTTTATTTATTTATTTTGAACTGTGGTTTAGATTCCAGTTTCATGTTTCTAGCTATTGAGTTACACCTGTTTTCCTATAGAGGCACTCCCCTTATGGTTCAATTATATTTAATTTAATTTCCATTTCTGTTCAGTTCAGTAAAGTTTAACGATATCACAGTTTTAATTTCAGTGAAATTAGTTGTTGAGGATTTTAAATACCATTCAAATTCTGGAAAAAAGAATTTAAAGTAACTGCTGGAATATTAATTTAAAGACTACTATCAAGCTCACCATACATTATTATACAGTCACTTTTAATCCATGAGAAATGTTCTCCCTGGTCCACTTCAACTGCATTTTTCATTAGTGATAGTTCTTCAAAACCTAACAGGTTACAATAATAGTCTGATGTGGTAATTACTATTCATTCCAAGTTTAAAACACTTGCTCCCATAAAAACAGTGAACGCAAAATGGAACTTCAGGTATTGCGCATATCCTAGTTCTAAATTTCAGAATCAGAATGCTAGCTTGTAGGACAGGTTGCATTGGTTCTCAAGAGGTCTGACCATTTAAGTGGTTAACCACTCCCTAGATAAGCTGAATATATGCATCACCAGCAAATATTTTTCCAGCTCAGGAAATCATTCATTTCTAGAAAAAGGCATGTATCACTTTCTATAAACAATTGCATTCGATAAACAACAGCAAGGGAAACAAAACAAAACATCATCCTGAAATGGCTACTTTCTGCTATCTTTGGAGAATCAGCACACTGGAACATATTTACTTGGCCCTCGTGTTAGAAGTAGTTCTTAAATACCTCAAATATTATGGCTTCTAATGTGGTTCCTATCATTTATTTTCCTCTTGATTTTTATATCAAAGCTATATATTATTGTAGTACAAACCAGTTAGATGTATTATAATAGCAACTCATCTTCTCACTCTAATTCAATGTAAAGATTTCAAGTAATCTTATCTAGAAATTCTCCAGGAAAAAAAATGCCTTTTAAAAAAACCTTTTTTTTTATAACCTCTCATAGGTGGAAGGTGTAAGCTACAGAATACCTTTATTTTCCCATAAAGTAAAACTTAAAAAAGATGATGTTCCCTGTAACAAGCGCAGATAGTTTTCTTTTACCAAAAAGCTGTGACCTCAGAGATAAACATTAGTTCTGTAAAGCAATTATTTTCTGACACCTCAGCCTTCCTGTTTTCATTTCCCTCTTAAGCCTGTATGTTTGTCTGTGACAAGATGCCTGTTGCAAAACCAAATAGAAGTGTGTTGTTTGTTCCCTCCCCCCTTATCTTACAAATATACTGTCTTCTCATAAAGATACCATGCATATATTAAGAATATTCTGCCAGTTTTCATTTTAACAGATGTAATACTTTAGCCAACATCTAAGCGATATATATACCTGCACATTCTGGAAACTTCGCTATGTTTCCTAGTTAATACTGAATTTAAATAGACATCAGTATTTTATAATTAATTTTCTTTTTCTGCAATGAAATCACAACATCTGGTTATGAATTCAACATATGACTATCCTTCTGTCCTTAAGTTTTTGATAAGATGATTACAAGTACCAAGTCAATAATTGTGTTTACTATAAGTGCAATCTGAAGCTGGTCAGACACAGAGAACTGTTGCAAGGCTTGACAGTGGCTGACATGCAAGAATTCTGGGAGCAGGGGATACGGTAGAGAGAAAAGTCAGAATTTTCTCTACTTCTGCCTTAGATTTGCTCATTAATAGCATGCTAGGATGGCACAAAGATATGCTTTTGAGGCCTGAAGAGACAACTGCCCATGTTGCCACAAAACAACATGATGCCCAAATATTTACATTTAATGGATGTCACCAAATTCTTCAGAAGTTACTAAGTCAAGCAAAAGCTTATGGAAACAGTTTTGAGTTGAATTCCATATTTCCCTACCTCAGCGTTCTTAAACTTATGTTCAAGAGTGAATTCTTTTATAATCAAGGCTCTTACATATACAACAAGGACACTGGCATTCCAGATGAAAAAGGTTTTCTTCATTTGCCTATTAAAATCAGACTTTCAAAGTGCTTTGGAATTTGAACTTTCGGAGGAACACGATGTTAATAGCTGGTAATCTGTTTAGTGATAATATCTGACTTCACTGAACTGTAAAATTAGTTGAACTGGAAAGGTCCAACTCCTCGGCAATGAAAAGGGACATCCACAGCTCCATCAGGTGCTCAGAGTCCCCCCAGTCTGACCTTACATGTCTCCAGGGTGTTATCAAGGCATCCACTATCTCTCCAGGCAAACTATAACAGTGTTTCACAACACTCCCATATTTTATTTAGAAACAACTTCCCCTTGACCTATCACATCAGAGCCTGCTAATGAATGCGTCCCCTTCTTTTTTAGAGACCCCCGTTTAGGTACTGAAAGGCCATAATCAGGACTCACCAAGGCCTCCACTTCAATGGGTCAGAAAATAAAATAGCCATATAGGGTATTCACTGATATGAAAGAATGATTCTGTTAAAGCAATGAGTACTTATCTTTAAGGATTGAAGTTACCAAGATAATATTGTTGTGCATCAGCTCAACTGACATCCTTACATGCCAATTACTGTGTTTTGTATAAAACAAAAATATTTCTCTCACTCACATCCCATAAAAATAAATAAAAAATCATAGATAAGCACATCAGGTAGTCATCAGCAAGATGATTAGGACAAACTGCAGACATTACTGGGACTGGAACCACAGGGAAAAAAAAAGTAGAGAAAACTAAAATTACAATATTTAGAATAAGAATTATCTACAGCTATCAAGTTCCTGTAACAAAGCAGTAATTCTACAAAATCCTTTATAGGTCTGTAAGAATATTTTGTATTTACTTATATATATACACATATCTGCAAAGAGCTAATACATTTCTTGCAGTTGCTATGCTGCAGCTCCCCATGATCTATAATTGGATTAATATATTCATTCATGAATGATTAGACACAAGTTGAAGTCATAGAGCTGAAACTCAGCTCCACAGCCACTCATAAAAATATCTTGTATTATTACTTACAGACAAAGGATTAAAAAGTTGTCAGGTGGTTGTAAAATTATATTTTATACATATATATTTTTCCATATATTAATTTTTTCTCCCCATTGTTAAACTAGATCTTACCACCAGAAAAAAAAGAAAAAGGAGTACAAACATGATTAGTAGGATACTAATCTGCTTTTCACAGTAAAGACATTGGAGGTACTTCTCTTTCATAGGAAAGAACCAGCTCTCCTTTATACCCGTCATTTACTCTTTATTTTAGCAAGAACTTCCCAACGTCTCATTTGCATATTTTTTCATAATGGAAATTTACTACTAGAGCTGGACAGAATTTGAGAAGAGTAAACATGAAAAGGTTATAACATCTCAAAAAAGTGTGTCAGTAAAAATAATGTTGGCCTCTTCAACGGATAATTAAATATTTGCATTCAGGATCAGTTTTAAGGTTCTTTTTACATTAAAAAATTGTTTATAAATCCTCTGGTTAAAATATGATATTTTCTTTGTACTCAATTTCATTTTATAAACAATATAATAATGGAATTGTTTTTCATTTTTATGTTTTATTCGTTCTACTGGCTTTTTTTTCCAAACTGAATTATTATAATCTATAGGAAAAAGTGCAATCTTTGACATAAAGAGGTAGGTGGGAAGGTATCCTAATCTTTTCACTAGATGTTCAGAAAGAAGTTAGTAAAAAGTTACAGAAGTTAGGAAGTATAGTGTGAATATTTTTAACATATTTATGAACAAGTAGACTTAGGTGTCTGAAAAATGAATGAGCAGCCTTACTTTAGAAATAGACTTTTATATAGTGACATGATGAGAATATGTCTAAAATAACAGCATCAAAAAAAATTTCTGATCATGGGCTACCAATCTAACTTAGCCAGTTTTGAGTTCATTATTTGCTATTTTGAAATTAAGTCAGAAGTCAGTCACTACATTATTGATTAGTATTACTTCTTACACTACAACACACTCATCTCAGCTCACCATCTATGACAAAAGGAAATTCAGACACCTTACTTGAAGATAAATACATAAGTAAGAGAATTCATACCTGCTGTTTTCTTAAGCTAGATAACAATTTCAACTACCTGCAGTGCATGGCCCTTTAGAGGCCTGAGAAGAACTGAAATAAAGTGTTTTGATTAAGACATACACACTGGTATGCCTTAGGGGTTTAAAACTATGCATAAGCATCATGGTGTACAGACTAGTGACAGCACCTCTGTAGACAAAAGCACTGGAAACATTTCAAAAATTTTCTTGGTCACTGCTAGTCTTCAATTGTTTTAAACTTCAAGCTCTAGTCTGGTCCTAATGACTGCCAGTTCATTTGCAGATAGTGTGCAATATGCCTCTGAACCACAATCCACCCATTCCATCCAACACAAATCCAGTTCATATATTTCAAGATCATACCATAATATAAATCAAAACAAAAAAAAAGAAAAATGGGAAATCTATTTGAAAAATGCTTTCTGATCACTAGAGATATATCCTTCCCACAGACAACTTTTCTCCTCCTTTATAAAGGCATTTCTTTATTGTATGACAGTTATAAATAATTTAAGTAGTATGAGTTAATAAGTAGCGAACTCCAAAAGCCCACTGCCTAAAAACCCATACAAATTCATTACAAAAACAAGAGGAAAAGACTTTTCAAAAATGAAGGAAACAATTCTGACACTCATTTTTCTCAGTCCATGAAGTATCTCCAAGTGCCTCATCCAGATCAGTTAGAAATGGGTACACAGATTCTTTTGCCAAGGGCTGAAATGGAAATCTGTGCAGACTGTTACGACAGAATGCATACAAATATCAGTCACACCACTGTCATGGATACCCTGATTTATTTTCAGATTAAAACAAGAACTTTGGCTGGAACCTTCATGCCCATTGAAGAAAAATATGGATGTTATCACTGCCTGACACGTTCTAAATTCCACTGAAGAATTATGTCATAGAAAGATCTTCTACTCCAACACAATGGTCTGGGTCTGATTTTTTGAGGTGATAACAGTTCTTGCAACATTTTTAGTTCCAGAAAGTAGCACACACTTCCCAGATGTTCTGACTGTTGCTGTTTTAGTACAGCATTTCACACTTTTTAAAACAGTTTCACTTTTTATTTTTGCCCTCCAGTACATGCTTCTGATCATGCCCAAACCTCACATATTCCCAACCCTTCTCTTCTGCTCTGTATTTTCTCTTGGACATCTGCTTGTAACACCTATCTGCTAACCAAGAGTTGGTTTCCTGCTCAGTTTTTTATTATGAATTCTACTGTTCTTATAAGGAAAAGATTAGCCATCATGTCTAGTGATGAACATTAGGAAACAGCAAGTATTGTTAAGTGCAACAAACTCATGGTGCTTTCCCATCCCCCTCCGCAAAGCTCAAAATGCTCAGGAAATACAGAAGTTTTGAAACTCTCACCCATTCAATGCATAAAACTTGCTTATACTTAAACTGTATTAACAGTATATCTTTTTCTGATGTTGGTATCAGGAAAAAATTCTGGAAAATATCTGAATCCCTCCAAAATTTGAGGCTGTATACTTTCAAGGAAAGACTTATAAAGATAAATAAATACTCCAGTGTATCCTATGGATTTTTCCTCTACCTCTTTCTGAAGAGATAATAATGGCTCAGTATCATATCCTATGAATAAAAAAAAAATTATTTATCCTGTCTTGTTAAGAATACAGAAGAAAGTTATTACAGAAGTTTTACATTGTGATCACTAAGTCATAAGCAACATACAATCTGATTTTATAATGCAAGCAGCTATAAAACTATAGACAAAGTGTAACCCATAGACAGTGAGTCGATCCCAGGCCTAATTTGGTGCAGCACAGCTGTGTGATCTTGATCCAGTCCTACTGAGATGATTATTGTTAAGCTATGAGAAGACATAAATGGAAATCACGCAAAGTAATAACAGAAGTGGAAGAAAAAGTGTTCCAGTGACAACAGCTGGCAATTCAGCAAAGCAAAAGGAAAAACAGACATGGAAGATATAACACTGCAAGGATGTCAGCCAATCTGAACATGACAAATCTGAAAGGTCAAAGGCCAGACTTCTTCAGGATTAAGGGAGGTGATACCTCAACTCCTGATGGACCATTTACTAGCCAGCAGAATATATCCCTGAGTCTTAGGGCTTGTGGGAGCAATATTTAACCTACCTGGTGCCATACTTAATTGCTATATGTATTAACCCCACACAACTGTTGTGTTTTATATGCCATCCTTGCACAGTGCTTCTGAATTAGTTGTCTAGAAAAGAGCATCCTAGTAGGAAGGGCTGCAGAGCTGATAGAGAAGGTTTGCAGTCTTAGAAATCTGGGATGAAAGTTAAAGACTTCAGAAGTGTAATAATGGAACTGTAAGGACAATCATGCTTTGGTAGACTTTCTTCATCTGTGCATGGTAATACAGTAAATTTCCTCTTTGAAATCACCAATCTTTATTAACTTAATGCATATTGGAGAGACAGTATTAAAGAAAACAAATCAATATAAATACAGGCTAAGCAGATTGAAGCATGTCTGATAGATGCTATGAGTTTCGCCGAAACAGAAAAAAATACTATAATATTCTGTGCCGACTTGAGCTTGATTTAAGTTCTTGAATTCTTATCATTCTTTATTGCTCTCTTGAAAGTCCCTATGGATACTAACAAGTCACCATGCAGCCACATTTTCCTCCCTTGGTTTGAATATGATAAATCCCCATACCCTTTTCCTCTTCTAATTTAGATATCAATCACTTAAATTGCACTTAAAAATTAGTGGATGTGTTTTATGACTGTGCTTTGTGATCTTAAGAGATTCTCTCACTATTCTGTATTGTGCTCTTTGTATCAAGCTTTTTCTTTCCTGATACACTGTTATTTTGATAGGTCATGTCAGTTTCAGCTCATTCAGTAAGGGAGGCCTCTGCCATATTTTAAATATCTAATCACTTCTGAAACACCATTACACAGTTAATTTAAAAATAAATAAATACATAAAAGAAGCTGTCTATGTCCACTAAGAATTCCATTTATTACATTGCTGGAATAAAACATCCCTGGCTGAAAGATTTACCAAGCCCTACCAATCTTAACACTCAGAAAACATGGATTAAGTCTTAATATAGTTCTGGATACAAACATCTTCATCCATCTAACAATACCAACTTCAATGTATTAAAACTAAAGTGATCTTTATGCAAGAGTAATGGGTGGGTAGCAGGATAAGAGCTTGTTGAAGGCATACGGACACATTTAAAAGCTGCTTGAATTAAGATTTTGTGATTTCTTATCAAAAGGACACCGAAGTAGAAGGAATGCTCTTTGTAACAAAAAGCAACAGGATTTATTTGGTAAACTTTTGCCTAATTTTGATAGGAAAAAAGTTGAAGAGACTGGATAAAAAAGGACAGTCCATTATGGGAAACAATTCTGTCAGGCAGAATGCACAAAGCCTGAATACTACAGTTTCAACATAATATTTTACAGCTGAAATTAAAAAAAATAGCCATGCTATACAAAACGAAGGCTTTAATAAAATTACCTTCTGGATTTACTAAGCCAGAAGTCATTCACATCAGGATGGCATAGCAAGAGTTATTCATTCTACACATTTTTTCTGAACACTCCAACATATTTGTCATGCTTCCATCAGGAGATTTGTAAAATAAAAGGTGTATTCAGTTAGGATACATGCTGGCAGTACTTCTTCCTAAAGAAATACTATTAACAGTTACATAATAAAAGCCCCAAATAATTAGTACAAAACAATTAGGAAGCACTTAAGGTTAACACTTACCTGGTTTGTATCTCCATATTTTGAATCTGGCTTTCTACCAAAACTAATGTGTTTGACAAACGTGGACTAATTATTTAAATGGAGAAGCTCCCTACAAATTGTGCCCTTTGGAAGTCAGTTAAATTAATGCCAATTAAAATTCCTGAATGAAAACAATAATAGTCCTCCTATTTTAGTACTAAAACAATTTATCACTAAAGGTTATGGTAGAAAATAAGCTAACATTAAGCAGCTGCTTAACGCCTCTTTGCAAATGTAGTCTGAACAGCTTTGTGAAATTCTATTTCAGCATGTGCATATTTGTGTGCACACCTGTGTATGTATGTACATACATGCATACAAAAATAAGAAGTGTTTGGTGAGATTGAGAGTTCCTGCCTATTAAGTGACTTAAAAGTATAGAACTCATAAGTTAAAGAGGCTTTCATGATTGCATAGCTTCATTCTCCTCTTTCCTTATTCTATAAATGTGATACTTTATCTATGATGCAAGGGCTGCTGCCTGCAAGGATCACTGTAAAACTTCTTTCAGTTATTAGATTGTTGTTTTTCTTTGTTTTAAGTGTTAAAGGTTAAAATAGCAGAAACTATGGTAGCTTTGGAAGTTGTAAGCTTCCTTTCTCTGACCCAACTATTTATACAAGGTTAAGTTGATCTAACAAGAGATTTTACAGACATGAAGAATTTGAGTTTTTGTTTCTTCACATCCCAGATGAGACCAAACGGAAATGTTAGCTATTCCAACAAACAAACAAAAAAAGGTAGTTTCATTAAAAGAAAGCAGAAAATGGATGAGAGAGTTCTTCAAAGATGATAAAAAGATTTCATACTAATGCAACACTAAAAAAAAGAAATAAAAAGAAATTGCATTATCATGTTTACCAGGAGAAATGTATTTCTGGATAACCTTATTCTTGAATGACATGCAGTAATCATTAATATACATAATAATCTATATACTTTCTCTCCGTTGCGCATTATTGAACAAATACTGTTAACTCATTATCTTTATTCTTACTTGAACACATCACTTCAATTATGTTATTTTAAGCATACACAATAAAGCTTATAAATTGAACCTGATCCATATTTAAAGTATTTTTTCCTCGACAGAGCAATATAGTTGTCTGTACTTGCATAGAGAAGTAAAACACTATATGAATATAAAAAGTTAGATCTTTTATAGTACAAACTCACATACCACAGATTGATCACCACTTAAATAAACAGAAACTAAATATGTTATTGACACAGGTCTTCACTAATCACCTATTTTAACTTTTTAAGCTAGCTTATTTATAGTTTGGGAGAACCAGAGCCTGTATTCGTAAGCAAAAAGCACATATATTGTACCCTCCAAATATTTGAGCATTTGAGAGACACATATATTGTACCCTCCAAATACAGCAAGTATTTGAGAGACATTTCAAACAAGTAACAATCCTACTCCAGCAGAAGTATTAGAAAATGTGTCCTTGGGCTTAAATAATACTTGTCTCTGTGTTAAAAAACTGCATTTTTGCAAGATGTGGAATTTATGCAGCTTGTGTATCAATTAAAAAGTAGATTTCCCTCCATTCAAGCTTCTCTTTTTTCTTATCTTGAAAGCAAATAAGTAATTCATTCATCTTGCCCAGACAATTATTGAAAGCATCTAAATTAGGTATACAAGACTTCATCAGCTCCCTTCTCCCCTTTATTGGAAATAGCTACATACCTCTAACAACAAACAGATCTATTAATCTATGAGCCCTAATGTTTTCTGTACATATCCCAGCTTCTTTTCATTAATTACACAAGAATTGGGCTCTTTATATAGGTTCACTATGCAGAAGTCCTACAACTTCCTGAAACAAATCAAGACCTAAGAGTAACTTCAGTGGAAAGAATAATAAACAAATCCTCAAAAAATCCACACTATAAAATATTAAGAAAGTATGGTCGGTCTTAATCTTGATTTACATGGTGCTTTACATGTATATACATAGCAATGTCCCCATGTGTACTTAATCATATCTGCACTTCGTATCACATTATTATACTTAAAGGAAAAAATATATGCAAAAATATATTTATTATCCTAATAGGGGAATTCCATTGTTTATGTTTCTGTTTGAATAGCATGTTCTCTCCAGTGTCTCAAGTCTGAAGAAGTAACAATATGGAAATAAAGATTTTCTTCTTTCAGCATGATTAACAAGCTTGTCTACAACCAGATAGTATGCAAATTTTGCTGTAACAAAAGTATCTACTACATTTTGTTGTACAACCAAAAGCAGCTCTAAGAATAAGAAAAAAGGCATAATAAAAACAGATGCATGTATGCAGTCTTGGGTCAAGTGATTTTATAAAATTACTATTCTTACTACTATCTGTTCACATTTATAGTTTATCAACTGTCCTGTTGTTCTTCTCTGCGTATCCTGCTCACTCTGCAATAGTTGTTACTTTCTTTCCTTTCAAATCTTTCAGTATTTCACTATATGACATATTTCCTCAAGCCAACAACAAAAAAAAAACACAAAGTTCAGGGAAAAAAAAGGAGAAATAAAACAAATTATGTGATGGACTTATTTTTTATATGCACACTTCCACAACACAACATTACTGTTCTTGTCTCTACATGCCCTATATTCCCTTATAAAAGCATCAGCCATAGGCTTTGCTGCTCTGTTTTTCCTGACCTTCAAGTGTACACGCACTCTTGTAGTTTCTTTAATATCTCCCATTCTTATCAGTGAAGCCCTGGCCCGCATGCTCATTTTTATCATGGCTTTGTTTCTTTCCTGACTTTAGACACAAGATTATAAATAGCATGATTATTCTTATACCAATTGTGTAAGAAATTGCAACAAAACCCTGCAGTTTCAACAATTAGTTCATTTCTTCACTTTTTTTCCCCTCTATCAAAACTTATAAACAATCAGCGAGAGAAGGCAACATCAGCCTGTAACAAGGATTGAAGTACAGTCTTCTGGAAAATAAATCTAAGAGTGGTAAGTGAATATAACTGGGACTCGGACAGAATTGCATTCTGAATACTAACAACTTTCTTGAGCTGTACTGAATAAACAGTTACCATGTACTGTGTCAAATTCCTATGTGCAAAATAGTTATGATTTTTCTGTCTAGACTCAATTCAGTAGTTTAAATCAGAAAGTGATATTACCACATATGTTATGGAAAAGTCTTTATGAATGTCTTAATCAAAGATTGTGAAAAAATCAAGTGTGAGCAGTGGAGTATGTGAGGTGAACATGGCTGAAAAGAAGAGAAACAAGTGAATAACTGTTTAACATTATTCACAATATGAAAAATATTAAGGTATTTAATTTACTTCCTATCCAGAAGAAAAATTTTATACTATTGATAATAGCCTCTGCAGATTGTTACTATGAAGTTAACTTTCATAGACTGTAATGTCTGAAATTTCATGCTATTTATGTCTTTTAAAAAAATACACAGTAAATAAATCTCAGAGAGGTTTATGTATCTCTGAAAATTACTTACTTTTTTTCCTAATTCTCCCTTCATTTAGTTTTAATCTTACTTTGTATATAATTTTTTTCATGTGTCCATATAAAGGCATTTTGTCTGTCCTGCAGAAGGCAGACTTGTATACAACCATATTTTCTGTTCCCTATGAAGGGAAATCTTGCAAAATGACACGAGTGGGCTTCTTTAGCACCATGTTATCTCCTGTTCAGACAGACACATGAAACTACCACCACATTCACTGACTTTACTACTTTTTTGTTTGATAGATTTGAGTTCTCTGCTTCTGAAAGAGTTTCATTTATGTTTTATGCATGGCACCAAGTAATGCTTTCTTGCTTCAGCAGTGACTAGCAGTTTATCAAATGTCAAGCTTGGTCTGTGTCAATATTCCCCAAGTCTGCTGTTCCTACAATTGTCAATGGAGTAAGTCTTGACAAACTCATTTTACAAGCGTACCATAACACAGTACCATCCTTGATTGTACTACAGTGGAACTTTTTATAAAAAAATATAGATATCTTTGTCTCCAGCAGTCTTGCCTGCAAAAACAGCTGCAGTTTCTCAAATACCATTTCTAGAATATAAAATAGCTATCCAGATGATCTATGGTAAGAAATCATGTTTCTGCTCTCAATGTTTTTTAAATCTCTTGGAAATCAAGTCCAGATAACAGCAATAACATGGTTCTGCAGGATATCATTCGTGACTTCTATTGCTTCTGTTAAGTCTAAAACTGTTTTTACTACTTTCCTTCACGTTCCTTCTGATGATGGGGCTATTCTTAGAAGACATGGAAAACTTTGCCACATCTCTCCATATCATAGAATTTATAGTTCGCACTTCATATGGGAGCTGCTCCAAAAGTAATGCCTCTTATTTTATGGTGTTGGCCCACAGTGTCAGACAAATTCTGGTGGCATGGCAATAGAGGTTAAAGCTTCCTGGCAATATTGTGCTACATGATGGTACCATGTGACAGGTGGAAGCCAAGTCTGACAAAATGGCATCTGACATGGGAGTGTTTTTGAAGAAAGGGGTACCTACTGACATTCACTGACACTTCCTGAATGTTTATGGAGACCAAATGATGGATACGAGCACAGTGAGGTAGTGGGTGCTGCATTTCAGCACTGGTTCAGTGCTGAAAACACAATGACAGTGGATCACCTCCTCTAATGAAGATATTTACAAGCTCAGCATGGAAGCTGTGGTTCATGAGTGGTGAAGATGCCTAGATAATGGTGGTGACTGTGTTGAAAAAAATGTTTTGAAGTTGAGAATTTGCTATATCAAATATTGTTATTATGCTCTTTGTAGCTGTTGTAGTTCCCATGGAAATAAATAGGAGGCATTACTTTCAGAGCAACCTACATACTAAGGTACAAGGTATTTTGCTTTTTCAATATTAATTTCAACTAATTAAGAGCACAGTTTTTTGAAATTTAATGAGCGCTCCCTTTTGTGACCTATTGTTTTCTACTAGAATTTGTCTAAAAATGAGTTGTAATTCCCTGTGCCTTTACTTTGCATGTCATTATTCAAGTTCCCATCTTCTACAACACTAACCTCCAGAGCACTGCCCTTGCCTTTGTTTCTTTCCAATTATTCAGGCAATAGCTGATTAATCAAGTTGCTGAAAATACAGCTTTCTTAACATCCTGTTTATTTTCAGCTTAAATTACATCACTACAGCTATAAAACTAAACTGTATAAATAAATACAACAAATGCATATCCTGTAGGAATTTAAATATCAATTATCACTACTAAGCTTTTCCTTCAACATGGCTTAGATCTGTTTCAAGTCATTTTTAACCAAACTAGAAGAGAGTAGATTCAGCCCTGTACAAAAACAACCAAGATAATTTCTGTATTGATTTAAATAAACAATTTACATTCAAGTTTTAAAGGAAATGGATGCAAATTTTCTCACAGACAATCCTTAAGACAACTCATCAAATAATGCTTTCAAGAATCCAGTGTTCTCTCTTTAATAAGCATTTTAAGGAAGACTAAAAATTTATTTATTTATTCCATAAATATACTTCTTCCTTTCATATAAATTATACCTCCCTCCTAATACTGATTCCAAAGCATGTCAAATCAGTTTGATACCATTTTTCCTATTAATTCCTGGTTCATCTTTTTCAAATATAGGTTAATTTTTTGCCAACTTAGTATTCTTTGGCAAGAAGCTCTGTACAGCTATCAGTTATCCTGAGTGATAAACCATTTCCATTAGCAAGTTTTGTATATTAATAAGCTGAACTCTAGTTCTTGTATTGAAAGCTGTGGTGAATAGTTACTCTGTTGTGTGTCTTCTTGACACTTCTGATTTTGCAGACTGCCACAATACTCAGTAAGCCTCATCTATTCCACAACGCAGACTTGTTAGATGAATATAGTTTGCTCTATCATTCCCTGTATGAAAACAATTCCATTATATTCCATTGAACATCAGTCTTTTTAATCTCTGCCATATGTTTCCCAAAATAAAGGGAAAGGATAGCACACTGTCTTTAAGGTGTGAGCCACTCACTAATCTCTGAGCTGGTAAACACATACTGTTCAAATATGATTCAACAGCCAACAGGAATTAGCTATGTTAAACCACCATACTCCAAAAGCTTATTCCAAAATTAACACAAAATGTGACAACAGTCACCTTCCCGTTAACTTCTCCCTGTTAATTTAGAATTATCATCCTTGATCATTTACAATAAAGACACTGCAAAAGTCTGTGAGCTATTTACGCCTTCTCCATCAAATTTCTTCACAAGCCACGTAGTTCAGAGAAGCAATAGTTTATGCTGAATTTCATAAACTCATTCCTCTAGATCATCAAGGTACTTGGCTGACTCCAAGTCAGCAGCTAAGCATCCATGCATTCATTCCCATACCTCCAGTGGAATGGCATAGGGAATTAGAGGAGTAAAAGTGAGAAAATTCATGGTTAAAGAAAAAGACAACCCAGTAAGTGAAGCAAAGAGATACATAAGGGGAAAAAAGTGAGAAATGATACAAAGACTACCACTCACCACTTCCCACAAGCAGACCAATGGCTAGCCAGCCCCCAAGCAATGTCCATTTGTTAGACAAGCTCTTTTTACTCCATCTTCTTTCTCTACCCCCTGTTCCAGTCTTTACTGATATATTTAATATTCCTAATGAAAATCTAAGCACTAGTTAGGTTGTTGGTTAGTACCCATGCACATTCTCTTTTCCATCTCTTAAAAGTTCACCAAACTATCTTCCCACAAGTTGGCTACTAGAATGTTACCTGGCTAAGCACAAAGTAAGCAGCCTCCATTGCTCTCCCTTAGTTTACAGGGCCATTCCTAGTAGAGACTGAGACGAAACTGATAAAGCTTCCTTCTTCAAGAATAACTGTTAAAGCCTTTTCCTTCTTCAAGAAGAGAGTGACATTTAATGCCTTTTACTGTCATCAGTGGCAACCCAGATCCCCATGATATCTCAAAATTGACATAAAACAGTACTACAATGACATCAGCTAGCTTCTGCAGCAACCTGGGTTGCATGTCGCCTGCTCCCATTCAATTAATCATGTGTATGCACAGCTTGCTTAAATAGTCAAATAATCTTCATTCTCTTCCACTAGGTATATTATTAAATATGATCATATTTCAAATGCCATTCCTCTGAATTTTTAAATATTTCCTCCACTTGTAAGCAGTTTTGAGATCAAGAACTGGGAAAAATGTTAGTATATTTTCTACACCATGAATAATCTTCCTGAAAGAACAATAAAGTATCAGAAAATATTATGCTGTATACAGCAAAATTGCCAACATTTGCTTTGAATCATACCCAGAAAATTCTGTTGATAAAAAGAATACTGTAAAAAAAGAAATGACAAAAACACTGAAATCCTGATAATGCACTAACTTCTCAGCTTCAAAATGTTTTTCTAGAGTATCTGTTTTCAGATGTGGTTCTGTTTACATTTCAGAAAAGTTAACATTTCAATCTGCTTAAAAGCAAATAGATTCTAGCTGTCGACTCCATTCTGTGCTCCACATGATTAGACACTATATCGATTGTTAAAAATGGACACAGCATGTCAGCTTTTGGTTGTTTTTTTCTCCCTAAGAACAGTTTTTTCAGACTTCGAATGCAGTAATGCACTATTGATAATGGTTGTTCAGTCCAATTTTTCTTCTTTATTACCTTTAGCCAATAATTTTCATAATGTGTAAGAGTAAAGTACGTTTGTCTTAGCATGCAATCTTATTAACCCAAGTGCTAAAACTAATCATAATTTACTTCTTGAGATCTCATTATAAATCTGTTTTGAACTTTTCAGCACTGTTTCAGCCTGCAGCTACATCAGTGATATTTCAGATCACAGCTTCTTCACTTCAAAGTAAACATTTGTAAGAGCAGGCAGAAATTCTCCACGAGGAGGCAAAGATTGTTCTTCGGAAGAACATCATTACTTGGCAAATTGTCAGCAGACAAATGAAAACCTCAGAAGATGGAAAGCTGGGACACTGCTGACACTGAATAGGAAGATGAGAAGTAAGGAGAATAACACAAAATTGTCTCTTAGTATAAAATGCCAGCAAGAGGCTGAGGCATTGTTTAAATTGACTAGTTCCACCTCAGGAGCAGCCCAGTTGTGTCTGTAAGACTAAGATGCCTCAAGAAAAGCATGCACTGTGTCTACAGCACTGGATATTTTTGCCTTATATAAAGGACTGAATTAGGAAAAATCCAAACTCATAAGACTTGCAAAAACAAAATATTTCTTTTTAGTCTATGACACAGTATTTATTCCTCATGTAAAGAAAAAATGGAAAGTTCAGCTTTCTTTCAGACTCATTATGCCTATTCTGTCTTATATTTACTAAACTACTTCTATATAGAGGCCTTCAAATAGAGAGAAAGCAAAAGATATATAAACACAAAGGTAAGCAGACAAAAAGATAATGAGTAGCAAATACTGAAGTCAGACATGGTGCTGTTCGTCACTGCACCAACTCAACGCTGATTATTGGGAGTGCCAGAAAAAAAATATTTTCACAAAGCTAACTTTCAATGGTTACATCAGCAAAATAGATGAAGAATGAAATAAATTCTCATTTTTGTAACAAGGAAAAATAAAGCATACACATTTGTTCAGACCATGTTTGTATCTGATACAGATCTCTACCAGATCTACGTAAAGGCAAGTACTTGCCTCTCAGTTCTATTGGTTTAGTACAACTATGATAAATTCACCAATCTTTCTCATTCAGTCACTGTTACCAAGGAGAAGAGGCCAAAGCTAATCTCACCACAACCCCCTTTTCAGGCAGTTGTAGAGAGTGAAAAGGTCTCCCCTAAGCCTGCCATTCTCCAGACTAAACAATTCCAATTCCCTCAGCTATTCCTGATATGACCTGTGCTCCAGACCCTTCACAGCTTCACTGCCCTACTCTAAATATGCTCCAGAGCTTCGGCGTCTTTCTCATAACAAGGAGCCCAACACTGAATAAAGTACCTGAGATGTGGCCTCACCCGTACTAAGTACAAGAGGATGATCACCTCCTGCTTGCTGCGCTATTTCTGATGCAAAGCAGGATGTCATCTGTCTTCCCAACTACCTTGCTGCTGACTCGAGTTCAGCCAAGCATCAGCCAAGATCCTCTAACTACTCTGTCCCAAACCTATAGCAATTCACAGGGATGCTGGGTCTGAAGTGCAGGACCCAACACTTGGTCACCCATCAAAAAAAGTAGGAACTGTCTCCCCAGTCCTGACTACAGCAGAAACAAACAAACCCTTTTTCACCTATCAACAAATAACTTCTGCTTCTTTTCATATTTAAAAATAAGATATATTATTAATGACTAAAAATGCCTTTAACAGTACAAACATACAAACTTTTAGAAAAATATGATAGTCATGAAAGGGTAAACATCATCTTGCAGCTGATTCACAGCAAACGTACTATGCTATTAATTCTATTATGGGAGATGAATGATGTTAATTTACTGTTGAATTGCACATTAGATTATAAAACAAAAAGATAAATCATTTATTTGAAAATTCAGAAGCAAGTGGGAACACTATATGGTTGGAAAGGAAGGAAGTTTCGTAGATTATCTAATGTTTATACTCTAACATCTGTAAAGTTAAGACAAAAAACAAATGGTGCCAACACTACTTTGTAAGGAAAAAAAATTGTTTTTTTCAGCTGACAAATCCAGCACTGTTTGGATTCTTTAAGTACTTAATTACATAACCGTGCACAAATTACATTTTTGTACATAAACTTTGGCTTTAGTCAGTCAAAAGTACTATGAAGGTAGCATTCATAGTGTGGTTAGGATTAAGAGAATTTGAAGTTTGAAGCTCCGCAGGCCTGTCTTTAGAGAAAGCATTTTTAAATCATATGCATAACTCTAGGCATGAGCCATAACTCTAAAAACTGATAAAATTATGCATGATCTTCAAGCTAAAGCTACTTAATACTCCTACTGGGAATTATCTTAAGCATGAACTTTTGGCCTGGTAGTGCAGTCTTGAACTTATGTTTTCCCTGTTGTAACTTAACCAGGAGGTAATAAGTTCACAGTTGGTACTATACCACCCTTACTAGACCAATTGATTCCTGGAAAACTCAATTTCTGATGTGCAGGTTCCTGAAGAATATATAAAAATATGGGTGTAAGACACAGTACTGTGAGTGCCTTACTCTCTCAACTCAATTTTAAATCCTCGCATCTCTCAGTTCTTGAACATGAAGAGCTCTGAGAAGTAGTACAGAAATATATATTTTTTGTTGTTTTTTTATTGTTGTTGTTTTTGGTTTGCTTTTTTTTTCCAAAATTAAACACTGAGAAAGATTTTAGGATGTCTTTCGCTCCTGCTGCATTTCTTTATTTTGCTTCTTCAGTTTCTTCCAAGATTGCAAAAACACAGCAGCATCAAAACAGCTATATGTAATTTAATCAAGAGAATATTATTTCTTAACCTGAATGCTAGCTCTTCTATTTTCTCTTACTGTAGTTTAATAGGGAACTAAGTTTCAGACTGTAAATCGGAGGTCATTAGTTACTTTACAAGTCAAAATCCAAAAAGGATACTTCTTGACTTTGGATTAGTAACTTCCTTTTTCTTTCACCCTTGTGGTATAAGATTTTATTTATATACACACACACACACCCCCTACTGTTCCCACATGCCCAAATTTATATAAACATTTAGAAGAGTATGCTTTGAAAAATCAGAAAGAACCTAAATATTTACAGTAACAAAACACCCTATGGGAATTAAATAATATCATATAACAATGTTGCAAGGCTGTCCCAAGCATGGAGAAAAGTACTGAAATCCTAGAGAAACACACACAAAAAAAGCAGAAGCTTGGTATGCCTAATAATAAGAAAAATAAATATGTATGTAAACAAAAATTAAGCCTGAGAAAAGGAAATAATGTTCCTGTTTTGATAGATTTAGATTTTATATTTGATTAGATTGTAGTCTGATTTAGATCCACTGACAAGTAGACTCTCTTTCCATGAACCTATGACAATTTCTGCAAATTTAAAGTCTGCTGACTGAGAGAATGATGCAAAAACAAGTCCGTCAATAAGAAAGCTTAAAAATAGAAACATTATTCAAGAGTATCCAGTGTCTAAAAGAGCCAAACACCATGCACCCAAGTAAAGCTACATGAAAATACAATGATGATTTTAGAGCTAGTAAGTTATGTTACTAGATACAGAAACATCAGCAAAAATTATAGCATACTAGTACTAGAAATAGCCTCTCTAATGAAACATATTTGCATGCTTGTTTGTATATATATTCTCTTCTCCTAAAACAAGCAATTTTCATGGCAAAAAA
The DNA here is from genome assembly GCF_038088225.1 of Cyrtonyx montezumae. Lineage (NCBI taxonomy): Eukaryota > Metazoa > Chordata > Aves > Galliformes > Odontophoridae > Cyrtonyx > Cyrtonyx montezumae. The sequence goes on along the minus strand of NW_027071936.1, from coordinate 20,668,157 downwards.
AAAAAAAGGAATTTTATACTTTAAGAAGCAGTTCAAGAAACTTCCTTTGCAGAAGACTCCCAAAGCCAAAGATCTGTATAAAAACTACTCTGAAGCATTGTTTTTCCAACAGAGAAGCAAAAATACTAAAACTGAAACAATTACACTCATGCACACATATATATGAAAGACCAGAACAGAGGAATTAGGCTTCATAGGAGCAAACACAGAGGTTGAAGTAATTGCTGATATATTTTTACAGTCCACATATGCTAAATAAGTATATATCAATGCTACGCTGAGGTCTTGTTACAAGTTAGTTTGTCCATAATATAGTGCTATGGAAATTGTCTATCAAGTGTGAAATCAGAAATATGAAGAATAAAAGACATATATTAGACATAATATTCTTCCCAGTTTTTGATTCTGCAAATCCTGCCCCACACTTTGTTCACTGCAGATAGCCTTACATGGAGGTACATAACTACTTCTTGCTAAATCACTTAGTTTGTTCCTTTTTTTCTTTTCTGCAATTCTTGCTGCAAGGAACATGCAATTTTAGGCTTATATACCGCTAAATGTAAAACAGACATGTTCTGGATGAATCTCTGTACTTTTTTATCCACCACACGCTCCTTTTGTCATATAAGCATTACCATTGCCAGCAGCATGAGCATGACAAAGGGTATTACATAATTATGCTCAGAATTTTAGTCAGGAAAAAAAATACAAAAATATTCTGAGGCACCCGTTAGTATTGTCATTGGTAGAAGTTCAGTGAAAGATTTAAGGACATAATACAAACTTGTAGAAATTGTATTTTCCCACTGGAATGCTTGCTCTCACTGTAATTTGCAAGATTATGATTCTGAAGAAACATAGGAAGATATAGGTTGCTATCGACCTATGTAAAGGCTACTTATATGACTTCTGAATGTTGAAAACATAAGAAAAATTTAGATCCTAGATAGGGGAAAATAAATAACTACTCCAAAATAATACCAAAACTCCTTATTGAATTTATATAAGTGTGTGATGGATCATCATCCAAATGTTCATTTGAAGCTGCCTAATAATGTTGGATATTCCATTCCTTGCTTTTCTCCAGAAGAATATCAATAAATATCAGTGAAGGAAGGAAATCTTTATTGCTTTAAGTCCAAGCAGCTTAGTCAGCTGAAATAAGCATATATTTCAGAGTGGTGAACACTTAGCCTTCTCTTGTACTAAAGATCTTTAAGTAAAACAATGCAATAAGCCCTGCAGCAGAAAGGCCCAATAATGACCAGTACTACCATAGCACTCAAGGACTCCCAAGAAAAGTACTAACACTAAAACAAATCCTTTGATGGAGTGTTAAGTAATTAATTAACAATCATCAGATTTGTGAGCATTTGCTCAGCCACTGAATTATACTGGGGTTTGCTGTTCTAGCAATTTCCCTCCCAGTACTTGGAAAAAAAAAGTCTTTAAAGCTGCTTTCTCCCCCACTTCTCCCCCAGTGTTTCACTCTTTAACCTTATTGACCCGTAACTCACTTAGTAACAGAATTCTACCCAACCACACTACTTATTTAACACCCTTTCACAATTGTTGTTCTGTTAGCCTTCTTACACACAAATCTTAATTCATTCAACTGCTGTATCAGTAAAATTTGGTAACACTGATCATCACAATATCTGTTTCCTTTGGACTTGCTTGAAGAAACGTTGATCTGTTTGGCATTTGATCATAGCTCCAAGGGAAAAAAATATATAGGCTTGCATCTAAACTACAACCTGCTTGCAAGCAAACTGCATTTTGCTGTGCATCCTATCAGTTCTGAATGACCTTGACAGTCCATCTACAGTGTGGATATACTCAGCTTCTTGAACCGCCACTCAACACTCTCAGTAAGGTGATATTCTCACAGAAAATTCACTGTGATAGACTAATCATGGCTGAGACTAAATACCAAATAGGTATTTAGTGCCATCTGTATGCTAACATTGAAATTTTGTTGCAGTTCAAAATAATGATAAAACAAGAATACCATTTTCCTGAGAGCTATTTTGTTCTGTGTGTTACTTCGTATAAGCATCTAGCTTTCAGGGTCCTTCAAAATATAGTTATTTCCAACACCAGTATTATTTCCACATATTGTTCAAAAGATATTCTAATTTATTTCATATTTTAGCCTGATTTGTTAAATTATGGTATGACAGAGACTAATAAATCTTTTCCTGAAGAACACCCAATGAAATATTTAAATTCTTCTTTAGTGATTATATTGGGACTTGCAGTCAATAGATGCTACTACTAACTTGAGATGAACTTCACCATAAAGATGTGTGCCAAATTGATTGGCAGTCTACTGCTGCAATGCAAAAAGGTAACCAACAAAAATCTCTAGAAGCTAACTGCAGGAGATTATCTATTCCATCTATTATGTTGGATCAAACATATAGGGTCAAAAATGTTTGCTAAATTCCTTTAAATAAAATCACTACTGAAAGACACTCTTTCACCTTCGAAAGCTATTTAGACTTTAAGTAACAAACAATGATTCTTTACCAGAAAAGTAAAACAAAATAAGCAACAAAATCATTTCCTTATTTCCTTCACAGGGAAAACAGTCAGTCTTCCTATTACAACCTTCAGAACCATAGAGTACCATGAGTTACAAGTGACACAGGAATCACTGAATCCAACTCTTGAATTTCATACAGGAGTGCATAAAACTGGGAGGTGCCAAAGCACATCTTAAATTCCAGCAGCTTGGTGCTGTGACCACTGCTCAGGGGAGCCTGCTTCATGGCTGACCACCTTCCATTGAAGAACCTTTTCCTAACACTCAACGTGACCCTCCCCTGATGCAGCCCCATGCTGTTTCCTATAGCCTTGGCCCTTGTGAGGAAGCTGTAGGGCACATAAGACCGTTGTACTGAGAGAGTGCCATATAAATTGTCTAATAGGAACAACCAAAGATACTGCTGAATCACTAACTACATTGCTTTCAATCACTTAGCTTCCTTACTTGAAGTTCCAGGGAAGGCCTAGCTTCAATCTAAATTTATAGACTATCAGCATATCCTAAAGGTAAATCAGTCCTTTATTAAAATTCATGTGCAAGGTGGTAACTGCCAATCCACTCTACTTCACACTGCTCATCCAGAATGTATTTACTTTCACTGAATGAATTCAGATTGTTTTATTTTCTGCTTCAGATAATGTTGATGCATCTGCCCACACAAAGTGCACCCTGCCCCGTGGATGCACCATTAAAACAAGATAGCTGGGTGAATACTCAACACGATTTAGATTTGAGGTTTAAAGTTCTTGGCCACACTACATGCAATCTACTTACAAGCACATGGAAGAAAAATCTTCAAAGCATCACAGAAATTTATGCAGAGCTTTAGACATCTACGAAAAGGAAATGTAGCCATCAGGGGATAGCAATGTAAATTTTGCCCGCTTAAGATTCTGCAGTTAATACACAACAGGTACCTACTGTACTGCCCAGGACTCAAAGGCTATGTGCAGTCCTGTGCTTTGTAACCAATGAATACTACATGTTGCTCTGATCACTCTGTGAACATGTCAGTGAAATCAAATCTTGCACATAAGTGGAATCCAAAAGGCTAGTGCCTGAATACGTTGTCCAGACTCTTACAAGAAGAAAAACATTTACAAAACTTGCAATCTTTCCCAATCACCTGTGGATCTAGGCCTCTAACCAATCTTTTGGGTTTTATTTGAGATTATATTCACTCAGATTTTACAGGCTTTTGCTAGTTTATAGGGCACATTTATCTTGCTTACTATTATTAACAGCAGTTTGTTAGAATGGATGCCAGCTTTCTTTGAGTTACATTAGAGTTACATTAAAGAAAAATCGAGAGTCATCTGCAGGGGGGAGAAATAAAAACATTTTATTTGATTACCATTTTCAAGGAAGATGCATAATTTGTTTTCCATTTGTTGCACTTATTCATTCAAGTACAAAACAACAGTCCTGGAGAAATTAAAGATCATTTCAGCAATCTTAAGTGAAGATCATTATCAGCTTGAAAAATTTGTCTGTCTCTCTTTTCAGATAGCTGTGATCTCTGTAAACATGTAGTAAATCAGAACTTCCATGTTTGAAATAAGAAAAATATGAAAAATAACTCATCAGTAGAATACTAAGAAAATTGTCAGACACTTTAGGCAGAAAACTAGCATACAGGAAAGAAATCCATACATCTTAGTCAGGGTGGGAACCAAGTCATCCCCTCAGCCTTACTCCAAAGGATGGAAAAATGTATAAGACTAAAATGCAAAGTACGTCCTAGGTGACACAGTCCTTAGACATCTGGTCCTTCAATATGAAAAGATACTTCCATATTTTATCTAAAATGAAAACCTCGCCAGCATGCAAATATAACCAAAAGAAGGGATGTTTGTGTAATATGATAAACCATTACATTTTCTTTTTCCTAGCATCTTAGCTAAAATTTAGACTAATGTGCACATAAGAGCTCTGCACTTTGCAAACAGTAGTTCTTGTTCATATAATGCTTTTTTTCAATGCTCTAATAAAATATACTCTTGTTCTCATAATTTTGGAAAGAGAACATATCATCAAAACAATAATATTTAAGGCACATTTATTACACACTGTAAAGTAGTGCTTGACATTCTCCAAGGAAGTGTAAAAAGAAAAGCTGTTAATCTGAAAGTCTCCTGACAGTGACATAGAAACTTCCCACTTTATTGCTTCTACTTAAAGCTCACAAAGTACACTGAGTTATAACACAGAACACCTTTGAACTTCAGTGCACACATAGCTACTTCCCCTTTTGCTCACCTCTAGCAATTTTCATCTAGAAATGTGAGCTTGGCCTTTGTGATATGACACTTCAAAACAGTGCGTAATTTAGCATCTTCAAACTTCCAGAAAAACAGAAACATACTCCAGAGTTTACAGCTACTTGTGAAAAAGCAATGCAAAACTTCTGTTCTAACTGGTTCAACCACTGGAAACAGTATTAAAAATAAGACAAAATTCATTCTCTTACTCAAGCATTACGTCTTCTTCATTTTCTCAGTTGTGTTTTATAAAAATGACTTGTGGAAAGTTTGTAGTGGTTATAATTGACTTCTGATTATTGAAGATATTTCACTTGTTGCTTAAGTTCAGACCTTTTTGAGATCTTGCATCATCTTCACAGAGAAGATGATTGTACAGTGTGCTGTCATTTGTGCAACTCATCTAAAAGAATTAATGCAAAAGAAAGCTGAGATAAACGTCTGCTCTTCTTCCAATCAAAATAAGAAGTGTCACAAACACTTTAGAGCAGGACACGTTACTCATTGTTGATTCACAATCAGGAAAAGAGCAAGATAGCTCCATCCTAATAACAACAGAAATATTCATTCCGTGGAAAATTCCAACAGAAGAAACGCATCTACACCTTCCCTTTGGTAGGAATGGTGACAGTTAGAAGTACACCACCTCCTTCCTCACAAGAACTTACTTAATCCTTAACTTCAGAGTCAGATGTTTAATGCAAAAAATGGAAAGGAAGCCTTGTGTGATACTATAGGGAAAAAATAGCCACACAAAAACCCACTGCACAAACATGGGTTAGAAGCTGTAATCAAGACAGTACAAAACAGGACCTCTGAGGAAGCATTTAGTGGTCATTGCTACTGCAAGAGTCAGGACCACGTGCTTTGGTGGTCTGTGCTAACAAATTAAGCCTGTCTCACAAGTCAACTGGAACAGTACAGCCTATCAAAAGGTTGGGCTGCATAAGAGAGAAGCTGCCAACCAGGGGTGGTTCTTGAAAATTCTACTGAACCATTTGTGAAAGTACTATGTTGTCCACTAACACCACTGAATTTACATTGTAGCTTTTATTTTCCAGGGAAACCATCATTCAGTACAACAGCTCCTTATCAGACAACATGAAGTAGGAAGGAATTGACTGCAAAATCATTTTAACCTCATCCTCTAGAGAGTCTATATACACACAGTCCGGAGATTCAGAAAGTGACTTAACTATTACTGCACATGCATTACAGCTACAAAAAGCCACAATAAAAGCGTCATTCCTAATACATCTGTATCACAAATATGTCGCACAACACCACTTGCACAGGTACTTAAATTAGGAATTAAGACACCACATTGTTAGTTTAACATTCCTGTAATACTGATCTGTTGTACAATCATTCTTCAGAAGTCCAATCATTCCATTTTCTTTCATATTTATTTGTGTATACTTTGTTATTGCTTTCACTTATTACTGCAGGATGAGCAAAGACTTGAAGAGCACAGACATTTTTTACCACAAAAAATAAAACAAAAATGAATGGCAGAATGTTTCCGACGTATTCCTTAATTCATATCCACAGCTTTTAGTCAACATTCAAAATTATGACACATCTGCCAACCAAGCTACACAAATCTTTAAAAAAGCCTTACATATCTTACATCCTAGCCTTTGGGCAATTCTTAAAGTCCATCCATTTTCCAGTGTATATTTTATTCTAAATGTCTAGAGACTTTCAAAACGATTACCTTTTAATAAGTATTTCCATTTAGCATAGAGATCAAACCATGTTTTCCACATTTATTTTTAATTCTAATCCATTCTTTTACTGACTGATAAATGGATTCCCAGCAATTTGTAGCACTAGCTTTGCGATTTAACCCAGCAGGCAGCTAAGTACCACACAGTCATTCACTTACATTCCCTCCCAGTGGGATGGGGGGAGAGAATCAGGGTGGGGGGTGAGGGAGAGAAACACACACACAAAGAACTCCTCAGTTGAAATAAACTATTTACTAAGACGGAAAAGGAAAAAAAAAAAGTAATTATCATGCATCACTTGTTTTATAAATACATGATATAACACTTTTACTTACCCCCTGCTGAACAATAACCAGCCAGTAAGCCTCTGAGAAACTTACCCCTTGGCTAACTCCCTACAGCCTTTAAATTACGTTGCATTATGCCATATAGTAAGGAATATCTCTTTGGCTAGTTTAGGTCAGTTATTCTGGTTCATCCCCCCCACAGATCCTCATGCCCCCCAACTTTCTTCCCAACCAGGTAGCATAAGCTGAAAAATAAAAACATTCTTGGCTCTCTGCAGCACTGCTCAGCAACAAGTAAGACATCAGTGTATTATCAGCATGGTTTTTCTACAAAAGCCAGTACGTAACACCATACCAAACAGTGAAGAAAAAAATAATAATCAAGTCTGTACCATCTGAAACCAGAACATCACACAGCAGTCTGCTTACTTACACTTCAACCAAACTACTCTAGCTTTTATCTCCATGCCATAGATTAATATCCTGAGATACAATCACAACCATCAGAACTACAAATACAGTTGCAACCGTCTCTCTGTGCTGGCCTCCACCATACTTTTCCAAGTAACAACTTTTTCTTAATTGCATAAATCAGGAAAACTTATCAGCAACATATCTATTCTACGCTGCATACAGTTCTTATCATCATCAATACAGGACTTAATCTAATCTCCTAGTTCCAGCCTTTGAGATGAACACTGCACAGAGATCCAACAAACAAAAAACAAAAGTATAAAACAACAACAGCAACAAAGACAATAACAGCACCTTCTGATAAGATATAGGCACTATAGAGCAATAACAGGTAACAAGAAAGAAAATTGACTCACCCATTCTGATGACCAGTCGCAGCTCAAAAGAAGAGCTATTTATCCAGAGAGGTACTGCTCCTTTGTTAACCCTTAAATGATGATGAGGTGTGGTGGATTTGGCTCCACTCCAGGTCAATCAGCTGGATTGCTAGCACCTGAGCTCCCTGGGTTAGCCACACCTTCTCACCTGGTTCTCAATTATCAGTTCAGGCTGTGACCTGGGTTTCCACTGCAAAAACAATGACAACAACAACAAAGAATTTTTTGTCAATTACTTTTCTTCGAACAAACTCGATAAACCAACAAGCCAGGTCTTTCATAAGAACCAGATTTTTTGAGTGTTTTGACAACAATCACTGCAGATGGGAATAAGAGAAAAATTAGTCTCTCTTCAGCTCATCTTAACAATGATAAACTTGCTTCAGTCATTGAGAATATTTTTTACATAAACTTATACTTCTAAAGATGATAAAAGGAATTGGATTACCCAATTCCTGGTCAAGTGGCCCCTGGTGCTCGTTAATATGCTTGTACCTCGTCCAGGTTTATGATTCAAGAGAGGATTTGAAAAAAAAAACCAAAAAAAAAATCTTGTCACAATGTACACTTCTGTCAATGCTGGAAATCTACATAATGATGTGAGTTTTCAGGTTCTTGCTGTATCTTGTGCAAGGTCACTGTAAGATTTTAGTAGCATTATTTTTTCTGATTATTCTTTCATGGTGGAGTGAATTCATATGCACTTAATATGGAACAAATACATTTTTTAGTATTGAATAATCACAGAATTTTTTTGTTACTTTACTTTGTTACCGAAGTTCACCATATAAAATACACAAAACTAAACAAACTTTTAAAATGCAAGATACTTTAAGAAACAATAAAAGGGAAAAAAGGTCCCTTTTTCATATATTTCTCCTGAAATTTTGTTTTCTACTGCCAAACTTTGTAAAGATGGTTCCACTGTCAAGCATTCTCTCTCTACAGAGCACAGTTTCTCTCTCTACAGTACACCCCTCATGTTATTTTATAGTCAGATGTTATGTTCTTTACATCCTTTGATTGTAGAATACCTTAATCCAGGCAGCATATACCTCACAATTCACAACTGAGTTCCTTAATTCACCATCTTCATTATAAGCTACCTACATCAAAATACATTTCTTGTTTTATCAGTGCGTGAAATTGAAATCCTTTATGCTTTCAAAATCTCAAGAGAAAACAAATTCAGTGAGTGAAGCAGATCTTGTTTGCTTTCAAATATCTTGACTTATCAGCTGTCTAGCTGTTCTGCTCAAGCACCCATAAGGTTGGATGAGGTCTCCCAGTATTTAGAAAAACAGTAAAGAAGATCAGGCAGATTTTGCAGTGTGCAATTCTCAGAAACTTCAGTTTACAAAATACCATAACTATTTATTTATTAATTTTCTAGTGATAATGTCTGGATCGTTCATCAGCAAAAGTGAATATGATACTTAATCAGTTAATGACTCTAAATAAGAATAACTCTGACAGTTGAAGAAACAGCCAAAATATTTTTCCAAAGTAATTTAAACTGATTGGTTTACCATTACAAAAATCTCAGGATGGAAATATATAACCATTGGCTATAAAGTGTAAGTATCATCAGTCATCCTAGATCATAAGGACATGAGCTAGCTTTCAATAAACTGCAGTAGTGGAAGTATATATATATTTTTTGTGTGTGTGTATGTTTGAGTGGTGTGCATCACATTTAACTCCTTGTAAATAACACAATAATACATTTTCTTAAAATCTTTGGGGAAAAAAATCCTGCTTAATGAAAGATCAGGTGATATGCAGTAGAAGAGGAAACAAAGTTGAAAACCCAAAGGAAAAAGAAAAACATCTCTGCAAAAGATGATATTCTCCTTTTGAAAAGCAGCTTGCAACATTGAGCAAGATATGCTGGAATGCTCTGATAGTTCTTGACAATTCTAGAGAAGGAAAACAGGAAATTTAATTTAACCTGACTAGTGAATACCAGCAAGTTACTACCATTTAATTCATATTATTTCCTCATGAGTTTGTAAGCCCTAAATTTTCCTTGACCTGAAGTTCTGAAGTTGAGATAGTGGCCCATAACATTTAAGTTCCATTCTGCTTAGTCAGCATACACGTTACATAATTTAAATTAGAACTATAAATCAGTATACTAAGGAAATTGACCCAGATTTAATAAAAAGATTTTTTGAACTATAGAAATATCTTCTAAAGGGTGTCCAGGGAATTTTTTTTAAATGGCTCTGATGGAATAGGATCATTTGCTTGGGTTTACAACACAAAGAATCAGAGGTGAAAACACTTTTTTGAGTGTGTGAATGAGTCTAAATATTAGTTTGAAAGGATACAGAAAACTATTCAAATACTACATGCGACTTTTTATCAGGAGTCAACTCAGTATGTTTTCTCCCCAATATTCACATTACTGCTGGAGCTAGGCTACACTAGAATCACATCGGGCAAATTACTTGCACAGGAAATATAACAAAACTACTTGTTTTGGTTTAACGTGGTGCTTTTTTATCTTTTTATTTTATTTTAATTTAATAAACACTTCTTTCTTCTCAGCACTGGATTTTTCTAATCCAGTGTTTCTACATACTTTCTAATGCTATGGTCTCCAATTTCACAGATTTTTATTTTAAGAGAGTTGATATATAGTCATAAGAACTATGCAGGTTGCCTTGAAATCTGTTCTCAGGTTTGTTTTTGTCCGTATTTAAATTCAAGTTACTCTTCAAGAGATTTAATATTCTTAGCAAAATGATTTGTGCTAGCAGAGTACTTCCTCTGCTTTACTACTGGTCTCTAAGGCAACAGTTTCACAGTATAGATAAGACATAACCATAGTGTATTCAGTGGCTGATGATTATGTAGAGAATGTTTTTTTTTTTTAATTAGTCTCTAAAAATTGAACTCGTATTACTTGAAGACTTTCTTCCTTGATGCCTTACTGGCCTTCATGAGATCTCTTAGACTTATGGAAAAGAACTGAACAGTTGGAAAAGATCTGCAGGAATCATCAAGTCCAATTGCCTGTCCAGTCCAACATGCAATTAAGTCTCTTTCACAGACTTTGAAAAGCCCACTCTCAAAAGAGTGAGCTATCCCTCACCTTACAGTCACATCTTACTCATGTCATTGTTTTTGGCAGTATGTAGATTTATGAACAACTCTCTTCCAGGACAAAGCACACGAAGAATAAAAATTTCATTAAAAAATCTGATGAACACTTCAAGACCTCACAAAAACAAGGACAAATATCCCACTAGTTTTACATTTCTATTGCTCTTATTTAAATATTTAATGTCTTTTTTTTTTAATTATATTCTAAAAGTTTTGTGACTTACATATATTAACTATATTATATATAAGGGCTGCTCCTAAATTAATGCCTCCTATTTTATGCTGTTATCCCACAAGATCAAAGATGCTAGTGGTATGGCAGTAGAGGATGAGCCTTCCCATGAACATTCTATTATGTTTTGTCACCATGTGACAGATGACAGCTGAAAAAATGATGCGTGACATGGAAATGTTTATGAAGAAAGGGGTATCAATGAATTCCTCCGTGTAGAAAAAAATGGCACCCACTGACATTCATCAGCACTTTCTAAATGCTTATGAAGACAAAACAAATCATGCAAGACAAGTGAGATGGTGGATACTGCACATCAGCAGTGGTGCCATCAACAGTGGTTCACCTCCATTCGCACAGGCATTTAAGAGCATTGAATGCAGGCTCTTTTTTATCACTAGTGAAAATACATTGTTTCAAGATGGTCATCACCTTTAGTAAAGTAGTGTTTTGTAGTTGAGAATTAGCTTTTTCGAGTAGTGTTATTGTGCTTTATGCATCTGTTGAGGTTTCCACACAAATAATTAGAAGGCATTACTTTCAGAGCAACCTTCATAGATATGGCACTGGGGAGCTCCTCTTCACTTATTGCAGTCCAGATAAGCCAAAAGTTCAGACACCCATAGTGTAATGCTTCAATTTATAGCAATCACTTATTGGAGAAAATAAAATATATATGTAAAAAATATTCTATATATATATAGATAGATATACATACATAAAACTTGTAAACCTTTAAAACAGTTTGATAGAAACACTAAGTTACATGTGTTTCAGGTTGTGCCTCTGCTAGAAAAGAACTGTTTTGGGGTATTTATTTACCCAGTCACTTGCTTGAAAAACAAAATAATAATTAAAAAAATGCTAATCAAATAATATACTAGCACTCTTACCACTAATTGTCAAAATTGCTGTGAATGTTCATCACAATTAATGGCTACATTAATTTAATTCAATGATAATAGTCTTTAAAAGCTAAAAGATCAGGCCCTATAATATTTGAATAACACATTTTCATCAACTTCGGGACAGAAAAAATTATTTTCCAGTCTCCATTTTCTAAACACTCTACCTTCAACAATATGCTTTTCTTCAAATTCACACTCACAGTCAGAAGATTTTAGGAAATATTGCAGCCTCGAGGAAAAGAAAATATAAGTCCAGAAAATGTCTTATAATAGAATTCAGAAGGAACAGGAAGTTCAATTAAAATGAAATATATGTAGATTCTTTGTTTCATTTCATAAGTAAAATTACTCCAGCATCTGAACTAAGTATTGAATGCTAACAGACAAGCACAAACGTGCCACCCATACATCTTCCTCTATAATTTTAAAATTAAAAAAACCTCTCAAGAGGACCACTATTAAAAAAGAAGTTGTATTGACAATCATAATATGGAATCAACATATGATATTAATGTCATTGAAAGTGGTGCAAAAGCAGCTGAAAAGTAATTCACAAAAGTTTGAATATATATTTAGAAGGTTCAGAATTATTAAAGCTATCATGCCTATAATATTTTTGAGACAGACAATAAACCACAAGTGTCCTTGGAAGACTAAATTATGAACATTTATTTCTGTCTGCCAACTTCACACAAGTCATTCTCTGAAATATCATCTATTGCTCATTAGAGATGGACTAAGCAAGCTTCTGGTCTGTTCAAGCATGGCACTAGTTACCTACCTTTATCTTATTGTCCTAAAGATAACAGTTCCAAAGAACAAATTGTTATAACCTTTTAAACTACTCATTCTAGTTAAACTTTGCAGAATAGAGTAGAGTAGCACACCTTTATATTAATCTATAATGATGTCAGTTTACTTACATCTTCAAAGAGTACACTTGCTTTTTATTTTTTTGCCCTTTTCAAGGGCTTCCTTCTTTTAAGGATACAAAGTTCTGTCAATGTATCAAGCTCGATAAGCCTACACAAAAAAAAATGTGTTTGAGTGTTAGTTCTCTGGTCTACATTGTTTATGAGGGAAGACAGCTCATATATTGCTTGTTATTAATAACCAAGAGTGCTGAATAGTGAAGAATGAAACTTTCCTCTCACAGAAATCTTTTATCTTGACGTCAGCCAAAAGTTAATATACTATAGTCTCAGCTAATAGATGATCAAAGACATAACCTAGTGCGAGGATTAAAGGGAGGTTCTGCTGTGACCATCTTCATATATTCTGCACAGCAAGGTATTAATGAAAGGAAAGATACGTCCAAAAAGCCAATATTGATTTAAAAAATGAAACCATCTTTTCATCTAAAATAGGTGAATATGACAAAATGTCACCACACACTTGAGAAACAACAATGAGAAGATAACAGCAGGAAATTAATTAGTTCACAGAAAAAGTGAGAACTTACTATATCAGGTACTGATTCAGCAAACCATTACTAGTCAGCAAAATACATTACTGTATATTTAACTATAAACATATTCATATGTTCCATGAACTTGTTGGGTTATATCACACTCATTAAGTTTAATATTAAAGAACTGATTAAAGCTTAATATGGTTCTTGCTCAACTGAATAGCTTTGGCTATAAACTACAGATGAACTAAAATACTTGATCCTTGCTTGTAATTTCCCTTTAAAGCTAGTTTGCTTATACTGTTTCCACTCATCTTCTGTTCTCTGTGGTTGCTTTTTGTTATCAGAATAATAAAATACTATTGTAATATCTTATTGTTCTTATTTACGTCTAAAAATTAAATTTCCAACAGTAAGAGATGTGGTATGTATATACCGGCTTGCTAGAAGATCCATGTATTTTAAAGACTACAGAAGTATTTTTGTGTTAAGAATTATTTTCCATTTCAGCTGTTTTATAAAGATTTCTGATTGCTTAACTCATAAAAACCGGTTTCTTCTGAAGTAAGCGAAACGATTAACTATTTTTAATGTACATATCAAAGATGAACATTCACATTTGTATCTTTTAAACTAACTATACTGAGCAAATTTTTATTAGGGAGGAATAATAGTGTCTGTAACACCAAGAACACCAAGGGTATGGCACTATGAAGAACATATCATAAGGCATTTAGACTTCATTTACTCTTTACAAGTAGCACTGACTCTGTTCATCCGTCTCAGCAAAAGACACAAAATTTGAAGTTCTGAATTCTTCACTGTAAGTACAAAAAGTTGTCTTTCATTTCCACAGAAAACAAAAAGAGAGACAGACAACTATCCTGAAGTAGCCGCTACACTGGAAATTTCTATATGTTGTAGTTTGCTTTTGATGACTTGGATCATAAAATCAACTTGCACTTATTGTATGTCAAAGACTTTTTTTTTTAAGAGTATAAAAATAAGTCTCCTATTCACATTCAAATAGTAGCAAAAACATTTAGAAAAATATCTTAAATTTTCAATCATTTTTAATACAAATATAATTTAATATATACAGATTAAGCAAGAGGGAAAATAGCAATTGCAGAAGGAATTTCTATTTATGAATATATATGCAATGGGCACATTAGAATTAATATTTGCTAGTGATAGATGTAAGACACTCATCAAATATGCAAAGCTAATACCAGATGAGTACACCAAAGAACACAGACATAAATTAGACAGCTATATCTCATACCATCTTTATTTTCAAAAGCCAGAGAAGGTCAGACTGATTATAATAATAAACTTTTTCAAATTATGCCTTCTTCATGCTTTGAAAACCCCAGTGATGTGTCAAGGCTTCAAGCAAGTATAAAACTCAGTATTATTCCACAAGAGGAAACATACTAATTCCTACTGGAAGTAGTATAGGGTTGAATTCCTTTCTCCACAAGGCAACAGTTTCTAGAGACTGACCAGAGAGAATAGCATACAGAACATACTTATATTTTGTACACCAGACTACTTACAGACCTAGAATAGAACACTTGCTGACAGGAAAATCAAGGTATCTTTCAGTTCAATAGGTTTTCCTACAGCTTGTAAACATAAAAGTACCTAGTTCCATTTTTCGCCAAAATTAATTCTTATTTGTTAAGACTAATGTTTCATTTGATATCATTGCAGTTGGATACTTCATTGAAAAGTCCACTTTCTTTATCAACCATTATGATTTCTATTTGTCATTCCTTTTCAGGTTTTCATTTCCCTTCTTCTCTTATGCATGCCTTACAGAAATAATACCATCAATCAAAGGCCTTCAGTAGTCAGAGAAAGAAAAGTACTTGGAAGTATTTTATTTCTTTTGTTTCAGTTGTGAATAAAGATTTGAAGCAATATAACTCAGTATTTAATTCTTTATTTTATTTCTCTGTTTTTTTTGTTTGTTTGTTTGTTTTTGGTCTGGTTGTTTGTTTTCTGAGACATTTTTTCCCACTCAAAAAGAGGCAAAATTACTTCTGACAGGTTCTAGGCAATACCAGGCAAAGCATTTACAGTAGGCCAATAATTACATACAGAAATAAGAATCAAACTCACCCAGCTAGCAGTGGGGCTCTCTCTCTGTACAACAATCACCTTCAGGAAGTAGCCTAGATCCCAACAATACTTTCCTTTTGCTTTCTGTCCCTTACTAAAGCACAGGAACACTGCTCTGTGTCCACCCCTTCTGGTCATCTGTGGAAAACAGGTGCAAGCAATTTGTATATGCTCCCTGGGCCAACTGCACCCCTTCACCAGGTGCTCAATCACTGTTTCATGACCAGACCTAACACTTGCCATATAGGACTGTGAATTAAAGCAATTAACTTTACATTAAACGTTTTTGTAAAATTGTAATAAACCTGACTTCTGTTGTATATCTGTTGATAGAGACTTTCTAGTCTGCTCTACTGTCACAATGCATAATTTTTCTGGAAACACAGATATATGACATAATAAGCTTATTGCACTCTAACTTGCATTAGCTCTATTATACATGCATATACACATTACTGATACCTGATTTTTCTCAGAAACTATTGTTCATATAATCCCTTCTATTTGAAACTCTGAACAAGGAGATCGTTTGTGCATCCAAAGAAATACATGGAACCTATCAGCAATGGGAGTCCTGACAAGAACTTTTTCAGAAAAGTTAGGTACTTGCACCTGTTTCATTCTGTTTGTGGAAATCAGCATAGCACAAGAAAATTCTTGTGAATTTTAATTCAACCCAAGTTATACCAGAAGTGAGTCTTAGTATTCTGTAACAGTTCTTTAATACAGTTTACAACTTTTGTGTAGAAGACACATATTTCAAGGCCTCTTTAGATAGAACTGCAAGAAATTAACTGATTGTTTGTATCAATATAAAAATTCTGGGGCTATTTACTTCTGTGCCACAACTCTTACCATATCTCATAAAAAGGAGATTTAGAATAGAAGTCACAAAGCTATCAAATTCAAAGCAAGGAAAAGAACTATCTGTCATACTCCATTAAAAACAACATTTTTCTATTTTTCTATGTGTGCTATCACTTATTTAATACAGTTCTGAATGTGTGATTTCCATGAGAACAGCATATCACAGATATTTTTTTTTATTTTTAGTTAAGATGCATTTTTTAAAAAATTCACCTGAAATTACCCTTCTTTCATACCATGCTTATGAAACCTCCATTTTTACAAAATGGAATAAAATGTATCTACCTGCATTTGCAATATAATAAAATAACTTAATATCTTATATCATGTACCACCTTTTCAAATTTCCAGGTACTTGTAATGTTCACAGAGTTTTCCAGATATTTTGGATATACTTCTCCATCAGTTTTGGAATAATGCAATTTAGAAACAAAACATGACCTCTCAGAATGAACTCTGAACAACTGACAAAATACAAAGAATGATGCCGAAAAGTTTACAACTGTCTGTGTCCTCACATGCAGAATTTCTTTTTTTCCCTGCATTGTTCTCTTATTCCTTTACACTGAAATATGGTTCTATTTCCTCTTTTTATTTGTGACAGTAAAGGGATATCAGTGCATACAATATTATGTTAAGATCTTGCCACTGAAATGAAAGGTCAGAATCTAGAAGATTAAAGGGACACTGTTGCTATCAAACTGAATACAATTCTTGTATTTCTGAACATATATATTTCAGTATTTTAGTTTAATTCCTATTTATCAGTATGTCTTTAAAATACTCCTTTAACAAAAACATAATTTTGATAATAGTGCATGCAGGGAACAAAAAAACAAGTAGCAAAAGCTGTTCTATAAGAATGGGTCACAAGTTATGAAATACAAATATTTTTTACTCCAAAATGAAAGTGGATTATTTCACTGTATACTACTGTCACCTGCTTTTCATAATTTGCTCAAACCGTGCACTACCTAACTTTTTTACAAGAATGTTATTTTTCAGCCCTCATCTTGTATCATGTTAAAAAAAATGTATTTACCTTTACTTCAAACAAAAATAAATGTGAGTGTCAAACTTATTTATATTATTTTCTGTCTTCCTTTCTTATTATGACAACAATATACGCTAGCTGGTCCAATACCTCTTTGGTGTTCTCCAGGACATCCTTTCAATATATTTTAATAAAATAAAACTTACTTAAAATCATATACTAATGTTTCTTTAAAAGTTCTTAAATCAAAATAAAAAAGGTAAAATGCTACAAAATATTCAGAATATGCAAATTGACAAATATTGTCTCTTTGACAGGGCAATCAGAAAAAAATACATTAACTTACTTTTACATATGGCTGAAAATATTATTCGTTTTATAGCCTATATTCAAAGCAGGAATTTATAACTTCTAAATCAGGAACCTTGAGATATTAAATATTTATTAATGAAATATATTTCTATTGCAGTCTTTGTTGAATTGATTAAGAGTTATATCTTTTTGAGTACTTTTGAGGTAATTTATTTTGCCAGTTGGAAGATATTGACTCAACTTGCTTTTGTCTAGATTATCAAGATACAGCTATCTACCTTGAGATTCTACTCGAGTCATCTACATGATCATAGATGTTGATCATTTACAGAACAGTCTGCTGTACTGTGAAAAAAATCTCAGTGAAGGAATACAACATAAGCATACCCAAAATTATAAAAGCAATTCCTGTTTTCTAGAAAGCTAACAACAACAACAACGCGCTATTTTTCATGTACTAATGCACATAAATTTAGACATGGAAATGAAAAGGGAATTCAGAGTATTCTTTTGCATTATCAACACTATTCCACGATTATTGAGGGCACAGGGTGGAGTCGCACTGACATGTGACTGATGAGCTGGAAGTATGAGTATGAGAGCCATTGAACACCATGAAGTTTCATAATATATCATCATTATGAAAACACCTGTGCTGAAGAACATTGTGCTGACACACAGAAAATCTATTCTCTGTGCTTGACAGAATTTTCATTTTCCCCTGACATGATTAGAAAGGAGGACAACAATGTCTGCCAGATAGAGTATATGGAAACTACATAAGAGCCTCCTATGCTGATAACACATTGCAGATTTTTCTAGCAAAAGTGAGGCTGAAGGAAACTGTTCCCTTCTTTGAAGTCACTGAACTGCAAAAGAGCCACTTCAGCAGGTATTTTTGAGGGATTTTGCAGTTCTAATCTTCTGTCTGTCTGCAAGATGAAAGGACTGGAGATATTAAAAAAAAGTTATTAATGACCTCAGTGGGACAAAGCATATCTTCAGAAAGTTTGTAGACAAAACAAAGCTGTGAAGGATCATTGATGTACCACATGGTTGTGCTTGAAGGATTCAACAGGCCAGAAGTGAGCCACCAGGAACCCCAAAAAGTGACGAAACAGATATTTGAAGCTTTGCACCAGTTGAGGAATAATGACATTTGCCAGTACAAGCTAGGGAGATTACTGGCTGTACAACAGTATTTCAGAAAAAGACCTGCAGGTCCTGGTGGACACCAAGTTAAACATGAGCCAGTAATGTGCTCTTACAGAAAACAAAAACTGAACAGAAAACTCTACATTCGGCAGAGAATCACCATCAAACTGATCCCTCCCCTCTACTGTGATGAGACCAAATCTATAGAGTTGTGTTGCATCCCTCCTACAAGGGCAGGATACCCTTCTCTCCAGGGTAAACAACCCCAGCTTTTTCAACCTTTCCTCATAGGGGAGGTGCTGTAGACCTCTGATTATCTTCACAGCCTTCGTCTGGACTCAGTCTGACTTGTCTTTCTTGTGCTGAGGTCCCAGATTGGGATGTGGAACTCAAGCTGGAGCCTCACTAGTACAGTCTAGAGGGGTGACATCACTTCCCTCACATCTGGCCACTCCTCCTTTGATGCAGCTCGGAAAAAGATTGACTTTTACATGGATTTTACATGTTAATTTAATTTTTGTCTGCAACTGCACATGTTAATTGCACTGTACTGAAAAGATTAAGAAGTACTTTTCTATTATCTCCAAAGCATATTCAACAAAGGATACACAAAGTATCAAACGAAGAGGAAAGATAGGAAGATTGGAAATACTTGTTTATATTGCAGTTTCTTTTCTTTCTTTTTTTTTTTTTTTATTAACAGCTGAAGATGCTAGAACTTTCCCTACAGGGTACAATGGAGATCACAAAACTATAATAGCTTCTTGGATATTTTGATATCAGTAATCTAGAATATGCACAGACCACTGTCCTGAAGATCATCTATTGTTTTAACATCTGATTGTGAGTATGCTTTACATTAAAATGTTATCCTTTGTCCTGGAAAAGTTGCTTCATAGATGTTCTATCTCCCTCATCTTTCCTCAGTAAAAATAAATAGCATCTTGCTTTGGAGTTGGTCAGCAAATTGCCAAAAATAATATCCTTCACAGAGTGTGAAATGCACATAGATATTGAACATCCTTTCCTCAAAATCAGGATCTTATTGATGAGGAATAAGGCTCTCTCAAGTAAAGTACAAGAAGAATATTAATTCACTTGCTGTTCTACTTTGTGTATCTACTGTATTCAAGAAGTTCTGATTCATGAACTGATTAGGAAAACCTCAAAGATTTATAGCTATAGATTAACCAAAGAAACGTCCCTCCAAAATTTCACATTTCACCAACATCCCTCATAAAGAAGGATAACTATAAAACCAGACTAAAGAGAATTACTGTAACATTGCACATGTATGCTCAAAGTATGGTATTAAACATATGTGAGCTCAAAATATTATAGGTACTTACCACAAGTATTAAAAAGATTATGAAGTCTTTGCAATCTAGAATTCATACACCGATCACTGACAAGGATACTGATGACTGTAAAGATCCACCATGGTCTAATACATAGCTAGATATTTTCCTGTTTCATCCATTCTATGGAATGACTGGTTCTAAATCTATTAACAAGTATGCATAATTTCACTATGTTACATGTAATCTACAGCCTTACCACAGTTATGTGGTAATTTTTATGAAGTTATTTTATTAAAAACAAAAACTTGGCAAATCAGCTGTATTTGGTGTTTTTTCTTTTGCTGAGAGCGTGTTGACTGCTACTTCCCTGATTGTGGTTTTCAGAATTTAAAAAAACCCAGCCACGCAGAACAGGTGTACAAGCTTAAGTGAAATCACTGTTTTTCCTGTAAGAGAGATCCATCACATTTCATAACTGATTCAGAATAAAAGTTCAGAACACAGCTCACCCACATGCCACAATTCACCTATTTAGGGCCAGTCAAGAAAACCCAAGAGCCAATGTATTTTCAATATATTATTTTTCAGTAATTTGTATAACATGTAGAATTGATGCATGTTGATAACCAAAGTGCATGATTAACGGTTTACTAACTGTTCCTCCCTTATTATCCTAATGAGCAAATTTCTAGGTTGCTATCTTCACCATCACACATCCAACTCCAGCATCACACTGACTCGAGTAAGACAAGCTGATTCCACTGATAGGAAAGGGGAAGGATGATTAATCACATAGTAAAAGATGTTGACAGAATCATTCCCACTTGGTATGAAGGTTATTTGTAAAATTGAATTTTTATTTCCTGCCTGAGTCAACCCACTACTTCTCAGTTTGTAACAGTATCAGTCAAGGTAAGCCATGCTAAACAGTGCTTTAGGATCAAAGACTAATGAAACACAACTAAAGATCCAAAACAACAAAAAGTCCCTTTTTTTAAGAATACATATATTTTGGGCTTCAAGAGGGGAAGCCTTGTACCCTTTGTTTGTGCATTCACAGACTACTCCACTCTCACACAGAAATACTGTAGTAATTTATTAACAAATTAAAAGGTTAGAATGCTGTTTGAAAAAAAAAAATTATGAGAAGGGAACAGCTAAGTGAATATAGGGCCGTTCTGCATGAAAGCAAGCCAGAACAATCATGCCTAGTCAACAAAAATGGTAACAAATCTCAAGTCTTATAAACCAGCAGAGAAAAACTGTGATAGCACTAGCCTTCTTATTCTCTAGTTTCAATGTTTTGTAAACACCATAACTTTTCCCTCCTCATCTTTCCCATAAGAAATTATAAACGTTTGAATATGACTCCAGTTTGATATGCAACTCTTTCAATTTTGTCTTCAAAGGAGAACTTCCCAGAATAGGAATGCCCACAAATAACATTTAGTTTCATTAGATTCAAAACCCAATGATGGAGAGCATGGAGAAAGTTATCAATTGAACAATTGAGATATTTTCAAAAGTTTGTTCTTCAATATTCTTCAAAAACATCTACTGTCAGATTTAACAATTCAACACTTCAAGCAAACTCTTAACATCCTGAATTATGCCTATAGGGAGCACTGTGCAAAATAAACTTAAAAATACTTTTGATTAAGACCGAACTTTAGAAATTTTCATTAAAAAAGAAGGCATATAATTTCTAGCTCTTGCATTACATTTCTATTAACTTTAATTTCAGCTCAGACAAACTTCAGTACCAATTTTTACAGTTTTCTGAATTATTCGAAGTTGCTACTTGGATGCAGAATGATAGGATTACTTAAGTAATACTGAATATATAAATAACAGCTTATTACATCAGGGCAAATTTAACAAATTGAGTGTTTATTTTTCTTTTATAGACTTCTGTAGAGATTTTTCCTTAAAGGAGTATCTTTCCTAATATAGAATATATATATATATATATATAGAGAGAGAGAGAGAGAGAGAGAAATGACTCGTTAGTGAAATAAACTATCATCTTTATTTCATTTCTGTAGTCGTTTAAAGAATTAATAAATTCCTAACATTATTTAGAGATCAGTTCACTCTCATGATGTATATATAACACTAGATCCATTTGCTCCATTCGTTCTTTTTTCAGTGCTTCTACTGAGAGCAGCAGTCAAGTAATGAGCATCAGCCAAGTAATGGCCATTTAAAGAATTTTTAAAAATTTTTTAGTTAACAAAAAACCCTCCGTTTTTATAAACGAAACATATCGTGTGAGTGCTGTTTAGGGAAATGCTTAAAGTATTCATAAAGCACTTTGACAGTACGTCATGGAAATCTGCGGGCTTAACCACCTAAATAGCTATACAGAGCACAGAAAATATAGAGTCAAAAATGTAATCTGTATTCTTTTGAAGTAGTCTTCAATCCACTGACTGGAGCATTCAATTAAACAAAATTGCTGCTAATAATCTGACTGTACATTTTCTATCAAAAGTTTTTCCTTTTTAGGAGAGATCAACAATGAGAAGGTTTATTCTTTTCTCTTTTTGATCAGACACTTCGTTCCATCTATTTTATACTACTAATGAAGCATGCTCAGTATTTCAAATACTAGCAATTTAACAATCCTTAGAAAAGTAATATGCCAAAGGAAGTAATGCTCAAAATTTCTCCAATGCCCTACTAATAACAGATGTTGAAAGAAATCTAGACACTTCGATAAAAATCGCTTTTTTCTCTTAATATCATGAAATCTCTCTTCCATTTGGAAGTAAAAATTACAGCAGGTCTTCATTTTGTAGACTACATTTTAAGTTTGTAAATTTGATTTGTTACCTTTATTCTCCCTGCTATAAACTTACAAATACTGAAGCTAGTCTGGATGGAAATAATCTTTGCTTCAGAATTTATATTGATCCTAACTGCCACATAAGTAAAATAATGATCATAATAAAGAAAATATTTACAATGTCTTTTGCATCTTCAGCATTGTTTAAACGGATGGGACTGGGCTTCTATGTAATTCCTGAAAGATATAGTTTTGTACTTTCCTAAATCTACCCTAAGGAGGACTTGGTATAGGTGTTATTTCTTATCAACTATTTTAAGGCAAATGTAGGCAACAACTGCTGCAGATGGCGAAGTAAGTGAAGATGGGGAGTAAAGAAGAGAAAGAGAGACAGAGATTTAGAAGTGGGTATATTTCACCTCTCCTGGATCCAGCGTTGTCTAGCGTCTGGAGCCTTAGACTGTGGTTGGTGGGTCGACAAAAGTAAACGTGCGTGTTCACTCTCACATAATCTAGTTGGTCCAAGCCCGCCCTCGAGGTTGCACTTTCCTTGCGTACTCCAACGAGGGTTTCTGGCGATCGTGCACCTCCTCCCCTTTCTGATGTTTATGAGCCATGAAGAGCCGCGAGAGAAACTAAAGGCAAACAGTCCATCCATTCTTCCAGCCTTACAGTTTCCAACTTGAGTCATTGCGGATCTCTTCTTTCATTCTCAGCCGGTCGTTAAGGTTCCTTGTTTGAGACAACAAGATCCTTGTACAGTCGTTAAGGCCTCATTCTGTAAGGCTCCATTCTGTCTCAAACACAAGCCAGCTTAGCTTTTTAGAAGATGAGAAAGTACTGGAAGGAATAGCGGAGAGGAATAAAGTAAAGAAAGGTAAATGAAAATGATAAAATCTTATCTAACTTCATTAGAAAATTTGGCTACGATGCAACTGGAGTTTCGGAGAGCCAGGAGTTAAAGATGGATTTTGTTGTGATCAATAAAAATTATTAATTATTTGTATATGAGGAACTTATGAAAGTTAAGAATCATCGTGTGGATATTATTGATAAATTTACTCTTCGGATAGTTATGAATCAGTAGCAGCTTCACCCCAATGTTCCAAAACTCCCCCACCTTTACTAAGAAACTGGTGAATGAAACATAATATTCATTTGGCATAATAGTCCTATTAGGCAGCATCCAACTACACTTCAGAAAATCACTCTGCAAATGAATTACCCTGGAATATTTGTGAGCGTCCTGTAGAATAGATGTCTAACTTGAAATAGAATAGCACTAAGTTTCCAGTGCAGCAACTGAGTCACATTATGTTAGCAGTGTTAATGGTGCTGGTTATGATTGAAATTTAATTCAACATATGTATCATTTTAGTCCGTAGTATAGCAGTAGAATAAAAAATATATAAATTAAAAAAATCAGTACTATGACCCTTAATAAATAAAGAGATAGCTATTAAGTAATAGGGTTATAACTGTATATTAAGGTATACATTAAAAATGGAATGTATTATTACAAACTTACAAAATGACTTTGTGTGCTGAATAAAGCCAAAGGCAAAATAAAAATAAAAAGAAATATAAAAAGAACTCAATCATAATAGTTTTTTTTTCATTTTCTGAAAGCTGAGCAGACTTGGCAGACTTGTTCTCTAGTCCCAGTTGCCAACTGTATGGCAAAATTTTAACTGTTGGCTTTGCCTCAGGAAAAATACTTCAGCAGATAAGCCTGCTTGAAAGTTTCTATCTTTCAGTTATCATTGCCTGTGTGCTTATAGTCATATAAGCAAGATCAAAACAATGTTCAGAGTTATAATGACTATAAGTTATTTTACAGGCATTTTTTTGAGCAGTACATTACCAGAAAGGTTCCTGACTCTGAATCAACTTCTGGAAAGGTAGAAATGTGACTCTTGCTGAAAAGAAGTGAATATTGGCATCTAGCTAGACAGCCTTACTATGTTTCTTGACTATAAAAGCTTACAGTAAGTTTCTGAAGAATTCTAATTAATTATAATGAAACAGATTCCATGTGCCTATGCATATAAGGTATTTTTTAAAGAAAAATAAATGTTTTCAATGAGGGCAATTTTCTTCTTGAAATATTTGCTTTTTTTCTGCCTATTTGCTCAAATAACATTTTCAGATATAAAAGAAACAAACAAATCAACAAAAATATCCAGCCAGCCATATTGGAAAATCCTTACAGATGAATATCAAGTGAAACATTCTCCCATAGCTTTTTCCCTTCATCTGTTATCTCTCATTGTATGTCTAGATACAATCCAACTCACACATAGCCAGTCTTTGTTTTTGAATTAATATCCAGAATCATGGAACCAGCATGACTGAAGCCCTTGAACAACACAAACAGTAAGAGTAACTGATGGTCATTCCTTTATGGTCACTTGATTGCTCTCTCTTTTGATGGAAAAATACCTAGGAAAATTCACTTCAACTTGTACTTCTTTAAGTCCTTTTTTTTTCCAATTATTTTAATAAATAGACTACCTTTTAATTAAGGAACTCAGAAGATTGTATGAAAAGAAACCTTTTTTTGACCTGTTTTTCTCTATAAAGACTTATTTCCCAGACTGCCTTTCACTGTTACTGTTGTCAACATATACACAACTGAGTTTGGCCTAGGGAATATGGGGTTTGCTACACTTTGCTGCTGGAAACAAATCTTCACTATTTGCTTGCTATAGTACTGTCCAAGTAGTGGGAGGAAGATGCAGTCATGACACCAACATATGGTCAATGAGCAGAGTGACTGATATGTGATTCATAGTCAAATATTTCTCCTAGACCTTATAGAACATCTAAAGTTTACATAAGGAAACTACCTGAACAAAATTTTTCCATTCGGGTCTACAAAAAGATCTTACAATAATGTTTTTTGGGTTTTTTTTCCTTTATTCTGAGTCACAGCTAGATTCTCTGTTCTTAGATAGAGTAAGAAAGATAGGATTAGATACAGACAGGTACCTCTAGGATCTCTCATAGGATACATTTAGCTTTTCTCTGTAAGATGAACTGCAGTCTGAACTGCTGTTCAGAAGGATTTGCATGTCATAGCTGCAATACATTTATCTGCAACCAGGATCCATAAAAGTTGTGGTGAACTCTCTTTTGTAACTTTCTGTTTTTATGCTTTACTACTGACCGATGGCCTATGAAAGAAATTGCAAAACTGATAACACATTGAACTGTGCCAGTCATATAATCAAAATAGCATTAATTGACAGAGGTTTACAGTCACATCTGTCACAATATGGCAACATTTAAACAGGAAAAAAGACCATAAAGAAAATAGTTCTTTACTGAAACAAAATATTGAATAAAATAGTTCTAAATCATAAAATCAAATTAATTCATAAAACCAAAATTTGATCTAAATGGTAACATCTAAATAATACTTTTTGTGTATGTTAGATCTCCAGGATCTTTAATCCGGTGTAGTAATTTCAATACACTACAAGCGGATGATACTTATATACATAAAAATAACCAATGGCACTTCACATTCTTAGTCAGGATCTTTCATATTAAAATAATAGCAATAATTGTATAAGTGTATAGTCTCTTGTGAGGGGAGGGCTTGTAATTAAGAATTTATGTAAGAAAGGGACATTCAGCTCTTCTTAAAGTGAGCAACAGTAGTCATTATTTTATCCTATGTCACTCCTGCTTCATGGTGATTTGATGTTTCATGTGCCACGTCATGGAAATATTTTTCCAGCAGCTACACACAGCTTCTCAGGAAGATCATGTGGCAGTTGTACCAAAGATCTGCCTTCCTTTGGGTATGCATGCTCTTGACTGATATAGGCTATATAGTTTGAAATTTCCTCTGGTGAATGTATTTTCTTTAGATACATAGTAACTTTGGCTCCAAGAAAATCTTATACTTTTATCTGACCAAAAATCTATGATACACACAAGATTTTATCTTCTTAACTTGGCAATAGTTGTAAGGTCCTAATCTATAGACAGAGGGTACAACTGGCAGTTGTACAAACTAGCTAAATAAACTATTATTTCTTTCTGCCATCTTTTCTGGCAACATCTTCATGTTTGTATGTTTCTTCATTTTCAGGGAAAAAAAAATTACTAGTTTTATCTTCATCAACAAGAACAATATTTCTATTCTGATTATAGTAGCATACACCAAAAGAAGAACTACAGCAATATAGTCAGTCTTCATGAATGAAATGCAGAGACATTCCTTTAGTATATCTCTAGCACAGATAAGTATGTTTAAAGAAAACCTATGAGAATTCAAAACAAGAAGGATTCTTAGGGTTATGTTTTCTTTCTTAAGTTCCTGTAATTCTCACTGAGAGAAATAAAAATTCTTTGTATACTGCTATGGGAAAACATTTGCAACCCACCTGACTGGGAAAAAGAGATGCTTTCTACATATAAAAACTTAGTTTTTTATTCATATGGGAGAAGGTGAGGAATTATTTTTAAAATGCAAAATATGCATTAAAAGCAAAGGATGAAAATTTCTACACCCTCAACTTATCTGTTGTATTTATATATAAATAAATATAAAATAAAACAATGACAACAGATCAGCAGATTAGTAAAAGTCACTGAGAGATGAATAAAATCAAAGCTGAGGTGAGAACTGTCAGTGAGAAATGATGAAATTTAACAGGTAATATAATCAAAAAGGAAAACCTTAGCTGACTGAAAGTCAGAATTGAAACAATAAATAAATAAATAATTAAGTTTAAAATATATCTGCTTAAAATGCTATGTCCCAAACAGACCCCCTACAAGCTACAGCTCAATCTCTCTCTTTTATTTTCTCTCTTATGCATCTAGCCACAAACTGTATGGGAAAATTGTTTGTCTGCTCAAATTAAATTAATTAAATAGCAGAGACTACAGTTTTATAACTCCTTGGCATTCAGAAAGTGTAAAATAGGGCAGAATGTGATGTTAATTGTTGTAAGGAAAACAAGAGGCAGGAGACAGTCAGACAAATCATCATTAGGAAAAGGAGTGTGATTACTCTAAAGCCTGGAATAGTTGCAGTATTACACTGGGTGAAAACAAACAAAACACAGGGGTTTGATAAACAAATGAGACTATTAATGTCTACTTGCCAATGTAGCTATTGTCTATTTCTAAGTCTTATCAAGCAAAATAAAAAGAAGAGAAAATTCTGCAACCTTTATCTTGCAACCAGACAAAACTTATTTTTCCCTTTTGATATGGTATATATTATTCTGTCTCTAGTTTTGCCAGTGAAACTACCAAGGACAACAGGATGGATCATCACAGCTCTGACGGATAAGATATAACATCAAACCTGTCCACCAATATACTTCCTATTTGTTTTGTCTTGTCTTCTCGCCAGATTTCTTTGAAAAGCCCATTTCATTTAGTCAACTTTATGAGGATGCACATCTACCTCATTTCATTGAGTGCTGCTGTGAGGACTCATAATGACATGAACTAACTGACTTTTTATATAAACAATTGATATTTTGCTTCAAAATGCATATTGCAGGCTATAGAATAGTACAGACAGCTAAAAACACAATAAAATGTGATATAAAAACAAATCCACATACAGCTATCACAGCAACATGTGTTCCTTCCAGCAGTAGGTTAATACAGGAAACTGCAATCATTTTACCTTCTTCTTACAACTTCTCAAGAAGCCCAAGAAATGGGCTTTGAAATATGTTTTCTGAGGTTAAATCTAAGAGATGACAGAACATGAGGGATTACCTCAAAGAGAAGACCCCTCCAGAGAGCCTCCCGTTAGCATTCATTTCTCATTAAAATGACGGCTATAAATGGCTTGAAAACACTACATGAAATTATGAAAAACCTAGTTCTGTTTATCTTTCATATGTACTTCAAATCACACACACACAAAGATAAACACTAATAATAAACAAATCCACCACATCCTATTTCAAAATCTGTAATATGGAATAAAAAAAATTTATTCACCAACCAATTGTAGAAGAAGAAAATTATGGCCGTATTAGTCCCAAAGATCCCAGTGAAGGCATGAATCTGAGGATATCTATACTCTTTTCTATCCTAGGTTAAGCCATGCAACCAACAGGATTTCAGGGAAGCAAGAATTTTGAATGGTTGCTAATAACATTGCTTCATATTTATGACTTTCTTATAGGCTTTGCTGAAAATGCCTTCAGATGTACATGTATGTACTCAGCATTTTTTTTTTAAGAAGTTTGAAATAGGAATGGAAACCCATTTTGCCATTAATTTATTTCACCAGCATATATGGCAGAGAGAAAGGGAATAAAAAATCATTGCATTGCCAAATCTCCTAAATTTCACTGTATCATATGACATCCTACGTTTATGAGTTTAGAGTGTAGTAAAGGATCTTCCCACCATGAATGTCATATAATTGAATTCGTTTGTCTAGAAAAGGACTTTTTGCATGAAAAAGACAATTAAAGAAAACAAAAACAAAAAACAAACACTGAATGCTACAGACCACAAAGGTTGCTGTTACATAGGTTGCTGTTACATAGAATTAGGAAGGAAAACTGATTATGTAATTTTGGTTTGCATTGATTTTGTTAGGTCTTTTTAAGCCATTACAAACAATAAAGTAAAAATTAATTATTAATTTAAAATGTTTCTGACCGATTACTGCGTGTTACCAGTTTTATAAAATGTATGACTGCAGATATGCCTGTAAAATTCTAAGTGAGTACATCTATAGGCTTTCTTCAGTATAAAATACACCTGCATGCTTCACTCAACCATTCAAAAAACTGTATTATGACATTCCAAGATATATATTCCATTCTTTGATTTCCTATATTTAACCATTTGGGGAAACTTACACCACCACCTCATTTTTTTTTTTAACAATTCAGAAAAAATATAGCTATAGTAGAATGCATGTTTAATATCTATTGGTAGTCTGTTTCCATAAAATAATTTTAATCTAAGAGCATATTACTGAGATATATGAGGCTCTGCTCATCATGAGGTCAGTGAAGAAACTGGCCATCAACAAAGTAATTCTTCTAATATTAGAAGCATCTTATGTTTGTCTTTTCAAACCAAAGGAGTTAACTGAGATCTACATAACAAAGTAAAAAGTGAGGCTTTACAATGACAAATCTACCAAATTAAGAAAAAGATCCATACTATTACTTATTGAAAATAAAAATAAAGAACACTGATATTAAGAAGTAGTTATTATTAGGTAAATGTGCCTATTTTGTTAGAAAGAGTTACCTTTTTAATTCACAAAACAACAGAATACTTTATTTTGGCATTTTTGCCTCTTTGCTCTTTAAATATAGCAGAGCATCAATAATAAAATAATTATGGTTGGAATGTTCATGCACAATAGAGGGTGCCAGAGAGTATGCAGAAAACTTCCTAGGCTAATAGTCTCTACACCTTACCATTTAAAGTGATGGAAAATGGAAGTTAACGTAAAAGTATTTTTCAGGCGCAACCGTGTTTACTAGGGAAAGCAAACAGTAACTCAGGTTCTCCCTTACATGCTTTCTTTGTTAGAGCCACAAAGAATACAATGAACATAATTTTTGGATATACATCTGAATTATCTTGGGTTTTTTTGTCAGCATCTATTTTTCCAGACATGCTAATGCATGACTGCTTTTTCCATTCTGTTGCAACTCTAGGTACAAGAGTTAGAAGGAATCTTACACTAACGGTTTGTTACTGTAGAGAAAATGCTGGATTCAAAGATGGGAGATCTACCTCAGGATTTTTAAATCCCTGTGAAGCCACCAGATTTTGCCATGTCATTTTCTGGGGGATAATGGTGTCAAATGTTTGGAAGTATTGATGAAACCTGCTCCATGCAATTTAAATAGTTAAATAGTGCTACATTGCTTTTGGTAGCTTAATGTAGACATACATTACACCTGTATAACTGCAGATTTTTCCCATAATAACATATTGATCCATAGATAAAAAATTTTAATTCAAGCACAGTTCAAGTAGCTCTCGGTATTTTTTGTCTTCTGAAATTTGTAGTCATACTGAGACCTTTGGGAACTAAGAAACAGAGACCTCCAGGCATCCTGAACTCAAAGCTTTTCAAGTCTAACATACTCCAAGATTTTTCCAGTTATGCCAAGAAAAATGACCTAACCCATTCTAAATATGTGCCTACAGACCATTCTAAATTTTTAAGCAGTACATATCATTCAGAGGAAAGAGTCCAAGCCAGTTTGTAAAACAAAATCCAATGTTTCTCTTTGCAGAGTAAATTTGAGATTCAGGTAACTTGATTTGAACAAGCAAGATGTTCAGACACTGCCAATGATAATCCCACTGAATGATTTCTTATTTGCCAATTTGTGCAATAATTTTCTTCTTTACTACAATCATTCTTACTTAGTTAGCAAATTCATTTTTAAATTTATCAGAACTACTGATAACTGCTGTATCTCAACTCTTTTTTTCCCATGAAACTATCAGTTTACATCTGATCACTACAAACCTCACTGCTGAAATAAGATACAGCGCATTTATCTGTGTCGCTGTATCATACAAAGTAGAAAAACAGCCTGCAAATCTGCTTATACTACAGCTGCAGCTCTGTCAGGCTTCTCTAAAAGAACCTCAGCTTTCAATATATTCACAGTTTACTTGGAAGACACAAATAGGGATAATGTATGTAACCACTGTTGACTTCCCAGCGTGAAGGGGGAGAACAAGGAAGATGTGTAACTTGGTATTGCCACATATATTAGCTCTGAATAATAATGATAATTACTAAAATCATGTAGAGAAGGTCAGAACTCTTAAAGGTCTGGAAGAGGACGTAGAGAAAAGTCAGCACGACAAAGAGTACAATAAAAAAATAATAAAACAATATAAATATATGTAAATATATAAAAAAAATTATATATATACACATATATTACTTAGATCAAATTAATTTCCAAAGGTTTCACAACTGCAATTGCAGAAAAGGCTGTATAAAGAAATGTGTCTCAGACTGGACTGGTAAATCAGTGGGACTATCACAAAATTTACCTTTTGTTTTGTAATATTCAATGTGTTTCTGTATGTTGGGTAACAGTAAACTCAAAGCCTGCATTTATCAAATCCACAGAGGAAGCCAATCTTTGTGAAAGTCAAAGCAGCCTGGAGAGCAGTATTCAATTCAAATTCTTGTCAATAACTTCTCAAAATGGACAGAAAGAGGTAAATAACTTATCCTAAATACATTCTCTCAGAAAGAAAAAAATGAACTACAAAACAGAAAGTTAACAGCTTAGTAGGAAAGTATCAGAGCGCCATTGTAGTGGATCACATGTTCAGAACAGTCATATTAGGCTAATAAAAATAAAAACTAAGAAATTCTGAATCTAAGTGCATGAACATTAATATTTGAGTTTACTTCTGAGGTTATATTTTGGCAAAAGTACATTGCAAATTTCAGACTTAGTTTAGAAAGATGTACGCAGAGAAAGGAAAATTTTTAAAAGGAAATAGATCTTAGCAGAGTGTTCATTACAAAATATAGTTTTAAAAAGCGAGTTCTTCCTTTGAAGTGCCGTAAACAAGAAACTGTGTGTGTTATAAAACATATCATTCAAAATTATTCAGAATAAAATCTTTATATTTTACTTTGATTCTAAAACAAAAGGAATTTCACAACGAATAAAATAAATGATCCACCTATTTTAATATCCATTGCTTGTCAATCACACACCTAATGGAAAAAGAATTCAAATTTAGCTGATTGTTCTCAGAGAGTTAGAGAAAATTATTAAAAGGTTGTTGTTTTTATTTTTAACTTAGTACAATATTTATGGTTCTTGACTTATAATTAATTAAGACAAACATCAGTCTAAAACTGACATTGATCCTGAAAGATCTCAAGCACAAATAGTAATTGATTATTTATTATACATTATTCAACATAACTTACTGTTAATTAGATTTCAAGTTCTCTTTCTCTGGCTAACCGGCTGAAATTTTAGCCACGAGAACATTTTTTCTTTGCATTTTTGTTCATGGACTAAACTTGTGCACAGATATATATTTTATCAAATATTTATATAAACTAGGCCATACTTACTCAAGTATTTGGATATTTGGTTTATTTCGATTTAGTCTTTTTCAAATTTTTTTTTGCACTGTCTGAAATATTTATGTATCATCTCTACTGCTTGTTACCAGAAACTAATGATATCTTCCTTGAAATCAATAAAAATGTTTTTTAAAACACACAGTTGTTATATATATATATATACATATACATACATACATATATATATATGTGTATATGTACACACGTATATATATATACATATATGTGTATATATATATACATATATATATGTATACATGTATATATATATATACATACATATATATACATGTATGTATACATATATATATATATATATGTACACATGTATATATATATATATACATACATATATATATATATATATATATATATGTACACACGTATACTTAAAACGATCAAAATAATCATAAACACAGCCCATTCCATGATCTTTATCATTCTGGAAATTGTAAGGACTAATATCTTTACTGTTTGAATTTATCAACATCTGCTATGATGGTAAAAGTACATGAAGCGTACTTAGAGCATCCATATTTTGTTGGATAATTGCAAGCAGTTACCCAAAGATCAGAGCAAAAGTCAGGGCAATTGTACTCTCTAACGTGTTCTTTTCATTGCTATGCAGTCAGTCAGTTGTTACTTGTTTGAAGCCTGTTATCCAAAGTTCATTCACACACACGCAGCAGTTCCCCCACACGTTAGGAAAACGTGCTGCTCCAGCAAGGCTGCTGAAGCCCTCATATTGATTCACATTCTTTCCCTAAGTAATCACCTTTGTGAAAAACTCTCTTTTTTGACAAGGAGAAAGATCTCACAGCATGCATAAAAATGTGTACATAATTGCAGCAAAGAGTAAACCAAAAGAATTTTCTAGCCAAACAG
Organism: Cyrtonyx montezumae; assembly: GCF_038088225.1. NCBI lineage: Eukaryota > Metazoa > Chordata > Aves > Galliformes > Odontophoridae > Cyrtonyx > Cyrtonyx montezumae. Next base: position 20,634,284 of record NW_027071936.1, on the reverse strand, counting down.
TTCTGTAGAAACGTATTTCTTCTTAAGATGATACATACTCCTAGTCTGCATTACGATATTAACAGAAATTACACATTATATATTGATGATTGCTAAACTGGCAAGGAAATACAACATCTGTACTCTTATTTTCATAATAAGCAGTAAACGCTACAACTAAAATTTTACACTTGTCAGTTTTGCTAAGGTTGTTTGAGACAGGAGTGAGAGCTGTAGTGGATTGGATTTGAATGGGTTTGACTTTGTTATATTTATTCTGATCCTTCAAGGAAAACTTCAAGAAAACAAAGTGACAAGAAATTTAAAGTTTTCTGCATAAAATTCAAGTAATAAGTCAAGCTGCAAAGTGTCAGCGTGTTGACTATAACAGCTATGTATCAGTGCAAGCAAAGCTTGAAGCCAGAAATATTCAAGAAGATAAACAGTATTCTGGTTCACTGGCAAGTACACAAACAGTGTACCTATGAGAGTGCTATTCTAATGCCTCTGTACAATTCCTTTCTGACATGCTGGATGCCTTCTTTGCATTCCTAAAAGATTCCATGGAAGGTTTCCTTTACTGAACAGACAAATACATAAAATTTTTCAAACATATTAGAACTTTATGTAATGAAATAATGGGAAAAAAAACAACAACAAAACAACAAAAGTAACAGCTTTTTCATTTACATACTCTATTTTTGTTTATCAAACTTGAAGGTAACATTTTTACAGTGCCTTCAATAAAAGCACACTCTTTAATCCAAGCCAAATTCTATAAATAGGAAGACCTGAAAAAAAGATGAACACACTTACTGAAACTATGAGAGCTGCTATATGAGTATAATTTGATATCGTGCAAGAGCAGTATAAGAGCTTGTTCAGTCTAAACTTATAATTACTTTTCCCACAATAGCATGAATTGAGCACTATATTCTGGCAGCAATGATAGATTTGTTTCTACTATAGCAAGGATTTTATCAGAAAAAGTTTACCACCTCAAACCTCACACCAGACAGAAATGCTGCCAAGACTTTTAGTTCCTTCCAGACTGATATATTACTTATTTAGAGAATAACAGGGCCAACATATGCATCACAGCATAATGACTGAAGTCATTTTGATATGTTAAATCAGTGAAATGAAGAGAGAAAAACGTCTGTTATTTAAACAATAAATTACTTCTTATGGTTCTTATTTAGGTAGGCACTGCAGAAGAGGAAAGGCAAGTGTACATAAAAATTCAGACAGCTTCTGATACAGATATGTACCAGAACTTCTGCAGGTTACTCTAGAGGCTAAGACAAAGGTTTTGGATTTGATCCACAACTGCTCCTCAACCTCCAAAACATAAAAGATAAGAAAAATGTTTTACTGCCTTATAACACCCAGTATGTAGAAACTATAACTGGGCTGTTTAAACAGAACAGAACATGCTACTTACTGGTATAATAACAAAAAAGCAGAAGTTTGTGAAAAGGGGCTGTTTAGCATCTGTGGCAATGTCTTTTTTTTTAAATTATGTCAGGAAATTTATGCATTTCCCTTCAAAAACAGATGTAATATAAAGTTTTCCTTTACAATGACAAAAAAGCTAAAATGACATAGAAGGGGAGAAAAAATATTCGTTTTCTACAATGCTTTGACAGCTTCAAGTTTTAAGCTGAGTACTCTCAATATTTTTCCTATAATTTGCTGAAGTTATGAAAGAGAAAAAGTTAATTACTTAGAATGCAACAGCACAACATCTGTGCTTTTAGAGAGTTCTCTTCTGTTTTGGATAGGTCACAGTATTAAAGGCAACCTCCTTCCACCCAAGTACTTCCTTGAGAGGCATGAATGAAAATAACTACTCTCTGTGGGAAATATCTTTAACTATTCATTTTTATATGCTTTAATTGTCATTAAAAACAAAAAACAAACAACAATGCAAACTTCTGAACTAAAATCCATGGCAGAGTAATTTGGTCAGAAGAATTCCTATTTCTAAATACACCTGCATTACACAACAAGGTATATCATCCAAGATTTTCTTGTTGAAGTATAAAAAATACATTTGACTGCATGTGTGATCCTCTATGTTTAATGATGAAGAGGACATTAGCAGGTAGCATTGTGTATATGACATAGAATTGTCATTATGACAGCAGCTAAGATTCAGATTAATACAAATGTTATGCATAATTAGTTATTTTCTTTTGTAACACATTAGAACGTAGCATGGAAATAATATAATCACTTGAAGAGGCAAAAGATCAACATCTTGAATGACTAAGACAAAAAATAGATTTACTATGTATTACCAATTGCAACTTACAGAGACGATGAGAAGATTTTGCTCAACTGATTTGTGGAATGTATATTGTTTCCCACTGTAGATAGCATCAAATGATGTTTCCCACCTACTGCACAAACACCACTTGTTTTTTACTAGTCATATTTACAAAAAGCCTTTATTGCCTTGCTACAAAGCAGAAGTAATAATAAGTGAATTAAACAATGATAGTGTCTGTTTTGATCTTTTATTCCTCAGTCAATGAGGGAACATAAAGTAATGTATCCTTGGGAGATGCAGAACTTCTAAACACTGCAGAAAATTATAAGAGCTAACACTGACAACATGTTACACATTACTTTTTTTTCTATCTTTCATAAATTACTTGGTCTTTAGATATATGTTAAATTTTATGTCTACGATATATTCTGCAACATTGATAGAAAAACATTTTTTTAATGAAGTTGTCACATCACACAAATGTATTTGCCATACACAGTAATAAGCACCCAAAATATGATATATAAGACAGTAAGAAGCAATAACTTCTGTTTAAGTTCTAATTTAGAGTCTCTAAATAATAAAATATCTGAATGCTTTTCAAGAAATTCTCTTTGCTGTGATTGAGAGACATCAGTTACCAATTTTTTAACTTCAAATACTGAAAAAAAAATCTGTTTTAATTGTATCAAATATTGACAACAGAAAATATCAGTGAAGATGTATTTTTCCTTGTAAGAGTATATAGTTATGAGACCATCAATATCCCTCATAGTGAGATAACCATGAGCAGAAGAAGTGCAGCAGACTGCCTTACACAAAACTATTCTGTATCTTATGATAACAAATACTGAAGTTGTAGTACATTTCCCATGAGGCTGGTGAAATCACATTTCAATGATATCTCACAGTTTTTAATCTCTTTTATCCAGGAACATGTAATAAATCAACTTTTCAGATGTAGCTTCTATTATTTAAGCATAGAGCATAACAGAACATGAAAACTCATACATGTTTGCCATTTACTCACCCATAGTTTTTGCCCTGTTCTAAACCAGCTACCCAGTCTGTTACTTAGTGCCCTAGTTACAACAATCTGAAAAATGCAAAAGTATTATTATTCCTTTGCTCTCTGTGTTCGGTTTATGATTTTACAAATTCCGTCACATCTTTAAAACATCATTCCACTTTTTCCGATCATATTCATGGCCCCTCTCTGGACCTACTCCAACAGCTCCACATCCTTCCAGTACTGACACAGTACTCTAGATGGGGCCTTAAAAGGGCAAAGTAGAGGGGGACAATCACCTCCCTTTCCCTGCTGGCCACCCATCTTTCGATGTAGCCCAGGATACCATTGGCATTCTTAGCTGCAAGCATACCATGCTGGATCATGTCCAGCGTCTCATCCACCAGGACTCCCAAGTCCTTCTCAGTAGGACTGCTCTCCAGGAGTTCATCTCCCAGTGTGTACTCATCTAGGATCACCTCCACCAAATAGAATACTTAATATCAAATTTCAAAGTCATAGTATGATTAGCAAAATGATGGTAAGGATTAATATGAAGAAAAAGAAAACCCTTTCTCTCATCAAGTTGATCCTAAGAAAATAATATTTTGGTCAAACTTTGAAAAAATATACTTAAGTGATTAAATATTTGCAAATATAAAAGCTAGTAAGAACAATTTCCAATAACTGGAAATAAAAGATGAACTTTCTGACAGATCTTATACAGAATTTATACCTTGAATTCTAATACTAGCCCTTGCCCTTTAATCACAAATACCTAAAACTAAATAGAACATTAAAAGTACAATATTTAGGTTCTTATTTGTGCTTTTATTGATTCATTTTATCACTGACTCTAATTGGATGAAGACCTTTGCTTCTCACACCTTTGCTCTGTGATTTCAAAGTTGCTAACAAATCCAAATAAATACATGAAAGATAGTTCAAATCCACCACTGTCTACAAAACATACACATATTTTTTTGCCCCAAATTCTGAATTATTTTAAATCTCAGCTGGGGAAAACAGAATCTTTCCTATACATGTGTGAGAAATCATATATTTGGTTTCTTACTTTCAAATAGTATAGAGAACTCTTCTTGTCGTTACTAATATCACTTGATGAAAAGTTGAAAAGATACTTAGGATAAAAGGAGCGTAGCTGAGCCAGAGAATTGCATGGAAATAAACACATGAAAAACTAATATTTGCTTTGTTGAATCTATAGAAGAAGAGAGGGATCAGTTATCTCATAGGCCCCTGATAGTGACCAGAAAGACCAGTTATATGCCACGCTCTAAAATAAAAATATAGCAATATTAATTGAATTTTTAAGTTCAAATATTTTAATATATTATGTGTAAATATTCTGTATGTGACACATAAATCAAATTAACTGCGCAAACTAGAGACAGCCCCATTTGTTTCTACAGACACTACTACAGTGAAATGCTGTGTTTTGATTTTGTCCTTATGCATAACATAAACAGAAAAGTTTACATATACATACTAACAAAAATGGTGTTTAAAGAGAAAGGGTAGTATGAAAATACTATTTAACTTGTTCATTTGGAATGAAATCTGTATGATATCCTTGTAGCCTACAAACAGTTTAATTCCCTGCAGATTCTACAATATATATCAACATAACTATTATCTACCAGAAACAAAGCATTCAACCATTTTGATTAAATGCAGAAACATTAAAGAATCTCAATATAAACGTGTAAGTCATCTAAAGTCTTCCTTTGCATGACTTAAAATTCTTTGAATGTATAAAAATTGGATAGTTACACAAGAATGAATGTTTTCATGTTCATCCTAGGAACAGATACAGTTGCTAATATTCAGTTAAGTCTTTCCTTATTTTCTAATAAGGAAATTTTCCTTATTTCTGCAGGAAAAAAAAAAAAAAAGATTGGTGAACTAGATAACAACACAAACCACCAAAATATTTGAAGGAATTATCATTGACTCTGTGTTTTCAGTTTCAGTGAGTCTTTTTATCCTCACTTTCTGAAAGCACTCAATTGTTTAGAATTCACTAGGTATACTTTTGGCTTGATTGCTTGAGCATTTGCTGAACACAAATTTTAAACAGAACATCTGATTATCAAATTTGTAGTTTGACTTCATGCTGTGTTGGTTATCACCATGGATCACATGATACACAAATTTTGATTGCCTAGCATAAATTTCTGACACCTATTACAATCAAACACAGTTGGAAATTTAAACTGGACTGTGTAAGTTAGTCAAATGCATTACCGCACAAAAGTTGGAGCCCAAAATGGTTGTAATATTCATAATTCACAATTAAAATGACACACCAAGACTTATTTGCTAAAGGAATTACAGAATAATGAATACATTAAAGAAATGAATCTCAAAGAGAGGTACGTGAGATTCATGAATTTTTTTCTGAATTACTTTTAATTTTCAACACATGATAATATTTTAAACCAATCAAGCAACAGGGAAAGAATTGACTATACACTGTGCAGATAATATTCTGAATACTCCAAACTGCAAGAGCAGAAGGCAGAGATTGACAGCAGAACTACAGAAAAACATAATCATTCTTTGCCTCAAGCTACAGTGTAGATGTTTTAGTAATTATCCACCCTGTAGAGTTACTTTTTAGTGGGGGTGGAGAGTCTTTTCTAGTCTTGTATACTCTCCATAAATTTTTATCTGATGTGTAATTGGTTAGAAATATATGCATTTTGCAATTTCACTTTATGTTCTGTAATGAGTGTGTAAATATTACTTTCCCAGAATTACCTCATGTAGAACACAGACTGAAAGCAGAATAAATTCAGTTAACTATTTCTCATCCCACTTAACAGTATGCATGAGCTTCATACTATGCAAATAAGTTTGTTCCTCTGAAGTAAAAGGATGAAATGGAAAATAGAAGTTCAATTATGGTTTGCATCATCTTTTCTTTGAATCAAGCAGAGTAACCTAAATTAAGCTCATTCTGTCTACTACATAATACCTACCTACAAATCACAAGTTATATGAAAAACAATAATTTGCTGTTGTTCTCTTAAGAATAATTAGTTTTTGGGTGCTTTTTGCCTTTTTGTTTTGGTTTGGTTTTTTTGAATGCAACATGTTTTGAGCAACTAGCACCTTGGTCAGTATCCATATAAACTTGTGGCTCTGCCTTTCAAGCTTACAGCTAAGGCTAGGAAAAACAAACAAACAAAAAGACATTTCATAGCTTGAGTTGGACCAAATTTTTTTTGCTGTAAATTTTATGACTAATCAGAAACATTAAGCTTTACAGTAATTCATGCCTGTGCAAGTTTATACTGAGGCTACAGAGATGGTAACTTCCTTATCCATTGTATAGTAACTGCTGAGTCACAGCCTGAACACCTGGACACCAGTTGAGCACCTGGACGTAAAACCCAGTCAGCCCTGGGAACACTGGTGAAGGCAATTTACCTGTGCAACTGGAAGGGTTCCACTCTCTTAAATCTCAAAAATCAACCATTCTCAAGTCAAACTAAGACACAGTGGATACAAACTAAAGAATAAAAAGGTAGCCCTATTTTGCATACAAACTATATCCTTTTAGAGAATGTCAAATGCTTTTAATTTTTAACATAAAAGAATGTGTCATCTAGAGTTGAAAATAATCTTTAATCAAGCTTCTTAAGAAGCAGTAATAGTAAAGTGATTAAAAAGTTTATTTTGAGGCAGAATGATCTAGAAAAATCTAGAAATTATAGGATTTAGAAGAAGCAGCAAGGACATACATGGTTTCAAATACAACCATTAAAAATTTGAATTTTAGTTAGTTCAACAATGCCATCTTAAGAATGAGCACTACCACTACTGTCCTTTATGAAATATGAAACTGTTATACAGTGTTACAGTTTTTATTACATGCTACCTATAATTTTGATTAAGAAACACTTCAGCTGGGATTTCAGGCTTCAAGCTGCAAAGCATTCCAATTCTTGTCTCTACGTTCTGAGCACCATGCAGACTCTGATTCTTGAATATTAATAATTAGTTTTTCAGCTTCCTTTATTTCAGGGAAACTAAGTATTTAGAGAGCAATTGAGAATTGAATTTATGGTCTGACAGCAACCCCTTAGGCAGTAAGTACTGATTGCTAAAATATAGGTCTATTAAACAAACAAACAAACCATTCATCACTAATTCAATCAATAATTCTAGAAAATCCTTCATCCTCCCTTCCTCCATTTTCTTAGAACACATAGGAAATTTTGCTCAGTCTACCTGAAATTAATTTTGAAATATTTAAAACATATCAAAAAACAAGACCATAACTAATCTCAGTAGAATCCACAACAACAAAAATACATGTTAATACTATTGTTACCAAGATTTTAAAATCCTGTAAGTAACAGTTGAACAGAAATACAATGAACAAGCACTGTGAACTGGGGATACTTCTGATTAATAATAGGAACAGAATGCTGCCAAAGAAATTTCCTGCAAACTTACAAAACTATTACAAAAAATAATAATAATGGTTTGAAGCTTTCTTTACTATTCCTCCATTAAGCTATTTAAACTTTTAACTTCTTACACAAACTCTGAAGTGCTATTGAACTTGCACTGGTTGTAATTAACAATGCTGAAATGAGACAACTGTACCCACATAATTTTCAGCAAGCAACGTAATTTGCAAATATTGTGGGTTTTTGTTGTTGCTGGCTTGTTGTTTTTTGCATTTGTTTTGCAAAAATTAGATAGATTCAGAACTTTAATTTTGTATATGGTGTAGTTTTACTGATTCTTAGAGGAATAGAACTAGAGTTGTGTAGAATTAGAATATAGAAGGCCATCAAAGTATTCCGACTTTGTGAGAAAACAAAAAGAGCTAGAAACTACCAAGAGAGCTTGAGAAAATGTAAACACTGAGCCTTTCAATACTGTTGCAGACTCCACAGCACATGTCAAGCACATTTGGCCTATAGACAATATTTATAAGTTATATGACCATACAGGATTTATCAACATCTGTGTTGAACTTAGAATCATGGAATGTCTTGTGTTGGAAGGGGCCTTAAAGACCATCCCATTCCAACTCCTCTGCCGTCTAGCCTAGCTACTAAGAATACACAGGAAAGAGATAATTAGCCTCATAGATTTAGCATGAATTTTATAACATTCTGGACTTGCTGCCCAGAATTCATTGACAAAGGTATGGTATTATGAACTCTTTTTGAGGAACATAAGTTTTCTCTCATAGCACCAGGTTTTGTTGCCAACATTGTTTTTTAACTGCATTTCCTTTTGAATTTGTTTTTTACTGATCACAGTAATTAAATGGAATAATTAAGGGATGTTAAACATTTTTTATTCCTTCGTGAAACCTCATTGAAATGAAACAATCTTTTTATATCTTTGATATGCATCATCAAGCTTTTTTCATCATGTTTATTCTTCAGTTGCATATAGGATACGTTACACAACAAATCTGGAAATGGTGAAAGCTTAACAGTAATCTACTCATCAGAACTATCTTAATGTACTGTGTTAAAATAAATTTTACACTTTGCTTGAAAATATATTTGTTCCTTTTCCCATTATATTAGTCCAAAAATAGAATGAAGCAAATATGAACTAAAAACTGGAATATAAAATCTCGTGTCACTTAGACACTTACTCACAGTTTTGGGCCTAGGCTATTAATAAAAGATAATTTTCTACATCACTGTTTTTATAAAAACATGACTTTTGTATTTACCTCCGGATAAAAAACAAAAACAAACAAAAAAACCCAATGAATTCCATGAAAGAGAGATATAAAGGAGATCATAATGCAACTTCTGTTTTCATTTGAAAGAAAATTTAGAACACAAGTTCCATAAGGAACGAGTTGAAAAACAACAAAGCATGTATTTTTTCCGAGAGCTTGTACATGTTTTGCTGTGATATCTGTATAGCATTTCCATACCTCATTCTCCACCCAGTTTAAAGATCTGATTACATTTTGAAGCAATGTCTTCATTTAAGGTCAAGAAAAACCTTGAACATGTTAATCAAAGTGAATACTGATTGTCATATCTCAATTTTGACATTTAAAAGAAAGTCCTCATGCAAATGAGATATGTGACTGAATTCCTAGAAAAGGCTATCAAATACTAAACACAGTAGCACAATGAGCCCCACTGTATTGACTGAAGTTCTTCATGTGCCTCCTCTAAAGTGCAAATTAGACTTAGACTTGTGAACTTTGAAGTTTAGAAACCCTTGGATGTATGTTCCTTAGTGCATACTGATGTGTGTAATAAAATAAAATCTAAACTACCCCATAAAACAGAACCTCCTGCTGTTGTTCCCTGTGCTTGTAGGCTCAGAATGGAAGAGTTCATAAATTGAACAAACTTATTCAATAACTATCAAGATTTTCTTCTAAAACAAAACAAAAAGTTGTATTTTGTGATAAACTTTTCCTTAGTATTTGGCTTTGCTACCTTCCTCTGAACATATTTTATTTAAAAGTAACATTTCCTTTAATAGGTCATTTTTTTTCTATTATTGAAATATTTTATCAAATCTGGCAGCTAGCTTTCACATTTCAGGAATGAATATATACTGAAAACATAAAACCATTTGTATTGTCTAACAGGGTGTTACTAGCAAAGAAATTCATAGTTATGCATTTTTAAGTAACTCTACAAAAGTTTCCTCATATTTAAACAGCATGAAAATTAAGGGATCATTTAAATTGATGAAATTTGATTTTGAACCTATAACACTTTTTCATTTGTTGAGTTTGTACAGGTTCAGTCAGTCAGTAGGCAAAGGGAGAGCAGTGTACATAGTCAATCTTGACTTCCGTAAAGCTCTTAACACTGTGTCCCATAGATTCTTGTAGAGAAGTTGATGGCTGGATGGGCAGAAATGTTGTGTTCAGAGAACAGCCTGCAAGAATAGTGATTAGTTGCTGAAGGCTAGCAACTAGAAGTGTAACCTGGGGATTATACCGGCATCTGTCCTGTTTAACATCTTAATAGTCTGGATGATGAGGCATAGTGTACTCACTTTGCAGAAGACAAAAGTAGAAGCAAGTTTGTGAGACAACATTTTTATTTTGGCTGTCATCATGCTGCCATTTAGAGGGACAGCACCAGGGTGGAGAAACAAAGAAAGGAACCTCACGTTATTCAGGGAGGGGAACTGCAGAACTCTGCAGAAAAGAACCTGGGAGCCCTGGTAAGCATTAAGTTGTACAAGAGACAGCAAGGCATACTTGTCACTAAGGTAGCTACCATACTAAGCTATGTTAGGAGGAATGTTGTCAACAGGTAACAGGAGCATGATCCTTCTCAGCAGAGGTGAGATCACATCTGGAGTTTTTTGGTCCAGTTTCTCAGTAAGAGATACCTGGATATACTGGAGAGAGAACAATGTAGAGACACAAATATGACTAAGTGAGTCTAGTACCTCTCAGCTTTGCAGAGGCTAAGAGAACCACTGTTCAGCCTAGAAAAGAGATGATTTACATACATTATTAAGATCACCTTAAACAAAGGGGAGGTATAAAAAAAATGGAGCCAGGCATTTTTCAGTTGTTCCTTGCAACAGGACGAGAGGCAGTGGGCACAAAGTGAAACACAAGAAGTTCCACCTACACATCAGTATATATATATATTTTTTTAAACTGAGCACTGACGGGTTCCCTTGAGAGATGGTGGTATACATCTTCGGAGATATTCAAAAGTCATTTACATATGGTTCTGGGCAACTTGCTCTAGGTGCCTTTATTTGAGATGGAGAGTTGGACCAGATGAATTATAGAGGTTCTTTCCAAACTCAACATGTTTGATTTCATAATTCCAATAATTTACCCTTTTTTCAGACCAGGGCAAATAAAAGGAGAAGTAATTTATACTATCTGAGTACAGGTAAAATATACTAAGGTTTGAGATTCATTCAGTGAACTTACTGTCAAAGTCACTTACAGACTTTGTTCCAGAATCTGACTATAAACAGTAAGTAAAGGAACATAAACCTTCATTTTCCAAGTCTCAGCTGAATTCTTTAAGTACTGAACTTTGGATAAAAAGAAAGCAGTTATATTGTGTTTGTCATTTGTTAAAAGAAGTCCAAATTTTTACTATTAGAATGTCATAAACTTATGAATCTTCAGCAGGATTATTAATGTTAATATCCTAGTATCTCCCTTTCTGTCATCTAGTCTATCAGAGCATTGAAAACTTCCTGCTGAATGTTCTTGCTTCTTACAGTTGCCAGTGGTAGGTGATAGTATGCAGTAGTTTACAGATACACTCAGCAACATTAATATTTAGTAGGTCTGGTACCTAACCTAATTTCAGATGTAAATATAGAAATTTTTGGTTCCTATTTTCTGGAGTTATATTTAGGCACTATTGGAAGACTTCCATAAATTGAAGATACTTCATGTTCCTGATTGCTCAGACCATTATACTCATCGATATAGCTTCCTTTGGTGCATAAAAATGTCTTGTTGGTACTTAAGCAGTTCTCTTTAGTAATACATATGGGCCATAGAACAACAGTGAAGAAAGCTGAATCAGATAATTTCCATAAGATCTAAGAGTTAATAATTAAGATCAAGTTTTCTCCTGAAGTTAATTCAAAAGAGATTTATCTTTTATTTTCACTCTTTTTGAAAGTTTTGTTAACAAGTAATACTGAATGTTACTTTCTGTAGTAATTAAGTTATGCTTTGATATACTTCAACTTAATCTGTTAAATATGATCATACTATCAGTAGTAAAATAATTACAAATTTACAATTGGCAATATTTCATCTTATTTAACAATTCTAGAAGATATCCAATAAAATTAGCATCAGTTACTTAAGAACATCAGTCAGGATAGTTTTTTTTTTTTCTTTAGGAATCATACTTCCTTAACTAGAAAGCTTTCACTCCTTCAGGAGTGTAAATAATTATTTATTAGCAACACATTAGTGATGTTTGGAATTAGTTATAGCACATGAAGAGAAGCTGGCAGAAATTATAAAACTTTGGATCCAACAGAACTCTGACTTCAGGCCAACCCTCCCATATAGATCCACAAATATTATACACTACTGGAGATCATAAATGCACATACACTGTGTTTTCAGACTAAGCATATTTAATAGCTGCTGCACCAAGAACTTCCGTTAAGATTTAACAAGATATAAAGGCAGCAGGACCAGCACAATGAGAAAGAATTACAGAAAGGTTACTCATGCGTCTCTGAAGATCTAGGCTTGCAGAAAGACTCCACAAAGGATGAATCCTAACAAGGGATTCTTCCTCAGTGGCAGTCAGTGCTTAAATGAGTTCTAAGAGGGGTAGAGCCAAGCTCCATTTTCACCTGTGCTTCCAGGACTGACTAGGTCTTTTCTCCAGGTGTTCAATCAATGGTTCAGGCTGTGACATAGCAGTTACCATAAATGAGAGAACTTTATCTATTACAAAATCTATTTTGCTAATAAACACTTGAATCTTAACATGAAATAAATAATGATTAGCACAAGAGGTAGTTAACAAAGAGCTTTCTGGAGAGGCATTCATTTCCTATTGCTTATGTGAAAATGCAAACATACAGAAACAGAACTCTAGCATCATCAATTTTCTAGTAAAGCAAGCAAAAAAAAATCAGTATAGTTAAGGAAACACAATACTCAATCTCATTTTTACTAGTTTTAAGGAGTATTAAAGTAAAAAAATAAAAAAAAGCATTACTGTAGCCCAAATTTATAAAGGAGAGTGGTTTATACAAGATGTGTGAGAAATGCCATGATAAAAGAAAACAAAAAACCTGAATAAGTGAGAACATTGCTATGAGGCATCAATTTTCTTTTTCCTTTGGATAAATTAAATGTTTGTCCTCAAACTCACAATGCAAATGTATTTTCTATACTTTCAATAGCAATTTCCAGATGTGATAATTTTTTTTTCACCCTGGTCGTGTGAGCCAACAGTCTTCTGCAATAGACACTGCAGAGGTGGAAGTTAATCTAGAAAACAGAATCACTGACTTAAAAGCCATGTTACACATTACACCAGTATAAACACATTTTCAATAAGCCTGCAATCTGATAAACATGTTCATCATATAAAGATCATGTGAATCTGGGCCAATATCTTCATTTCACTCACTACCTAGAATTTTATAAAATTTTGTCTTTAATTATCCACAAAATTTCATCACTAGTGTCCCTTTTCCACTAACAAAACCACTTATTCCTTTAGTCCTCACGCTTTAAAGACAATTATTAAACACTTTGTTTTTTCAGGTGGTACAAAAAAAAAAATTGTTTTCTCAAGGAAACAGATCTATCTATAAAGAACATCGCAGTATTTCTTATAAGTGACTGGAAAATCAAATGGTTTTATTGAGAATCTGCACTTGTGGGTTACACGTGTTTGCATTTTCATATTCAAGATACTAGTAAGATATATTAACACTAAATAGAAATATTAATAGTTTTCAAAGTAGAAGGAGAAATGTATAATTTCATTCCACTGAGCATTGAAATTCTCATTTAGTGTTAAATAATTAAAACCAGTAAAATTTCAGTGTCTAGAGAAAAAATCTGAGGTACATTGGGAATCAGTTGTTCCCATGAAATCAAAGTATATCAGAAAAAGCATAATCTTTAACCTGCTTGTTCTCTTTTTTCTATTCCTTTATGAAAAAGACAATCATAATTTATCTAAGCAACATATCTGAAATAAGTGCAGTTTTACATCAATGATGAACAACTTCCCTGTTTCAGGAACCAAATAGACTTTTCTTAATTGCAGTAAGGGACATGTGATATTCACTTTGAACATATTCCAAGATGATTAAGGAAACTTGATGATGATGCAACTGTTTCACTGCAAATTCAAAGAATTTAGAAAGTAAAAATGACAGCCTTTATTAGATTATTTATGCAGTGCTTCACAATTTTTATTATGATGTGATAGTGACAATGCACCATCAGCTAGAACAAATATTTCACACAGAAAAACAAAGAAAATCTAACATTATAAAATTGTTTAAATCTTAAGACATTGTTCTAGAAAGAACAAAATTAAGATGATTTTGTCATTTATAGTATCTGCAAGAGTTTTAAAAAAAATGGGTAGATCCCTAGTGATTAAGATTTTAATGAAAACAGAATTTTGGTGAGGGAGAATCCTAACTTTCTGACAAAAAAAAAAAAAATACAAACAGCTCCAGCGAGATCAACTTCAGACTTGATTCCATAATCAATAGAGTACATGTTTTTTTACAGACAAGGTAACATGCATTAATTAGCTGATGTAATCTTACGTCTAACAGATGGGATGCATTAAACAGTGCCAAAAACACTTCAGCAGATCTTATTTCATACATTCACCTTTAGGAAAGTCATGAAGATTCAAGGATAATGTCATTACCTTTTGCTTTTATGTCTTAAAAGTCCCTGCTTTGAAACTGATGTTAAGCTGTGAAAAAGATGTTGCTCAGAACATTGTCTTCATTTATTCAACCTATCTGGTAAGTAGGTATGAAAGTATGAAAAGTTTCAGTTATTCAGACCAAAAATGCATGTGTTAATGCAACACCCTAATTGGAATTTATATATTTTTTAAGAGCATCACTTTGCTCTTCATTTCAATCATAAACGTTGGTATAGAGTTAAATGCAAAAGAGAGTCTGAACTGAAAATCTTTAGATGCCCATGCTTAGTCTGTTGCCACTTAAGTACATTTCTTATAATTTTCAAACAAAAAAATCTTACATTTTAACTGCTGGTTATTACATATGGTCAAAGGTGTAGCTAAAATTAAAGTGAATTAAAAAAAAAGAAAGGAATAAGAGTGCAAGTAACTACTTTTATCAAAAGCTGTAGATAAGTAAGCTCCATGGATGATTTCCAAATATGCCTACTGCAATAACATATTTATTAAAATGGATTAAACAAGCACTTAAATTTTAGTGAAGTAGAACTCTTCAACAGGATGCAAGAACATTTGAAATAATGATCTTACCTACTAAGAAAATCAAATACAGAAAACCTGGGAGTAGAAATCAGACTTTTTCCTTCCAAACTGTAGCCTGTAGACTAAATGCATGTGCTTCTTAGGCTATATTCTTTCTAGCCATAACTTGCACATTTTGTTGTTGGGATTTTTTGTTTGTTTGTTTGCTTTCTTGGTAACTATAATAATCTCAGTAATCAGTCATACTCAAATTACAGAATACATTCCTTGAATAACTGATCCCTGAATAACTGATCCATAATATGAAATCTTGTTATCGACAAAAGTAACACACTGTGTATTCAAAGGCAAGAGTTTAAGTCTAGTTTAAGCCATTGCACTTAAATTAAAGACCCCCTTATTTGTTTCTTTACAGCTATTCTATACAAACACAGGTAATTTAAATTACAGAAATTTAAAATGACTCAAACTTCCTTCTGACCATTCCTTCATCTAATGATAAATCCTCTCTTCCCATGTCCTGTTGGGTTTTAAGGTAAATA
This sequence comes from Cyrtonyx montezumae, assembly GCF_038088225.1. NCBI lineage: Eukaryota > Metazoa > Chordata > Aves > Galliformes > Odontophoridae > Cyrtonyx > Cyrtonyx montezumae. The sequence goes on along the minus strand of NW_027071936.1, from coordinate 20,618,528 downwards.
ACCGATCTAGGGGAAGAGAGTGCACAACTAGTCATCAGCATCTCCATTCAATGGCATTATCTTATGCAAGATGGAAGAATCTCTATTTTCTACCAATCTGTTTCTTGCATCTAGATAATCTTTGGTGTTTGGAATTTACAGAGATTTAGGTCTGAACTAGGCAGCTGTAGATACACAGAATGTCAAATTTTCCCAGACACATAGAAGTCTAATTTCAAACAAGGACAAGGATATTTTTAACATATGCAGTTGAAAATTTCCTGGAGAAAATCCTTGAAAATTTTCCTGCTATAATTATTTATAAAATCCTGCATAGGAAACTTTGATTTTGCTGGATCTACTCACAGACATGCTCCTGATGTGTTTACCTCATCCTGTTTCTAAATACACACCTACATAGAATCATAGAGATTTTCACAGAATGATAAAGCTATTTTTTTTTATTTTATTGGTATCAACCTGTACTCTATTCGTTGCTCTGGGTTACTGTGATCCAAAGATAACATCTGCTCTACAAAACCCTACATCTTATCTTACTCTGGATGTCTCTTTAACATGATAAAAATATAGAATTAAATTTTTATGTCCTTTAGAAACTGTTTTTTTTTATTTAGACATGCCATAGAACCACATAAATAAATTTATTAGATTCTATTATGTTGATAATTCTCATATACTTTTTTTTAAAAAGCAAGAAATAAGTGATCTCTAAATGTTATTGGTTTCCTATAGTCTACAAATGTTCATGAAATGCTTCACTTTTTGTTAATCAGCTTTTTGAACAATTCACTTTGTTTTTCAGACAGGCAAGTATTTTCATTTCCTTATAACTATCTAAGAATCAGTATTCAGTTTAGCTGAACAGCCTCATTAAATACTATTTAGAAACTTTAAATCAGGTAGAATCTAATGAATTACATGATTTCTTTTGCCATAAATAAATCCCTTATGCATAGATTTGTGTTTTAATCCTTTGATACTGTATCCCATTAATGAGGACAAAATAGAGAATTTTAAGTGAAAGAAAAAGGATGTAATTTGTCCTTAATGATAAAGAATGTATAAATTTTAAACTATAAATTGCACTTTACAACTTCAATTATTTATTAATGATTTAGATTGTCATGTATATGATTAAAAAGGCAGATGATTATGACAATTATTTAGGGAATATCATGCCTTTTTCTTAATGAAAAAGAATGTATAAATGGTTTAGAATGGAAGGCAATGCAAGTCAGTAGCTCTCATATATTCAGTGAAAGCCCCATTTCAAGTTCCTGTTGTAAAGTGAATCCTTATTTTAAAATCCTGATGTCATAGATCATTCCAATTATCCAGAATGTGCAAGATATTTCCAGTTCTGGCTCAAATTTGTTTCTGTTTGTGTAGATTATACTTCTAATGTTAGTGCTTTAAGAGGCAGAAATAGTTCTGATTTTAGGATTTTCTTGATTTCCTGTGTGAAAAGTAGGTCTGCACTTTACGTACACATTTGAAGATGACATCTTGCGATGGAGTAAACTAATGGAGATTAAAACAGGAATTTAAAACCAGATTTGGTATCCTCTATGCTATTACTAGTGGGTACTTTATCATCTGTAAGTTTGACTTGTATTCAAAATGATCACTTGACAGCATCTATTTTAATACAAATCTATTTTTCAAAGATTTCTGTATTTCCTGTTTACTGTATGCATCTGGTTCCTTTCACTGCTTACTGTAGCTAAGAAAATGATACATCCTTCAGACACATGGGATATGAAAGTCTGTTAATGCTATAGATACAAGAATGATCCACAAGGAAATTAATGACATATCTAAAGACACATGGGAAACATTTGCCTGATATAATGAGCATCTTGTCACCAAATTAAAATGGTTGCTAAAATTAGAGCATAGCACCAGTTGACTCACAACTTGAATTTTTGTCATGCAAGTTTTAAGATTGCATATTTAGACTACATCATTTGAAAACATGGAAAGACAAGAATATATCTTTAAAAGTGAATTCAATGTTTCTAAGTCATGTTACCCCAAAACAAGATGCCAGATCTGAATAATCCTCTGCCTGAGCCAGAGGGAAAGCTTGATCTGAGGAAGTGTCAGCAAATGTCAACCCTTACAAGCATGGCAGCTACCAGGACACATCTCATCAGAAGAATGCCCCGAGGGAATCCATTTTTTTTTCCTAAAACCACTCACTCCTTCATGAAATGCCTTTCATTTTATCTTGCTTGCCCAAAGAGTCTTGATTTTATTTGTTGGTAAAGAAGTCCTGCAGGAAGAAAGATAAATGGGCCTGACTTGCATGCCTAGTGCCACTGTTAACCCAAGCTAATGGAAAACACAAGCCTGTAATCTTCTCTAACAATATCCTCAGTCACTGAGCTAGACACGATATTTTGCTGTCACACATTTCTGTAATTCAAATAGTCTAGCTAAAATTTGATTCCTTATGAGAGTTTTGCAACACTTTGCTGGTTGCCTTCTGCATCTTTTTCTTTGTGGACTCCTAGCATTCATCCTACAGCACAATGAAGTCCATAAAGATCAGCAGAGCCTAATTATAAGATTCACAGATGTATTTATTAACAATAAAGTAAGGTTAATTTCTTGAGTATGTGGGTTAACAACTGATTAGCTCCCTTTGCTAATGGCTGCATGAGCACACAATTACTCTTAGTAAGATTTAAGAATTCAGTTCTACAATGCAAGTCAGGAATTATTCAGGCAAGATAGCAGAGGCAGCGTGAGCTTGGCTGTTCTCCATTGATCTTCAGTATGAGGCAGCTGGGCCATCACCTCACCTTGAGGGAGAGTCTCATGGCCAAAGGCAGGGCCAGCAAGAGGGGAGTAAAACATGGTCAATGCAAAAAATCCAAATACACATGGAAAGTATCAGGGGAAGGAGGCCTGCAGCATCTCTGGGGTACAGACTGTGGGACTCTGCTGGGCTGAAATTAGGTCATGGGCCTGTGGGAAGGCCTTAAGTACTTTGAGAGAAATGTTGCTAATCTTTAAAGTAAATTAATACATTTCTTTTATATCTACTTTTAACTTCTCCTGTTTTTTTTCAGATATAAAATTACAGTTTAATGAACCTACCTGGAAATATCTCTATTAAATAAAGTATTAACACAGGCACCTGAAATGCTTGGTCATGAAACTTAGCAGGATAAAAGTGCTTATTCTCTTTATTTTCACTGATAGTCATAATAAAACCACTCGTATTTAGGTATGCAGATTTTACATCTACTTTATGTATGTGTTTAGAGATATAATGTAAATTTGAATATTTCTAATGCATAGTTTTAATCTGTAAAGTATATATTATTGGCTTAGTTGTTGATAAGATATATTTAGATGTGTTCTTGCCCATATATGTAGATGATTAAGCAAATAAAACATAGTGAAATATTTGATCAAAATAAAAGCCATGTATTTTATTGGGCATAAGGAACACAACACTGGCAGTGAGATGAATCAGAGTTTAGATGGCAGAACTGCTTCTACTATAACTCTATGTAAAGCAGAAGAGATAAACTGTAGCTCTTAATTACCTCACGCTTCTTTTTTTTTTCAGGGACTTAGATAGGAATTATTACTGAGAGCATTCTCCAAAGGGCTAACTCAGGATCTGTTGCCTCTCAAGGTTCATGTTGCAGGGTTCCTGTTCCTGATTCTTAGCTTCACTAAGGTTCCCAAAGAAAGTAAGATTTACGTTTCCTATGGAGTTCAAACTACCATTCTGACTTCTAGTTCCTCTTGCAAACACCAAGTAAAAGAGTTTTCAAAGCAGGATTTGAAGAGACAAGACTAGACTCCTGTTAGTGAAGCAGGCAGTTCTTAAAATTCCATTGTCATGAGGGAATGTCTTAAATTAATGAAACTGATTTTACTGCAACAGAGTACATAACCTTCTCTTCACATTTCTTTTTAAAATGAGAAGGGACTAATTGTATTTCTTTTTCACAAGAAAAATCTTTAAATGTGTGTATCAGATGGTATCTATATAATTAGTTAGAAAAAGGAGTCACTAATTAGAATTATAGTATTGGTACTTATTCAAATGCATTTTTTCTTAATTGCAATATTGGTATTATAATTTCAACTATTAAATGAATGAACCAGATTAATAAACATCTCCTTCTGTGTTTTGTATACCCACAATTTATTTTCTCTCATTCTACAGTCCTTGTGTTAAGCAATGCTTCCCTCTCTCTGTCTCTTTCATATAGCCTGAATCAATCGTAATCAAACCATCCTAGCCACCTGCAGAAAATGAATAACTGCTGAAGATTCTCTTTATATCCTTCAGATTTAAACTGAGACCTTAATTTGTCACCACAGGAACAAAAACAACCAAAAAACACACCAGAATAGAAGGTACAGTTCTATCCATCAACAGTTAACACTTTTCTTATACTCTTTGTCTTTATCTTCCTACCTTCATATGTGGGTTTTTTATTTTTTTTTCTTCTGTGCCTGAGAACTTAGAACAATCTTTAAGTCTTACTGTATGGCAATTGTCACATAAGTATGTGTATGTGCATACTGGTAACTGTTTATTAAAGCCTTTGTCATGCTATTCCAATGGTTTCCTTTTTTTTTTTTTTTAATGTACTGTAGCATGTAAAAGCTTATGAAAATAAATGACTTTTTTATATGAATATGTATCCTCTAATTGCTTTTAAAGAGGAAATTTAATATGCTCGTACCTAAGAAAAAAGAAGTGTGGCAGACAGAATTTCGGACTGTTAATGGTCTCCATCAAAGAAATTAAAAACCTTTGAAGGACTGACAAGGGTTTTTTTGTTTGGTTTATTTATCTATTTATTTATTTATTTATTTTACCATTATTATTTTTGAGCAAAGACTAAGAGAGGCTTTTTAAAATACGTCATTGAGTAACCACTTATGAGGAGAAAGAGAAGGCATGATGGCATATTTTTGGCATTAAAATCATTGTGTAAGCACAAACTAAGAATAAATTTATGCTACAAATGAGAATTCTCTAGTCATCAAGGAAGTGATTCCCTGTGGCATTCCAAGAACAATACCTGGTGACCCTGCCACCCACTTCTCATCTTAGGTCTTCAGTTTCTGTATGTATAGAATGCTGTGGGATGTGGTGTACCAACCCTCCCAAACAGCTGTGGCTTCTTGCTACATTAACTAAATGTCACTTCAAAGAGAACAGAGAAATACAAAAGAAAAGAAATTCAAGCAATACAAAAAGAAAAAATATATTTTTAAAGCAATACTGAATCTGAAAACTTCATTTCTATGGATTTCTGACTACAGTTCTTCAAAATTTTTAAGTATTTTGACAGTTTGTCAAAGATAATGTTGCCTTTGAGGATCTGTCCTGAAGTTTTATAGCTACTAGCATCTCTTATTTACCACTACATTAAGTAGGCCACCTGATAGTAGCACAAATGGGTTTGAAGCTGTGGTGCTGTTTAGTCATTCTTAATAAGAATGCTGGCTAGGAGATATCTATTCCAAGGGGACAAGAGAATATAGATGAATTTTGTACATTACAGAACATGAAGCATGGAAATCCCAATCTATCAATTAAATTCTTGTAATTTCAGAGGAAGAAATTGTGGATTATCAGCAAAATTCATCATTCTGGTATGCATATTTTGCAATCTCCAGTAATCTATTATGTGTTGACTGTGTTACAGACAGATTTATTGGAAAAAAAAGTGTGCTTGTGGGACTGCAACAGGTTTACTCCCATGCTAGCACTTGGATTTTAAAGGTTTGTGTAGCAGATCATGCAGGTGCATGGTACATTATTCCTATGAAGCTGACATGACAGCCTCCTCTTTATAAAATTAAAGCATTCTATCATAATAAATTTACCTTTAGTTGATTTGATCATTATTCATTTTTAGTATTTGAAATGTGCAACCAGGCCATAATAAGAAGAGTACACTTGGTTTCTAACTTTTTACTGAGGAACAGATGACTGTAGACTACCTGAGCTAAGTCACCTGTACAGTGAAGGTACTGAAGTTCCTCCATCACTCCTGTACAGGAAGGCACTTATCACTGAAAGGAGCAGAGTCAGAGTTACAGAGCAGCTCAATGGAAAGCTGCAACATCTCTTAACTCCTCACACGAACTGGGAAAGAAATAAGGCTGTGTGAAACCACTTTTGTGTTACACCCACAACCATTTCTGTCAAGAAACCTCAAAGGGATGTTAGCATCACAACCTTGTTCTAATGCACAGCACAGGCAAACTCCCCTCCCTGGGGATCATCATCTTAAATAATGCAGTTTCCCCTCTCCCACTGTCTACTGGTCTTTTCAGATCTAGAAATGTGCAATAACCACTATAGTTGCAATTCTTAACTTAATTGGCAGTCTTTCAAGCGCAATTATATCTAAAAGGCTGGCCTTTAATCTTGCCACATTGCTACTTTAAATGCCTGATTTTTTTTTAATACACTGACCATATTCACTCATTTTAAATATCACTCTGACAGCTCTATACAACAAAAATCACCGGGTTTGAGAAGTTCATTCAATAAATGTTTTTAACATTTAGAGTAATATAAGTTGGATATTTTCCATATAAAAGATGAAGTTGTTCAGCTCTTTCACCAAATCAGCATAAAGTCAAGGTAAATAAAGAATTGAAAATATACTTTGTCCGTGATCTTGCCCATTTTTTAAAACATTTATTTTCAGCAAACTTTCATTTACTCTAGCAAGAAGTGAGGGAGAATTTATTTCAAAGAACACTGTTGGTGGAAACGTCTCTTTTATTTTATTTTTTTAAATCCAATTGGGGGTGAGCCACATAAAAGTTAGCTGCTATTCCTGATCTTACTGGTACTCTCTGTATCTGGGCCAGGTCAAGCATAAATACAGCATCAATCTTTGAATCGTGTTTGCATCAGGCATTATTTTTAATAAGAAAAATAATTATTTTTCTTATGAAGAAAAATAAGGATATTTGCAACCTTGAGGCCATGTCTTAGAAAGTTAACTAGTCTAATATATAGTTATTTTTTTGTTTCACTCTTCCTATTGTCTGAAATTTTTAATGTTCTTGCTGATAATTCAGTAGATGTTGTATTTGAGATTATGTGATGCAAATATGACAACATCTTAAAAGCTTTCTATGTTCTTAGACTGCACAGAAATGGAAACAATGGTCAAACATCAATGGGTAACTACTTCAGAGAAAAAGTTATATTTTACTTATCTGTAGTACAAAGAGCAAGACAAAATGTAATATCTTGCTTTAAAAATAAACAATACATAAATTGTTACAAAGTGAATATATACAGTTTGTCAATATACAGGCCAGCTAGATTATGCTGGAGAGAATCTTTGAGAACCAGAATAAATGGAAAATACTGCCAGATCAGGGTACTTTGTTTCAAGTTTGCCAATATTTGACATTTTTAATAAATATTCAAGTGCTAGAATCACATTTTTAGAGGGTGTCTGTATTTTACAATAAATAAAAAGGATAAAATAAGCTCTAAAGATCTAGGAAGAAGAAGACAAATTTTAAAATATTATGAGTGTCACAAGCAATAATATATTTCTAAGAACATGAGGACTTGCTTCTCTATGTTTGGCATCAACAGTCAAGTGACCTCTTGCTATCTACCTATTATAAACAGATAAATCTAAGTTATTTTAGGAAATAAAGTTGTCACAAACATTTGTATATTAAAATACTTTCTTGTCTCATATGAGAAATTCCTAGTTTCCCTCTTCTCCTCTACTTTGGAGCTACCCTCAGCAGGTTCAAGAACAATTTGGAGGAATAGGCTCTTCTCTTATCTTTATTTTATGGAACTTCCCTTGAATGTCACAGTATCCTGTGAGTTGTTCTAGAATACTAAAGGTCCATGAGATTTGACAATACTGAAGACAACAGCATAATGCAATTTACTGCAGCATTGTTAGAAATTAAACAGCTGGTAAGAGAACCTACTAGAGTAAGCATCTCAATAGACCTGCTGTTTACAAACAGAGAAGGGCTAGTGGGAGGCATGTTGGTCAGAGGCCATCCTGGACATAGCAACCAATACATTATGAAGTTCTCTATTCTAAGTGAAGGCAGGAGGAGAGGCAGCACAATTGCTTCCTTGGACTTACAGAGGGTGAACTTTGAAATTTTCAGGTTATTAGTTGTGAGAATCCCCTGGGACTCAGTCCTGAAAGGCAAAGGGATCCAGGATGGCTGGATATTCCTCAAAAAGGAAATTCTAAATGTGCAAGAACGAGCTGTTCCTGTGTGCCATAAGATGAGCCAGTGAAGACCAGTCTGGCCAAAAAGAGAGCTTTTGCTGAGACTCCAGGAAATAAAATTTCCATCTTTGGAAGAAGGGTCAGGCAAACTGGGAAGAATAGAAAGATGTTGCTAGAATATGCAAAGGGAAAATTAGAAAGGCAAAAGCATAGCAAGAATTTAATCTAGCCACTACTTTAAAGATAGTAAAAATGGTACCACAAATATATTAAAAGAAAGAGGGCCAAGGAGAATCTCCACCCCTCAGTGGATGCAGTGGGGAACATTGTCACTAAGGATGAGGAAAAAGCCAAGATTCTTACTTCTTTCCTTCTGTCTTTAAATCTTCTAACTAACCTTCTGCCAGCTGCCCTCTGGCTACACAGCTACCTGAGACGGAAGACAGGGAACCCTGCACAGATCAAGAGGAAGCCGTTAGTGATCTCTCTACTTGGTACCAATGAGGCCACACCATAAGTACTGTGTTCTGTGTCAGGCATCTCACTACAAGAAAGACAAAGAGGCCTTAGAGCATGTCCAGAGAAGGCAACAAAGTGGTGAAGAGTCTGGAATATAAGTCTTTAGAAGAGTGACTGAGGGAATTGGGATTATTTGATGTATTGAAGAGGAGGCTCAGGAGAGACCTTATCACTCTCTACAACTCCCTGAAAGCAGGTTGTAGTGAGGTGGCCATAGGTCTCTTCTCTCAGTTCACAGTGACAGGACAACTTAAAATAGATTTAAGTTGTGGAAGGGGAGGTTCAGGTTGGATATTAGGAAAAATTCCTTCTCTGGACAAGTGGTGAGTTACTGGAACAGGATGCCCAGGAAGGCAGTGGAGTTACTATCCCTGGAGGTATTCAAGAAATATGTAGACGTAGCACTGAGTGACATGCTTTAGTGGTGATGGATTTGTGATTCAACTAGGTGGTCTTAAAGTTCTTTATGATTCTATGACTTTTTCTTGCTTTGTAATTATTTATTGAGAAAAAGCACATTTCATAGAGAATAAAATATCACATAATTTCTAATTTTAAATAGTTTTGTTGACACTGATGACAAAATACCCTTAAAATGAGCTTTCTACTTTGTATTATATTGGGAATTTATTACATAGATAAAGTAATTTATAATAGAATAGCACATTCACTCTTAATAAAATATCGTCGACTTGGAAAATGTTTGAAATCTTCTAATTCAATGGTTTATTTGCGAAAAAGAGAAGGTATCCCTGAGTCTATTTTCAAATTAATCTGACCATCCTATTCAAAAATATTCACACACCGGAGAGCATTTTATATGTTCTATAACTGCTGTCATAGCCTCTGTAACTATTTAATTCTGTTTAATCAATATAATAACATATTTATCTGAAAGTGCCAGACCAAACGTTACACATAAAGAAATACAAGAATATTTTCATAGTAATTACTCAGCAATTCAAATAATGAATCTTTTAGAAATCCTGAAATCTTCAGTGTAGTTATAAAACCAAGCTTACTAACATATACCTGGTCCACTTCTTCCCAGTTCTACCCAAGAATTATTTTAAAAGTCACATCACAATATAATAAAAATAAATTAAAAAACAACAAAACACCTGAATATAATCATTCCTTTACTGTATTGGGATATGCTTTTATTAATAATTACAATAATCTATGTTTCTGCATTGCTTTTACTCTACGATTAATGAAGTGCTTCATATGTTATTTCAGATATAACATATAGAAGGAAAGTTACATAGGAAAAAGTTAAAGAACTTACCTAGCATAGTGTGAATACAGATAAATACCAAGAAGCAGAAGTAATTCCCACTCCCATTATCATGAGATGTGTTTAAACCATGTGGTTTATGACTCTTAATGCTATTTTTTTGTTTGCTTTTACTCCTCTGAATTTTCAACTTCAGTTGTTTTTTTTCTTAAAGATTTCTTTCCATGACCATGGAGTCTAGAGTATTTTTTTCTTAAGAGAGAGGAGAAGGTAAGATTCTCACATAAGAATTTATCCCCAGAGGTTTATACTTCAAGTAGCGAAACACATAATTTGAGATTGAAACAAAACAAAAGAAAAACTGAACAGAAACAAACCAAAACATCCAGTCCATCAGAACAGAAAGCAAATCATTTCTTTTCTTTTTTCCTGGATAAGACCTAAAAGCAACCTTGTACAATTATATGTGTGACTACAAAAGTAATTTTATTTTTGCAAGCTAATTATGCACATTGTTCTTTCTTGAATTTTTTTGAATTTAATGAAGACCCAAAACAACTGAACTTCCACACCTTTTTTTTAGGAGTGTAATTAAAAGGTTTTGGACAAAATTTTAAGTTCAGACTTCAGGAGATCTTAACCTATATTTCTTAAATTTTACTCTTTTGACTTCCTAGTACACTTTTCTTCATCACATGTTGTTTATATTGCACTTGCCACCATAGCAGACTAGGGCAAAATAAATTCATAATAATTCACCAAAAGCTGTGAGTTCTATTTAAAGATTAAGAGCAGTTGGATCATTATAATAAAGTATTTCCATGTTAACTTCATAGTCTAGGAACTGAAATTATTTTTATAACAATTATACATCTGACATATAAGGCTCAGAAAACATAAGTTAAATTTTAAAATGTTCTTCCCAAAATTGTAGCTTTGTGGAACCTTTGTTTAAAGAAGACTTTTTAACAGATTTTTCAGCCTTAGTTGCCTAGTTAAATTCACCTCTTTCGTAGCATAAACAAAACTCATGTAAATTCACGTGGATCATAATAACAGTTTTGGTGAAATTGCTCAGCTTGATGATGCCCTTTGGATTCAGTATTTTCTCTAGCCTTTCTATTATGAGTTCCTGTGAAATAAGAAGATAACTTAATATTCTGGACTACAACTAGAGTTTGAATGGAAACTACACAAGAGATCAAGCACAAATAAGCACTAATGTAATTGCCTTCAAATAGCAGAAACAAATTGTCCTTCCTTCCATTGTAATACTTCTGTTTTATACTTCAAAGAAAGGCCAGAAAGGGGTAAGGAATGATTGCTTCTACGACCACATAGATCAAATATGAACTTCAGCATGTAAGTAAGTACATATCTAAAGGATTGTGCTCTTTGATTTACTCCTGGGCCTAGCACTGTCATAAATATAAGGTCACTCTCTTTTTCAGTGTCTGAACAAGCCATTACTTTTTACTTTATGAACTGTATGTTCTATCTCTGTACTGTAGGGGATTAAACCACATCTTTCTCAGTTTCCTAAATAATTGATACATTACCATTATCACAACAGAACTCTTCCACAATAGTGTTTCTGCTGCAGCCTGTCCACTATCAATCTGACCTATGTTTGCAAAATAGTGAGGTAATTTGTAATCTGCAGACCAGTAACCTTTTTAAATTAAAATTATTTTAAGACAGTGTAGTCCAGATGAAAGCAGGTTTAAAAAAAAAAAAAAAGTTGTTTATTGTAAACATGTAGAATTTCTTGAAATATATACATTTAACTTGATTTCAGTCAGAAAAATATGGTGTAAATAACAATAGCACAAAACAGATTTCAACTTCTTTGTTCAATATTTTAGTGAATGCTACTTAGGGATTTCGTAATTATCATAGAATCATTTAAGTCAGTAGGGACCATTAAAGGTCATCCAGTTTAATCCTCCCTGCAATGAGCAGGGACACCTTCAACTCAATCAGGATGCTCAGAACCCTGTCCAGCCTGACCTTGATTATCTTCCAGAGTTCATTTTTTCCTGCATTTAAGAGTCTTTTTGCAACTGGGGGATATTCCAAAGCCATCTGTTTGTTTATTGGATATTACAACATTTTTAGGAGTTTTGCTGTTTTATGGTCTGTGGCAGTGAATAGGAAGCTGTGTGTAAACTCAATTGAAAAGAAATGATTGTCAACTACATAAATAAAGTGTGAAACAATGAACTTAAATGAGTGACAAATGCAGCACTCTGTTCTCATGTCTACCCTCACATATTGCATCCACTGATCATTTTTTCCTCTTTTTTCTTCTTTCTCCCTTTCTTCCCCTCTTGCAGTTACTCTTCTAGTCATGTGTTTCTTCTTCTACATTGCAACATTCTCTGCTCGCTCTCACATCTCCATTTACTGAATTGCATGCCTTGTTTAAGCACAGTGGCTTATCAAGAGAAATGACAAAATATCACTGTACCCCCAATTTATGAACTGCCATTTCATTGCATAGGGTTCAAACAGGCCCTCCTGTAATACAGTACATATGGTACGAAATAAAGGTATATAGCTGCCTCTGACACGTGTTTTGACAACCCAAGAAAGGTATTAATCACAACCCCATAATAAAAAAGGAATATCTTACCCTACACAGAAGATAAAGACTCACTGGAAAACCCCCCAAAACAACCAGTTTCCAAGTAGAAATGTTTCTTATATTACTACCAGCCCTTAAATGAGGATAGGGAGTGGTGGACACAGGGTCCACAGATGAATTGCTTGTACTTGTGCTCCTGGGGCTGGCAATGCCTCTTAACCAGGTGCTCAATCACTGGTTCAGGCTGTGACCTAACAGTTTCCATACATTTTAATATCATTATGCAACTAGGAAAATCATCTGCTCTACTGCCCAAGTATATGTGAACACAAAATATCTTTCCAGGATACGTGTTATACATTCTGCATAACAACCTCAGGCTTTAAGATTACACACTGTAACTTTAGCCTCTACGAATGGTACCATAATAGAAATATTAAAACTTAAATGATTTAGTGTCTTTAGAAGTGTATAAACTATGTTGTTACTGTCTGTATTGATAAGAATCCAAATACATATTTAGCTTTTAACAATATATACACATATTTATTTTTCCCTTTTATGTTAAAGGTTCTATAGTAAAAATCAATCTGTAGAAGGATAATATATGTAGCAGCATCAATAACAATAATTCTTGAATTCTGCTAAAGGCCAAACTACTGTAAAAATGGGATTTCATATTATACTTTCATCTTCTTTCAGATAAAAAAAAATCAATTCAATTTCTGTTACACATTTATTATCATTTGTTGTAGCTCTGCTGCATGTACTACTGATGCTGTTAAATCATTATCTGTTACAACAATCTAGTTGTAAAGAACAATCTAGTCAGCTAGAATACGATATATGTGCATATGCTGATGAACTATTTTATTGTTATTTAGTTATAATTTATCTCATCCAGCATAACAAGGAAATGTAGAATACTGGAGAACCTTCCAGATATATCAGTAGCTGGAACTAGATTTGCCAAAAGCTTATATATTTCCAAGTGCTTTTACTTAAAACAGCGATAATAGTAGCAACCTAATGTTTCATGTATCACTCTATTTTCACTTAGAAGGGTAATATGTACTATTAAACATCGATGTTTTTAGAGTGGAGTTACACATACATGATTCAATCATGTATAGGCAACCTCACTGTCTTGGATGTTGCACAAATACACAGGGGAGATGAACTCAGAGTCCCCTCTAACTTAAAATATGAAAAAATGACAAGAAATAGAAATAGAGAAACAGTTTACTTAAGGAAAACATTAGGATATAACAAAATTATCTGGGATGTGATAAACCATTTTTCATTGCATTTGATTTCTTCACATAACGTATTTATTTAATCATTGATCAAGAAGGGTGGGGGTGGCAAATGGTAATGGTATATTAGATGGGCATGCTAGATAGTAAGTGTCTAAATAATAAGGAAATGTTTTTAATGACTGCATAATATCATTATGGAAGAGCTACTTTATGACTTCATGTAAACTATGGAGTGGTTTTGCCTTGCTTTTTGTGGAAAATGCAATAATTATTTTCAACTTATTATTATTGTTACTTATTAATTATTTTCAACTACTGCTGGCATTAAGAGACACACCCCTTATCCTCTCAATACCCAGTATAAAAATATTGCTATATCTCTGTTTCTGTGACATACAGCAGATGCTCGTCACTGTGCACACTTAAGTTAGCTTCTAGATCATAAAAATATCAAAAGCCATTCTGTGTGGCTCTATAGTATACCAAGACAATAGCATGAAAAATTGTCTTCCTCTCTGGCTTGACTCTGGAAGTTCAAACTTTCAGCTTAGCATTGTGATGTAGCAGTAGAAGTTTATGGTTTGTCCAGGTTACAGAAATTCCAGAAGAATTCTACTTTTCCTGTCCCCAAAGACAGTGCACATCACTTTAGCTTCTGAGTTCTGCATCTTGAACTTTTCCTTTAGTGGGAAGTTCATGTCACTACTCCACGGACTGCTCTTTTGACTCATAGTGGTGACAGCAGATCTTATCACAGGTAATGAAACAATTCAGGAAACTGCCACCTTTGGCCTTGTATTCATTCAATAGATCTTGATAAACTTGCATGCAGTGTTCTTTCTATTCCTGTGTGAGCATCCATAGGTGCAAATTCTGCAGTATTCCAACACTGGCACCATTGGTTCCAATTCATTGAAGCCACTATTCAGCTCCATACAGTTTCTTGGTTGTAATCTGCTGATTCATGCAGATGAGCTTATCAAGACATTCTTCATTTCATGATGTAAGAGTTGTGCATGTCCATCTGGAACATGTCTTGTCTTTCACATTTCACCGCTTCTGAAATGCAACAACCACTGCCTCACTGTGCTCACATCCACTGTTTAGTATCTTTAAACATTCAGTAAAAGTCAATGAATGGCAATGAGGGCAATTTTTCCTCATTCAGAAATTCCAAGACACACTTTTTCTTCATTCTTCATTCTTCCAGATGTTTTTCTGTCAGACCTGCTCCTCTGCTGCCATCTATCTCACAGTAACAAAATGTAATAGAATGTTGGTGGGAAGTTTCAACTTCTACTGCCAACATCTTCTGATAAGATAATAAAATAGGAGACTTTTTTTTCAGAGCAGCCCTTGAATATAGCAAAATCGTAGACCAACTGATCAAATTCTGGATGAACAACATCAGGAAAGAGTATGACACACAGAAAACATACAGCAGGGCTGACAATAAAGTAGCCTTTTCCAGTGTGTGGAAATATATTTTGGAATTACTGTGTATAGTTCTCTGAAAGTGTCACTCAAATACTTAGCAATTGGTAAGAAATTTAAATAGAATGCTAGAACTAAAGCAAACAAGTCATACGACATTTTTGTGCTACAATGGAAGTACATAGTAACTCCACATGTAGAAGTCTTGTGCAGTTATGGAAATTCTACATTAAAGCAATATATTATTCTTTGAAAAAGGCTAGGTGAACAGATAGAACTGTTAAAGAACTGTTCTGATTGAACTAGAAATTCAAAGACTCCTCTCACCGACTAACTGGAATTTGTAGGATCGCACTGAATTCTGTGTTTCTCGTGATTTCTTCACAGGCAATCACAGCAAGCCACTTTCAGAGAATGGATATGAGTTCACATGAAGTAAAATGTAAGTAAAGCCTCTTTTAGAGTGGTTGACATATAGCTGAGTTTTTAGTTGCTCTTGCTGGGCAGGTAAGTCAGTGTCCTCAGCTTTTACTTAGCCTAATCCAGCAGTAATAGCTAAATAGTTTAGCTCATTTTCTTTGATATACATAGAAAGATTTTACTCTAGAATCTATCTTACTCGATTTCTCCTTGCATATAATAATCTTATCCCCATTAATACATTCAGAAAGATTTTCTGAGCTAAGTTGTCTACCTCCTTCATACAGTGCTATGAACCCAATTAACCTTTGCAAAAAGGAGAAAAAAATTATATCTGAACATTAAATATTGTTTTAAGTTGTTTCTGACTGGACACAGTAGTACTGCTAGTTTCAACAAGAAGGCAATATTTTGTTTTGTGTAGATATCTAGCTCCACAGTCATCTGCTGAAGGACTGCTTAGAAAATTGAGTATTTTCATTTCAGACTTTTATAGGTATTCTAGCAATTCTCTTCATAGAAGAATGATCCAGATGGCATCTTTCTCTAAAGAATGAAGCTGTTCCCTTTCAATCTCCATCTCACTCATTTTTCTAATAATCAGAGTCAGATGTAATGTAATCTACTGCCAGATTCTGGGAAAATAAAAAAGTGGGACAATTTTTTGTTTAAATCATACTGAGAAATCTATATTTATATTAATAGATCCAATTATATCTCTCCATAATAGAATAATTTTTTAAAACAGCGTAACAATTAGGATTTCCAAAACACCAAACTAACACAAAATGGCCCTTGGCAGCTGTAATATAAATTATAAATTTATTTCTATAATTAAGGAATGGTGATAAGGTTACGGTTGCTGGTTGGATGGAAAATGGGTTCCTTTCATGTGTAGGAGAAAGGACTAGGTGAACACTATTCATGCCCATGAATTTCCTACCACACAGCCTTCTGTCTGCTTCCTGCAGCTATTAACAGCTTGGAAAAAATAGCACTTCAGTAGCAAGGAGAAAAAGTTACCTTATTGTCTTCTCCAATGGATTGTGTGTGTATTTCTGCAGACGTTTTTAAGAATGCAAGAAGAGTATTTCGTTTATGGTTTTAAAGTCAGCAATCAAGTTTGTGTTAAAATATATCTTTAAAAAAGAGATAAATAAAGATAAATAAAAATCAGAAAGAGAATGATAAACACAAAAAAGAGTTGTAGAATGACTATTCACAGAATAGCAGAGGAACCCCTAGAGTGGAAAAGACAGATTGGGAAATAGACACAAGACTGTCTTATATTAGAGGACGCAGAAGACCCCAGATGAACTGCCATCAGTTTGAGAGGCCCTGTTTGCTCTGTTTGCCTAAATATACCCAGCATATTTATATCATTCATGTTTGACTGGAATTGCTTAATGGACTGCATAAGGACCTGGTTTTACTTGCAAAATTGAGTAGAATTTTAAATTCTTTAAAAGCCTGTGCTTTTCTGCTAATAAAAATTTGTTTATTTATTATTCCTGATTCAGACATTCTGTATAACAGCCACTTCAGTTCAATGAAACACTTAAATATACTGAAAAATTAGGAATAGTTGCAGGGATTTTAGCTGACTAACACTTCACCTCAAGCTTAAAACATTTGTTGAGCTAAGGCACAAGAGTCCTTAAATCTCTTAGATTAAAATTATTTTAAAAATTGTTTTTGCATTTAATGATTTTAATCCTCAGTGCAATACACCAACTCTGAAAATCACCACTCTCCTTAAAATCAAATTCACAATCAAATGTACTGTAGCTGAGAACTGGTGAAATTTCAGGGAAGATATAATTGGTGCTTTATTGTCAGTTTACTTTTTTTTTTTTGACAGGTTTTTGGTTGACTTTCTTGGTTTATTTTCACTTAAAATACACCGAACCCAATAAAAAGTTTTCTTTCGTAGAGAGATCAACTACAATTGTTCAGGCTACATGTTATCTGACATATTCATAAATTATTTTGGGAAGATGAATTGAGAAGTAAGTTTGTGTTGTTTCACACCTGTAGCAAGCTAAGTTCCACTGTGCCATTCATTCTCCATCTTTAACAGAATACAAAAGAATACAATGAGAAACCCTTGTGTGTTGAGATAATGACAAGGAGGTCACTTGCTAATTGCAATTATGGCCAAAACAGATTCAGAGAAAGGGAGATTATTGCAATTTATTACATGTTGCCAACAGATTAGAGCTGTGTGAATAAAAACAAAAATCAGCTCCCTCCACCCACCCTTTCCTACCTCTTCCCTCCAAGCTGTGCAAGGGAATGGAGGCTTCTGTCAGCCCATAATTATTTTTCTCTGACATTCTTTAAGGGTTGCTTTGCCCTTGCTACATTGTGGCATCCCACCTTTGGTATGTCATCCTTCCTCTCTCCCAGCTGCTGTGGCACATCAGTTTTCCCTTCCTTCAACCAACTCTCCCAGAGCACACCCAGCGTCACTCATGGCTCATGTCTGCCAGTGATGGGTCCCTTTCAGAGCAGTGGGAGTGGGCTCTCATCTGACATAGGCCAGTGTCAAGCTCTGCTCATGGAAGCTATCCCAGTTAAAATATTGCAGAACACATCATGCTATTGAGTGACCTATCAGCAAATCCAAAGTTGACAAATGATGAATGTGTGAAAGAAGCAGAGCTTCAGGTCTATATATGTAAAATCATAGAATTGTTCAGGTTGGAAGGGACAATAGAAGGTCTCTATTTCAACCTTGAACAGCTATGGTACTGTGGAATAGTATCTCTCTATCTACATCACCTGATGACTTCTGCTCTTTGTTAAGCTACTCAAAATAGGATTAATTGTTCTGTTGTTCTTCTCAGAATTTTAGGATTATGTTTCTTTTTTCAGTGTTATGTTATTCATAATTATTGTGTATGTTTTTTGTCAAAAGCGTCTGACAGAACATTGTAACTTTAAAGCAAGTATGCTGAAACATTTCCAAATCCCACATAGGATCTGTAGAATTTCATGCCATCACCTTCACACTTCCATTTAGATAGGTATATCTATAATCTTTAATAAGTTAATTAATAAATAAAAATCATCATTCATTGCACAAAACAGCATAAAGTGTACATTTACTCATGTTTTAGTGCAATGAAACATTGGCCATTAGTGCATTTCTTTTGAAAAAATAACAGACAGTATGGATAATGTCTAAAATCCTGTTAGATCTTAAATGCTAAAGTATTTTTAGGAAATCTAACCAGCTGAAATATCTGTAACTCAAGATTCATTAAAACAGAAGAGCTGACAAGGAGCTTTGATATGCTGCAAAGAGTAGCTTCACTCACATCGTTACTACTTTCAGCAAACATATTGTATTTTCTAGAATCCTCATTGCAATGTATGCCAATCAGTACCACCAATAACTGCTTGTATTTATAATATAAAAGTTAAGGTCACCTCAACCAGTCTTTTAAAATGAGAGATATACGTGAAATGTAATAAATAGTTCAAAATGTGGATGAAATGTTGCTTGGCAACAGAATACTTGTCTAATGCTGGTGTGTCTATGAGACAGTTGTTAAAACAGTAACACTTAAAAGTAGGAGGGAAAGGATGGCAGTAGCAATGATGAACATATCACTAATCATTATTTAAACATCCCATTTCTAGCAGTTGCTACTTAAAAAAACACTTGTGGAAATACAGCAGCTTTAAATCACAGTCTATTTTTTATGATGGCAGCTGCACTTCTGCCATTTACCAAGGTTGACATTATTAGAACTTTACTCTTTTCTAATTTTAGATTTATTTGTTAATTCAGTTTACAAAAATAACCCACAAATATTTTCTTCATTCCAGTACAATGCATAGCATTTATTTCTTGTCCAAATGATCTAAATATAAGAACACTGCTATTTTTGTTGTTGTTGTTCAGCACTTTATGTCAGATAAATTTGAGAGTGAAAAAGCAGAAATTACACTTAATTTTCAGTCAGAGAATGAGAAGTCACAGGTCATTCTTAAGGCATTTGACCTAATGAAATATTTTTGTTAATAGGAGAAGGTGTTAAATGACCTGTAATGGGAATGAGAACCGGGAGAAGTTCTGTTACAGGTCCAAATCAGCCTAGCTAGTATCCAAAAGAAAATACTGTCAATGGACAGTTTAATTAATTCTAAACTGATTTAGAGTAGAAACACTTCAGTTTTCATTTCTGTAAGATATTTTATCTACCTTGTCTTCTAGAATTTAAGATGAAATTCTAGCCCTAGGGAACTGGGGTTATTGGCTATGTAGAATGCTAAAATTACAATGGTTTCCTAAGACATACAATCTAAATTTATCTCCATAATATTCTGTGTACTTCTAACTGCCTGTCTTAAAATAACTATGATCCAATTTAATAAAGTAAGAAAATTGTGAACAATTTCCCTATTTAGAGTACTTTCATTTGGGTTAAAAAAAAAAAAATCAAAGTTACTTTTGAGGTAAGACTGTCTGTGACTTTAGAGAGGATTTCAGAGTCCTAAAAAGTATCAGAAGATAACGCATTCCTATAGGTAGTAAAAATATGCTTTCTATACCCTAACAGAAATGTCAAGGTTATTTATGCCTGTCATTGTTAGTAGAGCCAGGAATGGTAAGAGAAGTTCTCCCTTTATTTAAGGCAATTTGTTTTGCATTTCTACCTATTTCTTCAGTATTTCTTCATACGCATTTTGAATGTATCAATTAAGAAGAAAAAGCATTTTAATGGATTTTGGGAGAACTGAGCATGTCAGGGCTGAAATGGAAAAGTGTGTCTTACCTTACACTACATCATAAACTATTCTGGAATTACACTTACCTCAGGTAAATTATGGCAATAGCTAGACACAGCAAGCTCACTGAAAGCTGAAATTTTGATTTCATCTCTGAGCTTCCTTCCTGTTATAGGTTCATATTAGCCAGTGTTCAGTATGATTTTGATGTATTGTAGGTACTTTGAGGCCTCAATTGTTAAGTGACCGCACGTTAGTGCGTGTATATGCAGCAGAAATATCCAGTCACAGATTACACACATCAGTCACTCCAATAGCTTCCTTTCCAACATCAGTAGGGAAATGAAATCATCGTGGAGAAAGGCAATAATCCGAGGGTACAGAAAATGTTCTGCTCTAAATACAGAAGTTTCTTGTCATGTACACTGATCTTCATTCATAAGAGGAACATTTGCTTAGGTGTGTTACCCTCACACATAGGGTCATTTGTCAGTCATTTCCAGCCCTGCACAAAGAACCTCTGCCAGCACAATATATACAGATGAAAAGCAGAAAGCAGTTAGTTATTGGCTGATGCTCACAGAGATATCTAAGATTTAACAAGCTATTACACTAAGCACTAATATGCACTTCAGCATGATAAAACAGCCTGAGTCTGTGCTTGCCAGGCAGGCATCAGCCAGCCAGAGAAAGGCCAGCTTCCACTGCCCCTGAAGCAGATCCTTTTTCACAGACCTTTTTTCCCTCCAGGATTTTATACTATTCCATGCTGATGTTTCTCCTCTTGAAACCTTGAGCTACTAATGATTTGGTCCCAACAATCCTAATCTGTCTGCAGTTTTACCTTTCGTATCTTGCATACCTCTACTCTGTTGACTTCCTCCCAACTTAGCAGCTTCCTTGGAGGTCTGAGACAAGGTTATGAAGCTGAGCCATATCCTAGCCAAACCTTCACTGGCAGCTGCACCCTGTGGAGCTTGTGGAGGCGGTTACAGAAGGGATCACAGAGTGAAATGGATACAGGCACATTTCAGTTCACGACCAATGGCAGCAGCAAAAGCAGGCCTGAACTCACAAAGCTGTTAAAATGGCATTGCTTTCCAGAGCTTACTGACTGTTTTTGTACCCTCCAAATCCTCAAGCAGTGCTAACAGTACTTCCCACACTGGTGTCATCTGCCCTTGCACATACACTGAAATGTGTGGAAACGCCTTATCCAGAGGTGCAAACCTAAGGTTTCAGCGTAGCTGATCTCTTACTTGATTCCATTATACCTGTCTCAAATACTGTGATGTGTGCTGCAGTACCAGAGATTAAAGTCTGTATGGAAAAGCATAGTTTCCTCCCTTTCTCTTCAGAGGAGAAAATGAGAAAACATTTTTCTTCTCTACTTTCTATGTGGCAAGGAAAGATAGTTTGGAAGATCTTTTGTCTATTCACCTCTTTAACCACAATTAAGATACAAGAAAAGGAACAAATTTTATTTTTTTTTTTTGGCAGTCATCCCTGGGATGAGTACATGTCCAGAACTGCTGCAAGCAACATAAACACCATCATATTTCTGATAGCTAGTGAAGGGGCAGCAGTTTATTATCACCTAGTTATTTCCACAGTGTTCATCATTGAAATCTTATGAAAGCTTGATCACAAGGAATTACCTAGAGGGGAGGTAAGCGGATCACATTCCCTAAAATATCAACTATAAAGCAAGCACATTGTTACTGTTAGGTAATTTTCATGTTGATTCACTCTAGGCCAACGCAATTGAAATATCTATGTCTATGTCCTACCTATACGTGCCTGTTTGAGTTCTGGGAGTCAGAATGCAGTCCAGAGGATAAAATAACTTTGTGCAATTATTTTGTAGTTAAATTACATTTGTTAGATAGGGAGCATTTTTGTTTGTCTGCAGGAGTATATATGATCACAAATTAAAAACAACAGGTTAATCATCCCTCTATACTTTATTATTTTTCATTTTCAGCAAATGATGAAAATGGAAGAAAAAAAATGGAAGATGAAGACAGTTGTATAGACAGTACTTTCCCAGAGGAATGCAGAAACTTCAGTTCACGTGTTTAGCTCTTCTTATAGACAATCAAATAATTATTGTATTACACTTTATTTTATGTTCATCCAATTAGGGTTAGTTTGGACATGAATAAGTGGTTATTGACCAAATCAATAGCTTCAGCAATGTTACAATGCACATAAAATAGTTAAGAGAATAAGATTAGTTGTTATATTAACCACTGGCAAAGAATAGTCAGGCTAAGCACTGAACTAATATTGCTTCATTAAGTTATATTCAGATTAAGTAGTAGACAGGAAGAAAAGGAAGGTTTTGTATTTTGTTTTTTGTTTTTAAATTAGTCTTCCATTTCCTTTCCACACTTTAGATTAATTAGAATTTACCACTAAAAGAGCCAGACAGTACAATTAAGTTTTACAACAACCATATTAAATTCTTTAAAAACCAAGCTTCAGTTTCCCTATAAATCCCAGGGGTAGTTACAATTAAATTAGGCTTTGTCATTGGAATAACAGAATGAGATATACAATCTGCCACACACTATCTGATACAGGAACACTGCTAATAAAGAGAGTGACCTAGTGTATTCCTTCTTCAAAAATACAGCATCAGTACAGCACTTCCAATATATCTGGAAACACTTCCCTACAGAGAGTGCATGTAAAAGTTATTTCATGTTTTCTTTCCCTGACACTAGTACTGGACTGGAGCAGAATCAGCAAAGAGTTGTAGATAAATTATAGAATGGATTTTACCCCTTTCTCTCCTTCCAGTTTTGTCTTGTTTGTGAAATGGTTATGTTCTTTCCACAGATACTAGGTGCTAAAAGAATCTTATTATTTTCCTTTTTCTGATTTTCTATTTTGAACTCATTGCACAAAACCAATATTGTACTTTAGTCTACAGGTCTTTTCTCCATGACCATGACTGTTAGAATGTCACAGACATTTCAAATACCAATTTATTAATAGAAGTATTTTAGAAACTTTGTAGATGATTTTGGCTGGTTTTTTTTGAGGCAATCTTTTGGTTAAATGCTGGGTCATTGACCAAACTATATGAGACAAGCCTGTTTGCTTGCCTGTTTTTACAAGCAGTGGCTTGTGTTCTTCCTGAACTAAATTCAGAAGGGTTCTGAAGTGTATGCTGCTATTTACACCAGAAAAAAAATGTTATAGGCAGGATCTAGACAAATGATAAGCCCAAGGCAGCCACTAGAATGCACTCTAAGTTCACTTCAACTCCTACTTTCTTCTGGTAATTAGCTGACCTAGTGGTAGATCTTTCTGTTTTCCTTCAAATAAAAAGTGAGAAAACAGTATTTTCTTCTAAAATGTGACTAGAAAATAAAATAATTATGGGGTTAGTGCAGTCTCATCATTCATCATTTCCAAAGGTGAAAAGCTAGAGCTTTTTCTTTGTCTGATATTTCACACCTCACAAGAGAGGAAGTAACCTCCCATTTGAGCTAAATTATTCAGAAGCAGAGAGGTTTGAGATGAGTACTCTTGTTATTCAATTAATGTTCAATTGATTAAGCTATTCAGTTAATATTAACTTAGGCACAGAAAGATCTGAATGATATTTATGCATGATATACCTTTGCTGACCTGCTTATCACAAGCAAGCCTGAGGTACATCTCAGTATGCCCAGAAATAAAATTTGAAGCATCTGCACAAAGACAAAGTGACTTTTTCAGTGACTTATACAGGTCTGAAAAAAAAAGCAACAATTCTCAATTTGAAAATCGCAAACAGAAGCTGGGAGAGAGAATCTTAATCTTGAACAAACTCCAAGAATAATGTCAGGTATTGGAAGTGCTGTTTAGGTAGTATTTAGACATTTGCATTCTGATCTGTTTTGTTGTACTTTTGCTTATGGGGTTTTTGTTTCATGGGTTTTGGGTTCTATTATTTTCTTTTTTTCTTTTCTTTTGTTTTCTGAATTACTAACATATATTCTTCTGACTTTGGAATGCTTCTGGCAAATGCTTTCCAAGCTTATATCACTATGCAATTGCGCACATTCAATGTTAACAGAGCTCCCATTCAGCTGCCTTTCTAAACACTTTTCTTTTGTCTCCAGGTTATCAGAAAAAAAGCACTCAAATCCCGCATTTCTTGGTAATATCAGTTTGCTATGCATGTTTCAGAAACAACTATTTCTTGGAGCTGCTTTTGCCACTAGTGCAAAATAATATCAGGACGCAGCAAAAGTAAGTTACTTGCCTAAGAGATGTTAATGTAAATTTCTCCAAAAGTGCTTACAAAAGGACATTTGCTTGTAATTTGGATCCTAAATATTTTAAAGACAGTCTCTTGCAAAGTAAGTTTTACAGACTACCATTTCAGTGTGTGAAGTAATAGCCAAATGCAGCACAGATTCAGTGTGTTTGTTTCCTCACCATGACATTATAGTTCAGATATCTTATTGCTGTCAGTGGAACAATGAGAGATTTTGTTATGTTATTTGTCTATTTCCATAATTTCAAGCACAAACAGTTTGGCTTAGGCAGCTTTCCTTCTAATAAAACATCAGGATAAAGCACTGATCAGTGCTATCCAAATTTAAAGAAACAGTGTATCTCAACTCCTGTATTGATATTTGATTTTAAATACTTGACACTTTACAGATTATGGATTTTTATTTGAACAGTTGATACCTATTAGCCTTGAAATTATATTTAGCTTATGGCATCTGACACATCTGTCATGCTCTGCAATACTTTTTTCATTTCTGTAGCCTCTACGATGGATGGCAATGGATGATCAGTACCATCAGAAATTCCATAAACAGGCACTTAGGAACTTAATGAAAGATTATACAATTTTCTAGTGGACAGAGTGCTTAACTCCATTAGTGTCATGGGTTGATTAAATAATCCTACATCATGTTTCAAATGCACTGCTAGCTCTTAAGTCAGCCCATTGGTGCTCAGTGTATCTTTACTTTTCTGTGGTCACAAAGATGATGTGAAAATATTTTCTGAGGTAGCCTGTTAAGTTAAATGACTTATTGTGCTATAGTCATGCTAACATCCACTGTAGAAATAACAGAGATTAAAACATATTAGTTTGGGTGGGTTTTTTTGTGTGTAGAAAATCACTGTAAAAGAATATCTTCACTGCATGCTTTGGAGTGACATTCCAAACAAGAGACCATCCAACTGGAGCAGAGAAAGAAATAAGCTACACCCATTTTCAGTCAGGTCTATATTGTGGTAATATCTTCTTGTAACTTTGATATTTCTCCCAAATTATAATAACATGAAGAAAAGGATGAATTTATCCCTAGTGTAACATCCATCTAGATCCATCCAGACAGCACATTTCAGAAGCATTTCTGATTATTCAGTTGTTCAGTTTATTTCCAAAATTCTAGCA
Organism: Cyrtonyx montezumae; assembly: GCF_038088225.1. Taxonomy (NCBI): domain Eukaryota; kingdom Metazoa; phylum Chordata; class Aves; order Galliformes; family Odontophoridae; genus Cyrtonyx; species Cyrtonyx montezumae. The sequence goes on along the minus strand of NW_027071936.1, from coordinate 20,592,691 downwards.
CCACACAGATGCTACACTAGTATCAAAAAGGAACGGAATGCTTTCAGCAGTATCTGCAGGTTTCATCACATGCTTGCACTGAGTGTTACTTATCATGGATTCCTGACAGCAATAAAAAAGCTGGTCACATCTGTACTTGCCAAGCAGCAAAGACAGGAATTTTGGCAACAAAGCCATGCTAAGTTTACTCATAAAACACAATTCTTACATACATTACTTGAATTTTGTGTGGAATAAAAGTTTTTAGTTCCTCAGGTATCTTTCTGTTGTAATTTTGCAAACGTCAGTGAAGCATCAACTTCTAAAACATATTAGTGCTCTGTACCTATTCTGCTCAAAACAGAAACAGAATAAATCCTCTTGTATTACCAGAATCCACTGCATTTTATTATCAGTCTTCAACTGATATTCTCTTTTTTTTTATATCTTTCCAGCCATATCACTGGAATATACTTTCATTCAAAAAGTTCTTTATTCTTAGTATGACAGAAACTGGATTTTGTGTTGGTTTAAATACCATTGCATAATTCACATAAACTTATTTGCTGCAGCTTTGATTTTAATAAAAAAGAAATAATACTTAGAAAGTGTACTAGGTTTGAATGGAATGGAGTTAATTGTCTTCAGAGGAAACCATATGGTGCTTCTTGCTTTTTCTTTTTCATTTATGACTAAAACAGTGTTAAAAATACACCATTGTCATAGCTGTTGCTGAGCAGTGCCTGCAAAGCATCATGACCTTCTCCATTTCTCAGTCCCTGCAGCAAGGCTGGGAGTGCAGAAGAGGCCAGGAGGGGACGTAGTTGGGGCAGTTGATCAAAACTGACCACAGGGACTGTACATGCCATTCAGCAATAAAACTTGGGGTAGTGATCAGGCAGCTGATGGGTGCTTAGCTGCTGGCCAAGGTCCACTCACCACAAATGGTTTCAAACCAGAGCACAACCCTTTAGACCTTATTACACAGTCTTATATTTCAGAAGAGAGTTAGGAAGATGTTATGCGTGGATTATATTAAAACCTACCCCAAACCCTGAAATTCTCAATTATGATGTGGTTGATATATCATTTCACGCATTAAGGGCAGAAATGAAAAAAAGTAGAAAATATAAAGGATGGATTAGATATCTAATATTGTCAAAGTGAAATAGAGCTGAATGAAGCCAGAATTTCAGCTATGATATTTTCCATCTCTAATTCTTATAATTCTATTTAAATATTATTAGAAGCAGACAAATAGGGAAAAATCTCATGTGCACTGATGCCAACTCCTGCATCATGAAATAGTGAGTACAAGCAACTATCTCAATTTTCAAGATGCGTTGTAGCCTTGGTGATACTGAGATTTAGTAATACAGTGCTTAATGATATTGTCTGATACATGAGAGAACACAGAAAAGTTCCTGATTAACTCAGTAGTCATAGCAGAACTAGCATCAGATAAGGTCATTTTCATGTTATATTTAACTATAACTGTAAATAGTGTTGAAGGCAGCTGAGAATGCTGGAAAATACTTTCTTTGGCTGCGGAGGCTTCATTCTGCCTGTCCATTTCCCTTATGGCCTTTCTGATTTTGTAACTGGAGGTGCACAAAATTAATGTGCTGCAAAGGTAGCGATGGTTTCAGGGAGACTTCTTTAGTTTATTATTTATAGTTTGCACTGTGGGCCAGAAGAGGGAAGGAAAGTGAGAACTTGCATACTAAAATCAATACAAATAATAATAGCCTCTTACAAGAGAAGCCTCAGGGGCTGAATATCTCTGGGTTCCTTTTTTTACATAAATGATCTCGGTGGATTATTGTTTCAATGTTTTGTGCTGTCACTCACAGTCAGCTAGCAGCTCTCTTTTTGTCCCATGGAAATCTTCTCACTTCTGTGTGCCAAAATAAAACAAAATTACATAGCAGCAGGTAGCCCACAGTGGCTTCACAGAATGTCTTCAACAGAACAGCATTACAGCAGAAACAGTAATCTGTGCTGTTCATAGGCTCTTTTTCAGATACATTCCCTGTCAATCAATGCTGAATTGGCCAAATGTTTTCCTACATTGTATTTGAATGTTCTTATACTAGAGCAGCTTGGGGCTGTGGGTCAATTATTTGTTGTGTTTTATTTTCACTTATTTTTGGTGAGAAAAACAGACTGAATAACAAAAATATTCATTTGGGCCATAGGAACATTCATATTTGATGATGTTACTGTCAGTTTAATAGGAATGCCCATCAAGATTATGTGGGATTCTGAATACCTAGATATTGGATAAACCAAAGACATTCAGATAGCTCTGAATGTACGCATATAATGTATGCATATAATAATATTTAATGCCTATCTTTTTCTACAGACATATTATTTTGCCTGAGGACCCCACTTATTTTTATTATTCTAATTAATATTGAATGATATACAGAGGAGAAATGACATTTTGTCAAAATTTTTGTTGTATTGCAGTCATATATTTATTCTCTTATTAGTCATCTCTGGGTAAATATTCAGTGACGACACATTCGAGTTCTTTCTAAAACCTTACAATTTTTTAGTTGATTAAATACATTCAGAAGGTACAAAGTCTTGCTTATGTTAAATTACAACACTTTTAAAAAAGACTTAGATAATTCTAAAAACTGATTTAGTCACTGCTTATAGACAATATACTACAGTTTCTGCATTTTCATACATTTCTGCTACTCCTGTAGGTTATTTTGTAATACTATTTTACTAAAACAGTATCATTTTGCAACAAGCAGTGTATTTTCATTGGGTCCCTTTAAATTCATTGTTTCCTTTCAAACCAATTTAGGAACATTTAAGGGAAGCTAATTAAGATGTCTTCATTTTCTGGATCTTAGAAAGAAGTGAAGCAGTTGGCATTTTGACTAATTTTGACAAGTAAAAAGTTGCTTCCTCTCTGGGGATATTTTCAAGGCAAGTATTCAGCTTACCACAGTTGTGGGCCACACGCAAATCTACCAAAGAGGAAAATGGATGTAGATGTTTCAACTCAAAACAGAAAATTCTCTGAAAAACCATTAAAACATCTCTTCTAGGGATTTGATTTAGTAGTTGGGTAGGGATAGTGATAGGAGGATAGTTGGACTAGATGATCTTGTAGGTCCTTTCCAACCTTATGAACCTATGAACCTAGTATGAGCCACAAGTTTGTACTCACAGAACATTATTACTTGGAGACCACAGCAGCTGGAGAAATGGAAGACTTTACCAGAATACCAAAACCATGTGGATAGTTTGTTAAATCCTTAAAGCTCTGTTAAGATCTAGCTTCAATTGCTAGCAGTACCTTAAAAACATGAACAAAAGTCTTAAAGCAGCAGAGGTCCTGAATCTGTTTCAACCACAAAGGTTAGGACAGCAAGAACTCCAGTCCTTAATGTTACAGCTTTTAAAGATCTTCCCTTTGTCACTTTCTTCCTTAAAAGAGTCCTTCTAACCAAACATGATATGTTGATGGTTAGAAGTTTTCATTCAATTTATGCCTTGGCAGAAGTGCACATGACTTTTAAAACACAATTACGCATTTTCTGTCTACATTGTTGTTGTGGCTAATTATGCAATATCTATTTTTCCTTGATACTTGGTGTATTTCCCATTTACTAGATTCTTTTTCTCTTACTGTATATTCCATGATAGATTTAATAGTAATGTTAGATGTTCCATACTGTTTATACTAATTATAGTTAGTAGTGTTGTCACAAACCTTTTCTCTCCACTGCAGTTTTTAATTTATGGTTATGTACTATATCAAGTTATTGATACACATATATATGTCTGTATTTAGGAGAAATCCAAGTCATCAAGTTCTACATAATACCATGAAAGCTGTGAGTATAAAGCAGTAAAAATTAATGCTGTTTTCCTCTGAAATAATGGTAATTTTGAACGTAGAAAAATACTGCACTAATCCTCACAGAGATGTTTTTGAACAAGCAAAAATGAATGACTATTACTGTAGTTTAATTGGAGCAAAAGCTGACTGCCTATCTTCTCATCTGAAGCCCCTTGTTGCATTTTTACAAGTAATAAATATAGATTTTATTTTTTTTTCAGGATGTTCCATACTCTTTAAACAAAAAATTATACCAATTTACCTTATAGACTCCAGGAGGAGACTTATCTACAGACACTGACTATATATAAGTCATAGATTCTTCTGAAGGCTCACTTCAGCAGTTGCAGTACATTTCAAAATATACAGTACTTAGTATATGATTCCTTATTTATTTTTCACTGCAAGCACTTATCAAGTGGTCAGATACAGGTTGTGAAATGTAAAAGTAAAATGGAAATGTGCCACACTTGTTTCACTCACTGAAAGAGTTAGGCTTTTTTGAATTTTCAGCTCTTTAGGATGCTGTCCTTCATGTGTAGGCTTCTACTTCAGCCTGCATGCACAGCACTGCTGGCACCTGGCTCTTCCAGGCCAGGAGTTCACAAAGGTTGCTGCCTAATGCTTAATGAACAATGAACACATTAATATTTTTTGGTGAAAAAGAATTGCAATACGTTTTCTGCCTCAGCAAGTATCACTTTTCCATTTTCGGCACTCTATGAATCTAAAATACTTGTTGTTTATGACATTTCATGCCCTCTTTGTGACAACACAAGCAGTAACCACGTCAATTACACTCCAGAAGAAAGATGAGTAAATTTGCTCCTATAACTTCAGAGAGAGTATATTTTAAGTAGAGTGCAAAATAATTTTATGTCTTCTATAAACAATTACCAAAATCTTTGAGATTTATGTCAGAGAGATAAGAGTAAGTGGGCTACGCCAAATGAGGCCACTCAGTAACCGCATGCACAGTTTTCTTTAGAGGTTTTAGCTTCCACTTTTCCTGTGCAATTCACATATGAATGGAACTGAAGGCTAGCTGACCCCTCGGCCCCTTCTTCTTCAGATATCTAAGAGGTACTAAGCTCCTACCTACTCATAAAGTGAGCATCATTCACATTTAGTCAGCACTGTTTAGAAAAATGAACAAATGTTAGACAAACTGCTTCTGTTATGCTTCAAACCAGCCTGCCTCAAAATCTCTACTTTTACTTCATGGGTTATTTCAGATAAGATGATTAACTTTTTGATTATTTTGTTCCACAAACCACCTAACACGATGAACCTCTTAACTAAATATGTTTATTATTATTTATAAATATGACTATAATTTTAAACTTATGTGTTCAGTTCAACCAATTGTAGCTTAACAAAATAATATATCTTTATATTCACTCATTATTCTTATTCCTTAAAACAGTTCATAAAGCATGTGGGAACAAAGAAATTGAATAAGCAATAGGATATGGTTTTCTGGGCAGAATAAATATAAGCAAGTATCTAAGTGTTCTCTTTTATAAGGTGGATTGATGATGTCTCTCCATAGCATTCCAATAGCCTTGCTATTTTCTGAGCTGCAGACAATTAGCATAATAAAAAAGCATAGTTTTTTGCTGCACTATCTTATCTCCAAGTGCCAATAGTATCCATATCTAATTTGAGCCAGTATGAAAAGTTATACATTGAATTCTTTCCAAATGATGAAATGTCACTTACCGTGACACTAGAAGGCTGCTAACAAAGAACCTGTATAATGGTCCTTTCTTATGCAGCTCTCATCTTTTATGTCACTGAGTTCAGATGAAGCTGAAATCTAGGAGGCTATGGAATTTGCAGCACTTAAAAAAAAAAAATCATCCATTCAGACAGTTGTTTAGATTTATATACAGTCTGTTTGCTCAACCTTGTGAAGTTTGAAATTCACTAATGCTCCTAGAATGCTGCAGACAAGCTGTTTACAAGATTTCACCTACACACTTCTATGATATCCTGTGTAACACATTGCACTTAAGGAAGATAAATGAAGGTAATGAACTACTTTATTTCTTGAATGATTTTTTTTCTCCTCACCGTCAAGTGTACATTGTTTAAGTAGTGACACTCCTAGCAGAACACTATCTAAATCACATAACAATTTCTTAATGATAAAAATTCAAACTCAATATTTTGTTTGAAAAGTCTTTCAATTTATTAGTTACAATAAAATTAAAATAGTTTGAAAACAATTGTGTTCAAAAGTATTTATTTCCATTTTAATTCAGAATGTAACACAAAGTGTGCAAAGCATTCTAATACTTGTCATTTAGCATTATCTATACAGCTCCTTAAGCCACAAGCAGTCTTAAGAGTAATAATCTTTATCTATTAATGATCACTTGTGAGTATTATCTCTGAGATCCTTACCCCTTCCCTCAAAAAAGTAGAAAAATGAAAATAATGAAATCTGTTTATATACCACGCTAATGAGCATAATATAAAAATACACTAGAGAAAACTTTTCAAATGTGAAATTAATCATGACTTTATGACTAGAACTTCAAATGTAAATGGTTCAAGTAATCTTACAGCAGGAGGTCATCTTGATTTCAGCAAGACAGTCAAGCAGAAATTGTCTTTAAGACTTCTTCTATCCTTATGACATGTAAGCATAACAGAAATCTTATTTTCTCATTGAACTTTATTGCATTTCTTGAAAAGCCGTTCTCTTTCCTGATTTCCCTTTGTTTTCCTTCACTCTATAAGGATCAGTTTGTATTTCCTTTCTTGAAGTTGCTAGATTGCAGTACAGAAGTCTTTTCAAATGTTAGACTCTTCTATCCATTACAGCATTTCAGCATATTACTCAAGTAAGCAGACTGCAGTTAAATTGTTCCCATCTCATAATGACATAAGATGTAAGACATGATCTTTCTTTTTGGAACTTAGCTTCTGATCATGTATTATTAATAAAATTCTGTAAACATTATACAAATTATGCATATGACTAATAAAACTTAACAGGTACTTGAGGAGATGAGTTGAGCTTTCTTTTATGAGTGTAAAGCTTTAGTAGATTATTTGTACCCTGTGAAGGTAAACTTAGTGTAAGAGCCAAGGAGGATGAATTGTTCTAGCCTGGAGCTCTGATAAAGGAAGATTTTCAATGGTATTTTTATTAAAAGTTAGTGTCTTCAAACGTTGTGGCAAGTAGGATTGCTTAGCAAATCAGGATACTGTATATTCTTCATACATTCACGGGGATCCTCAAGGGGCACTTTTCCAGTGCACAGACCTGTATATATAAAGCAGATTTTTATTGTTGACATAGTCTAGAGCCCTATGCGTATTTTTACAGTATATTATTTTTTAGAACCAATAAATTACTCACCTGAACTACTGAAGTATAAATATGAAGACTTTTTGTCAGGTTTGACTATGATACTATTACAATGAATTATGGATTTAGTGGTTATCTGCTTTTGATGTGGTGCAATAAATCATGACCATTTATGATTGTTTCTGAACTTCATATTGGTTTTTCATATAGTCTGTCCTGCAAATGCTAGGTTCTTTGGAGTTATAATGTTCAAGATGTCAGAATATTTCAGGATGGCATCAAACTGTTCTAAAATTCTTTGAAAAGCAGAGGCAAGATAAATAGAAAGAAATTCAAACATACTTGAAGACCTCTTTTCTATTCTGTATGCAGTTATAAAACACAACAACAACAAAGTGCCATGAACTCAACATTCATTAACTACTGTTAAAAGACAGAAGGCAGTGAGTCTAGGATAAATAAAAGAAAGAATTGTCCTACATGCATATATTGACATCTAACAGCAGTGTCAACATTTCAAAAAATAAAAATAAAAAAACAACAAACAAACAAAAAAAGACAGACAAGCCATCTTCAGGGCATATCTGAGTGCAGTTATCTTTCATATCATGAACAAACCACAGAGGGAAAAAAAAAAAAAAAAAAGAAATCTTACCTTAATCTTACTTCTTTATGTCCAGTCTGTCATCTTTTCCTGAATCCTCTGTATTATCCAGAATTGGCATCATTGGATTAGGAGCTGAGCCAGTTCCCCAGTGAAACTAAGATTTTATCTTAGTTCTATTTTATTCTGATTAATTATTCTGTTCTACTATCTATTTCTGAATGTTTACATTTTTTCCCCTGACCTTTTATATTACCTCTGTTTGGCAGGATGCATCTTTCTTTGCTTGCTTTTCTTCTCTCTCACTTGTCTACCTTCTCCTGTATTATACTGTGTTTTATTATTTATTACTATAGAGAAGGAAAAGCCCAGTCCCAGTAACACCAAAGTTAGACTTAAGGGATTTGTTTGGTCACTTCTTTTGATGAAAGAGAATTTTCTTAAAACGCTTAATCCAACAGTCAAGTATTCATTGTAAAGACTGTCAAGTAAAATTTCTCATGAAATGAAATAATTTCCCCCCACACAAAACCCAGTAGAGTAAATCCTTGAATTTATTTGAAGTTTGATAGGACCTGGGACACAGAAGTGCTTTCTTTCCCTTAGGGATGCATTTGCACAGGCAGGAAAGAAAATAGTTGTCTTCCTGTCTGTCATCTCAGAATTTGATAGAAAATTCACCATTTTTTGGCAGTAGTATCCATCACAGGTGTTTCTCGATCCCCTTCTTTTCAGACAGTACTGAGTGTCTAAGTCACTACGACAGCCTTGTTGCATGCATCTGTGTTCAACACAGATAACTGCACTGAATGCAGATTAGGTGTTTCTTGGTTGCAGTTTATCCCCGCTTTACTCCCACTACAATTAGCATCAGCTATCAATGGAAGCATGCTACATGCAAGTTTTGCAAAGTAGAATTTTTTAAGCAAGGAAAAAGATGGTCTTTTCCCTCTCTTTCCTTCATTAATAACTCAGTGAACTCTTTCTCACTTTCTAATTTCATGTTAATATCCAGAAGAATTTTTTACACTCCGAGTAAAAAGGAGAGGAAGGAAGTAAAATTCTCGTAAACTTTTATAATGCTCATCCAGTTTTTTTCTTTGTTTTTGACAGTTTAAAGTTTATCCCCAATGATCCACCTGGGTTGGAAATGGATGTTAAACAATAAATGCCTCTTCCTGTTTCTTAACATGAATACTTCTTTATTAATATTCCACTGTTACAATAGAAATGCTCCTATGTGTTACCTCTTACCTTAACTTTCCTTACTTTTATAAGCTAGTAATGCTTCTTAGCCACTGCCCCCTAAAACAGAGCAAAGGGCAACTCTTTGAAACAAGGAAAGGAATAGCACTAGTTCAGCAGTGCACCAGTTTTAACTAGGAGTTAGAGTGTGAGCAAAGAGAATAAGTATTTGCAGAGCTCATATACATTCTAGCTGCAAGCTAGCAACTTAGAAGACTGTTTTCCACCTGGAGCCTTTTTCCTAGCAGGATCAAGCATAGGAAAAAAAGTACTAGTACATTTAGGCACATTTTCCATTCTAACTCATTCCACTGCCAGCTTCATAGAACAAACCACCACAAACAATCTATGCTGAAAGGAAAACTTGTATAAGCAGACTCCAGTCTCAGCAAGACAGTCAATATAACCATTGCCTCCAACCTGCGACTGATATCCAACTGCACTGTTTGTTAAGCTAAACCATCTGGCTGCAGGGAATAAGCTTTGCTGAGAGATAGCTGAAGCTGGGAGCTTGCTTCCCAGTGAGCCTGGGGTTGCTACTTCCCAGCTGGAACACAAGCTCACTAGAGACCCAGCTGCTGTTTGTCAGACAGAGGCTAAGAAGCCATGTCAGATGCTCAGTGGGAGTGGACGAATCTACTGTAATTATTGGCAGGCTACTCAACCTCTCACCTGTACAGGCTTGAAGTCAGATAATAGTTCAACATCTCTAGGTTCAAGCCTGGGAAATGAAATATTTCTTTTCAAGAAGTAAGAGCCCAAACTGTTATCAAGCAGTCTAGTTCATGTTTATCTAATTATACAGTACTTTATCACATGAGTCTGAAAAATTTGATTTTACTAGTTTGATTGGAAAAAAAACAAAACTGTTCTTTCACAGGTTTCCTTAATATGACTGTCTCTTAACACAGTCTCTGGGATTTAATTTCACTATCATCAAGTGTACGTCAAGTAAGTGATTAGAAATGTAGGTAATATTTATAAAGCACAATAAGTACTTATTATTTCTCTTCATGGGGCTATACAACTTAGCTCGATTTCTCCTGGTGAGCTGATTAATTTGTGAAGAATAAGCTGTTTCATCAAAATCTGAAACTAGAAAGTACTTGCATTCTAAGTTTCATTACAAAAAAATAAAATAAAAATCCCGTACAACCAAAAAAGCATCTTGGTTTCTTCATCCATATACAATAAATGCTGCTACAATTTCCTCAAAGTGGCATTTAAACATATGACTTGATTTGTCTCATAATTTTATTAGATTAATATTTAAAGGTGACAGTAAGCTACTGTCAATAAATCCTTAGAAAGTTGAGATTTTACAGCACAGTTTATATTACTAGGACCTCTGATTCCCAACCTGAGATTTTCCTGATGCTTGTTGCCAAATACACTGCTTCTGTACCTCTAACGGCCTCCAACAAACATTACCATCAAAAATTGCTTGCAGCTGACATCTGAGATTTAGTGTGGGTTAAGAAAAGAGCTGAAAGACAGTTTTTTGCATTCTGTTGGCACCTGCAAAATATAACACATCTAAATCATGATATTCCCTTTGGAAGAAAACGTATATTACTTCACAGTTTACAGAGGCTATTGCAATACATTGGATTAGAGTTTAGAACTAGAAGAGCTTGTGGCCGTGGGTATCCTCATTTCATGCAGTGCTAAAAGATGTTTGCTGCCTCCTAAATAAATACAAATAATGAGATTTGTATAATACGTAACTTTCATATGCTACTCTATATTTTGTTCATGTTTGCTAGCTGGTAGCCTAAGGAACGCAAATGGGCCAAATATACTTCATTTCCAGCTACTGGCTGCTTTTACCTGCTTTTCTTTTTCTCTATCTGACTGGAAAATTTTATATATATACATACACAACAGACAACTATAAAAACAATTGAAACCATCTTAATCCCATATGAGGACACAGAACACATTTCGATGATTATATAGTTAGCTGTTATACATGTGGAAACAAAGGGAATAATCCACGACTAAATGAATTTCTGAGTAAATGTATCATAAGGCCTATAGGAGCTCTCTGTGGCACTACAGATTGACCTTAAAAGCCTGGGCAAAGACTCAAGCTTTTTCTTTTTTTTTGCCAGGAAAAAAAAAAATGCATGTAGGAAAGGTTATTTTCCTTCCTTAAAAAAAAAGAAAAAAAAAAAGACTGCTCTTGCTTTTGGAAAAATGTCAAAACCTGAAAGCACACCTAAGCAGAGAAACACAAACGAGTCAAAACAGCAGCAACATTTCCTTCTAAGGATCAATTAGTTGTCAATTAAAGTCTGTAACATATAGCAAGTTTTTTAAAGGGCCCTACTGATTTCAGAGATGTGTATATTTTCCTAATCACACCTGATATGGGAGCTTAATTTTGTGAATTGGTGTCTGAAGATAAGCTTATTTTATATGTGCGATAAGAAGATTGTATCAAACACATCCCAGAAATCACAAAGTGAAAAATGTACTATGCAATATAAATAATAAAATCTACTATTCCATGCTGTTTTAAATATATATATAAATAAGGCAAGAATGATATACTCTAAACTATATTCCTGTCATGTATACAAATGTTATTAAACTCTGAAGGGTTCAAAAGAAGTTTGAAAAATCAAAGACATAGCAGAATGCATTAATCTCAGTTGTCAAAGTAATAGTGTCCGTGAGTTTCCTGGCAAAATCTTTCCAGCTCACTAGTCAACACTTCCCATTACTCAGACAAACAGCTTCTTGATGATGAATTCAGGAGTGCTAATGCTGAAGAAACATCCATGCTCTTTGCATACCTTCAGTGCTGCTCAGTATGGAGGAAATACTCCATTAGCAAGATAGGGACAGTTTGCAGAATGACAGCAGCAGCAGCAACACTGCTTCTACATGCTACTAATACCACATTTTATTAGAAAAGAATTCCACCTCCAAGCTATTTTTTATAAATGGAAAAGATTTCAAGACTCTTAATGTCATGCCAGTAAGGGCACAAATCCTGGAAATACTGAGACACTGAATTCTCAGGGGTCAAACACCTGTCTAAGAGTATAGCACACTTAACAATTTGCACACTGTACATAGAGGCAAAAAAAAAAAAAGAGAAAAAAGACTTTCACATTTGTGGCTGTTTTTCTTCAGTAAATGCATTTTAAAGAAATCGTGGAACAAGCAGTAAATAATATAGTATATAAACTGCTAGTCATTTGGTGGTGTTTTCTTAACTTGTCTTCTACTCCCACACCAGTATGCTACTAACAATGCATTTTAGCTGACAACTGTTATATTTAGTGAAGCTTGCTTGTGATTCCTTATTCATGTACTCGAGCACCCTTAAATTCCAGTGAAATTCAAAGATTCGTCTGAAGGGTTGCTAAAATGGCGTTTGATAATTTATGAATGCGTTGCAAATGTCTAGATAAATCTGATGGCACGTTATTATAATGCCCTTACAAATCTTATAAGATATTATTTTGCTAGCAAGACTTCCTGCAAGTGTAATTATCTTCAGAGGAAAAAGTAAAAGCCAAATTATGACAAGGCAAAGTCATTTGCTGGAAAATCTGACCAAAAATCTGTTGCTCTTGGAGGACTAGGAAGATATTCTATAGCTCACAGCCATAAGATGCTGCTTTATCTAGCTGAATTAGTATGTGAAGGGAAGGAAGCCACTCATATAAAACAAAACAAGCTGTTTAAATTCAGTGCTTACAGTGTGAAGTGGTGTGAAAATTTAATGTAATTTGTTTGCTTGCTTTATCTTTTTCAAAGCTTTTTCTGTTTTTCCATGAAAAGTTCGTCTTTAGTCAATAACTAATACGGATAGTCTCTGTGAGAGTATCGTGCATGTGCAAAGAGTCCCATCCCATATTTTTGTCAGTAGAAGCCTGTAGAGAGTACAGTTTTGTTCATGTACTCACGTTTATCATGCTTAAAAGGTAGGAATACAAGATCTCTTTGAAGAACTGTAAAAAAATTTAACATTCATAGGGCCTAGGTTCACAATAACTTCATTATCTTCAGTTCCCAGGATAATCTCTGTGTGTGTTCTTCCATACATGTCAGACCTTGTTTATATGGATATAGAGCTTATTTTCTGTCATCATCATAAATATGGATAAGCATATGACTCAGTTCACTCTTCAAACAAACGTTATCATGATTACTTCCTGCATCTGTGAATGAATCACTGCCCTCAATATTCCTTTACATTGGACACCAAAGATTGGAGTAGCTCTTAGTGTGGTTAATGAACTCAGAATAGAGAAACAAGACTGAAGTTCTGCAGAATCATGGATTTGGGATTTGCTGAAATGGGATCCTGAACAAGGCATGGAAACACGAGTGATGATGATGGCAGCCTCAGGGCTATAGCATAGGAAGTCACAATATGCATTTTATGCATGTCTATTTCTGTATAAATGTAGATATGATATTATCGCAAGATACTCACAGGTCAACAAAACAGTAACAATAAATTATGTAGTATATGCAGTTTTTTAATGTTGGCATGATACAGCTGTAAGACTCGAGAAGACATTCGTCTTTAGCTACACATTTCCATACATTCATACATGAAATTACGTGTATTTTATAAATTATTTTGAACGTATTATGAATTTGAAACTTTTCCAGAAATACTTATTTTGGAGCACATTTAGGTGGACTCAGTTTCCTTCTGAGAATTTTGATCTGCTATGACAGAACTGTTTTAGCACTTCATAAATCCAACCTCTATCAAGGGTTGACACTGTAACTATACAAAAAGTATTTCTATAAATAACTGTATACATCTAGCTACAGTTGTATTTCTGCTTTAAGTACAAGTCAGCTGAACAACTGAAAAAATGTGTTTCAAAACTCTTAATGGAAATCTGTATTTATTTCCTATTGAAAATCGATGTAATTTTTACTACTATTTGCTCCATTTTTTTCTTTTATTATTTTTTCGTGCCTTCCATCTGCGACACAAGGAAGTTATTGCAGTTTAATTTAGGATACCTGCTGGCTAATAATCTCTATTCCAAGAATTATACCCTAAAGAAGCACTGTTGGGTGAATACTTGAATCATGTCAAGACCAGTGCTTCACATCCCACCTTTCACAGCCAACTAAAACTAATGATCTATACGACTCATGTGGATTCATGAATAAACCAGTGTTAAATTACTTTGAAAATCATTCTGTTTAAAATCAATTGAAAGTTTAGTGTACAGAGCAATCTTGCTAAATCCAGATCTCTAAGATCAATATGCAATCATTAATCAGCACCAGATCACATGTTGTGGACGGAGCACGATTCAAATTGCACAAAGTCTGCTGAGTAACAGTTAATTGTAGGTAGATAATAGTAACTAGATATTTTGGAGCATCCCACCCATCTGTATTTTTTACATAATAATTCTGCAATGGAGACATTAATCTGCACTAGTGATGGGGTCTCACAATACTTGTTTCTTAACCAGAATATTTTTCTTGTTTCATAAATATCTCTAATGCTGCTTGTGATAATTCTTTGCATATTTGCAGACAAATTAATGATGAGCACACTGTAATTGCTCTAGCCAAAATAAAATCAATTAATAATCACTCATCATATTTACTTCTAAAGGATTTCCATCTGAATTCAAAATTCATTAAGCTGATGTAGGTAGGTATTTGGTGTAAAGTAATGTTGCTTAAGAGTGAAAGCAAATCCTTTGATTTCATGCAAGTTGGTCCCTCTAACAAGGAATTACTTAAGAAATTACTCATTTTCATGTAGTGAACATGCTTTTATGCAACAAGAAGTTGTCAGTAAAAGCAGTAGGTATTTAAAAGCTCAAGTAGACCTGTACAGAAAAAAACAAACAAACAAACAAAAAAAGACTTGTAATTTCACCAGAAATGTATGTGTCTTTCAGATAAAAGGATGGAAAAGAGAAAAAAAATTCTAGGTTCCCTTTTATCATACTCGAAATTCAAATAGTATCTGTAACCCAAGGACATTAATTAGGGGGACAAAATTCAAAATATTTTTGATTTTATGGCACAGTGCATGCTTACCATGCTGGGAAGAGCAGGATTATTCCATTTTTTTAGGCTTCAGCCAGAAGCATAATCTTTAAACTAAGGCAAACACAGGTTTCTACCGGCATAGAAGTATTCATCCCTGGAAGTGCTCAAGACCATGTTGGATGAGGTCCTGGGCAGCCTGATCTAGTGAGTACTAACCAGCCCACAGCAGAGGGTTTGGAACCAGATGATTTTTAAGGTTCTCTCCAACCTGAACCATTCTAGGATTCTAGGATTCCATGACAGAAGTGCTTGCTCATATAAGGCTCTATATCCACGAGAAATGCATTGCAAAGAGCACTACTATTCAAATAAATAATTTAGAAATTAGAATATCTAAACAAACAGTGTAGCTCTGGCACACTGAACATATTTAATATTTTGAGAACCAGATAGATAGATATGCATAGATTATTTCTGTTTAGAAATTAAATTGACTGAAAAACTTCCAGATGCTCTCTCATGAATGATAAAGAATGTTGTGTTCTTTTTGTTTTAATTCAAGCAAGAAGAAGTAGCTAGCTGTAAACATTTGTGAAGAATATTGTTACTATTTGATCTGGAGACAGTCTGAAAGTACAAGGATCAATTCTGTATTGATGTAGTCAAATGATGTCTAGTAACTACCATTATTTTCAGTGTCTACATAATAATCTTCTTCTGAGAATAGTATTTCTCTTCATTTTATCATGGAACTCAGACTAAGTGTGAGATTATAAACCTGGTTGATTTTGATTATGTTGTGTAAGTGAAATATAGGTCATTATAGTCTCTAACACAAATACATAGATGGAAAAAAATTGTCTTAGACAGAATGGATATTTCAGAAGGAGTAGATGCTTGGCAGGGAAATGCCTTCTCCTGCTCCCTAGAATTTCTGGATTAAAAAATATGTATATATTCTGACTGAAAAAGGATGACAAGACAGTAGGAAAATATAGAAATATAGAATCAGTGCAAATTATCTGCAATTTTTCTGCAATAAACCAGCTCAAAAAATAACAAGCAACACAAAATTTCAATGTTTAGACAACATTTTTGAAATATTTCAGATATCTTCTCATATTAATCAAATAAAAAACTATTGATAAGTTAATTCATTCAAAAATGCTGTAACACAACACCTTCATAACTCAGAAAGAATAGTTTTCAAAAGAGAACAGAACTGACCCTTTCTCATTAAACATTTTTTAATTTAATGTGTATCTTGATATAAAAAAATGGGCACTGCATCAAAAAGACAATGAATCGTAAAACTTAAAACATGAACTTGTTTCCAGATTCTTATTTTGGAAACTAACTTGGTTTTACTCTAAACTTATAACTGGCTCAATAGTAGTGGTGGTAGAAAGCTATGGTAACTTATAAATGAGAATGAACTTAAAATTGAAAAGTTCCAGTCAAATAATAGTGATAGATAAAGTGCTTGCTTTCTGAAATATAAATCTCATTTTCTGAAAACATTGTGGCCTGAATGAGACCCTTTGTTCAGAGATCCACAGATGATTAGGAGTGGATGCACCATCGGAAGTCATCTGATTCAACTTGCCCTGCATGTTTGAGCTCCCTAGAGCAGGATGCCCCAGACCATACCCTAGAGGCTTTTTGAAGATCTGCAGATTTCCTCAGAGAGGTCCTTATTTTAAAGAGTTGTCTCATCCCCAGTGGATTATAAAGGATATCTTTGTTCATTTCCGCTCTTTGAAGAGTCGTGTTCTGTTAGACCCTGTGTGTAAGAGTTACTTTCATCTTTCTTGAACATCAGTAATAATGATTGGGTTAGAAATAGGCCAGAAATGGGAATGTTTGGATAACAAATGCTTAATTGAGCTTTTCACACAGATGTAATAATAGATAAATAATTCTGAAAAAAAAAATCTGAGGCATTAGCTTTACAGATGGTGGACTACATATTACTAGCTGTTCTCTCTTTAGCTACAGTGAGCATAGGAATAGCTGAGTAATTATGGAAAACAAGTTAGATGGCAGAATGGTGTCAATGATCATGTCTCTTTCCATTGGTTTAATCGTACATAAATGTATCACATGATCATAAGAATTGTAAAGACATTGGCACAGGATGGCACAAAATCTGCCGATAGCACTAATGAGCTCAGCACAGGTGCTATTAAGTTGCATATTGTTAAAGTAAAAAAGGATAGTTAAAACTATTTAACTTTTTGACATTCAGACTGTTAAAGATGATTAAATGTAGTGTAACAGTAGCTATAGGGCATGTAAAGATCATAAAAAGATGAAAGAGACATAGCGTGATAACCTAACAGTACATCAGCAGTAATGGCAGAACAGTAATAGTCTACATATTCTTCATAGAGGTCTCTTGCTGCTCGAAATTCTCTGTCACAGACTAGATTAATGAAATGAGAACTTTACAAAGGTAGCACTTTGCTGCTAAAAAACTATTAACTATCTAATCTTTCCATGACACTAATGCTACTTTTTCACCCTGTAGATTTTCTCCTAGAATTGTTCATATTCTGTGTACCTATGGAGATCTTGATTGTTATAAATTACTTGTGCTGTATACATGGTAATTTCATTTAATCCGTGCTACTTATTCATTTGTCATTTGAAAATGGGAAAAAAAAGAAAAAGAAAAAAAAAAAAAGAAAACCAATAAAAGGAAAAGAAACACAGGGGTAGATATGGACATCTTTCCCACTATAGTTTCTTCTGTAAATTGATTTGAATTTCCTGGATATCTGTTTTTTCCTTACAATTTATATTTAAACAAAAACAACATTTTATTGTTGGATTGCATGAAAATTCTGACAGTAAAAAAAACAAAGCTGGAAAAAACTTGTTCACTACCATGAACCTCTATGCTTTCTCTCACCAGACTGTGGACAAATAAATTATAAAGTCTAAGTAGGGAAAATGCAACTGTCTATGTCATAGGAATAGGTAATGTAGGATTTTAACAGTATGCACACTTCCAGTAGATCAGCTGGATTCTGGAAGAAATAGCAGTAAAATTATCTATAGTAATAATGCCTAAAGTACCAATATGTAATACTCTATGGATAATCTTTAGTCTTTTTCAGTATATATGGTTGTTAAATATATTATTATTTGTGATGAAACTGCTTGTAAAGCATGGTCTTCTGTTTAAAGTTTATAAACCCATGTATGCTCCCAGAAATTTTGTCATGTGGATGAAATCAACTGAAGTATATGATCCCACATCCTAACAGTTTCTGATATCCAAACTATTAAATTTGCCCATTGTTTGTGGAAAAGTGCTGTATTTACATATTCTAGTTGCACTTTTGAAATACCCAAGGAAATTATTTTCTAATATGAACCAAGAAAAAAAAAAAAGAATCTCACTGAGTCCTGACTGACTTTACAGAATCGAGCTTCAGCTGGAGGGGACTGTACTAACCACAGTTCCTATTAACTATTGAATTCAAGTTTATAAACCACAAGAAGTTGATAGTAATAAATTGAGATTGTTATACCTTATATACTCAAACAAACAAACAAACATATCCTTTAAAAAACAAATAGAACAAACAAACAAAAACAATGTGAGAGCAAAAAAAATTTAGGGGATGGCGTATTGGAATGTAATGGATTTATCCCTTCTTTAAACATTATTAGTTCTAATTTGTTGTGTTGTTGTAAACAAAAAAATTGTGTTAGTATGTTTAAAGTTCTGTAATATTTCCTCAACATCTGTATCTGTTCATGGACTATTATACAAGTAGTCATTTTGACAATAGTGGAATTAGTAGTATAAAGGCACTGTAGAATCTAAGATTTTCAGTGCAACCCATAAATTCTCGTATTACTAAATACAGAAAGCATTTTGAGGGATTGACTTTCAGAATATAAATGGAGAACCAGAACAGTCTTCTGCAAAGAACTGAATGTCAGTATTTTGTTTTCTCTTATTTGTCTTGGAGTCTGCAACTTCTCTTCCACCTCTTTCTATTCAAATTGTACCTGATAGAACCTTCTATACTTCTCATGCTCTGTTCAACCTTCTCTACTCCAGTATTTGACTTCTTTTGACTTTCTTATAAAAGCCCTGTTTACATATCTATCTTCTTACGAAAACAAGCCTGTCGACTCCTCATTAGGATCCAGCTGCATTGTAAATCACTGAAGCTTTGGGAAAAAATGGTGGAAGTATTGTGATTCAAAAGTGCAACGTTGAATCCCTGAAGGGACTGCAGTCTTCCACTCTTTTGTCCAAGCATTTGTCACATCTCTCCTCAATAATGTCACATTTTTTAAGCATTCTACAGCCCTATATATGAAATTGCTTCATTTTCTTAAGAAACCATAAGAATTGCATTTTATCGGTGCTATTCTATCAGGAGTTACCATCTTTGTAGCTTCTACATTATCATTCCATCTAGTTTAGCATAATAAACATCAATTATTGGATGTTTGTTTTCTGATTTTGGATACAGTAAATACTTCTGTTTCACAAATCCATGGTAAATATATTCCCAAATATGTTGCCAGACTTTATTCTATACTGCAAGGGCTGCTAACAAAAATTCTTCATTGCAACATACTCTCTGCCTGTAATTTTGAGTTCTGAGACTGACAGAAATATCCACAAAGAAAAAAGTGTCCAAGGAATATAACATTATAAGGGCAAGGGAATAAGAATAACTGTACAGTTATACCCTCCATAGGGATAAATATATTCACAAAAACTGAGTATTTGATCAATAATAATGGGATAATATAATCATCAGAAAATTAATGTCTTCTTCATTTTTAATCACATGAATTTAACACTATCACTTGTTTATCTAAAACCGGAGTTAGCGATGAGAAATGGAGACATAGGAAAGAATTAAAGGAATATGGTCAAAACATTTAAGTGATGTTCCTCAAAGTTAGCCACATCAACCAACAGTGATGTAAGGGCTATGTTATTTGGAAATCAAAAAATTCAGTCTGAAGTCAGTGTGTACAAATAGCAAATATATTTTAGATTCCAGACCTAGTTGTGTACATAACCACACCATTGTAGATATAAAAAATGTGTTTTCAGACTGAGAGCAGTTATTCATATTTGCTTTTTATGAGAAACGAAATTTTCCACAAATGTATAAATGTGTGTTGTACATATTATATTAGGTGGTTTTCACAGCTCCTAGATGGAAATTTGGGTGCAACTAAGGAAGAGTAGCACAATAGCATTGTGATTTAGCACTTGAAGTGCAAGAAATTCAAGTTTCAGTCTGTGTTCCTAATCATGCAAACTGGGGACTTGAAGCAGACTCTCATACTGGAGAAGAGATCTTATCCCACTGGCTACTGCAGAATTCATTAAGATTTTGAGGGGAGAAAGGGTACAGGGATTTTTGGAAAGATTCTGAGTTTCACTTTTGCAGGGAAGTGACAAAATATAATTACACAAAATGAAGCTTGGGAGAGGTTTTTCACACACACAAACTCACACAAGATTTGTTTTTTCCTTTTTCTCCAGCCAATATTATTCCTAATTCTGACAAAATGAGTTCCATAAGTAATTCTAAGAATATATTAATCTTTACTTATGCAAGTATATTTGTCATAAGGATTTCCAGCTTTGGTTACTGTTCCTAGAAATCCATCTTTTGATTTGTAAAAGGGTGAGAGGGTCATTCATTTTAAGTCTGTTCCTAATAGTAATTCGTAGGGAATGCACTAGGGCTGGAATAAGACTCAATGTACCACGATTAAAATATTACTGAAGCACTAAAGATGAGTAACAGTATATTTAAATGTGCTGAGTTTCACACTCAAGAAGATATATAGGGACTTTTAAACGTAAATTACAAATGAGGATTATCCTTCCAAAAATTACAATTTTTATAGGTACACAACTATTTTTTAGTAAATTACAATATACATAATTTGTCTTAGTTAATTTAAAGATATTTAGTATAATCTTAATAATTTTTGTTCCCTAATGATCTTTAGAATAGAATAGTCTGATCAATCTTTCAAACTGAATCCTCAGTGCACGTCTGTGCTATGGCAACAGCTCTCTCTCCCATTTTCCACCTCTCTGCATTTATATGATATTTACCACTAATCCAGATTTTAGTCTGAAGAAGTAAAACTTTTCTGAAAGAATAGGAGGCAAATTGTCAGAAAGAAAATATTTTTTTATATAAAATTTCTAATAAGGATCCTTAGAAGAGAAGGTAAGTAATTTACAGAAATGTTTTCTTCCCTTGAGGGATAGCTATTTACATATTGCATAATTACCATCAGTTGGAAATCATGTAATGCTTTTTCAATCAAGACTGAAATCTGAAATTTTGGACTAATCAATATTTCACATCATTTATTTTTGCCTGCTCTTCTATACTCAATTTAATAAATTTCATTGTGAAGTAAACTGCAAAATGAACTTACATTTTAATAAAAATCCAATCCTAGCTTGCCAAGGTAAAGGCTATCAACTGTAGAAAGTGGAAGCCAGCCAGAATTAAATAGCGACTATCATTTTCATAAATGTTGCCTGTTTCACCGACAAGAATGTCACCTTCTTTTCTTACAGCACCAAAGTTAGCATTTTACTAACAGTTTATTTTTCAGGTTTACATCTTTGCTAACTTTTAACATAAAAATCTGTAGTTTATAGTGCTTTATTCAGAAATCAATAAGTTGACAAGCAGATAAACAAAAGTCTATATGGGCTGTGAAACTTTTACTATTGCTATTGTGCTAAATTTGCATTACTGTATTTTAAAGTTAGAAGGGTGTCAACACAGAGCCATGAGATACTATCCTGCATTCCAAATACATGTGCCAAGTGGTATGAATGTTGATTACGTTTAGAATTCAAGGCTTGAAGGCTGGACCCATTTCTAGGCCTTTTGTTTGAGAACAAACATGCATATCATATGAAAAATTCAAAATAAACAGTTACTATTTCATCAGCTGTCACAACAGTAAAGTATGATAGATACTTCACACAGGAGGACATGCTGCTGGTGTGTGCTAACTGCTGATTACAGTCAGTTCTCCATTAGTTTTGTTTAGACAGAAATACCATTATTGGTGTCAAAGTAGCTGGGTATGTGTTCACCTGAGGTGCTGGTGAAGCATTTCAATGCAAGAGGAAAACTACACTGTTATTGCAGATTGGGGTGGGGGGGGGGGGGGGGGAGGAGGAATTAAAATGCCATGAAATGTAAAGAGCTTGAAGCATATGTATTGCAGTTTCATATGACAGAGGAGATTTGTCAAGCTGTCAGTTGCACTGATTAACCTAACTACCACGCTGTATCACTTTTTATCTCTCCTTTTGAAGAATTTGTTCTAAGCAGCATTTTAAACCAGGGCTTAAAGAGTTTACACGGTGGTGGTGGCAACCAGGTGGAAAAAATAAATAAAAAAAGCAAAATTATTTTAAAAAAGCAAATTATTTAAAATCACAATTTTTACATAAAATTCTTGATGTTATTGTTATTATTTTCCTTCAAAATTAAGAACTGCATAAACTTGCATTTAAACTGCTCTCAAGCTTGTATATACTACAAAATTTTAATATACAGTATAGGAAGGTATAAATAGGTGGTGTTTTGAAAATGGAAAGCAGACACCACAGAGGTTATTTATATTAGGCAATTATGTTTCTTATTACCTCTTCCTTTTGTAGCCAGATTGGCTGTTACTCCACAGAGAATACATATAGGCACTGTATTTTCAGAATTGCCAGTTTGTTTCAGGGATAATGTCAAGGTACGCAGAGTTTGAGCAACTGATATTATAATTCAACTGCTCAGTAAATGAAATATTTTATCTCCATTTGTTCTGAACACATTTATGCAAAAAAATAGCCCCTTGTTCCAGTACTATGACTCCCGTCAGTCACCTCTGTTTAAGACTGCAGTAAAATTACAATTGCATTGAGCCAGCAGCTACCCAGAAGCTGTCTTCTAAGAACCAACCGACACATATGTTAACACCTGCAGTAAGCAGTATCAGACTAGGTGCTTTTGGGCTGGTGCACACACAAATTTCTTACATATTGGGAACTTTGGACAAATACAAATATTATAAATATGAGCAGTGGGTGATCAGAGCTGATTGAGCTGCAAAATGCAGCAAGTCTTTGGTAACCTATGCACCCTGAATCAATTAGAATAGTAATTATGAGAATAAGAAGAAAGGAGTCACTTTAGAAAAGTGCACAATATTTTTGGCTTCTGATGCCATTAAATCACTTCCTAGCAGGGAGAGGTCTCTAAAACATAAGGTCCAGGGTCAGCAAAGTATATAGGCATCTAACTACTGTTCATTTCAAACAGTGCTAGTTCCCCGAAGTATTTTATTGACACCTGTGAAAATGAATGCATTTCTTTCTGTTAAGTGAGCTGCTCAATCTACACTTGTTCATGAAGGGTCATTCCTGAGAGGCAGACTGTTTCTGCCAACTAGAGAAATGAGAATTAATAAAACTCTGTGTCACTCCAGTTTATCGTATCTCAAACTTATTCCAAGTTTTCAGAGTATATTCTCATTCAGCAAGAAAACAATCATATGAATCCTTAAAAGGTTATAGCTTTAAGGGGTCTCTCAGCCTCAAGATCCCTCTGTGTCAGAGGCAACAGCATACCTTCTAGTAAATATTTTACTAGAACATTACATAAAAATTTATTTTTTGTCACGAACATAGCACAATCTGAATTTCTCAGAAGAAATCCTAATTCTCTTGTTTACAGATCTGTCACTCAAAGAAAAAAAGTTTTGTCTTCTTGCTCTATTTTATGTAACAAATTACAATAACAAATACAGTTCCCTACTGATTTTTCCCCTCACTCTTTCGTCAATTCTTTTGTGCTTAAAATGCCTGTCAATACTTTTAACAGTTCCTTGTATCTCCAACAAGACTGGCCTTAGGCTGTAGCTTGACAAAGACACCCATGATACCTCCATCACTTCATAGGTGGCAGCTGTCACCTACCCAATACTCCCTTTGTTAGGAAAAGCATGTTGCTACTTGGTCTTCCTCTATCTGTCATAAAGTCATATAACCCGAATGCTTCAACATGGTTGCGTTATCCAATGCAGCTCTTTCACGGTTTAGAAATAACATCAGGAGTTAGCCTTACAATTACACAACCCTGTTACTAGGCTTCTGGTACATTTTCTATAACTGCTGAATTTTAACTGCACAAAATCACTAATGTGGCACAAGATTACATATATATGAAGTGTGCAAAATGCAAGGTTTAAAAGGAAATAGCAAATAGCACTGTTATAGTAGTGGAAATAGTACTTACACCAATGCTATATCATTTTCCTCACAGCAAACTTCACATGGATACCTTCATTCTTCACTTCTTGATAATAATTTAGCGTAGCCACTTAATCCACCATTAAGAATTGAAGAAAAAGTCCCGAATCATGGCAATTTCGCTGAAACATTTATCAATAATATCTTGTCAAAGTTTGAAGGTAGGCATCTGAAAAAAAAAATCAAACATATTGGAAAATGTTATCTTCCTTACTAAAACAATTTCCTAAACCAAAATGAGGGAGGTCATGTAAAAAAAAGAATATAACCTTATTTACATTTTTCCCCCTATCTGTGTTACTATCAAAGGTAGTGATTGGAGATAGGATGTTCCCCTTAACACATTAGAAATCTTCTCTGTATATTCTCATTCACAATACAGCACGTAAATATGGTGATATCTAACAGACTGATTCTTTGGGATACACTTCAAATTTAAAAGTGTGACAGAGGTAGATATCTTCAGACTCCTTCCTGAACAGTCTCCTGGAAGATTCTGGTTTTTATACTTTCAATATTAGAAGTAAATTTATGACAGTTTATATTTCAATGCCAGAGAGCTTTATATAATAATAATAATAATAATAATAATAATAATAATAATAATAATAATAATAATAATAATAATCGTTATTATTATTAATGCAGAAGGCAATTCTGTTATTGACAAAGAGATGGGTTAATCTCCTTGAATTTTATTTCATCTCCTGAGTGATTTTATCAACCCAACATGACTGCTTAGCCCATACTGTCCTAAAATATCAAAACCCTTTACTGTTTCAGTTTAACTTAGAGTTCCACATTCTAATCATTTCTGACCAAAATCTTAGTTTAGCTGAAGACCAAAGCTGAAGCCCAGCCATCTGAGATTGTGGGAGTAGGCTCACTAGATAATCCTACCTCTTGCCCATGTTTTCTGCATTCAGGCTCAAGATTCAGTCACAGTTACTGCAGATTCTTTGTTCAACAACATTAAAAATGATTTAAGCTGTAGTGCAAGGAGGGTTTTATTAAACTCTTCCTACAATAACTGGTGGAAGGAGGATGCTTTTAAGAAAGGAAACAGTAAGATTTTACACTTCAGAAAGTGAAAAAAATTCAAAGCTGCTAAAATGATATACACGTACATGACTGTATGATAAATGACATTAATGTATTTTATCTTCTAATTCCTGCTCTTCAGCTGGAGTCCCAGTCATTTGATGTAAGTGTGGCCCATCAACAAAGGGACCTTAGGGGACCAGTTCTGGACAGGGAGGCGCAGAGCAGCAGCCCTGAGGCAGGGCAGCTGCTATAGGAACTATTTCCCATCAAGGGAAGGCAGAGGCAGCTTGTGGCAACAGCCTGGGAGTACAAGCATCAATAGTGCTGCAGGGAGCCAGAGTCAGCAGCTAAGTAAAGGAAGAGGGGCTGAGAAATACAAATCCAGTTGGACTTGTGCATACAAACTTGTGTATACAAAGCTGAGTTAAGTGAAGAGGCATCAGTGTGGGCAGCATTAGTTCACATGCTTTATCCTCTTTGACAAGGGTAAGGGATAAAATAAGCTTCAGAATTATGCGACATTCAGAATCCCCCTTCACATCTCACCTTGTTTATTCCTATGCTCAAATGTGTTGTGAAGTTGCCATTAAATGCCATATGAAGCATTGGACAAGTACATTCCATTGTGGTTCAAACTGCTACCACTCTGCTACTGTTTGACCTCAATTCATTGCTTCAGTTTCATTTGTTAGTCACATGGATTTTGTAAATTACCTTAAAGCAATTAACCTCTATATCAGAATAGTATGCATCTAGCAATCAGCAATGAATACTGGAATAAGAATTATATACGCATTTGGTTAATATATACTCATATACCAGGTACTGGCATAACACAAGGTCAAAGCCTCTAAACCATCAGTGATCTCAGAAAAAAAATAAAAAAATTAAAATACCGACACATATGCAAAGGTGGTATACATGTGATTTTACTGAATTCATCATCTCAGATTCAACTTAAAGAGTCAGTATAAAAATGTTCCAGCTGCAAAGCTCTGTTCTTTCTGTGTATTTGATTACAGCTTTCTTTCTTTGCAGGAAAATCCTTTATAGTGCTTCTCTTCTCCAAAAGTGATTTTAAATTTTGGTTCAGTGGCTTAGAAAAGTTTGGGCCCAGCTAGTCAGGTCTCCTCACATTCTGGATAATAGTCAAAGGACAGTACATCAGACTCAGAGTATTGTCTCTCTGAAAAAAAACCCAGAGTAAATAAAATCCACAATGAGAAATCCATATTTGTACATCTGTGCATTTGGTAAGCATAAAGCTAAACTTGCTGATTTGATACCATGGGGCATGAGTAAAATCAAAGGCTTGCCAATATTGTCTTTGCACATAACAGATTATACTAATTATCTTGTAGGGCCAATTATAAATTCTAAGTATTAACTCTTGTTCATCCCAGGTGGGAAAGATAAAACCTTTTATAAAGAAAGAAGCAAGAATAAGCAGGTTCCACAGAGGAGAAGCACTGGTTTTGTGACAATTATTATGTGCATATAGCTCTGCATCCTTGAGTGAATGTATATCCACATATAATTGAAAAAAAAATTGTTTAATGACATCATTCTATGTGTGATGGCTTTCAATAGACAAACTGTACTTGTGTATATGTCATTTTGATGTGGTACCATCAATAATGCGTGCTGCTGCAAAACCATCCCCTCAGTTGTTATTAAAACCCTAGAAATTCAACCCATCACAGCTGCAGATTCTTTTTCTTTCCCCCTTCCATACTACACTGGAAACAAAGAGACTAATAAAAATTAAATTCCCCTTACTCCAAAAAACATAGAACAGTTACCTGAACTATCACATACTCCCCTCAACTGCAGCATACTGCTGGCACTATGAGCACACACATGAGGAGACAGCAGGCACAATCTCTGGCCCAGACAGTTAGTTTTCAGCTGTACAGGGGAGTTATGAAACTCACAAAGATCTGGAGCAGCTCAACCTTTGTTTAATTGACCCTTCTAAAGACAGAAGATAAGAAGCATGACTAAGGTCCTCTCCAGGTCCTGTGTCTGCCAAAGATTTGCTTCACCTTCATTTACTATCTTGTTTCTGCTAGATTCTTCTTTTAAACCTTTAAATGTCTTTGGTCTTGAAACCTCACAAAGCTATCTAAAAGCCATTGTCTGGTCCGAGCCCTCCTTTTTAAGTGATTGACAGCAAAAAAAAAAAAAAAAAAAAAAAAAAAGAAGCCTAGTTTGGTAGGCTAGTGAAGGGGCTTGAGTGACTGCATGGGTTTCTTTGCCGCAATACCTGTGGCATGGAAGGAAGAAAGAGGAGAACAAGAAAGGCAGGAAAAGGAAATACTCAGAAGTGGAGAAAAAACAAGAGTCCTAGCAGAAAAAAAAACTGAGGAATTTTATGTGGTGCAGAAAAAGGGAATATGAATTTATAGACTTGTAATATTATGCATCTATATACTCCACATTTACCAAACTAGTCCTTTAAGCTGGCCTCACTGACCTGCCCTATGGTTCTCATTTCTCATGCTGCCTGTAGACTCTAATGTCTTTAATCAGATACACTGAGGCTGAGAGCTAAGGCTTTTAAAGGATTAGACATTCATGTAGATAATGATAGCAACCAGAGTTGCATTAGCTAAGATTAAACATTTTTTTTTCTGAGTAGACATAAACTTCATATTTTATGGAACAAGGGAAGTTCAACTGTCAGAACGAAGAAAACTTCCCAAAAGGCAAATTATTTCATAATTGTTCACTGAGGGATTCTTTTGCCTTCTTTAAAGTGTGATGCTAGGCTACATCACAGATAAAATACCACACTCCAAGGATTCATGTTTGATCCTGTATTCCAAACATGAACCAAAAGTATTTTAACTAATACTAACTTATTTCAGTACTTGATCTCTCAAAACATTATGGCTCTTCTTTTTTCCTTCCCACATTACAGCTTATTAAGGTTGTAAGATCCATTGCCTGAAGCCTATTACTATTTCATTACCTAACAGTGTTACACAGGTAGTAATAATTAAAAAGTATAGTCATAATATTAAATCTCATAGATGGTAATTCTACCCATAAACACAGACATATAATTTGAGTTTTTAAATACATTTACCAAAATAAAAAGTATTAGTAATTACTGTAGTGCATTTGAAGTGTGATTAATATACATGTTAATCATGTTTGTCATGTTAATTTTTGGAAAAAATTATAAAGCTCACCCCATTTTTCTCCTTCCTCTTATTCTTCCAGAAAACTTTTTTTTTTTTTTTGACAGCATGTCATTCTCTGTTAAGTTGTAGTTTGCTGCACTGTCCAGACTTTATACACTATGCTCATCCTTATGGCTTTTTTTTTTTTTCTCCTAATGTACTTGAACTGGACTGAACTTGAACTGTACTTGAACTGAACATGAAGTCTAGGAGAAAAGATCAGTTTTTGGATCTATAATCTGAGTTAAGCAGGGTCTCAAGAGAACTATTTATTACTGTCAAATATCTGGTATGAAGTTGTGAAATATGTGAAATATTGTGCATATGTGGTTGTGAAAACTATAATGTGGCAACGCATCACATGCATCTACCTTTGAACTGAGAACCCAGATTTCTTACAATAGGAAAAATAGTATTCTCTTCTCTTCAATGCAGGAAGAAGTATCTCTCATTGAGTAAGAATGTATTGGCTACCAGGACTATCTGAATTCTCTCTGTTTTAATGAGTTCTAAACTCAGAAAAGAAAAACTGAAATTCATACTATTTTACAATAAGAGAAATATCATAGGCTACATCAAGTCTAAAAGACCCGCTTTCAAAATTTATATGGAAATATATTCACTGATAATCCATTAAATTGGATTTATTCTATTTTCTCTTGTAACATTGAATTCAGGAAAAGAAATAGTGCTCAGATGGTTCAGTGGTATGGATGGAGCAAGTATCTGTAATAACCTTTGTAAAGAACTTTAGCTGAAAGTAATAGATGAATGGTCCACCTTCCATTGTACAGGCCTAAAAAGAGAGAGAAGTATTGGAGGTGCCCTGTAATTGAGCCTGTGCTAAGCCAGTTGCCCTGTGGATCCAAAACCTGACCCAACCCTTACACTTGTCTCAACCTCCAACTCATCACTATGAACCTCTTTAGCAACCTCATCTTTTGGCTGACCCTGGTCACTGTCCCTTGGACCTGGTCTTCTCACCCTGCTCAGGTAGCATCATCTTTGCTGGTAAGGCCACTGCCATTGCCTGCCTTGTTATTACTCTCAGCTCTTGGCACCTTGCCCTTTGAAGCAGTGTGCTCTTGCTGCTTCCTAACAACTAAACACAAAAAAATCATAAGATTGCAGCTGGAAGTGTCTGGGGCACCTGCTGAATGGGGAATTTCAGATTCCTCTTCCAACACAACTTCAACACAAAATCTGCAATCTTTAGCTGAAGAGGAAATAAAACTTAGGTTCCCATGTCATGTAATATCATATATCACAAGTCTGCAAACAAGTTCACCCTATTCCTCCTTATTTTCTGTTCAGGAAAACTTTGTGCCCTGGTGGCCAAGAAGACCAATGGGATCCTGGGGTATATTAAAAGGAGTGTGGCCAGAATATCAAGGGAGGTGATCCTCCCCCTCTTCTCTCCTGGTCAGGCCTCACCTGGATTACTTTATCCAATTCTGGGCTCCCTGGTACAAAAAGAAAGACATGTTTATAAATATCTTAAGTGTGTGTCATGGTTTTATGGTTTTTGTTATGTTGTTGATATTCCACATCATGACATCATGTGGTGTATTGGCAGTTAAAGATTTAATGCTCTTAGCTGCATTTTGAGTATTCCCGTCCAGGAATCGAACCTGGGTGGTGGCGGTGAGAATGCCGGCTCCTAACCACTAGCCCAATATTTGGTACTTATACAGCAGTACTAAAGCCGAGCAACGCCGAGGTTGTGAGTTCGAGCCTCACCTGGAGCACAGCCCTTTTTTTAACTCCCAATACACCACATGATGTCATGATGTGGAATATCAACAACACAACAAAAACCACAAAACCATGACAGTGTGGGAGTCAAAGGGACATGGCAAACCTCTTTTCAGAGGTCTGTGGGGACAGGACAAGGGGAAACAGCCATAAACCTGAGCAAAGGAAGTTCCACACCAATATGGGAAGGAACTTCTTCAAATCCTATAACCTTGTTATCATAGGAATTAGAATTGGCATACCTGATCAGCAAATTCAAAACACTTCAGTCAAATGTAAGAAACTACAAGTGAATCATCTAACCACTGTTAGCTAAAATGGAAGTCATTTCTCCTCTATCTTGGGGTTAGTCAACTAGATGTTCTTTAAAAATACTTACTAGATTTGAATGGGCAGGCAAAAAGACCAAAGCTATACTTATATTTATGGTAAGATTTATTTTAATAGGGTTTGACAATGTTGCAGGATAATGTAGACAAGCTCAGGACCAGTATTTCATTGGTTGGGCAATTTTTTTTTTCATTAAAAAAAAATGAACAGGAAACAACATAGTAATAGTCTTGAAGTATCTCCAGGGTGAGATAGCATCTGAAGAGGACTTGAGGACAGTTCACATGTTAATTTAGACATTTCAAGGGACAGATGAAAATTACTTAATGAACTTTTATTTCTGGTACACTTCACAAAACTGCGTAAGATGCCTACTGAGGTGTAAAAGAGTTCTGCAACATGTAATTTTTATTGTTGTTGTTCATTTTTGTTATTTTGTAGAGTTACCATAACAAACTACATACGTTTGAAAATGAAAACTGAAATTTTCACACAACCAGTTGGTAAAACTAACAGTGCAAAACTTCTGATTAAACAAATGCTTAGAGTTGGAAATATAAAATTGTATTCGTCAAAATTAAAATTTCTAAGATCTTCTAGAATTATTTTTTGTGACAATGATGAAGGGTAATAATACTGTTAGAAACTGCAAGACGATATTTTTGGTAGTTATAATTTTATTATGCAAGTTGAGGCTTTGTCTGTTAAGCATACTTAGTACTAGCTTGGCTATTGCATTAAATAGAAAAGTTTCTTATTCAATTATGTTGCAATGTAAAACCCCACTTTCTTCTGCCAGAAGCTTTCTCGTCCTGCAGGGCATATGCTTTGAAACAGAACTACCTAGATATTTTTGTTCACAATGGGAAAAAGAGGTTTTAAGAAACAAAGGTTTTGTTTACAAAAGAAAAATAGAAGGATCTCTTTCCACATATACACTTTCAAGGCTATGGGAACTCGGCAATCCTTGGATAAGTTCAGATGAGTTTTGTCTTTGCATATTATCCCTGATACATTTTCTTTCCTTGTAGCCTACAATCTGCATTCCCAGGCCAGCCACGTGTATGAGGTTTTCTTCAACTACTAATGCTAGGCTTCTAATATGAAGAAGATTGGTACAGAGTAGAGAGGTGCTTAAGCACACTGAGTTTTGCTGAACATCAGTTTGCTTTGGAGCAAAAGGCTAGGCTTGAGGTTCGAAGAGATTACATACAATCAATCTCAAATTAAGGCCATAAGGGTACTAGGCAGCAAGCTGGAAGAAAGATTGGCAGGCTGAATGAAAGAGGGAATTAAATCAGCTTCTCAGTAAAAGTGAATTGCTACTTTGTGTTGAATAGTTAAGTAATAGAGAAGTGTGAAGGAAAATGAGAAAAAGGTGAGCCCAGAGTTCAAAGATCATCCAAAGCCAGGATCCTTATTTCTCCCTGGTGATAGAAATACATTGTTTCCAGTAAGTAGAGACTTCAGGCTCCTACCAGCCAGGAGCGTGGTCAAAATTGGGAAACAAAAGTTGACTTTTCACATATCTCTGCCAGAGACAGCTTTCACAAAGAATTGACTTCCCAAGATGACTAGAGAAAGGAAGTCTACGAACTGTAAAGAACAGCATCAAATTCTCAGGCAAAAATAATTTTCATCTTTTCCTGCTCTGTACCATGCAGTATCCTAGGGTTTCCCTCTGAAAAAAAAAGAATAGCTTCTCTTTCACAATCTTCCCACCAAAATATTTTTACTGTGTAGAATATTTTTCTGATTACATTTCTCACTTTCATAGTGATCACAACAATTATAAACAGAGCAGATTCTATTGCCACTTCTCTCTTTCTCTTTTCTTTTGTGGGGGAATCTAACCTGTTATTCAAATGCAGCAAAAAATGCAAACCAGTACCAAACCAAATTACAGGGGACTCTGATATGTATTGGGAATTATGTTTGGGATTTCAAATTAATCTAAAACTTTTCGCAAATCTTTTCATGTTTATCCATTGATTTGGTATACAGAACTTTAAAGAATTATTTGCAGTGAGCTGCATGCAATACAGTATACTCCTGGAGTCCATTGATGATTTCTGTTTCTTCATTGATGATTTCTGTTTCTCCATTGATGATTTCTGTTGTCTTCCACTTTCTGTTTTAGGTATTAGACAGACTGACCAGAGGTGAAGTATTGCTGGATATGATGCTCACAAATGCAGAGAAGATCATTAAAGGTATTAAGATTGGAGACAGTCTGGGCCGCAGCTACCATACCCTTGTGAAATTCATTATCTTTAGGAATGTGGGCCTGGCAAATACCTTGAACTTCAATAGAGTGATTTTCAGGTTGTTTAAGAAATTTTTGGATTAAATCTCCTGGGAAGAAATCCCTAGATATAAAGGACTGGAACAAAGCTGGCTACTCTTTAAGGATGCCTTTCTGAGAGTGCAAGAGATCTCCATCCCTTAGAATTAAAAAGCAGGCGGGGAGGAGGAAACTGACATGGTTTAGAAATGATCTTCTGGTCAGTATGAGGGAAAAGAGGGCATGTACAGGCAGTGGAAGTAAGGGCATGTCACCTGAGAAGAATACAAGCATGCTGTCTGGACTTGCCAAGGTGAGATTAGGAAGGCCAAGGCACACTGTAGAACTGAACTCAAAACTGCACTGCAAAGTACAGAGAGTTCTTATGAAAGTACATGGATACTAGGATAACCTTAAAACTGAAGTGATGTAACTGAAGACAAAAGCATCAAACCACAGTCCATGACTTTTCAAGCAAAATTTGAAAGAGAAACTTCAAAAAATATTATATATACAGATTAAAAAATACAAGGCCATTTTATGGTTAGTTTTAAATCTGGAAGTGTCTGCTCTGAGTAAGCTGAATTTATGGGGCTAAACTTGTGCTAAACTCAGGGTGTTATAATTAGTTTTTCAAATTTACCCTGTGTGTGTATGATTGCTACATGTTTCTTCGTAAAAAATGTGTACACTTATTCATAAACAAAACAAACAATAGAAAATGAGATAGTCCTCTTTTTCTTGTACTGGAGAAAAGTAGACTGACTGAGAAAAACATCAAAGCTGACTACTTAAATATTTATTAAAACACTTGGGCCTTTTAATTTCCCTCTTCCATTTCACAAGACCAACATTTTTCTGTCTAGAAAGAAAGACCAAACTGATTTGTGCTTGTACCTGTGCTAGCCAAAATACATAACAAACTAAGATAACTGCTGTTTAAAGGAGATTAGGATAATTAATTTCAAACTTACTTAATGTAAGGAATTTTGCTGATAAAATTCTGAATCTTTGTCTTTTGAGCCATCTGTCTCTGAATCTGTGTGTACTAGCAGGTTATTAGGACTGTTCTGTGAGTTTTCTTACCCTTTAAGGAAATCTCTCTGCGAGGAACATATAGTATCTAATTATCTTTCACCTAACTTACATGCCATTGCATCCAAAAAAGAAGAATTGGGAAAAAAAAGTAGAAGTCAAGTCACAATAGTTACATGATGCGAAGGATTCAGCTTTTTGTGTTACCCATTTGTTCCCATTTAGTGTATAACACATGACAATGTTCACAAGGTATTGTGTGCTGTGTGATGATCATGAGACATGAAAGCCTGCTAGGAACACAACACCACCACATAACCTATGTGTAACTATATTTTTATGTTTTTCTTGACAGGTTAGGTGGAAGATATTTTTCCTACCTCCCTTTTCTTTTACCGGTAATTTCTCTTTAAATGCTTAGATCATTTATAGTCTGATCCAAGTGCTGCTGTCATCCCTAGTTCCAGTTCTGCTCACTTATTTATCTTTTTTACATATATCTCTCCTTTATTCGCATATATTCTTAACTTTCCTCATTTTCCTGCTCTCACCGCGCAGGAAAAGCCTTAAGAACAAAACTGACAATTTGTATCTCATTTTGGTCCAAACATCGTTGCCAATAGGTTCTTCTAGTAGCAAGCAAAGGTTGCGTTTACTCCTTTTTGCTGCCTTCTCCTTGTGTCTGGAGCACTAGCATGGCTTGAACATAGGGGACATAAAGAGCAGATATGTTTTATATGGGGAAAATCCTAATTGAATTCAGCTGTGAGTGTCCATTGACTCTCTGATGCGATGGGCTTGTTTTCACAATGGTAGGAAAAGACACTTTTCCAGCCATATCTGATTCAAAACTTTTATACAATAGAAATGGCAAAGATGCATGAGAAAAAAGTTTTCAGATTACATTACTACTTTATGCCTAGTCAAATCAATATTTCTTTTCCCTGTGGTGCCTGGAAGAAAAAAGATGAGTCATTTTAGCACATGAGAATGACTTTTCACATTGTTTCCCCTTCAGAGATCTTTGTCTTTACCTACTGAATGTTTCAAATCAAATACATCAAGTACAGTAGATGTACAAACAAATGAAAACAGATTCTTGCAAAAGCATGTTGAGAAGTCACCTTGAAAGTAATCATAGAATCCATAGAGTGGCTTAGGCTGGGGAGGACCTTAAGGATCATCTAGTTCCAACACTATTGCTACAGACAGGGTTGCCAGCCACTCAATCAGGCTGCCCTGGTCCCATCCAGCCTGGACTTGAGCACCTCTAGAGAGGGGATTTACACAACCTCTCTGGGCAAAAAGTTACAGCACCTCACCACTCTCTGAGTAAAAATGTTCTCCCTAACATCTAACCTAATTCTCCCCTCTTCCAATGTAAAGCCATCCACCTTTGTCATATCACTATCAGACTGTGTAAAAAGTTGGTCCCCCTCCTGTTTGTTAGCTCTCTTCAAGTATTGGAAGATCGCAATGAGGTCTCCCCACAGACTTCTTTTCTCCAGGCTTAGTGAGCTCAACTCTTTCAACCTTTCTTCATAGAAGTGCTCCAGCACTTTGACCATCTCTGTGGACCTTTGCAGGACCCACTCCAACAGTTCCACATCTTTCTTACACTGAGGGCCCCAGGCTTGGACACAGTTCTCCAGATGGGGCCTCACAAGGCAGAACAGAGGGGCACAGACAATCCTTTGTCCTACTGGCTATCCTTTTGACTCAGCCCAGGTTATAATTGGCCTTCTATGCTGCATTGCTGGTTTATGTCCAGGTTTTGTTCCATCAGGACCCCCAAGTCCTTCTCAGTGATTTCTCCTAGTCTACATTCATATCTAGGATTGCCTCAACACGAATGCAACACTTTGCACTTGATCATGTTAAACCATATTAGGTTCTTGTGTGCTCACTTTTAGAGCCTTTTGAAGCCTGTCCAAGTCCCTGTATATGGCAACTCTCCTTTCTGCTGTGATAACTGCACCACTCAGCTTGGTGTTACCAGGAAACTTGCTGAGAGTGCACTCAGTCCCATTGTTCATGTTGCTGATAAGGATGTTAAAGAGCACCAATCCAAAAAGATCCCTTGACGAGATCACTTTTACTGTCCTCCACCTGGACATAGAGCTATTGGCCACAATCCTCTGGCTGTGACTTTCCAACCAATTCTATATCCACTTAATAGTCCAGCCTTCAAATCCTTATCTCTCCAAATCCATAAATGCTTCTTTCGTCATGTTTGGTATCCTATATGTGCAGAGAATTTCCATGTAGAAAACAACTTTGACCATCTGCCCTGATCTCCTTCTTGAATTGATCATCACTCTGCCAGTTATGTACCTTATGTATATCTTAAAATACTCACTTTACACCAGTAAGTGTACACCAATAAGTGTCACAGACCACACTGTAAAGGTTTACATATTGATACAGAGATTGATAAAGATTGGCAGACTTAAGCACTTTCATTATAGTACTCCTTATTTCAGTCACAAGCCTTTAACATTTTTTTTTGTCCACTTGTCCAGCGCAAATTATTGAGTCTGAACAATTTTCTTTAGATTTCTCTATTCATGAATATGAAGGAATCTGAAATTGTCAGTTTCTTCACTTCTAGTGAAAATGATTTGCCATTCATGTTCAGAAGCCCACTGAAGAAGCCTTTCGCATGGAAAAAAACTATATATATATATATACATATATAGTTTTGTTGAGTTAATAACAGCTACTTAACAGAATAGCTGAAATAGAACTAATATTAAATTTTAAACTATTGTCCTTCCACAATATTTGTTCTTAAGAATAAAAAAAATCCCTTCATCTCTGTTTACATATCCTTCAAAAGCAGAAAGTTATCTAATAGGAAAGCACATTTTTGCAAGAAACTTTATTGTCTGAACAATATCCTCAGTTCCTTTTATTGGAATAAGCAGTTAACTACTGTTTTATTCAATTTTATCACACTATTTCACTTTTTTGTTTTAATCATTTTCACTTTCATAGATAATATGAAGAATGAAGAAAAACAAAATAAAATTATCTTATTTCTGCGCTGATTAGATGTCTTTTTCTATCCTTTTAACTTCCTCTATAATTGACCAATAATTGTTCAATGAAATATGAAATAGGCATCATGATATCTATTGGTGCCCCACACAGAAATCTTTAAGATGAAGCTTCTCTGGTTGTGTTGCAGAGTCCTCTGATATCAGAAGTAAAAGTTCTATTAATTTTGGTGGGGGCAGAACTAATCCCAAGCTCAGTGACTTGCATGAGAATACTATCAAGATTATACCACAACACTGCTACCTTGTGGTATGACAGAGAGCAAAATCATTATTGCTTTTGTGACATGACTCGGATTCCAATAACAGGGATGCTATACGTCACAAAGTGCTAACATCTCAACTTGGACTTAAACGTACAGCTCCCTTCACATTGTAAGTTTTTGCATGACAATTAGTGGAAAGCTGCTCCGGTTAAAACTACAAAGTTTTAAAGGATGATGCCAGATTACTTTTCCATTAAGGATTCAATTCATTCTTAGAGATGCTAATTATCTGGCAAAATTTTGTAATGCTGATGTCAGGGAAATGGATATAGTTTTCCATTAATAACCTGAACGGGTTTGGAACTAGTTTGTATATCACAGATAAAAATACCCTTCTCAACTCCACTATATTTATGTCTCATTAGTTTATGGCCCTAAAGCCCTCCAGGGATTGTCACTCACAAATTCACCTAGTGTTTATGAGGTCTAGATTTTGCATTTGGATCTCTAATTTAGCCAACAGATATGGAAAATCATATAGATAGAAAACTCCCTAGTGACTACAAAGCTGTAGGTTTTAATAGAGAGGGCAGAAATAGTAAAAGCATAATGTTTAATATAAGCATAATGCTTAGCACATTAATGGTAAGCTAAGTGTATCACCTAGGAGGAAAGACATTTGCTGTATTTCAGATAAATATATTACTATGCCTTCCAGAACTGTTGGCTTCTAATGATAGACAGTTTAATATGGTTGTGTGTTAATGTCATCCAGTTTCTGTGGAAGAAGGTTTATTAATGAAGTTTTTTCTACACAAGCATAAGCAATTGAGGATCAGCTGTTTTCTGAAACAGTAGCTCTAAACCTTGGGGACCTGTGGGCCAGAGTTCTCATAGGCTGCCACATGCTCTATTCATACTCTGTGTTTAGGGGCTGGAACTAAATGATATTTAAGGTCCCTTCCAATCCAAGCCATTCTATTATTCTATGATTTACAAACACTGTAAAAACAGCCCTATCATAAACACATAACAATGTCAGGGTTCAACAACACAGCTCCCAAAATTACAGCATGCGTAGTGCAGTAAAAATACTGTATCGTTAGTATTCTACGAAGCTTATGTTAAATGTACATGGAATTAGCCTTTTTTCAGTTTTCTACATCATTACTCATGCTGTAGTTGACAGATACTAAGACACAGAGAATTAATCATCTTCTTAACTGTTATATTGGGCACGTTGCCTCAAAACAACTACTAAGTCACCTGTTAAGCAAAAAATACAATTTTTTTTCCATCCAAAAGAGAGCTGTGGCTTAAAAGAATACAAATGAATAAAGTAAAGGTCTGAAAAACTGGATGGGAAATATGGACTTTTTCTGAAAGTAAAGATTTAGGGAAGAATATGAAGATATGGAATATCTACCTAACAAGACTTTCTAAAAAGATGGGCTGTCTAGAGCAGTATCATAACACTGAAAGCTAAATGAAAATTTCCAACAGTCTCCACAATGCTGAAATTTGACTAAACAAATAACACGCTACTCATGCCTATTTTGGCATTAACTGCATATATTATTTTTCTGTATGAAAATAATATTTAAACTAGAAGGCTTCAGAGATTATGTTTTCTTTTTTAACTGATTGTTATAAATTTTCTTTTACCCCCAAAGATATAATTGAATATATATCTCCTGGATGAGTAAAACTCTTTTTTTTTTTTTTTTTATCAGGGATTCCAATTTTACTGGAATTGTTCTATTCACCTAGGAATGTTGAGGTGAAAATGATATGCCCAGTAAATAGCAATGTATCACTTACACTCATAGTTCAGCTCTGTGAACAAGAAGACAGATACTCGCATTATTGTTCTGCCTGCTCTGTGGTAAGATGAATTCAAATATAATGTTACTGTCCTGATAAATATATTTTGAGTTACATAACATGCATAATATACACATCTGTACCATAATTCTTTGAAACTAATACTGAAGCTAGTAGATTAGGCATTTTATAAAAGTAATATTTGTAATAAAACTTGCTGGCACAGGCAACCTAAGAACAGATGGGATTTTGTAGAGACCATATAACAATGATTCATTGCAGTTAGTACATGCAGATCCCTCAGATCTTCCTTCAGTTTAGTTCTTTCTTTGGTTTAAACAATGATTACCTGGCAACATAATTATTTAAACAGCCAAGCAAAAGCAATGTCAGCCATCTGCTAAATGATTAGCAGATATAAGCAAGCTTTATCTTTCGAAAGCAGATTCTTTCCTGCAATGCCTCTTACTGATGTGAAATTAAATACCCGTAGTTAAAATGTTTCACTTGATATGCTCTCTATTGTGAAGTTGGCAAGTGATCCTTGACTGATAAAACACATTTCGGAAATGTATCAGTGGGGAAGAGATGGAGACGATTTGATGATTAAAATGCTGAACTGAGCTTGAGTCTGGGAGAGGCATTGACAACCCCCTGTGTACCTGTGAGCAGCATCTCACTCTATCTTGGCTGCTCTGATGTGGAATCAAGGCCCATGCTGCTCTATGTCACAGACGTACAGTAAAGAAAAAAATCATGAATAATTGACAGATGCTTTAAACTTCAATAAATTGTACTTTGCAGTGTTGATCCAACTGTACCTCCTGATGCAAATAAATAGATCAATTCCCATTAATTAACTGCAATTACTTTTATAGATAGGAACAGTAGGAGCCATATTTCAAACTATGGCATCAAGCAAGAGTCCACTCACCCTACATCCAAACCACTCCATTCCTGGGTTTAGCTTTTGGCTGCTGAAATAGGAAAGATTTCAATTGAGCCTCATCTTCATCTACAAGTTGTCAGGGACACTTTTCCAGAACCTCTCATCATAAGCAGCCTGCAAAAGATGCTGCCTGGTAGATAAAACCATAAGCAAACAGAAGCAAGGAGTACTCAGGGCATCTGCTATATAACCAGTGCAGCCCTTGATTTACACTGCTTCTATATTTATTAGTTTTCAACTCAATCATACTGGTGGTTCCCCAGTGCAATTTACCCATCTCCAAATATCTAAATAAGTCACTTATGCAAAACAAACTATGACTAGAAGGAAAATATGAATTATTTGTTCTTCTTCTAAAGGAAAGAGAAGACTCTAAAAGTGGGGGTTCTGCAGATGCTTATTTCTCTTAAGCATATTTGTATACTGCCTCTGCTGGGGCAATGTTCATGGCATCTGTTGACAGCGTGAAAGCTTTCATAATTATTTTTCTCTAGATTAAATACTGCAAAATTCTATCCCCACTTCATTTTTACAAGCCAGTTTAACAACAAGTTTGAATTTATTAAACAGTTCTTCAAGACTAAGCTTGTTTTATGCATGAAAATAAACAGTGACTGGTATGAATACCAGTTCCGATTTTTCAGATTTTATACACAAGGCATTAATCAAACCAAATTAAAAGGATTAAACTGGTTTATTAATCCTGTTTTTTTAGATGTAGAGGAAAAAGGAATCTTAAATTCCTGCTGTTACCCCTTCCTGTTTCTGCTGTCTTCCACATGTCTTATTATGCTTATCTCATTGTATGAGCATACCCCTGAATTAAATGGGAAATCAATTACAGACAAGAGATTTTATCTTAAGATACAAGGAATGTTTGTGACTTTTCTGTGGTAGCAACATGTATAAGGAGGAAGATATCTACCTGGAGTCAAATGCAAGAGACATCATAGAATCATAGAATATCCTGAAATGAAAGGGACCCATAAAGACTGTCAAGTCCAACACCTGTCTCCACACAGGACCACACATCAGAGCAATGCACTTTTATGGCCTCTGAAACTGCTATGTCTCCTTAATATTGCTTATAAATTCTCTCTATTACACTGTTTTATTCTCTGTTGTCTTTGAACATATTTTTTGTCTACACTGAAGTCTCATTCTAATAAACCTCATTTATAAAAGGTGAAATCAGAAAAAGTGGGATTTTCCCAAAATGTAACAGCGTCATCTTTGAAACTATTGCACAGCTTCAAAAATATTTATTTCAACATCTCCAAGAGTTCCATCAAAATAACGTGTAATTACTTGAATTCCTTATTGCACACAGTGATTGTATATTTAAATCACTACCTTGTAAATTTATGTTTTGTTTTTTGGCATGGACTTTGTTATCTATCTTCCTATAAGGCATTTCCATGGGGACAGTCCAGCTGTACATTCTTATTTGTAGGAGCACTACATTCTAACTTAGCAGAAGATAACCAGAAGTCTATATCAAACCTCTTAATCAAATAGTAAAAATATAAATTTCTTAAGTGTTAAAAAATATGCATAATTGCTTTTTATCAATTGCCATTTTCTTTCCAGACTGAGAATATAAAAAGTAGTGTACACAGAATTTACTTTTTATTCATAAAATAAAATCTGCAGAAACAAAGACTCTGCTTGCAGAGAAATGTCTCTTTTGTAGTGATAAACTTTAAAAAACCTTTGTTCAGTCTGCTTTGAGTACTTTTAGTAGTAAGCCTTTGTATTTACTAATAGGAAAATTTCCATACAAAAGCACCAGTAGAGCTGATCATAGCCCAACACAGATTAAAAGCTTTACATTCAAGCATTTCAGGGTATAATATCAATTTTTTAAAAACTGCCTTTATATTTGGATTTGATAACAATGACAGTATTTCTTGTTCTCTTGTGCTTCAAGAACCTGATGAGGCATTTTGGCTTGCTGATTTGGACAATCCCTGTGTGCTGAGCAGAATCCAACCTTGCAGAGGAATACTGGAATTTCTACATTCCTTTCAGACACTGAGTTTTATGTTCTCTCCAGTAGCAATTGCAAACCTTTCACTCTATTCAGCTAATGGAGATGTGTTCTTTGCTGTATGTAACGGCTGAGTTTAGAAACTAATATGAAATTTCAGTTTCTGAGGATATATGTTACAATTTCTGGCAGAATAGTCAGCAGTAGAAAAAATATACCATCCTATTTCAAAAAATTATGTGTGTGGTACATAAAAGTCCATTAGAATGTTTGATTCTTCCTTTTCTCCTTTTGACAGATGCAATTTTCATCGCTAAAATGATCCCCTGAAGAAAAGAGATGGAGATGAATCCAGTGATTCAAGAAGGTTTAGGAAATGTCTTGTGCAAAGGGAGTAATTCATATAGATGGGTCCTTAAGGAGAAATCTTAAAAAATAT
This sequence comes from Cyrtonyx montezumae, assembly GCF_038088225.1. Taxonomy (NCBI): domain Eukaryota; kingdom Metazoa; phylum Chordata; class Aves; order Galliformes; family Odontophoridae; genus Cyrtonyx; species Cyrtonyx montezumae. Next base: position 20,550,230 of record NW_027071936.1, on the reverse strand, counting down.
CCATATGTTTAGAAAGACATTATAAACACCTGTTATAATCAAAGTTGGAGACATAGGAATTTTTTTGAAGTTACAGCTTGTGTTATTACCAAGAGAATTCCAGATCATTTCAGGTGACTCCTCATTGACACATTTATAGCATGCACTCTGCACCAGGCCATTTGGGTAGGGAGATTTCTTTCTCAGTTAAAAGAAAAAGTCTGAACTTCACAGAAGGGAAAGCAAGTGCACTTGAGCTTGTGCTTTCTTTCCTCTCAACATCTTCATATGTAAACTTACTCAAAGCTCTATGAAGTGCTAAGACACTCTAGATCAATCTCCTTGTGAATATACATGTACTAGTTTACTTATGTAAAAGCACACAATAGCTGAGATACACAAATTAGATACTTGCACGAAAACTATCATACAGGTGTAGCTTAACTCTCACTTATCAGTAACTGAATAATTTAAGTACCTTTTGTTCCAAGTCATATGAGTTAATCTCTGACTTTAGTGAAATCTTATGGAATTTCACCAAAAATTGACTTCATCTAAGTAAAAGAAGACCACTGAATTACACAATGTATCCATCTCACTATCTTTCCTAAAATTATTTTACATCAGGATATTTAATGACAGTTTTTAAGCAGAAAATGAAATAAGAGATGAATTATACATCTGAAAAACAAGTGAATAGTTCAGATAGACAAGGTTGAACCTACAGCAGTTCTTCAGCACACTATTATTTTATCTTTTATTTTTATCTTATTCTTATTCTTTCAAGGAATTATGTTGTCTGTGAAGTAGACAGCATTCCTAACATTTTAATTTTTCAAAAAACAGCTAAGACAATCATCTGGTGAATCATCTGGAAACTAATTAGGTGTGGCTGACCTTGGTTTGGAGGATGAGAGCTGTATTGACTGAATAACCACTTGGTGCCCCTACTTGTTCAATTTTTCTATGATCTATATGGGAAAAGTTGAGAAGCAAACTTTAAGCGACTGCTTGCAGTCATAATGCTACTTCTCTACATCTTCTGAAAAGCAGCTGTTCTAGTATCTGAATTACCATCATAAGGCACATGTTTTCAAGAAAATGTAATAAAATAGTCATCAAAAGTCACCCATAATACAAAGGTTTTCTCTGGGAAAACCTGTTCCCATTACTTAAGATATATTACTCTTTAGTGCGGGTATATTAAGGTGTTTATATTCATTGAATGTGAAATCTGTTTCTAATTCTTTGCCCAAAATACATTAAAAGAATGCTAAGTTTGCAAATTCAACTTTAACTCTGCTTTCTTGACTATTTGCACATAAATATAGAGTGAACTTTGAATAGCTTATAAAGTGGCATTATTCTATTTTCCACAGAGCTGCTCAAGCAGGTTCTCCAGTCAACTGCTGTTGCACCTCTTATTATTATGTTCCATGTAGAGTAGAACAAAGTGAGAAATAAATTACATCTTGAAATGTTTTGATGACTATTCACATTTAACAGTTTACTTCCCTGAATATCCTATTCTATTTAAATAAAATTTTAGTAATAAAATTAATCCTGATAGACAACCTGTTTTCTTAACCAAAACCACAATTTAACAGTGAGTAGTGGTCTTTGTGGACCGAAAGAGATTGCCTGAAAAGTACTACTAATAGTGAAAGATATCCAGGTGCTGAAGCTAACATCAATTTCTTTATCAGCTGCTCCATTGTTGTAGGTAGCCAGTCTGCTCAAAGATGACATAAAATTCCAGCAAAAGGCAAGAAGCTTTAAATTTGCGACCTCATGGAATTTAGAGTCTGTTTGATATACGAACAACATTCAGCACACATTAGATTGTGAGCAAATTGGGTCTCTAATTGTAAGCTTTTTCCTTCTTCCACAACTAGCAACTATCTGAGCAGGTGTCACAAAAAGAAAGTTAGAAAGCATGATCTTGTCATACATGGAATACAGGGAGGAGGAGAACAGGGAAGGAGAAAGGGAGGTGCTATTATTCACCTTACTGTGCAATAAAACTTTCTACTGTACAGAGTATAAGGAATCACTTAAAATATTTTCATTGATAAATAGGTCAAAATAAAATGTTTCACTTTGTCAATAGGGAATGCAAGTATACTGCTGGTTCAGATGTAGTAACCAGTTTGTGTTACAGAGACCATAAAACCAACAAGAGTCTCCTCTGGTTTGAATGAACTCCACAAAGACTTGATCTTTAATAATCCATTATAGCTACTGGCTATTCTAGTAACAAAAAAAAAAAAAAAAAAGAAAGAAAGAAAAAGAAAACAATGAATAGAGGTCATTTCTAATAAATTAATTGAAATCTGAGCATTGAACAATGAAAAGAATTGCCCAGAAATCTTCTCCAATTCATAGGATTTTTCAGTATTATCTTGCATGTTAGTAAGACACAGGCAAACAGTGCCCCACAGTCTGTCTTCCACAGCATTTGATAGTTTCAGACTTTTGTTCACTGCAAGGAACATGAAGCTCTCAACATGTCCTTGAGTAGGTTGAAATGCTTAGATTTTGTTACCAGTATTATTTAATATCAGACAAAAACAGCAAAGCAGAGGTCTCTTGGCAGACATTTGCTTTATTCTGCCCACCTCTCTTAATTTTCATTATAGCTTCAGTTAAATGCACATTTACAAAATAATTCCTTTGATTTTATGTCTGAAATATAACTTCTGGTATTTTACAAAACTACAAAAAGCACTGAACTTCTCAGTGAAGTTTATTATTTCACATGTACCAGTTTTCTCTTCCAACTTCTATCTGTGGTGGACTATAAAAATTAACCTGCAAAAACCGTGTCCACTATGAAAAGTATTTCTCTTAATTTGAACTAGCAATAATCCAAACTATTGTTAACTGCGATTAAGTGAAATGTCACTGGGGTTAACAAACACTTTAATTCTTGGGTAAATAAATGGCATTCCAAAAGCATTTCCAAAAAAATGATAATATGTTAGGAAAAATGTTGAAATTGAAAATAAGTTCTTGGGTGTTGAAGTGTTTCTGGGTCCAATTTACAATGTAAATTTTAATTATATTAAAATTTTTAGTTACTGAAATTAGACACTGTGGAGTACTGCATGATAATGAAAGCAATAGGCTTTATTTTATACATGGTGAATTAAATTAACTCTTTTTTCTGTGTTCAGTAATGGATAGCTTCATGATAATCTTAAGTGGCAATGATGAAGTAATGTTGAAGCAGTGTGATGCAGCTGACATACCCAAGGGACAGGATGCCTTTCAGAGAGACCTAGACAGGATGAATGGTGGGCTCAGGAGAACCTCATGAGGTTTAACAAAGCCAAGTGCAAGGTCTTGCACATGAGTAGTGGCAACTTCTGCTATCAGTACAAGCTGGGGAATGTAAGGATAGAGCACATTCCTGCCCAAAAGGACCTGGGTGTACCAGTGGATGCTAGGCATGAGACAGCAATGTGCCCTTTCATCCCAGAAAGCCAATTGTACCCTGGATTTCATCAAAAGAAGTGTGGCCAGTAGGTCAAGGGAAGTGATCCTGTCCCTCTGCTCTGTGCTGTGATACCTCACAGAGCACTGCATCCAGATGTGGAGTCCTTTAGACCTGTTGGAGCATGTCCAGAGGAGGGCCACAAAAAAGACCCAAAGTAACATTTCTCCTATGAGGACAGGCTGAGAGAGATGTGCAGCCCAGAGAAGAGAAGGTTCTGGGGAGATCGGAGGGTGGCCTTTCAGTATCTAAAAGGAGGCTGTAAGAAGGAAGAGGACGGACTCTTTACCATGGTCTGTTAAGACAAGGGTGTTCAAACTAAAAGAGGGGAGATTTTGATTGGACATAAGGAAATGCTGTTTACAATAAAGGTGGTTAAGCAAGGGCACAGGTTGCCCAGAAGGGTGATGGTTGCCCCATCCCTGGAGACATTCAAGGTCTGGTTAGACCAGGCTCTGAGCAATATGATGGAGCTGTAGGCGTCCCTCTTCATTGTAGGGGGCTTGAACTAAATGGCCTTTAAGAGTCTCTTCCAACTAAATCAGTTCTATGATTCTATGAAGAAGTAATTGAACAGTAAAAGTTCCTATGCTTGTTCTGCTTCCAATTCCAAAATAAATTTTCTTCCTAGATTAAGAGAAAGTTTTTCCAAGAGCCTGAATTGTCACCTTGTAATTTTTGGTGATGTTTTTCCTTAGAGGCCACCTGAAAAGTTTTGCTCTTGAAAAGGTAACCAAGTCAATGTATTTCTTATTAAAAAGATAAAAAAATCGATTGTGCTCTCTAGGACTTTAGGTATCGGTGCTTTTCTGTGTCATGTAAAAGGCTCTTGTGGAAATTCTAATCCAGCTTGTACAATATCACATACAAATAGTGTATAATCTATCATTTTCTGCCAAAGGTTATTTTGATTCTACTAAATGATGTCAGTAGTCTTTTAAACATTTCTGGATATATTCTGCCACAAAGTGTAAGAGATAGCTATAGATAAGCTTAAAAGTAGCACATAAAGGAAATGGAAAAAATACATTACATTCTGTTGTATGATTTTGAGAATAATGGGAAAAACTAAAAGCTGTAACTATGCTTATGTTTTTCACAGAGCAACAGGGAATGGCAAGAAGTCACACAACCTCACTGGAGATTAAGAATAAATGTGTCAAAATGGGGAGAAAGGCAAAGACAAAATAATTTTGAAAGGGAAAACACTCTAGATAACAATCATAGTAAAATCAGACAACTGTGAAGCCCCATTTCAGGTGTTAGAATAGCTGAAAACAGCTATTGTTGTACCTGTAATAAAGGCATTTCCACATATAGCCTCTTGATTCTTAATGGAGATTATTAGGATGATAGATGGAGGGAGGGAAAGAGTAGAAGGCTACCTGTCCTTCAGCTACCTGGCCTTTAACAAGCCACTGGTTTTTCAGTGCATTGATAATCAGAATGGCATTGCAGGGGCATTTTCCCAGCACAACAGAGTGGTCTCCTCAAGAAAAAAGAAGTAATCAGATTTCACTTGGTAGCCCAAGTCCTTTCCTGTTCCTCCAAGCCACTGGTCTTTGTAGAACAATCTGATACAGTACAAATGCACATTCCATCTGTCAAGTGAATGTGGTTTATCTGCAGAAAGACTTTTCCAAATGTTATCTCATGATAATGAAGTGTAAACCTCCAAGCAAAAGAGTAGTTTGTTTTTTATGGAATAGAATCTTAGCTGGCTCTGTTTTTCCAGGTAAGAAGAAGGAAACCCATTTCAGTCATATTTAAGAAGATCAGAGATGAGGATAGAAGTGAAGCAGATTGACCAGTAGTATAATGAAGATAATATGTCTTCACTAAAATCAGACCAGGATATTGTTTAAACACATGAGGAGGACAGATGTTCTGTTGTGTTGGAACTAAGTATCAAAGTGTTTCATCTTTTATTTACATACCTAATAATTGAACAAAATACAGTGTTCACAAAGCAAAATCACAAAGCAACCCACTTGGTGCAGTGTACATGGAGCAAATCAGATAGCCATCTATCTATAGTTCCTACACCAAGAAAGGTTTTTTTTAGACAGACAGATAAAATACTACACATTCTTCAGAATTATATCATATTTTTAAAATACTGAATATAAAATACTCCTCTATTCATTTATGTATTTAAAGTACATATCTCCTTTGTATACGTATATCAGGTTACACATATAAGTAAATAAATACAGCTCTGTATGTGTATGTATAAATATGACAATAGCACATATCAATAAAATATATATCAACTTTATTCTATATTCATATATATGTGTATATATATATATTTCAATCTTCTGGATATAAACAGCATTTCCTTACTATTTCTTCTTACCCTAAGCTATTGATATTCTGCCCTGATTTAAAATCTAGTTTAATTTAATCAGTTACAAGTGGCAGCAGTTGGAGAATTTGAGAACTGATTCATTTTTTCCCTTAATAAGGGATCTGCTCACGATGAATACAAAGAGCAGTCAAAAGCATTAAATTAGAGAAATATACATGCAAACTATGTAAAATTTTAAATGATGGATCAAAGTTATTTCAAATCATTGATCTGCATCCAGATATTGTTCTGAATAGAAATGATTTAATGCAATGTTCAACCTGAGACTTAAAAATACTAGTGCATTCATGATCACCATCATATAGCAAATCGCTCATAAAACAAGATGTGATCATAAATAACAGGAAAATATAACAAATCTTGCTGTATAAAATATATTTTATTCATAATATACAGAAATATGCATTTGTATGCTGAAATATTCTAGTAGATTGTATACACTGAAACATTCTAACACATTTATGATAAAAATTATTCAGCATACAGTGTACACATCATGTGGGTAAATGTATTCAAGCTGTTTACAAAAATTTCAGATTGATTTAGGCCATTGCAGTTTTCCAAGGAGAATGTCTTCATTTAAATATATATAAATATATGTGAATACTAGATTGCAAAACTGAATTATTCAATCAGATTTAATATCTAGAGACAAATTCAGAGCTCTCTAAATGTTCTATATTATCAACTGACTGCTGACTATTAATGCCATCCAAGACGCAGTTTTGTTTTTGAAGTTAAATCATTTGTTAAACTTATGAGTATTATTTTTTTTTCATGAAATTCCTTTTTATACAATCTATCATGAAAAAAGATCCTTATAATACAACATATTTTAAAGGAAAGAAATCATTTTAACAACTTCACAGATGGTTGTAAGGAGATTTACAAATAAGACAAATAAACATGTGGAGTATTTGCTTCCATTTTGCCTTTTTCCTGTAGAGTTCCAGAACCAAAGATTTGAGTGATATAAAGCAAATTCACATCCATAGCATTATTCAGAAATCTGAAAGTGATATGGAGAAATAAAACATTAAATTTTTTCCTCTCTTTCAATTAAAAACTACTCCATGGTTCATTTTAGTTTACAAGCAAGAGGCAAATCACTGAAGTTGAAGGGCACGTAAAACTGGGCTACTATGACAGAAAAGCATCAGTAATTCTTTTCCTATTCTCATACCTTTATCTAGACCCTGTTAGGTAGACTAGAGTAAGTACTAGGTTGTGCTTTCACATTACGGATTTTATGTTTGTTCAATAACCTGTTCCTAATTTTCTGTATGAACAAATGCCTACGAGATAAAAGTCTATTATCCAAAAGCATTCTTGGATAGCAAATAATGGGTGAATACAGCCAAATGAGCAATTTAAAAATGAATAGTATTCAGAAAAATTTCTCTATAATTTTAAGCAGTTTTATCTTCTTCTTTAAATTCAAATGATTGTGGTGCAAATAAAATAATGCTGTAATGTTCACAAGCTGATGGGAGGGAGTACTAGCCACAGAAGAAGTGGAACTTATACTGATTTCAAATTGTAAAAAATGTTCTCTTATTAAGCCAGAAAACAGAATTTTCATATTATGAAGAGGTTTATCTTTAAGTTAGAGAAAATGTTTATTTATTATCCTCTGGGTGGTATTTCTGTAGCTTTTGTTTTGATATTAAGGTTATTAAACTTGCCTTTTCTATTCTCATTACCAGAATTTTTTATGGGTAAATCCACTTAAGGAACCTATTGTGCTTTCTGATCAAAGTGGAAAATGAAGCCAGGTTATAATAAGCAATTTAATTTTTAATGAGCTGATTGAGGCCCAAGGTCATAACGAAGGGCATGAAACAACAACAACAAAAAACAAACAACAAAAAAATTCCTAGCATGTACCACTAATGATAGCACCCTGTGCATGACCGGGGCAAGATATTTGGCAGACTACACCTAAAAGGTATCCCAATTGTATTTATTTTTTATTTTCTTTCAGAACTCTACCTAAGTAAGGTGTAGCATATTAAATAATACAGAAGCACATAAAAATGCATGAGACTTGTTTTCTAAAAGAAACTTAGCTAGGATGTTTATTGAATTTAAATCTCCCCAGCTCAAATTTAAATGCTACAGCTACAAGCTGAGTGTTTAACCCTCTAATATCTCTTGTAAGTACTTAAAATGTAGTTAGATGTAATTCTGGAATGCAGCTCTGCCAGAATCCTGGATGTAAGTTAGCTTCACTGATGTCCTTGGGATTTGGCCTTTCAGTCTCTGGGAATAATAAATCAAATATAAGCAGAATCTTTATATAAACATGGTGTCCTTCCTTTATTTGCAGTTTGTAAATTAAGTCATCAAAGTTTATTACTTTTGAATACTGTCTTGTTTAAGATCTTATTTAGCATATCCTTCGATTTTTACTAGTGGACTTTCTTACAGCTTTCTCTAGCAGTAGAAATATTTACAACACTAAGCCCTCAAGAAAGCACTTTATGCCAAAGGCATGTATCATTTTGCCCTGACAAAACTGCTATATGCATTGAAAGTAACATCCTTCTGAAACACACTGTCTCATTAAGGGAATATAAAATTTGAAATTGAATTGCATATACCTTTACATCTAGTAGAATATAAGCAATAGAGGAGACACTGATGAGTTCTGCAAGATCTACAGGTAGTCTATGGATCAAGCCCAGCCACAAGATGGTTTCATTTGCATCACTAGCATTTCCCTAGGGAACAGAAGCAACTGTTTGAACAGCTAATTGCTGCTGGAACGGCCAAACAATTCATCACGGCACTGTCACTACCTCTGCTCTCCCATTGAGAGGGGAGAGGAAGGAAGCAAAAAGGACAAACATCTTTTGTGTTCTGACAAGTACTTCTGGTTGAAAACTACTTGTTTTCAAAAAGGAGGAGGAATGGTATCCCTGCAGAGCTCAAAAATAACTGCTCTTTCTTAGTGAAAGCGACATGAAACACAGGACACACACGATTCTAGGCTCACATCATCCCATAGAGCCCCAAGCTGCAATTTTTTCAAGTCGCAGAGCAACAACAGAAGTCTGAAGGTAAAAACTGAGGTCTAGTAGCTATGTTTGCTGTGGTGACATTGGACCTGCTTAGAAAGGTTACACACTTCCTCAAAACAATTTTCTTAGTGAAACATATTCCAACCCCTCCCATTAAGCTGTTGAGAGGGGGGAAAAAGGGAGGAGAGATGATGGAAAACATGAAGAGTAGGTAAGACAGTACAGTTGAGAACTCAGAGTTTGTATTGAGTTGACTAATGCCTCTGCTATTTTAATAGAAAGGATACTGAACAAAGAGGTGTTAGAATATGATTTAGAATTGACAATGATACGTATATGTTGATTATTAACAGATTATGCTCAGTGCCATTTTATCTACTCTATTTTATCTATTATTATTTTTATAATGTGTTACTCTATTGAGTCTGGAAGGAGTATAGCCATCCACATCTCACCAGCAATCCAGTAATCAGACTGGAAGATTACTACAACTTCCTTAATCTGAATGTGAACACAGTAGAATACATAGCTTCAAACCTATTTGGGGAAAATAATCCAGATCAAACAACTCTGATATAATGCATAAATGCATCCTTTTGTTGAAGAACTGATAGAAAGTATTATAAAGCTTTACAACTGCTATTTAAAAGCTTTAAGAAAATGTAAAAGAATCAAAGTGAAACTTTTAATTGAATCACTTCTGAATCGATATTTCATTTAACATACATGAATCATATGCTTGTTTGTTTGTTTTTAAATTTTAGTGTATTTATAGCTTTTTTTTTTTGTTTCATTCAATTCAATTAAAAACCTTGGCCTGAATTAAAAATTAAGGTTTTTATTATTGCGGAGGAGGACAAATTCAAAAGAAAATGTCTCTTTCTTGTTTTTCTTTTCTTTTTTTTTTTTTCCAGGTAACCATATAACCACAGCAAAAATACAGACTGATTCTTCAATATAAAGCTCTAAAAGCATAACACAGCTTGCTATTATTTTTTCATCTAATTCAATTCCTCGGACTTTTTCTGAGCTCTGTCAATTTGCAGGGGCTGTTCCTCTGTTTTCAAGCACTGTCATGAATTTTGGATTGTCAGCTGAAAACTCAAATAGAAAAACAGCAGGTGCAGGTAAAAAAAAATGACAGCAGCATAATTACATGTAAGACACTTTCCCAGGACAGTCTTGGACATGGTGGAAGTAGATGTCCATTAACTTAAAACACAGTTGCACAAATGACATAGATACTCTTCACATGAATACATAACTGCTGAAATAACTTTGGAATGAATATGGAGAGAATATGGAGAAATCAGTACCATTTACTAGAGTAAAGAAGCTCAAAATTCAACATGTATTTGCAGTTATCAGCCTGCTCAGTGCAGTCCATATACCAATATTATAAACTTGAATGGCAAGAGGGTTACTCCTTGCATGCCTATTGTGACATATAAACTCAACACACACCCTCAGTAAGCTCAACAGATTTTATAATAATGGAAGATTAAAGAAGGTCTTTAGTATCATTGCTAGAAGTGATAGAAAATTTTCATAGCCTGAAACTTGCTGTTTCCTGTATTCCAAAATCAAAGATGACTTGTTTAATTTTTCAGTCCAATATTCTTTCACAGTATCTTGACACTGAACCATGTATTGCCTTTGCGTGTTGGTAAATTACATTTTAAAAAGCATCATGAAATCTATGTGGTCTTTCAACATTATATGAAAGCAAGAGTCAATTTCACAGCATTTCAAAGGAACCAAAAATATCTACTTCCTACAAGTAATCACAATGTAAACTGTGACAATTATTTTGGCATTTCTTTCTATGATGCTAGGAAAATCCTAGCATGTCCAAACTGAGCAACTCAATTTCTGCTTTTTTTTGTAATCTGTCTTCCCAAAACTTCAATGTGGAGTTAGTAAGTCATACTACACACCTGACATTTAGAGCCTTACTAATAGTATCAAGTCAAATTGCAGTCTTGGCTGGCTGACTGTTGACCTAACTAAAGGTTTTAACAATGTAAGTTACAAGGGACTCTTAAAGCTTTCGCAGATATACAACAGCCCCGCAAATTTTATTCCTGATATATTTAAGATTTTTGCAATAAGGTGATGGCTAGACAGGTGGAAAATGGCAAGACGACATTAAAATCATAAATGATTTCCATAATATTTTCCATCTCATCTCTGGTGTACAGATGGAAGCATTTCATTCCACTGGCATAACTTTTTTATATAACCCTTTTACATAACCCTTTCCTTTTCTTACAGATGCAAGTTTTTTAATCTGCATACATGTGGCTGATTTCTTTGTCAGTGAGCTTTCTGGTGATGATTGTTTGTAGCTGACTCAGTCAATAACAGTCAATTTACCTTTGGTGACATTACTTATGTAACCCATTCCTCTACATTTTCTGTGAACTTAAAAGAAAAGGTAAGCATCATACCAACCCAAACAATGCCGGGACACACTGGATTCTGCACTTTCCTCAATCTTGATGAATGCTTTTCTAGCATTCAGATTCAGAAATAGTGTGAAACTGCATCAGTATTGGCAATTTTGACATTTAATATATTATCATACTGACCATGTAGTCATGTGAATCAAAGTCCCATGACATGCTCTGGGCTTTTTTTTTCCCCTGTCAAAATCCCCCAGCATTTTAGTGAGATATGACAATTTATTCTCTCAACATTGGAGACTCAGTTTGGTACACAGTGCCTTTAATATATCTGGAAAATAAAATGAGTACATGTTTCTAAGAGTAGAATTTTTAAATAAAGACGAATACTGAAAACTGATGTCTTATTCCCTAAAACTTGGCTGTGATAATAATGATTACACAGTATGGACAAACTGTTAGATTTCTGTGGTTAGCTATTGATGTCTTCTTTCAAGAAAGTAAATTCAAACTGCAATAGCCTTTGAAATGTAAATGAGGATATAACCTGAGCACAAGGAGCCAGGTTATGGAACAGCAGATTTGAAATATTCCAGGTAACTCTGACTAGCCTATGATGCCTTCTGAAGTTTCAGAATGACGTTCTGCGTCAAGATAGAATTGAATAAATGTTCTTGCACTCACTGTGGTCATGAGAGAAAATATATTTCTGGCCTATCAACATAAAGTCCAGCACCTCTACCAAAGGACAAGTGCTACACAGAAGCCTGGCCTTGTGTCCTACTCTTACAAGTGTTCTCTTCTGCTACAGTGACATCAGCTCAACTTACAGACAAGGTGGTGGCACCAACTTGTGAGAGAAGCCCAAAGGCTCCTAGTGACCATTAGCCACATACCTAATTTTCTGAGAAAAAAGCTCTAATCCATACAGAAATGCAACACTGTTCAGCATATTCCTTGCAGCTTTTCTCTTTCTACACACCAGCCCCTTTCTGCAAAGAACAGAACTTTGCTACACTGAATGTCCATCAGCTAAGCCATAACTGTCTCCTCTGCCTCCTGCAATTAGTGGTTACAAAGCAAGAAGGAATATTATAATTCTCTGTAAAATTAAAGATTTTATTTCCCCCAGATAAACTAAAGCCCACACACATTTTTCTGAGTCCTGTGTGAAAACTTCTGTAGCCTAATTGTTTTATACAGATTTTACCACTGATATTTCATGAAGATTTTTTTCCACATTTATTTCTTAACTCTTTTGTGTGATGCAATGTTATCTGTTTACTATATTTATATATATATATTTGTTTTTAAGAAACTTTAAATAAATTCTCTCACTATGTGTGTTGTCACATTAACCTACTGGATGAATGAGAACCTACATTTGCAAGAGTCAAAGTTTGTGCTTCTAACTATAACTTGACCCACTGTTTTCAGCAGTTAAGCCATTTCGAAAAACATATTTCTTTAAAAAATTCCTGAGTATAAGATATTAATATGTTGATATTCTGAGTATTAATACTTCCACATTTAACATTATATATCATACCAGTGTCTATTTGTTCAGACTTTCAGATCCAGTACTTGCTGGATACTTCACAAGTGTCATTCATAATGGCTTTGAGTACTGTTCTATGCCTATTGACAATTTGCAAAACACTACATAAAGTAAAATACTATAGGTGACAGGTAAATTGTTTATAGCTTTCAAAGTTAGAAGGACTACAGCTTTTATTTCATAGTCAACAATACAACGAGGTGAGGATCATGTGGGAACAATGCTGCACTCACTGTAGAACATTCATGCAAAGGCATGAAGGAAATCAATAGAAAATCTAGAAATAGAATTGTTTGTTCAGTTTCATGTCAGCTTTAAACACTTTTTGGCATTAATTAGAAAAAAGAAAGAAAAAGAAAAAGATTGCTGCATTCTTTAGTTTGTATTGACTATTGCTGACCACTTGTAGTAGACCAAGGGAAAACGCTTAATCTGTGGTTTGCCTGGAATTCTCTTAAACACTTGCAAGACCATCACCATGACAACAGGCTAAAGGCTTGGTCAGAGGAGAGAGCCCTGTGGAGACCGAATGGCCTTGCTCTGTCCAAAACTTCCATCTGCTGCAAAAGGTGCCTGCAAACTTGTTTATGGTGAACTTGTTCACAAACTCACTGATGAACAAACTTTTTGATGGCAAATTTGTCAATGACAAACGTCATAAATCTAGCATGCATAGAAGCATGCCTGTGAGAAGCTTGGGAGGTCTTTGAGACTCACAGTCTGGAACTTCTGGGCAAGTGCTTTTACAGACTGCGGACCCCTCATTGGCTGGACCAACACTGTTACCTGAGCTGGTGGTCTCTTTTTGTGTCCATCCATCTCTTTCCTTCATAAAGCAAATGAGGCTTATTTCAATTTCTTATAAAGTTGCACAGTTTAGCTGCACAGCTTAGATCAATATAAGAGTAAGGGTGTCAATACTTTTAAGATACTTGTAGTACAGAGATTCTCAAACTCATGACTGTGTTTGGACCTTCAGTGTCAATTTCACCTTCATCTAACCAGGTTGGATTTGTGAATCTGCTCATCCTCTCCTCTTCATGGCAAATACAACAGCACTTAATAAGTAGATTATAAAAATATGTCAAATGATGAGAAAATAATTAACAAAAAAATGTCCTCCTATGGAACAGATTACTTATTAAATTGCACAGGGAAGAGAAATGAATTCATTAGTTATAAGATATGATATTATTACATTTTTTTAGGAATTGAATTCTTCACTTTATTAGGTCTATTCTAGTACACACTGATGAGCATTTCTTATCAGATCACACATATGACAAAGTTTACTGAAAAGTACAAATCTGAGTCTGTGTACTGATCATAATGTCATTTATAAAAAATAAGGGTTTCTTTTTTTTAATTATAATACATATTTATATAGTTCCTATTTTGTAAAGTTCAAGTTCAACAGACTTCAAGTTGACAGAAAATTTGCTTTCTGAGTGTGAAGATAGACTTTCAGAAAAATTAATTTCATGAATTGAAAGAGGTGATTTTCAAGAATATATGATCTTTGGAAAAAGTTTAATCTTTATGTTTCTGCATTACAGAGCATCACATACACAATGACAGATTATAAAATATTTACCAAAAAAGAAACAACAACAAAACACTGTATCTAAGGAAACAACCTTCATTTCCAGGCTCCAATTCTAGTGCAAGCAGTATGCCTTTTCAGAAACAAACCCTAACTAAATATATTCCCACTTGGAATGGAAAATGATGTGATTTAATAAACACAAATTAAAATAACCTAGAAAATTTTACAACTATTTACTTAACACTCAGACATACATTTGTGAAAACCACTGGATTCAAAGGGTATATATATATATACATAATATATATTCTTTATAATATTTTCTTAAGAATTTTGTTCTCCAGCTATACATTCTGGGTTGAGGATAACTTCTCTTTTAGCAAAATATTCCCTTTCTTTTTCCCAATATTCTTACAGGAAAAAGGTAACGCTTCACTGAAGGAAGAACCAGATGAAAAAACAGAAAAGTAAAAAATTGGGAAGAATTGATTCCATCCCAAAGGTAAGCTAAGCTCTCTTATCCTCTTTTACTAAAGGCAGTTTCATTACACTGGAACTTGCAATAGCTGTTTCTTTCTTGAGGACTTGTTTCTTTCTCCCTGGCCTGGTCAGATTCTCTGAAGATTGTTGAAATTGCATTTAAATTAAAAGTTGACTATGAATTACTGTATAGCTCAACATTTATAAAGAAATTGGGATATGCGGGTAAGGAAAACTCAAGTACAACAGAGTGTTTTGGAATGTTTTGATGTTGCCTAGGGATGTTCAGAAAAAAAAATCCTTCCGACTCTTTGATGTTTTCTAGTAAGGAAGTAAGGGAATTAAATTGCCAGAGGAGAGGCATTTTAAAACACAGCCTTGATATTTAGGGACAAAAGAAATCATCCCCACAAATCAAGTGCATAAATAAAAGAATTCTACTAAAATAGGAAAATAGAACCTAATAAATTCTTTCTATAATCTACAGCGTGATGCCATCAGAAAGCAGACAAGCAAATTAAACAAACATGGCCTTGCATTTTAATGATTCTTGAAATCTAAGCACAGTTGTGTATTTTTTGCAAAAGTTATTTCGTAACATCTTTAGTTTTCTTATTCAGTTTTTCTATGAACTCCAAAATTCGAACTTTGAAAATATCTTTTTTTTCTGTTTTATATTGATCTGTCAAAAATAATCTTTTTCATAAAAATAATCTCTCTCAGTCACTAAGAAGAAATAATGGTTAGCTTAAAACCCTTGAGAAAGTAGGAAATAATAATAAGAAGAAGAAAGTTAATAAAAGAATGATAAACTCCCTAATGAACTCACTTGAAGATTTATAGCTCCACCTAGAGAAAGAACTAGGAGGAGGAAGAAAAGGAGGAGGAGGAGGAAAAAGGAGAAGGGAGAAAAAGGTCTCTTCACACTTGCAAGTGCTGGTTTCAGCTCAACATTTTTTTCTTCTTAAGATGTGATGCATTGCATAGTGTTCCCTGTTCGATCAAAGAAGGAAGAAATACTCTCGACTCTGACAAACATCAATTCCAGTGGAAAATAAATCTTCCTCAGAAATTTCAAGTGTAGTTTCTAAATTCTAAACTGCTCTTAATTATGAGGTTTATTTTGAAAAATAAGTACTGAAAAATAATATTGCAAAATACTTACAAATAAATTTCAGAGCTTTTAGTCAGTAGCACTTAATCTATTGATTTTAATTTTTATATGACTTTGCCCTTCAGCCACTTTTAAAATGGAAAACGTAATATGTAAAATATAAACACTTGTTTTGACATAAAGATAAATTATCTAATTTCTGTAGTCTATCTCAGACTTGGACCGATGCAAGAAAATACCTGGGAGGCAGACAACAGGTCTTTGAGGCAACAAGCAACATTTTGGAAGTCAGAACACAAATAACCTTGATATGAGAAATAATGATGTTCTCTGCCAATTTATTAAATTGCATCTCCCTTTTACTTGTATAAGTTCACTGTCCTCAGTTAAACTTGAGCTTCTTCATTCCTCAAGTTCTTATTTCTTTATCACAGTCGGTCAGCTAGTGACTATTCTGTCTCTTCTTTACACAAACCCAGATATCAATACACATATTTAATACAAATCTCTCATTTGTGGCATCTTTTAGAGGCATAAAAATGTATTTTGGACTGGAAAATTCAGGTTCAATCGGGTATTGAAGGGATCACAACTTAATATTATGATCTTAAAAAGCAAAATGAAGAATAAAGAATGAATACATGAAATATGTCAAAAAACATTTAAAGGACTAATATGTAGGACATCTAGCAGTAATCAGTGAATGTGGTAGCTTTAAAATGAATACATGTGATAATTTGGGATAAAAAATTTCATAAGCAAGATTCATTACACTCTGCACCACCATCTACAGTACTACTTTGTTCTTTTCTCTTTTATAATATGTGCTTTGGAATATGTTGGCTTAACAGCGTGTGATACAGTACTCAGCACTGCAGTACTCCCTATTGTCTTGGAGTACATCTCAGCTTTCCAAGTTTAATTTTTTGTTCCTTTTGTTCAGAAAAGAATTTGTCAGACTTCAACTCACCGGAAAGGTGGCAAGGACAGAAGGGGAAAAAAGCAATTATCTTAGTGGAATAAAATAATCAACGTAAAGCCAAACAACTAGGGGTTTCTTACGTAGCTACAGTAGTACCAGTATCCAAGGGAGGAACTTCTATGCTATCTGTTGCTCCACTGTGCAAAGTACTGACAGTATTAAAGATGTATCCCAGATGCTTTGTGCTCCATTGTCACAAAGAAGTCATTCAGAACAGAGTACAGCAACTGGGAGAGACACATGAAATGAAATCTCTTCAAACTTTCATATAAATTCCCGGTCTGATCATTATATTAAGTGTAGAACAATCACAGTCATAATTACCTCTATACCATTATTTCTGTTACTAACATGAGTTTATTAACAATCTTTCTCATCACACTGGCATTAATAATAGGCAATACCATTGAGCCTGCTTCTGTAGAACAATGCAAGCCAACAGGAGGACTAGTGCACCAAATCTTTACACTAGCTGATCTCACTGACTTATGAAAACATTAATATGGGAGTAGCATACCAATGTTGTGGATGAGATACAGACAATGTTCTTGCAGTTCAAATATGATGTTTAGCTGACGGATTTTGTAGTGACACTGGGAATCCTAAACTGGATTTGGAAACATAACCTATTTATTCGAATGTTAGCATGCTTTATCTCATATGGCTCTTTTCAACAGCAAATCTATGACACTGGATCAGCCAAAAGCTTTGGGCATATTTTAGAAGAACTTCTGACTTTGATATGTTAAAGTTCTTTGCAAAACAAAATAAACAACAAAAAGAAATCTAAATAGAGAAACAAAGAAACAAGAAAAGACATTTCAGAAGACCTTAAATCGTTCTCATTCAAGGAAAGATTTTACTGTATGAATAATAAAAATAATAGAGAATGATAGAGTGGCTTGTGTTGGAAGGGGCTTTAAAGATCATTCAGTTCCAACCTCCTGCTGTGAGCAGGGTTGCCATAAGTACAACTTTTTCTGCAGTAAAATGATGGCATGTGCCTAGAAAATGTCATTGGTATAAACAACTTATGAATTGCAAAATTCAGTACAATTAATTTATGCTCAAATAAAATGCATAAATATTGACATCTTGCAGATTTCTGTGACTATAGAATGCTTGCACTGGTATGAAAGCATACATAGTTTTAGCAATTATTAATTCAACTCAATTTGCTATTGTGAGTACTGAATTTCTTGACTCTAGGGAATACTATCATAATGATGACACTATGTCAACATTTTCTAGAACTAACATTACAATTACCAGAATTTCCACTTTCATCTGAAGTTTTCTAAAATATTATTTAATCCCTGTTCTTCTGTACATTAAATACAATGCTATGGAAGGAGAGTAAAAGATAATAAACAGACTAATGGAGGAGAGGTGAAAAAGAAGTCGTATTTTTCCCCATAAATGAAGGAAAGTTATGGAATTGCTGATTTACAGCTACTTTTTCCGACCAAATAAGGAGCTTGATCTTAACTGCACATACTACTGAACTAGCAAATAGGACTTTTTATTTAATAGGCTGATTTTTTTTTCAAGTCTTCCACTATAGCTTAAAATATATCAGTCCACCTGTGAACAGTGAGGGATTAGATTGCACATGAGGTCTTAAGGTATCTAATGAATTTTACTACGATGACACAATATGGATAACATTACCTTTCTAATACATGTACATATGAATATACCACACTTTAATTTTTTTCCTACAGGAAAATCCCAAATAGAAGCTTTGGGAACAACAAGAACAACAACAACAAAAACCTAAAAAACAAACAAAAAAAACAAACCAAACCAAACCAAAACAAAAACAAACCAGAACACATCAAAGTGTGTAGAATTTAAAATAGGCAAGAATTCTTCTGATGTCTCTTGGAAAAGCAATAGTGAGGATGTTCCCCAATTAGATCCAGCTCGTACCTCATCCCAATTAATCTAAAATAAATTCATATAATATAAGGGATAAATAAATTATTTTCCTCTGGCAGTGACAGACACAATTTTTCTTCTGTGTAATCGAACCCTTATTCCCTAGAAACATTCAAGATTTCTAGAAGGTAAAAATGTAATATGTAAATCAGAAGGACTCTGAATTAATCTATGAAAAGTAAATAGCCGAAGATATGAACAAATATAGAAGAAAGGTGGAAAGATAAGAAAGAACTGGTCACATGGTCTGAATTATTAAAATGCTAGTGTTACAAAAACCAGGTAAATACTTAATTTTCTCACTTTTCTCCAGAAGATGGAGAATTCATGTACAAAGTTTCTAAACATTAATAGTAAAAAAAAAAAAAAGGAAAAAAACTGATGCATTGAAAAGCCATACTTCATTAGGCCTAAATACAGTTAGCCACGAGTTCTGCAGGAGCCCTGAAGTCATCTAGCTGAACTGTGAGTTTTATTCAGTAGTTAACTGAAAATGAGAAAGGCTGCAGGGTAGCAAATCTGCTTATCCTATCCTAGCTACAACTCCAAAATCATGGATAACAGTTGTCAAAAACAATTACTTTGAAAGGGCATGATATAGGAAAATATTAAAAACTGGTTAAGGTTTTGCTCTTGACAGTAAAACAAAGTACTCATGGGACAAGAGGAAAAGCTTTATTATGGATTAGGCCCTGGTTAATTGTAAAGAGACAGAAAAGGGAAATTAAATCATCCATTTTCATTATCTCCAGTGGACAGCATGTTAGTTAATGTGTTATTTACAATGTTTAGTCATGTAAAAGATCAAGAAGTCAGGAGCTGAAATTTGCAGAGAACCTAGAATTATATGAGCTGTAATATCAAGAGAACATAAAATGGTATGTGAGTGCAGAAAACAAAAGAAATTCAGTGTTAAAGCATGAAGTAACATATGTTAGAAGCAATATTTTAAGCTACCTGCAAACAATGGATGGTTGTAATGGTTGTAATTATCTATAGTGATTCACCTGAGAAAAACAAATGTTACAGTTTACAGCTGGTGGCATGTAAAGTTTTGCAAAACCCTGTAGCACACAAAAGAAAAGCCCAAACACTCAAAGACACAACAGTAACAAAAAGCAAACCCACAAAAATATCTCTAAAAAGTTATGCAAAAATAATATATCTATATAGGTAATTCCAAAAGGAACAACCCCTATTTATTTCTGTGGAAACTACAACAAAGAACTACAACAGTAATCCTATTTGATGAAGCAAATTCTCAGCTGTGAAGCATTTTTCAACATAGCCACCACCATAAGCTCTGCATTTCTGCCAGCATGCCATGCTCCTCAAAATCTGCACAAGTGGAGGTGACCCTCTGTTTCACAGTGTTTCACCACCCACCACCTCACTGTATTAACAGCCATAACATTTTGTCAGACTGCCCCTTTGCTGTGATCTCTTACACAGTAACAAAATTTACAATCAACAACTACCTCTGATGGGCCAACATAGTAATGCTTTTGGAGTAGCCCTCAGGAATTATATATGTACAAACTTGCAATGCTCTTATATGTCATTCATCTCTCAGTATGTAAAATTCAGTTCTCATTATCCCTTCTTGAAAAAAGCAATTAGAACTGAAGGTTGCATAGTGAAACATTTTTTTCATATGGAGACTCGACAATCATTATGAGTAAGAGGGCAGACAGTGAAACCATACAGAATGACAGATATCCCTACACAGAGCAGCACTTCCAAAAACACTTGTGTGGCTTAAGCCTTTCAAGTTTCATTTTCAAAAATGTTTATGGAACTTTAAAGCGAGATTTAACATTGCTAATTATCTGTGGTGCTCTGGCAAATTACAAGCAAGAAACCAGGCGCTCTGACTTAGAAAGAGCTGAGAGCTCCAATAACATTTTAAGGCAACAAAACAGAAATACAGAGAGATTTTTATAAATGTACCTGATTTTACATAAATGTGTGTGTCTCAAGAAAATGCATAATCAACCTTTGTAATTCAATGCCATAAATGTTACAGTAGAAAAGTGGGAACATATATAATAGGATAAAAATAATAAGATGTAGCTATGGATAATGATATTGGTCACAGTTACCTTAACAAAGGAAAGATACTGTATGTGTACCTTGTAATCTAGTTAGTGGTGAGCTTGCTCAAACAAGACAAATCCTCTGCAAGTAAGGATGGCTGCAACTCAGCAGACAACAAAGTCATGTAGGTTCAGGGAAGGGGCAGGGGCTGCTTCTTTTCTCCTCCACAAAGCAGCTTGTTTTCCCTCAGAGGTCACAAGAGGAAATATTCTCCCAACTGATAAATTATTTTACATGGAGTAAATTGGTCTAGAAAAGTGTTACCACCAGTCCATCACTACATAACATTAAACATGGCAGGGAATTATTTTTTTCTTAGCAATACTTCTGGCTGCTAATGCTTGTGAAAAATACAAATGGCAAATTAATGTTTGAGGGCTGGAAATTCATAGACTATGATGGATTAGAAAACACATAAATAACCAAAGCATTATAGGTTGGCAATGAAAACTTGGTGTGAGAATGTATTCAGCTCAGCCAAAAGGACTATCTGGGTAGGAACTCCTTTTTCAGTGGTCATCTCAGACTGATTGAGACAGATAACACTGTTCAGATGGGTGGTGTGAAGAATGGAAATGTAGAAAATGCCAGGAAAAGATATACTGATGCAAAAAAAGAAAGAAATCCAAGTGAGGAGACGCAAGCCATTATTATATATATGGCTTCTGGGCATCTTTAGCTGTAGCAGCAGTATTAGTAACCTCCTTGATGGTGAACTTACTATGCAACTTTCTGAAGTGACATTTCTTGATGTTGGAAAAGGAGAGTGAAAAAATTCTTCTGATCTGGTCTAATAGTGTAAATTTTACTTTCATTATATTAAAAGGGAAATTATAATCCTACGAGTCCTTACTCTAAAATTTCAAAATGTAATAAAGTACTTCTCAATTTAAAACTTTAACATATCTATAAAATAATTTAGTATCTCATTCAATATTAGAATATTTAGTATCTATTTTAATTTAATAGAAGAATATATGGACATAACTTTGACCAATTTTATATGTATGAGCAGTTTAGAATCTTCTAAAATCCTTAACAATTACCTAAGGAAATATTAGAAGGTGAAAGAGGAGTGTGAAGTGAAAATACAAATGTTATGCGTGTCAGTAAATGGGAAAAATGCTACATATAAATTTGGTGCTAAATAATGGAAATTAACATGTTATCCAGAAACCTTACATCAATTAATTTTAACTAATTACAATTGTATATTTGAAACTGGCACTGATCAGAATATTCAAGGACAGAAGGACTAGAAAGATCAAAGGCCCTCAAATCTGCCTCAAATTTAAATGTTTCATTTGTTTAAAATAAAACAAAATTTTTGTTTGTAAAACCTAAAGTACACCTGATGAAAAGATAGATAGGTTTTTATTTGAGTATCTGAGGAGTGCAGAATAAGACATTATTTTTGGTAGTTTCCTCTAGTAGCTGTTCTCACCATGAAAAATACATATGGTATTAACACTTTGAGGAGTTCTGGTAGTGATGTCCAGAACAAAGGATTATGAAATCTTTCTCTGTTAGATTAAAAATTTTAATCATATCTGAATTCTCCTCCCTTATCAACAAACTGATATCTTTACTTATTTCATAACAGACAACGTCTCCATTTTACAAAGCACTTGGACTCCTTTCCGTATATTTTCTATGTTTTTCACTATCATTTACTGCATATAAAATTGATATAGCAATCTTCTATGCACTTTATCTATACATGTGACCCATTTAGTCTCTTTTCTCCTTATCAAATAAAAGTAAAGATCCTCTAAATGCAGTATGGCAGTGTGTGGCAGTGGCCATGGTAATGCTTTAACTAATTGTTTCACAACAATGAATTATTATAAAAATGATTGTTCACAGGTGTCAAATCCCAGTTTTGAAAGTGGAGTTTATCTTCCTCATTTCTAAGCATACAACTATCCACCCAGACATAAAAAAGCATTTGGTCCTATCAATCAAACTTCTAATCTTCTCAAGGAAAGAATTCACATTTGTTTAACAAGACCTTATCTTCCGAAATACTTCTGCCTCAAATTCTAACAGTAATTCAAAGCTTTTAAACCACTGCATTCCAAATCCTACTTTGCTATTCAATTAGCTTTTATTTTACAGCATGGATCATGTTGCATGGGTATTCATTTTAATTTTATTTTTATTTTCTTTATAGCTTTCATAAGATATTGACTATTTCCAGAAGTTTCTAGAGTATTGCAGCACAGTATACATTTACACTTGAATTCAGTTCATCTGAATCAACTGTTTTAAAAATATTCCGTATAAATACTGCTTAATTATTCCTTTGAAACTAACTACTTGGAAAATACTTCACAATCACTATGGAATACTAGCACATTCTCCTACTTCTTTCCAGAAACACTGTTAGCAATTTGACTTTCTTGAACTTAGAATGGTTCCATTTTCATAACGGGATATTCTTTCCTCCTAAATGAACTCACTCTATATATACATATATATATACACATAGTTGTCCTCCAGCTGAGCCATGGCTTGTTCCTCACTTCCATTACGTTTTACAGATTCTAATTAATATCAAATTATATTTGCTTTAGACTTTCTACATGCTGATATTATATGCAGATTTTTACTAACTGGCTTTTTCACACTGTCACCAAGCCAAAATGGGCTTTTAGAAATTGCTTCTCTCAGTCAGGATAGTTACAAAGCTGCTGTTTCTTTAATTTACCTTTCAGTCACAGTCACACACATACTTGCCCTTTTAGTTCCAAAGAATATAATTCACAACATGTTTAACTTTGAGTGATTAGCTTCCTTGAGCTATCAGTTCTCCACAACATTGCTAAGGATTTTCCTCTGTTTACCAACACTTAGTACAACCAGCTTAAAACCACTGGTCCCTAGGCAACTGTAAATGATTAATTCGTCTTTATCTATCCCAATAAAGTCCAAAGTGGAATAAGTGCATGTATATCCAGCTATACATCTCCCACATTGGATTCCCAACTATTTCTGATTCAGTAGCGTAGCTATTCTAATTGTTTCCCTCGATAGCTACATGAATACCAAATTTCAGCTAAAAATACGAAGCATGTGAATAAATGTTTGCAGACAAGCAGCTCCACTAACAGAAAAAGGATTAACAAGTAATGAAAAACAAAGTGCTTTTAAACATCAACATTGTAAAATATTTGGACTGTAGTAGCAAACTAGGTTTATTTTGCTTTGTTCTTTTTAATTTATTTCTCTGTATGCGAGTCCTGTGTATATATAGGATTGTGCAAATGGGTCATTCAGCAGCTATTTGACTGCAGGATCACATGGGCTGAAGCAACAGAGACCACGAGTCTGGTAAATTTAGTTTCACCTAGTTTCAGACCAGGTGCTGTATGCAAAAAAAAGTGTAAAAAGAGGCCTAATTCCTTGGTACAAAAAAGCAGTAAGTACAATCATTTCAGAAGAGAAAATAAATTAATATGAAACATATGTCTACTTGAAACATCTATATTTCTTTCCTACTTGTAAATGTCAAATATCTCTTGTATCAAAATTCCAGTTGTGAAACATATTACTTCAGGCAAGTCGTTTTAGCAGTTAAGCTCCCTTTAAATTAATTTGTTCAGATATCTATTCCAGGCATCTCTATTATATATGAGCATTCATCTTTAAATGTTTCTTGTTAACATCCGTTCTTACTACTACAGTGAGATAGTTTTTAGTGGAACTTCTTGATTTCGTAAGTTTGTAATCCTGTGAAGCCTGGAAGTAGCATTACTTATGCCTGTGTGAGCTGAAGAAGGGATTCCTAAGGTGTGTAAGAGCAGACAGATTGGACAAAAAGCCATTTGCTACAAAAGGAAATAACTAATCGTAGATAAGCAGATAGTGATCGTTCCCTTGAACATTTTCCCCAACATTTGGCACTACATGGCTCAAAGCAGACTTTGAGTCAAAGTTGCTGCCCATGTGTTTAATGTGTTCATTGTATTCTTCTTCCTGAAAATATTTAGGTGCAGGTATACTGCCAACATTCACCGTGTCCTGTAACATTGTATTGTATGGACTAACTGGGAAAACATAGCAAATGTCTCACTTCTGGCTATTTCCCTATTCCAAGCAAGTAGAAAATTAACTTCATCTTCTCCTGGGCCTTCCTATCAAGTAATCTTTCCAAATGCAAGGCAGATTTTATGTTTTGCCTACCCTATTTTACAATTTCATGTTATTATTTACATGGTCAGCAGGAAGCACCCTAATAGTGAATAAAAAGCACCACCTATGAGAAGATACTGTTATACTGAACATCTGAACATTTGTGGTTCTAAATACCTTTAAAAGACAACATAAGGAGAAAACAAAAGAACAAAACAAAAATAAGAGGAAATAAACACAAGATACACAACTACAGACTGGGCTGTATGCATTGATTCACTTCAAATCATGACATGCACACCAGTCAGAGTCTGCAGAATATTCCTAAGCAGCTCTCCACACTTCCATCTCCTGCAGGGAGACTCACTTTACAGCAACATCCACCTAACCTTGTGCCAACACACACCACCCAGGAAGCTCTTTGGTTCAGCTCTGCAACTCTGATTCCTGTAGAGCTATGAAAACACACCAACATACTGATCTGTTGCAGACAAAGAAGCTCATCCTTGCTGCTGAAGGATACATGAGATGGAGCTGCTGATATGTGAATGTCTTAGAGTTTCAGTAATGACAATGGTCCTGTCCATACTCCACAAGGCAGAGATCTTCCTATTCACCAGAACAGAAACAGACTCTGCTCAATATCCACGACCAAAGTTCTTTGTGTCTGGAAGCCATCAACCTCACCTATGCCTGCATGTCTCCTTATCCCCCCAAAAATAATTTTGCCTTTACTTACTGGGAAAAATGAACAGTGGTCAGCCTCTGACCTTATTATTCAAACAAACGTACATCACCTCAAATTAAAAAGCTTAATTCACAAGGAAGCAAATAATTATCCTCCAATACAGCAGCGTGAGAGAATTCACATATTCATAAAAGGCCACAGAGTTTTCTTTCATCATCTTTACGGTGTCATTTCCCTCTTTCAGATCTGTTTGTTGACATGCCTTCATTTGAAATACACTGCTTTAGTGCACACTTCCAAATCAGTTAGATATATTCATCTTTGTTTATGGAAAGTGGAGAACAGGTCACACTGAAATCTTGAATAGCTTTTGGATGGGCTAAGGTCAACACAACACTTTGCTTAGTGAGTCTGAAGAGGGGAGACTTCCTACCTTGTCTTGCTTTTGAAATGCTCACAGTAGGAAATTTTTCCAAATCCTGGCTGACTGAAAGAGCTATTCACCAAATCTTTATATAATTAGACAAGACTACATAATATATTGTTATGCACTTTAACATGTACTTGTATAGAACTCTTGATTCTTTATAACATACGCCAATATACAATTTCTGACACAATTTTCAAACTCAAACTGTTCAATATATATTCTTGCTAGTTTACTGGAGCTTTGCCTGACATATTTATAAATTGTGATCAAAAGCATTTCAGCTACCTGAAAAGAAATTGAAAAACGAAGTGGAAGCCTGTGTGTTCAGCTGTGGAAGAAAAATCCATCTTTCTTTTTATTTATTTATTTATTTATTTATTTGTAGAAAGCCTCCTCCAGCACAGATAAAATGGCTGGGGACAGAAAACACCATTTGTTTTGGAGAAACTTCTTCCTGATGAGCTGTGTCTCTTGCTATTTAAACAGAATTTTCTCAGATTTGACTGATTTGAGCCAGCATTTGAAAATATTAATGACCGTGTTACATTTTCTGCTGAGATTATTAGATGCATTTCTGAAGTACAGCATATTGCCAAGGATGTGCATCAGCAGTTACACATAACATTCCCACTTCTTTAAAGCCCTTCGAAGTAGGTTTCTAGGAGTCCAGACAGAACTCAGGGAGTGAAAAGACAGTAGAAGAAAGCACTTTTTAAGTTGCATTGGTGTTGGAGGATGGCAGTGGGGGCTGCATTATTTTTTCATTTAGCAATCTCAATTTGAAACACTTTAAGAAACCAAAATGCCAAACATAGATCACAGGGATTTAAATGATGAAAGAGGCCAAATGAAAGCAAGTAAACAACACAAGATGAAGTTTAAAAAAACAATAAGGCTTTGCCTTCTCTTTATTTTTCCTTTTGCTTTGTGTTTTTTATGCCCTTTCCTCCCCATGGTTTTCTTTATTGTTGTTATTTATTCTTTGCTTTCTTGCAAATTTCTTAGCTGTGACTCCAGAACACTGAATTCTGCTCACATAACTCATGGAGGCAGCCAATAGACTCAGCAGCCACCTAATTCCTCATTAGCTTGATTTAGTCAAAGTCCTGGTGGGGTTGTATCCTCTGGCCTACTGAATTTATTTTGATGGAAGCAGATAGACTATGTAGATGATATATATATGTGATATCAGTCTTTTGGGGGGCTTTCCTATTTTTAGATAGTGCTTCCTTCTCTTAGTATCTGCACAAAAATAGAAGAGTCTTCAATTGATCATAAATAAATTGCTTTTAAAGGTACTTGAAACTGTTGAAATTTCAGGTGGTCATCTACAGTATAAGTGTCAAACTGAATTTAACCAAAATAATCTGGGCTCTTTTCACTGATTTTGACAGGTGTTGAAAACAGACACCATTAGTAAAGCAGCAGCTTCAGTAATTTCCCATATTTGAAAATACAGTATTTCATTCCAGTTAAAGACACGCTGTGCTCTTCTGAACCCTGACATTTTATGGATTAAAACAACACTCAGGCAGCCAACTATGTATGTATTGCTTAAATAACATTACATGAAGTTGGTGGTTTTCTTTCAGGCACGGACCACATCTGTCATTTGTATTTAGTTGACCTTGAAGCTCACTGGTTAGAGATGAAACTCACCTACTCAAAGAAAGCTCTTTAAAACACTCAAATAGAGAGTTTTTTAAAGCACATTTCACTTTTTAATTTCCCACTGTACTTTTTCCATTGAGAATGCACTGGCTGAACCCAAAGGGATTTCGACGTCTAACTTTCATGCTTTTTGTTGCTACACGGCAGTGACCGCTAGATTGGCAAATAGAATAATTGCCTCTGAGAGACTTCTTTAAGGATGTTAAGAGCATGAACCTCGTTCTTTTTAAGTAGCTTCTTAAATAAATGCTTCAAAACAAAGTCAACTATTGATCCAGTTCTTTGAATAAAAAGTTCTCCCCGTTTGACAATACGATTTACTACTGAAGACAAAATGTACATTAATCTTTCTAGTTTATTGTCTTCAGTTGACAAAGGTAGAATTACAGAGTTGCTGCACAAAGAAAGATTTGTACCCTCTGTTTGAAATGGCAAATCTACATAAATTCATTGACTGACTTGGGATGAAAGCAATCTGTACATTTCTACATCTTGTCACCTGAAGAGAAATGGGGATACAATTTATGTCTTACTGCATAGTAATATTGCCAAATAACTATTTATTCTCTAAGCACCTTTGCAATTTCCTTGTTTCTCATAGTGCAGTGAATATATATATTTTTTCCCTGGATGTGAAAAAGAATATACAGAGTGTTTATGTACTGCTAGGGAAGAAAAGGGGTGGGAATTCTATTCAGGAACAACAACCGAACAAAAATCCAGATCAGAATATCTGGGAGTTTTTTATCAACTTCGGGGGGGTCATACATTTCTCTCTTGTGCCACTGGGACATCTAATTCGAACCTTAATTTCCAATGGGGAGGGATGGGGGAGAGGATCACAGTGTCGATATTGCACTCGTCACGTGCGTGTACAGCGGGATAAAAACAACCGCTGTGGGACAGGAACGTTTGTTCCCCACTGACAGCTGCGGCGAGCAGCGGCGCTCTGAAGGATGCTGCAGGAGCACTGAAGGGAATCGTTCCTTTACGCAGCCGTCGCAGCAGTTCTCGTTTACGGTCCCTTCCCTTGCGATAATCGCAGGGTGCGCATGGCCCTAAGGAGCGGCCAGGTGAGATCCGCTGTGCCACTGGATTTGGGGGACTGGGGTAAGGGGGAGTTCCATCAGAGAGTCAATACAAAGGGTCAGTAGACCGCACAAGGTGAAACGAAGCTCGATCCGCACTAGTCACACGCAAGCTGCGACGCGCATCAAGCACACTGCGGCTGGCGAGCCTGGAATCTCCTTGAAATCCAGCTCGGCGCCGCGCTCCCCGGGAGCACGTAGACACGGGCCGTGCTCGTGCACCCCTCATCAACCCCCTCCGCCTGGCCCCAGTACCGAGCCCAGGCTCCGCGCACTGCCGCGGGGAGGGCGATGCCTGCGGAGCCCGGCGTCGCCTGTTCCCCGCTGTCACCCACGGCCCGGCCACGGCCCCGCACCCTCCCTCCCCCGCGCCCGCCCCTCGCAGCAGGCTGCGGATAGGGTTCTATGCGCAGAGAAGCGGAGTGAAGCTGGCTCGGCAGCGGGCGGGGAGAGAAAGGCCGGGGAAGGAGGGAGGGGAGGAGTGAGGAAGAGGAGGGAAGGCGTGTGTGCGTGCGCGTGCAGGGGGAGGAAAAAAAAAAAAAAATCAAATAAATAAATAACCTCCGAACCAATAAGAGAGGCAGCGGCTGCCGAGCAGGCTGGGATCGGATGGGAGAGGTCTTTCGTTGGCCGTATTTGTTTGTTTGTGACTGGAGCCGCAAAGTTAGGAGCCGAACGTGTTGCTCGCCGCTCCGTGGAGGGGCTGCCGACCCCGTTCCTTCCTGCCCACCGCGGGGCGGAGGGAGCGCGGGGCCGCGGCTCTGGCCGCCTGCCTTCTCCCCGCCAGCGCCGGAGCGACGACGGCAGGTGAGTGAGCGCCTCGTCCGCACGTGTGCCTGCGCGGCGCGGGGCGGCTCCGTGCTCGGCAGGAGCCGCTCGCGAGTCAAACTTTGCCTCCCGCAGCCCGGCTCGCCTCGGGCGGGAGGACGGGGGTCCCGCTCCCTACTCAGCCCTATCGGGAGCGAGCACGAGCGCTGCCTCGCGCTGCTGCCCGGCGCTGCCAAGTTTCGCCTCGCAGCGTGTGCCGCGGGGCCGCGCAACAGGCGGGGTCCTGTGTGGGCAGCCGTGGGCCCCCACGGTTGATGCCGCGATCGTTTCGCCCCAGCCCGCTAAGTCGCGAAGCGAGGTAAGAAACTTACGTCTTACACGGGACTGGACGGGAGGTTCGTAGTGCGGGAGATGGCGCGGGGCTGTGCGGGGCTCAGCGAGAGGTGGGCAGCACGGCTCCACGCGTGGGCTGTGGGTGCGCGGGGCTGCGGTTGCCCTCGGTTCCCTCCCGGCGCGGTGCCCGCTACGTGTGGGGAAAGGCGGGGTTCTGCGGGGAGTCCGTTACCACAGAACGTCCAAAAGCGCGATCGCTGAAGGGATGCGATCGCGGTTAACAATGAAAAGCTTAGCGCGCTACTCTTGCAGCTAGCAAGGAGCAGGCTGTACTAATTGGATAGTTAATGGCATTCAAAGAAGCTGGTTGATCCGAAAGTGGTAGGCTGCGCTCTTCCAAAGAAGTGCATGGGGAGGTGAGAATATTTAATAATCGATTGTGGTGACGGTAACGCTTCCAGAAGGGCTGCAGCGATGAAGTTAGCGTGGCCGGCAGCGCTGGGACGCACCTTGCGCACCGGGAAGGAAAACTGCGCGCGCCGCGCTGCTGAGCGCCTCGGGGCTGCGCGGAGCCCGAGCCGGGGGAGGGGGGGGAGGGCTAACGCGTTACGTTTTGTTCAGCGAAACGCGTTTGCATCTTGTGTTTGGCTGCACTGGTGAATTGAATCGGAGTTTCTTGCCACTTAGCGCTGGAGTTTTATGTCACTTTTCTGCTTCTTATGCTGGTTGGGAACTCGCTGCTCGGTGTGGTAAGGCTGGATCAGAGATGGTGGAGCAGCACTCCTCTTGTCAGTCTCCGCAAACTAAGCACAGAACATAGTGTTTTTCTATGGCAATCGCATACCGGTTTAAACACTGCTCAGTACAGTGCTAAATCAATTTCTGCATGGTTAGACTTTATTTTCCGAGCTCTTTGTTCTCAAATCTCTTATATTTCTTCCTAACTTGAAAACGTGCAGCGAGAAAGTCAAGCAATAGCTGAATGAACTTGTTGCATTTCATCTGAAAGTTTTCTCAATATAATGTGGAATGAAGTTGGTGTAACAAGAAGCAACACAGCGTAATCTGATGGCCACGTTTTCCAGAGAAATGATTTTCACTGTCTGCGGCAAAGACATGTATTGAAGGAAAGTGCCAGGCACTGCGTTAAGTAAGAGAGAGGTTATGCTATTTTCAGAACTCATGTTGAGATTAACATGTTAATAAAACTCCTAGGTACATGTGGACTCTTACGCCTCTATACTTTTTCTCTCAGCTTTAGGTTTTGTTTGCTTTTGATGTAAAAAAAAAACAAAAACAAATGGAGTCCCAAACCACCAGTCTAACTATGGAAAGTGCTTAGAGCGTGTGGCTCTTGAGTCAGTGGAAATTCTGAGTTTCGCACAAGTTATATTCACAACTGTAAAACAAGCCTGTTTCCATCTCTCATCAGATGCTGCAGCTTTCATCGGGGAGTATTTCTGTTGTATCCCAACTTTTTTTTTTTTTTTTTTTTTTACTATTCCAGATGCATTTTCTCACATATTTTATTCTTCTATGTCAAAGTATTCAGATATTCTGAACCTGAATTCTATTCTATGCTTTACCAACTGAAGGCTTCTAAAACTCAGAGTTAATGGTGCTTTTTTTCTTTTTTGTTCCTCCTTATTTCCTGTAAAAGTGTTAGTTTGAATAAGATGGAGTTTAATGTTAAGACTGGATTTCCTTCAAAACAAGCGTACGACTTTGCACATAGCTGATAAACATATAGCTGAATGCGTTATCAAAGATTTATAAAACACTGATGTTTTGGCATCTGTATTTGTGGAGTGCCTCTGGTACAACTTGGAATATAAGAAAGTGTCAAAGAGGGTTATTGTTGAGGGGAAAAAATGGCTACGTTTGTGTGTGTATGTATATATATAGCCGTATATATATAATGGCTTTCCATAGGACATTCTAGTGTAAAGCTGCTTTGGAAAGTTGCATTCATATATTTTCTATATGCCTTATTATAGCACTTCCAGGACAAGCTGGTGCCTGTCTTTTATAACATCCACTTGTTTTTCCACGTTGTCTTTCCAACTTTTATTTGCAAATCTATGCAGGAAGGTTCCCCACCTTTACTGACCATATTTTTCTGCATTGCTTCCAAATTTGACCAGTTTAAGTGCTTCCTCCAAATATTTGCAGTACTGATGTTGGACTCTATGTCTTTACTTACTTTGCTGAAGATAGTCTTTATACGTGGTTATGTGTTACACCACAGAATAGCTAGAAACGCAATGTCTACTAAAATCAGAACTCAGTATGGGTGTAAGAAAACTTTAACTTTGGAAAATCCTTAAGTTTCCCTACTGCGTGAGGGAAAGGGAATAAGTTCTTAATTCTTGAATATTTACTTTATCTATATTGCTTATTAAATGTGAGAATGTGAACTTCTGGACAATTACCTCTGTCCTATCAGTAGCATAGAGTATGATTGCCTCTGAAGCTACATTACAAGTCGTTCCATTTGAGGCAGATATTTAGGAAACAGAGAAGCAACTTTTTTTTTTTTTAAGGCATTGAAGGGAAGAGACTATGGAATTCAGTGTCTGAAAACATTTCCTGTATTAATTATTACTTTATAAGCTATACAAGTTGGAATCTTGCTTCTGGAAACCAATACTTCTGTTCTAAAAAGAAAAAAAAAATGTGTTGGTTTCACAGCTACAGATTTTTTTTTTTCTTAAAATTATAATAACACATTACTGCATTGATAGCAGTTGAAGTTATAAATTAATACTTTGTGGGCTTTAGCAGAGTCATTGTTTGGAAATGATCAGTATGACCAAAGCCTTACTTTGTGTTTGTGTGATGATGTTTTCCTACAAGATGACTTGTAGCTCTGTTATATTGCAAATGTTTGTAATTCTGAAATTGTGTTCTTTCATTCAGGCCTGTATAGAAACAGTGTTATATGTGAACCTGTTACTTTTGGCCGACTAATATTTTGGTTCCATAGTTGATTCTGGTGGACTAGTTTTTTGTTTTGTTGAGTTAGTTGCATGGAGAAGATTGATCACAGTGTAGTAAACAGATGTGCTGATTTGTATATAAACATTTGCCTCAATATTTTTATTAAATAAGTATTAAGAAGTGAAACAATATATCTGCTTGTAAGTAAGAAAGGAGACACCATCAGCGTGGAGTATTTGCAAATACTTTTCTTCTAGAAACTTGAATGAGTCTAAGTTAATGGCAGCTTTATTATTTCAAATAGCATCTCTAAAACTATTGCAGTACTGTACCTAAAGGCAGTCTGCCTGTGAGCACTGCTGGAATCTAGAACTCTTGAGAATGTCTCTTACAATAGCTGCTAAATGTTGCAGTGTTAATTAAGAGGTAATGTAAATGGAATCAAATGTTATGACAGCGTAATGGTCTCCTGTTGAATATAAGTTCCATGACTTAGCAGACTCGCTTGTAGAAAACAAGCATATTTCAGCACTGCCTGTTCAATAGGAACTGTTTCCACAAAAGCCTTAAATAATCCCCATAGAGATATTTTTTTTCTTTGCAGTTCTATTATTATACTCTAATGAGAACAGTATCTCTGCCTTAATTTGCTGAATATAGGGTCTGTTTCTAGAAATCTGTAGGGTCACACACGTGGTGGTTCAATCTTTGCACTGATACGTGAGACTTGTAGATAGCTATTTTTCCACTCCCTGAAGGCAAGCAAGAAAAAGCAAGCAAGGTGTTCCAGAATATGCTGTCATGATGCTTTGGTGATGTAGAATGCTTGTGGCAGACTTGCTGCTGTCCCAGCGCATGTGATCTTGACCTATGTGGAATATTTGGAGTGAGAGCATTTTGAACATTAAATAAATAAGATGCTCAGGCTGGATTTCCCTTCTGATAGACATCTGTGATTCTAGTTCCTCTATTTATTCACAAATCGGTTTGTCTTTAACTTGATCTCTGAAGAAATATGTGACAAATAGTTCTGGCTGAAGTAGTTGCTCCCACATTGATCTCTACCTTTTTATTGTAAATCTTTTCTCCCTTGGGACAGAGTAATACTGAGGTGTAGCCATAATGATGCTCAAAAGAACATCAGCCATTTTCAAGGGCAGAAAGCAGGGCACAGTGAGGATTCAGCCCAGACGTATCTGCTCGCTAAGCAAGTGGAGTGAGGAAGAAAGAGGGATGATGTATGTGCTAATTGACAGTGGGCATGTGCTAACTGACAGTGGGCTGTGGCCCCTAGGTCACAGCAGGAGTGAAGGTTGTTGAAGTTTAGTCTGAGCTACTTCCATTATCTTCACAGCTAATTCCACTTTATGTCAGACTGACCATTGTATATTTGATTTCAGATGAAAAGGTATTTGAACTGCTAACATTATCTGAAATTGCACTGATTTATGCAGTCACAGCCATCAAACATTACAACTGATAAAACCCATGTTAGGCCCCATTCTTGCAGGCTTTACATACGTGTTTAATCTCAAGATGAGTTCTGCTCGTATTTTTAGGTCTACAACTTGATATAACAAGAGATATAAAGTCTAATCTTTTATTAGAAGTAAAGCCTGTTTAATGCTTTCTGGAAAGTAGCAATTTCTATTTTAATTTTGGTGGGTCTGTTTCTGGTAATGAGTCACCGCAGCACCAGTATCTAATACAGTTCTGGTTGTATACTAACCCCTGCATATTGTTAGGGCAGACCTTTTTCTTGGACAGCAGAGATTACTAAACCTAATCTTATGTTATACTGAAATAAGACTACATTCAAGGAACATCCAAATCTTATCGAGGTAATTTTAAAATATTTCTATTTGCTGCAGTGAAGAGGGTGAAATTGATGAATGAGAATCCAACTGGGTGAGCTGGTGGTCTAAGGGGAAATCAAGCTTTGGAGAAAAGATACAATAGTTGATAAAGATTCCTCCTTTATTTGGTATTTCAGCAATTCTGCTGCTAATTTAGGGTGTGGGCAGAGGATAGTCTGTGAATTAGATACAGTGGGTAAGAAGGTACCGTCCATTCACTTAAAAGCTAATTGGATTTTTAGCTGCCTTTTAGATTAAACTGCATATGTGTTCCTAGTCTATTGCAGTAGGAAGTAAAATGTTCTCATTTGCAACTGCAATACTAAACCAATTAATTTTACTTCATTTTGCAAAAGATTTACTATGGCTTATGTGTCTCTGGGAAAAAGAATAGTAGATAGATGTAAAATGCTCTACAATGAGGATTTTTTTTAATAAAGATTGGACAGGTAGGTCTTATTTCAGCAATAGCTAGGATTAACAACACTGAAATGTAAGTGGGATAAAGATTAGGCTTTACCACTCTTCTTTAGACTCACTAGTAAACACTTATATAGCTTAGTGTGTATTCACTCTGATAGGCTCTTTGATTTTGCAAGAAGCAAAAACCGAGGAAGAAACCACAGGTAAACAATGAGAGGAGATTGTACGGGACTGACTGGCAAACTAGCAACAGCTGTTAGAACAATCAAGGGGGATGGCACGGAGTCCTTCAGTAGGAGCTGAAGGAGTGAGGACTGGATTTATCATAATGAAGAGAAAGGTGAAGTGATGAGAAGAGGGAACGTGGTTGAAGAAGGATTTCAAATACTACCTTGTTGGAAGTTCTTGTTATAAAGGGAGTAATTCAACAGGGGGAAGAAAATTATTAAAAAAATAAGTAAACAGCCTCTTCTGTGTAAGATATTTTTTATATACATTTTTCTCTTGAGGGGCTTGTGATGTAAAGTTTCAGGAGTGTTTGAATCTCAAACAGTACATGGACTATATGGATTTGAGTCAGGTGGGGGAGGACTACTGTCTGAATGCACAGGGTGTACTTTGCGTTGCATGGATGTATCTTCATCTTCCTGCTGGACAGGAAGAACTTTTAGCAATTTCTGAAATCTTTCTGTACTTGCTTCCTTTTTATAGACTTTGATCCTCCTGTCTTTGTTTTCTTCACTTCTGTGCTTCAAGAGTGCAAGGATCTGAAGATAAAATTGACCTAAACTGAAAATTCCCTGAACCAGTAGAATTGATTGGGGCTGTGATCACACTCAATTTCACACTGCTGCTAGTGTTATGTAGAGTAATATTGTGAAGGATTCCATCAATTTTTGATTCAGCTGCTAGTTGCCATGATGGTAAGGAATCACAGGGAGGTTCACTATTTTCAGTCAGTGACTGAGAAACTTTGTCAGAGGAAAGAAAACAGGTATTATCTCTAAGTTCTTTTTTTTTTTTTTTGTCCTCATTATATTGATTTCTTATAGAATCTTTTCACTTCTTGACTGAATATCTGCAGCTGATTTTCAAAACTGTATGTGACATTTGAAGTCCTGGTTTCATACATGTTTTTCTTAAAATTTAATTTAAAATTTAATTTAAAATTTAATTGTATTTATCATTCTGTTGCTTTTCTTTCACTCATCCATCTACCGTTCAACCAACTATTCTTTTCAAGGAATTTCATGGCTTCCATATCACATACTGAAGTTTCCGTACTGCTAGTTACATACTGACAACTCTTGAATATAGAGTAAATAGTGTGTAGCTATCTATTGGAATTAATTCTTTGCTGTGAGAG
This sequence comes from Cyrtonyx montezumae, assembly GCF_038088225.1. NCBI lineage: Eukaryota > Metazoa > Chordata > Aves > Galliformes > Odontophoridae > Cyrtonyx > Cyrtonyx montezumae. The sequence continues at coordinate 20,513,541 of NW_027071936.1, read as the reverse complement.
TTTTCTGTTGCTGTCCTTGTTTACTCAGAACAACAATTACTTCCTCAAGTATTCTCTCTTGCTTTTCTGTTTTGGACTCATTTGTTTCTCAGGTGCAACTGCATTTTTGCTATTGCTGTATTTAGCTGCATTTACAGCTTGTGATTGACTTCACTGTGGTCAGTCTTGACTGCAGCCTCCAGAGCTTTGTGTGTAACTACTTTTCTCATGTTTGTCTGACTGTCTCCTTGTTCTGCATCTCCCCACAGTAATTCTCCACAGTTGGTATTTTGAGAGCCAAATCTCGGACTTAAAAATCTGTTTTGTGAATGACTTGTAGCCAGGAAAAAAAATTCATTATTGAATCTGCATAGCAGCGCATCTTAAGTTTTTAGTACAAAGAGGAAAACATGAGGAAGAGATGCAGTAACTGTATAGCTTTTTAATCTAAAAATTACAATCTATTATTTAAAATTGAGTTTCTTCATTAGTACACAAACCGATCTGTGTAATAGTTGTTCTCAGCAGTAATAGTTGCTCAAAAGAAGTGTATTAATTGTTTATTTTTTTTTCTTCATTTGTTTGAAGCTAGTGAAAGAGAAGTGTTAGCTGCATGGAAACCTTGTCAACTTACCCAGGGAACAGATGTGCACATGATACATAGGCATAAGTCTCTATTTCATCATTGTCATGTTAATCCATCTCAATCTTACTTCTGGGAGACTACTTCTAAGTTTAATGTCAATTTACATTTCAGTAAATACCATGTTTTTATTTCTTCACTGTGGTGAAGATGTTCTTATTTATTAGATGACAGCGGTTTTGAAATGTCTATCATGTTTGTAACATGTCTACAATGACAAAACATATGCAGGAAAACACAAACTGTAGAAAATAATGCATACTGAGCAAGCAGTTATTTCAGCCCTAGTAAAACAAAACAAAAAAACCTTGGTAGTTACCCTACATTTTCCAAATAGTCATTTGGTGCCCCAGCATTATGAATGACTGAGCACCTCTCTACCTATAAAGCTTGCTGATACTGAACTCTGAGGAGACCCACTACAGAAGCTGAGCTGTCATTAGAAAATATTTTGTGTAAAAGCACCTCATAATTCCAGCAGAAATGCTGCTAACAGAGAGAAAATGTGTGTCATAGACAAAAAGTTTCAGGACTTAAGATTCAGATTGTTGCTATTTAAAAAGCAAAACCCTGATAATTGTCATCAATTGGTGAAGCCAGTACTTTATTCCTTTTTCATGGAACAATGCCAAGCTTATATGGCTGAATTGTGGATTAACTCTGTCTCTTAAACGTTTAAAGATTTTATGTTATGCGACACCTGCAATTTCTCAGAATGGAGAAGCAGTCTATTACCTAATAAAATCATTTTCTCAAAGAGATATGAGAACAACACGTGACACTAAAAGTAAAAAATTTTCTCCTCGTTGCTTTCTGTGATTTTGCTACTTTAAAATACTCTCTGTTTCTCAAAACTTCTTTGGAAAAGTGCTGCAAGATACTTTTCACGTTACAGATCCTCCAAATTTATTTATTTATTTGTCTCTGCTGTGAAAGCAGCTGAATGCAAATAACTTCTTACAAGATTTAATTATAACTCGCTGATAATCAGATGGTTTTACATGATTTAAGAGCTGTTCACGTACTGTACTTTGAATATGCTGCCTGCTGGTGCAAAACTACTGAAAAATTCGTTTTTCACACTTCGACTTCGTCTCAGGACTTGTCTTTCTGAAACTACCTGTGGTTTTCTTCTAATTGTATTTCATAATTTAATATGAGGTGAATTTTAAATGTCCTCCAAACTCAAGTTCTTATTTGTCTCTTTTTATTACCAAGTAAATACATATATTTTATTAGCATTTTGGACCTAAAATCCACTGTAAAATGATAAATACTAAATTACATGGGCTTAATGCTAAAACTTCGGTTTTCTGCTGGACTGCTGGTTGTTTTTTTTTTTTTTTTCAACTTTTCTCCAAAGGTATTGAAATATAAATAAATAAAAATCTAAGTGGATTTATACATTTTTCCAATGCAGTATGCTCTACTCAACTGTTCTTGTATATTAAGTAAATTCTTTAAATTAGCTGGTGTAAAACTGAAGGAAACTTATAATAATGACTGCTCCTCAGATTAGTAGCCATGATTTCATTGTTCTAAAGATGCCCTTCAGCTAATTTGTAATGGTTCCTTCACTTTCTGCCTTCTCAGCTTTGGCTTCTCTTCCATTTGGGCTTGGTATTTTTATTTATACTAATTTCAAATGGTTTTTTTTTGTTTTTTTTTGTTTTGTTTTGTTTTTGTTTTTTATCTTAGAGCAGGATTAGGGAAATTGAAGGGAAAAACAACCCAGTGTATTTCTTGTTACATAGTCTGGCAAATCTTTATCCTTTCCTTTTTGGGGGGTGAAGAGGGTGGGATAAAATGCTCTGTCTGGCATGGAACCTTCCTGTAAATTTTGATACACTTTTAATCTGAACTCCAAGTTGAAACAAATGTAGTTTGAAGATAGCAACTGTGCGATATGTTGCTTTCTCTCACATCAATAGGATGCTATACTTTTGCAACAAAGTTCCACTCTTTCTAATTGAATGTCACAGTTACAAAATGGACATTCTTCAATTCTACTAGTTAATTTTCTATTATATTTGATTAAAAAAATTTAAATGGACCCAATTTTGCTAATATTCATGCATGTTCCAGGCAGAATTAAACAACAAAAACTAAACATGTAAATTGGGAATACACATTAAAAACATAAAAAAAGAAAAAAAGAAAAAACCCACTAACTACTGTATCAGTCTAAAAATGCATCACTTTATGGAGTCTGATAAAATGTGCTTTTTAAAAATGATATTATAATAACTAGTTTTCTTTGTTCATTTTTACCTCTTTAGGTAGTACATCTGGTTTTGCTGTTAAAATACAATTATTGTGTGGATCTATTTTAGTACTGATAATTTCTTATGACATATTTGAATACAATGTTAGATCCTTCCAATTTATTTGCTGTATTTATGCAAGCAAACATTTTGACTTTTGAGAATCCTAGCTGTTTTTTTTTTTTTTTTTTTTTTTTTTTTTTTTTTGCTGGAGACAGTGAAAATCATTCTACTTGAAGATGGAAACTTGGAAAACAGTAACACTATAGTTCTCCATCAAACAGAGGCTTTAAGGTGTGCCCTGTTTAGAATGTAATACAACCTGTTCTATAGAATAGAATTATTTAATAATTGAATCACCAAGGCTGGAAAAGACCTCCAAGATCATCTGGTCCAACTCTCCACCTGTCACCAGTGTTTCCCACTAAAACTTGTCTCTCAGTACAACATCTGAATGTTTCTTGATTACTCCCCCACTGTATGGCAAGCCTGTTCTAACACCTCACCTGTCTCTCAGAGAAGACTAGCGTGTTCTATCTCCTTGTAAAACTTGATGTGGGAACTTCCTGTGCAAGAATAGCCAGTAATACCTGAACTTTGCTGGACTTAGCTGTCTGCTGACATGTATGTTCTCAAATGCTGAAAAAGTTGCTGTCCTTTTGGAAGAGGACTATGATGCCTAAGGGTTTTATTTTATGTTTTGTGGGTGTGTGAATGTTGGATATAATTTACTTACTGCTTTTTGTAATTTGGTTTTAAATTCAAAGCCTTTATATAATTTCAAGGTGACAAGTACCTTGAAAACTGTTCTTAGATTCAGTTAGCTGGTTGTCTTATCCTGTTTTTTTCTCCATATTTTAATTTTCTGTAGTAAATTGTTAAAAAAAAAAAAGTAATTCTTATATACCAATTTAATGATCATTATAGTGATGTACCTTTTATTTATCTGTACAATTTCTCTCTTATTCATTTTTGCAGTTAAATGCAGAAAACAGAGTATTAACTTCTTATTACCTCAGTGTGTTTGGAGTTTTTTCTAATGTTAAATCTTTACCCTTTAAACATGTGAGAAAAGTAATATTGTCAGTGAATTTCACATTACACACTTGTTTTTTTTTCTGTACACTTCTTGGGTAAATTTGCTGTCAATACAGAGTATAAAAAGCTATGGTAAGAGTTTTACCATTACTTAGTTTTTTTTCCCATTGTTTGATGATTTGATATACAGAGGTCCAGCAGAAGTCTTGCTCTCTTTTACTGTGTGTTAAGAGAGCTAAATGTAACCTTTGTCACCGGCTGTGAAGAGCTGTTATACAAAGTAATTTTCTACTAAATTGAAGGCTTCTCATAGTCAATAATCACTTTATGTGATAGACATACATCTTATCTCATATCTCAATTATCATACGATGGTGCTTCATTGTGAGAAATTATCTTTGGTAGGCCAGTTGTTTGGTTGAAATCCAGCGATGCAATGAATCAATTGTGTGACACCCACATGAAATAAAATGTTATAGTCTTAAGTGGTGACTGGCTCTGTAGCCTCTGCAGTTTGTCACTGATGCGTGCTCTATGGCTTAACGGTAAGAGAGCTACTGTGTTGGCTTAGGAAGCTAATTTAATCTACTTTACAATCTGATTGGCTTTGTCTCTCATTTACTATGTGCTCTTTGTAGTGTCACTCTTAATGCTGTTTTACAAGACATTTTTCTTCCTGTCCTTCTTTGCTTCCCTTATCTAACATTGTGCTAAAGCTTGAGCTGAAGATGCCCCTTCCATGTATTTGTTTTGTTGATATCTGTCTGTGTTGGTCTGATTTTTTCTGGATTTGGCAAGTATGGTCAGGCACACATTTGAGTTCAGTGCAATTGTGCAGAACAACCCAGGCTCTCTAGTTAGAGTACTCCAACTCTCTATGTTTTATGAAGAGATTCTGTTTTGAGTTGTGATAGATGTGTTCATTGAAAGACTGCACTGAGCTGGTCAGTAGAAAATATGCATGGTGTACAGTGTCTTGCATGGAATCTCACATCACTTCTGTGTTTGAAATACTGTGTCAAAAGAAGTCTCTTCATTCGAGAGCCATAAATGTGGTGTTCTCTTTCTAAAAGTAAACATGTAGGTGAAACAAACTTGCTGTCTCTGGACTGGCAGTGATAGTGATTGCAGAGGGTGCTTGGGATATTTACATGGACAGCAGAAATGCCAGTCTTTCAATTTGCTGTCTTCTGAAGGGATATAAGGTAATGACTTCTGCATCCTGTAAAAAGTGCAGGTTATATAGTTTTATTACTATGTGACAAATGATCTTGAGAAATGGAAGTAAAGACTGTTATTACTCTGTGATGTAGTGATTATGAGAAGAGTTGTTGGGTGCGTCACTAGGCCACATCTTCTTTTCCTTCTTTATTTATTTTCCATTGAAATGTTATTTGGCAAGCATATTTCAATCCTGTGAGTAGAAACTAAAATTTGGGTCTCAGCTCAGGATCATCAAAGCTGCTGATTGTTGAAGTCTAGACATGCATGTATTCAGTGTCAGAACCAAATATAAAGAATCTGGCATTTAGTTATTATTACCAAATGTCAGCTTTTGTACCTGAAGAATATGTAGCTTCAGAAGAAAGTTTACTGAAGTGTTTAAGCTGTCTTTCTATTATCACAACATTTTGCACGCTTAATATGTAGGTCGCTCTTAAAGTAATGCCTTCCTTTTATTACTATGGAAACTATAATGGGTATAAAGAGCACACTAACACTGTTTGATTGAGAAAATTCTCAGCTACAAAACAGTTTTTCAGAGTAGTTGCCACCTTTAGCTATGCATTTCCGTCAGTAATGAACAAAAAGCTGAGTTACATTTATCTGTTCTATATTTTAAAAGAATTCATGGGTGTGGGGAAAATATATCTGCTGTCAAGTTCAACATCACGGCACATACAGCAAAGCAGAAGCAAGAGTGACTTGCATATTTAATATGTCCAATTGCTCAATTAGTGCTAATATATTTTTATTAAACTCCTTGACTTCTGCATCTGACTTTAGTCTTTTTTTTTTCTCATGGTGCTAATATAATTGTTGTCAATGTTATCCCAGTGAGGAAAAGAGTAAATAACTAGCTGTCTTTTTCTGTACATTTTTCACTATTAAATATTCTTATGAATATTCATAAAATTATTAGATTCATTCTTTATCCAACTGGTTAACCTGAAACTGCACTTTTAGTTCATTAAAAATGTACTTATTTCTAAAGAGAGGTGGCCTGGCAACAGACTGGAATGCTAATTGTGCTGGGTTTCTTTGAGGTATATAAATCTGGATGTTTGTATATGCTTAAGCTTCAAATGTAAAGCAAGATGATTTTACCTGATTACAAAAACAAGAAAGAAGTTCAGCTAATTACCCATAACAAAAACACTAAGTACTGTTTATTTCTCTGTATAACAATATTGGGCTGAATTATTGCTTTTAAGATGAATGAGCGTAGTCTTCATAAAATTCATTTCACTACAGCTGTACTTGTGTAAAGTAAAATGATGATTGCATTTGTGTACAGGTATTAACGAAGGCTTTTGAGGCATCATTGTGCTGTAACCAATTACAAATCTTGTAAGAACAGAGGAAGAGAACCTTAGAGAATCCAATTTGGAAGTCTGGAAGAAACTTTCTGTGTAGATTATGCACTTATGTGGATATTTCCTTTTGCAGGAGAGCTTAGTTAAGGGGAAAGAAAAATCCCAAAGTACAGGGAGCCTTAAACTATTAACACTGAAAGTGTGCCAGCTGGTTTACTAGGAAGTTGTGTACATTTCCTAAATGATGAGGGAGAACTGAAGATAGTGATAGTTTCTTACAATCAATGGAAGGATAAACTGCAAAGTATTCTGAGTGTTAATGAGACTGGTTATCACTCAAAGGCAGCTTTTTCAGGAGCATTTAAAAGCAATCCCTAGGTAACTCTGCCTCTGCGATATGCTGAGACTTAATAAATGGAGAATGTAAGTTCAGTTACATTGTTTAAGAAAACATCATTGAGTTTGTTGGAGGATAGCAGAACTTGAACTAGAATTTTTGGGAAATTTGGATGTATTTATAGGCATCTGCTGTGATTTTGAGAAAGTGTGCACAGTAGTAGAGTGGAAACGTCATTGTCATTTAAGGTTTATCTTTGACAGTTTTTTTATGTAGTGTGCTAACATTTCTAGTAAGTACACTGAAGATGTAAGGACTCAGAGCAATAATGTTTCTTGTTTCAGTTGCTCAATACAACTATTTTATAATATTGCTTCTATTGTATAATATAAAGTATATTAATAGCATTAATAACATTATGTATTATCTAATTGGTGTTTTGCACTTAGATCCATAATATTAATGGAAGTTATTGCGTAAGTTATTAGCAGAATCCACAGTGATTTCAGTATATGCCTATAATTCAGTGTTTGATGGCGAGCCCCTTGGACTACCTATCTAAATTTGCACTTGCAAATATTTGTCTCATCCATCATCATGCATATTGCTTTGAAAAGCTATTAGTACTGGGATGTACAACTGAAGTTTCAATGAAGTTGTAGACTAGTTGCAACAAAAGAGAGAATTTTTTAAGTTTATAGGACAGCAAATCTATGTTCCACTTTGAGCTCCAGTAGAAAGCTTGATTGCATTTCGCAGGACTTCAAGACAAGACAAATAGTTACTAAAGATGTGTACTAACCTGTTAGTACAGGTTTACTCAAGGAGTAATCTTTCTAAGTGGATCTGGTGGTATTAAAAGGTCAGTTAAACTAAAGAAGTGGGAAAGCCATGCTAGATAACACTGATGCTGCTTATTTGCAAAGCTTTTTATGTTTCATTTGTTCTGATGGTATGAGGAGGAAGGAGTTGACTGAAAACTTCGTGATACTCACTTGATAGACTACGAGAGACAAGGCGAGGTGATGATACTGGTTCAAAAGAGTTTCAGAACTCAGTATTTGAAGAAAGGATTATATATATATATTTTCCAGCCTAGAGGAATGTCTCAGACTCCAACATAGTGAAGATAGACATAGTTCTCCAGTAAGTAAAGGATGTTTATGGAGAAAATGGAGAGGTGCTCTCCTCATTATGATACACAATGAAAGAACAGGGAAAACAGGCATGTGGCATTTCAGGGGAAGTTATGTCTGAGACCATGGGAATAGACTGTAGCTTGTCCAGAGAACTGGTGAGATTCCCCTTACTGGACATGAGTTCTTAATTTGACAGGATCCTGAATAATTTGCTTTCAGCAGGAGGTTGGATCTGGACTGGAGATCCCTTCCAACACTGGCTTTTTTTGTTGCAACGTTGCAGTATGAAGTTAATGTATTCTTTGTGTTCCTGCCTAAAGAAAGTGGAGGAAGTTGATTCCTCCATATAAAACAGAAATACTGAATAGTAGATAAGTTTATTTTATTCATCACTGGCAAGTCATTGGCATTACTGGCACAATTTTTGATCATGCAGACTCTAAACTAAACTAAATGCTGTAGGCAATAGTTATGCAATACATGTTGATAACACTTCTGCTGTTATCATTATTTGGATACTCTTTATTTGAGCATATTGTGGGGTATAGAGTGTGATGTTGCTGATCATGCCAAATACCTCTGCTTTCTCTTCTGCAACTGGTTACAGGTGTTTATATTTTCTTCTCCACAGGAAAAAAAACAACAAAACAACAGTATGTGTATATTTCATCAAATAATTAAGCAAGTGCATGTAGTATCTTGAAATCACTATTGCCAGCCTTCGGTTTAAGCTTGATTTGTCTCTTTGAGATTGCAACAACATAGAATGTACACCTTGAAAAGAACACTGTTACACTGTGGGGTATTGTAAGGAAAGAACAAGGTTGCTGAGCAAATTTGTGTGAACTGAAATTTCTGTGACTGCTAAAATGTTTTGGTTTTTTTGTCTTGTTTTGACTAGTTCTGAGGTGTGACTTTGTAGGTGTTTTTCTGTAATGTTTATTTTTGTGGAAAAACTGTGAGGGTATTTGAAGGTGAAAGGAATGCAGTAGCTCTCCAGGGTGGTGTGTGCCTTAGTTGGTGTGGTGAGCAACAAAACTGTCTGTCCATGACAGGCTTTGGAGAAAACTCTTAGAAATGGCATCTGGATTTCTTTTTGAAGAAAATGTACAGCTCATAGTAGAAGGGAAGTCACAAGTGAACTAACCTGCATTAGTGAGCAGGCAGTGCAAAAGAATAGGGAGTTAGTTAACCTGAGTGTACAGGTAGGTGCTAACACCCCCAAACAATCCTGTCTTTTTGTTTAGCCATATTTGCCTTGTGTATAGAAACTACAAGCAAGATATACATAAATAAAAAGTAGGCCAGTTGTGATGGCATTCACAAAGGTACGTAGGGTTAAGTAAGCTACTAGACTAACTGTTATGCTCACCATGCTGGTATGTACCCCACAGGACCCTCTAGCAGGCACAGCACAGACGAGATCACACTTAACAGCTGCCTAGGATGTTTCCTCAGTGTTGACAAACTGCCTTTTTCCATGGACTCCTTTGAAACCAATCACATTGACAGTTCTACTGTCAAAGCTCCCAGTGACTCAAGGACTCCCACCTAGATTAGCTGTTGTTTTCCATTAATATTTCTTTTATCTTGAATCCTTGAACTGCTAACAATTCCATCTCACAATTCTACCATTGTGATTTTGCTGTCTGTTTCTGCATGCTTTCTCACAGCACTTTGTTTTAGCTTTGCAGTTTTGATCCTTAAAATACGGACAGCTGAGCACTGGGGACACAGAAGTGTGTGGGGTGAGGAGGTTACAGATAGGGCTACAGAGAGGGTTATAGGGGTCACCTGAGATATATAGAGTGACTAAAAATTACTGCAAGAATAATCTTACCATTTGAATAAAAACTAGAATTAAATGTAGTCATGAAATTGTATGAATGTAAAGGTAATTCTACCACAACATATCAGCAGAGCAGACCTTTTCTTTGATACCCAAAATATCGAATGTTCTAAAACGTTACAGATGTGTTGTGTACTTTTGAAGTAAATTTGGATATAGCACTGATGTCTAAGTGGTGTGCTGCAGTTATACCAATTCTGTATTTCATCTAATTAATCGTTCTACTGAATTAGACCACTTGTGTTATTTTTGTTTTCAGATTGAAGCACTGGTGAAATCTGTTGTATTCACTATTCCTTGAATGGATTAACTTAGAATGTAATTATGTACGATAGTGTTTGGATATGATACATGAAAAAGCATGATCCTTTCATTTATTACTCTAGAATTATTACCGCGTGGTGGACTGAAATCCATGTTTCTGCTTGTTATTTCTTTTGTAAATATTCTAGGTCACCTCATATTAAGAATGACTTAACTATTTACTATTCATGTGGATTTAATTGTCTAGAACAGCAGTTGCAGGTGGCCAGCAGGTTGAGGGAGGTGATCCCCTCTGCTTTGCCCTAGTGATATCTGTGGTACTGTGTCTAGTTACAAACTTCCCAGTTCCAAAAAAGACAGGAAGCTGCTGGAAAGAGCCCAGCAGAGGGCCATAAAGTTGCTTAGGGTTCTGGCGCATCTCCCTGTATGAGGAAAGACTGAGAGACCTGGGGCTCTTCAGCATGGAGGAGACTGACAGGGGATCTGCTTACAAATGTCTAATGGGTGGGAGTCAAGTGAGTGGGGCCAGGCTTTTTTCTTTGGTGCCCAGCAATGAAACAACAGACAATGAGCACGAACTGTAACACAAAGTTCCATGCTAATACAAGGAATAACTTCTTTACCGTCAGAATACGGAGTGATAGCATTGGAACAGGCTGCCCAGAGTAGTTGTGGAATTTCCTCAGGAGATGTTCAAGACTTGTCTGCAGGTTTTCCTGTGTGAACTACTGTGGGGAACTTGCTTTAGCAGGGGGATTGGACTCGGTGATTTCCAGAGGTCCCTTCCAATCCCTGCAGTTTTGTGAGTCCACATGATGACATGCAGATTACACAAAGTTAGTGCCATGCGTTAATCTGCTATACTTCTGTATGTGCTGTTATATATGCTGTATATATACATACGCATATCTGTATGAGCTTCAACTGAAACTGCAATATACAGTTTTAGATAATCTGTCATTATTCCTAAGAGATGTCAACGGTTTTTGCAAGCAGTCAAAACTAGTAAAATATGCCATATGCTTTTGCCAGCCTGTTCATAAATTTTGACGCTCAGACCCTTTAGTTAGTAACGAGTTACATACTTCATAAGCATATAATCAATGACTACTGAATGGTTCTCACATAAAGCCAACTTGAGTGATTCCCATGATAGACTGTCACTGTATATGCCATTGTCAGAGCTCAGTTTTTTTTCTCTGCCTTCAACAACTTAGAATCGTAAATCTGTGAAGCGAAGTGGGGTGATCTAATGTCTTCTGCTTATGCCACACATCTTTGCTGGCCGAGGTCAGATAGTGTAATTTCTTTTTGGCAGAAACATCCTGAGGATGTACTCTTAATCCATTGCAGTGAGAATGTGGGGAAGTGTTTTTTGAGAGTTCGCAATCAGTAGAGACTGTGTTAATGTCCCTCAATATCAACTTATCTGTGTCTTCAGCAGTTCAAATGTCAAATTTTCAACACTGTGAGTTACAGCCTTTGAAGGAAAGCCTGAAGAAGACTGAAACTTAAATTAAAAGGAAAAAACTGGTCTCCAGCAACTTGTCTAACAGATTAGCTCTGGTGAGATTCAAATTAATAGTAATATCTCTGATAGTTACGAAGAAGTAAGCAACTGACTTCTGTTGTTCAATGCTTAATATTGTTGTATGATGAAGATATGATAGGAAAATAATAGAAGTTAATTATTAATTAGTTTTTTAAAAACAATGCTAAAATCCATGAGAACTGTTTGAAAATGTGATTCTGAAGATACGGATGTTGTATTTCTGAAGAAAAACTCATCAGATGAAGATGGAAAGAGATAGAAATTTGACCCAATTAAATATGAACATGCACTGATTTGATTTTAGAGATGGTTTTACAAATGTACTGATGACTTGCACCAAAAATGTTATTGATTTTAGTTGGAATTCTGTAGAATTCAGAAAAAGTAGTGGTAGTTCTTTTTCTTTGTGCTTTCTGTGAATAAATCAGGAGCAAAGTTGACCAGCAAGCAGATCTGAAGAACTATTTAAACTTTGAGAATACAATGTTTAATTCAAAAGGGAAACAAGTAATAATCATCCAAGGGCTTGAAAAACTAATGAATTTTTGGATAATTCTATATTTAAGTACGAGAAAGCTGTATAAGAGACTTCAAAAGCATAGTTTTGCAACAGTACTGAAGCAAATACTGAATACATCAACGAACATAATCATTTTTGAGTATTGTTAATGAACTTGATGTTTCCAGATAACTTTGTGTGAATTACAGCTTGATGAATTAACCTCAGAGTGTTAGAGTTTATCTCCTGCAATTTAATAGTGGCTTCTAGCATCGCAGATGTAAATGTAATAAGAATAATTATAAAATAATCAGACAATTGCACAAAACCAGTTTGATCATTAGCTTTCTTTTAAATAAGGAAGTTCTTTGAGAATTTTGTAGCTTGCATAGCAGCTAACCTGAGACATCAGGTAACACACTCCAGCTTGAACTGTGGCATATGCTAACCATGCTTTACTAGCTCTGAAATTGCCAGGGTATATCATTATATTACCTGGTATATCAACCAGGTCCAACCTTTAGTAGCTGTTAATACATTTTTTTTGCTATTCCTGCTTCTGCCCTGTGTGAGGATTTCAGAAATAACTGTTAAGTGCACAGACCTGGCGAAGTCCACAGGAACACTTGTAACTTCATTGACTCATGTACAGTTTTTTTTTTCTCATGTCTGGAGATATGAGGAAAAACTTAGAAAAAGATCAAGATTGGAAGTGCTGTACAGTTACGTAATAGACTTAAAATAGTTCAGCTGTGCCCTGTACTGATTTATTCATATTAAAGTTACAACAGACACAGCTAAACTGTGGAATATTTGGTTGTGGTAAGTGGTATTTTCAGTGAGGAATTTGCCTCTACCCTGAACTTACTTATTTCCCTTCATCCTCTCCAATTCTTTTCTTATCCTTTCTTTACCAGAATGTTGACTTGCTCAAATGACGAAGTTAAGACAAATCAGAGGAAATTGTATTACCTGCTCATCTGATGATGTCGATCCAGACATCTGGGATTATTTTTCATGCATTCAGGCAGATGAAACTGGCAACTGCTGTTTGATCTTGCTGCCACAGTGCTTCATTTCCACTTCAGACTCTATTCTGCTAATAACACAAATGCGTATTGTTGCTTTCTTTCTATTGTTTATCAGAAAGAAATAAAGTACATGGGTTATCATTCTGAATTTCCTGGGAACTTGGAAGTTATTATTTTTTCCTTACAGAAAAGTTTGTACCTATTTTTTTAATATACCAATTAACTGAGTAGGAAGAAGTCTTACTGGTTTATCCATTAAAGGAGAAGAGATGACACTTATGACAAGTGATGGATATTTTTGTCTAATAAAAGAGTTTAGGAGGCATATGGAAGGCTTTTTTTATATACCTTATAGGAGTAAAACTTTTCACTGAAGAAGAAAGACAGGTGACAAATTTGATCAGTCTTTTGTAGCCTTATATTCTGCAGAAAAGAATGGGAGGTGCCTAATATTTTCAGACTCATTGATCTGAGGAGATATGTTTGAGTTGCGAATTGACATTGCTCTGGCAAGTATTCTTTCTGGAGCTGTCAGATACAAAGTCAAGATTTAAATCCTATGAAAGGCCATTGCCTTTCATAGGATATATATTAACATATTCAAAGAATATAAAACATAACAATAACATATTCAAAGAAAGAAAACTGAAGAGTGAAACAATACGTGGAAGACAACTATAGGAAGCTTAAACAATTTGTGAAAAGTTTCCCCATTTAGCAAGATGTTTGTGCCTCCCTTGACTTTGAGGTTTGTTTTACAGCCGTATAATGACCTATAGGCAAAACCAAGCTTGCTGGGATAGTGGAATCCTCATCACCTACCAGAAAAACTACTACATTTTTTTCTTTTTAGCTCCTGGATTTTCACCTTTTCTGCACATCTCTTCCTTGCCAACACCCACTCTACTAGTGAATTTGGGAAATGGGAAGGAAAAGTAAAACATTGTAGAGCAAATCTTCCTATGATAAATGGGCAGGGCAAGAAGTGTATTGTATTTTTCTTTCTAATGGTGAAGGTGGAATTAATTTGAGATTCTAACAATATATTTTAAAGTCACAGGTAAATTTAATTAGTTGACGTTTACAGTGCTAGGAATGGAATGTGGCTGATATCATAGTTAGTCCTGCTGGGAGGATATGTATTTTCTAAACTCTGAAGTCTGAATTAATTCTAGACAGCTTTGTTTTTTACCTGTTTTGTTCTAAATGTATTGCTCATAATTTTGATGCATTTCTTAGTGGATTAGTTTCTTTTGCCTATTAATTGTACACAAAGGAACTTTGCTTGGTAGTCACTATAATCTATAATACAAGATAACATAGCTAATAAATGCAATCTTGTCTCTGTAGGATTTTTAAAAAATATATGCTGTGTTGCTTTGGAAGCTTTGTTCTCCTGCCTTTGGGAGTAAATTGGAAAGATCAGCCAGCAGAACTTCCTTTTTCAGAGGGCATAATGGGCACTGATAATGTACTGTAAACTGTAATTCTGTAGTGCCATCAGGCTGCAGACTGACAAGAATCTCTTGGGATCTAGTGACAAGGCTGTAATATTTTCTCAATGAAGTGACTGATGTCTTTAGAAGGTGCCTTTGATTTTGAAGGACATTTTATTTTTCTTTAAAGATGAAAATAGTTTAGACTTTTCTAATGCAAAGTTATGAACATGTAATAACATTAGACTGAATTTCCACTGTTTAAGTAATGGCTTCAATGTAGTGAAGTCCATCTTGGTCTCCAAGTAACAGCCACACAGTTAAATTGGGTTTTCTTAAAACAGGCAACCTATTTTATTTATATATATGTATGAATTATGAGCAAGGTTAGAGTAGTTTAACTTGAAACTTATTTGTTTGAGTTTATTTGTATGTTTGCATAGGCTATCCTCTATGTAGCCTAGCTGAAAATTTCACTTTATTTTGTCTTAATTATTCTCTTGAGTGGTTTTGTACTTTGTGGTAAACAAAACCAAGGAAACTTTCTTATGGTCGCAAATAGTATTTTGATTTGTTATAATGCGCACCTGCTTATTAAAGGTACCATAGTTAAAAGCATATTACATAAATTAATACTTTCTTAAATATGTTATTTGTGTTAAAAATAATAAAAACAAATGACTGGTACATGTTGGGACCCATAGAATCCATGTGATCAAATCTTACTATTTGAGAAAACAAGTCACACTTTTTTCCCCTCCAGTAGCTTATACAAAGCAAAAGAAAGCAACAGCCAACAGAACAGAACAGTTTTATGTAAAGTTCACAAGAGTTACAGTGACCTTAGGTGCCACAGTTCATGTTAGCTCAATAGGACCTGTTTATAGAATGTTTGTTAACAGTAGGGATTTAAAAAAATCCTAAATTTCTTTATCACTTTCCTTGAAATATATTCTGCTTCCTGAGTAATATGACAGCATTGCTAGTGGTTTTGTCTCTCTTCATGGCATTGAGCTTTCTGCCTGGTCTTGAACGTTTTTTTTAAGCTTTGCTGGATTCTGAAGCATTACATTTAAGATGTTTCAGAAAGCTATTTTTCTTTGTGTTCTTTTTGCATCAGAATCTTTTCCATATATATTCTTCTCTATGAAGCTAAAAAGTTTTTAAATGGAGAACTGAAGTGCAGTAATCCCAATTCTCTATAATCTTTCTCATCTATTTTTTGACATTTAACATCAAGCTGAAGACAAAGCTTCTATGCATCTTTGCAGTATTTTGACCTGCTCTGAAAAAAAATACTGAAGCCTGACCTATGTGTCTTCCTGATATTTTTTTTTTTATTTGAGGAAAGTGATTTGTGCTGGCTTTATTTGTGCAAAACTTGCTCATAAACTAATAATATTTATAATATTTATTGTTAAATTTCTGGGTGGCAACTGCTCAAAAAATGAACAGAAAAGACTAACAGGAAAGTATATGTAGTGAATAACTGCAACATTTAATGAATTAATATTCATTAAAAGAAATCAGCAAATGAAGTAGTACGAGTAAGCACTTGTAACGTAAGCAGAATCTAATAAATTCTGAGGATAAAGTATCTATTTTCTGCTATTTAAAATAAAATCATCACAGAATCTTAGCGGTTGAAAGGGAACTCTACCGATCTAGTCCAACATTTGTTCTAGTCTTCCTGAACTAGCTAGTGGAATTTTTTTTACTACACTAGAAAGAAAAAATTCCATGTGACAATTTTGTCAGACTTCTCCTTTGCTGTGTGTATAAATCTTACATGGATATAGAATTAGTATCCAATTTAAAATGCTTCATTTCAAAAAGAGATTTGCAGATGTAGAAAAGGCACCAAAATATATTTGTTCTCTCAAGGTTTAATGGTCTTTTAAGAGGTTTGTTTTCTCTTTAAATACTATTTTCCTTAACACTTAAGCCAAACAGGAAAGTATACTATTTTATCAGCAAGAAGAAAGCAGTCTAATTCAAAATTAAATTTGAAAATGGTGAAAAGGTAGCATGCTCAGAAATTTTAGGTTGACTAATTTCACAGTAGAGATAGCTCTGATATGCTAGGGTAAGCCTGAATCCTCAGTAGTTTGTAATAAAGTTGTTCATTATTTTTTTTTTTAAGGTAGATTTTTTGTTGTTCCTGTCACTTGTTGCAAAATTGACTTCTCTCTACAAGAGTAGAAGATTCTGCTTAATCTTCAAGTTATTTGATTGATTGTAACTTCTTTGATTTTTCAGTCCATCCCTTAAAATCATGTTTTGAACTAAATTGACACTTTCTCAAGAAGTTATACATACGTTAATAGCAGTTTATAGTTCTGACTACTGCTTTCCAGATGTTGGTGGTTGTGCCACCAGAGTTAGCTTTTCTACAGAGGTAATAGCCTATCAAACACTTCTGGAAGCCTTGACAGCTATGTACTTCTACACTAATGGAAAATACTATAGCTAGGTAATACGAGTCTTCTTGTCAAGTACGCTTCAGTTTTGTTTTCCATCTCCAAGAAGTGACTTAAGAGAAAGTTTCAGTAGAGTGGAAATCATGACAAGTAAAAGGAAAGGGGCGTACTGATATTTCTGTGCAGCAGTATTTCTAATAAATTATTACTTTTGTTTATAGGTGTACTAGCAAGCAACTTCCCGTTTGCATACCATAATTCATGCACTCTCCTGTTCTGCAATTATAAAGAAGTTGGAACAGTATTTTCTTCCATTCTCTAAGATTTGTTATCTCTAGTCATCCATGTTGAGATATATATATATATATATATATATATATATATACATCTTACAGTCCCTGAACAATATTCCATATTCTTAGATTTTAAAGATGTAGAGGTTCTTCCGCTTCAGTTTTCATTTGTTTCACTGTCTTGAAATCATTTATCTTCTGGATTTTATATAGATAAAGTCAGCACTAGTCATTTCCAGGAGATTTGTACTGCAGCATAATAAATATCTGAAAGTATGATCATCTTCATATAATTTGTTGTATACATTTTTTTCCTTCTGTTGCTATTCTCAGAACTGTACTTCCACTCTCAGTAGGCCTAGCATTTTTCATAGAGATGGGGAAAAAATGTAGCAGTATCCGACTGTTTGACACTGAAGACACCATTGCCAACTTGCAGTGACAAACTTCACAGTTATTAAGAAGTCATGAAATCCAAAGCAGAATCAAGAGCTTTTATGGTTTAAAACAAACAAAAAACAATGAAACAAAGTTATACTGGAAAGGATATAGGAAATACTAATAGAAAGTAGGAAAAGCAGAAAGTAGTGTAAAGCTTACGGGGATTATGTTATCTCTGTGAAACTTGTGCATCTTCACTACATTTCAACATGCTAAGTTATTAAATATTTAAGTACATTTCAGGATATTAATTGTAGACATCATGTATTAGTGAGCTGCCATATCTAGATTTCTTTTCTTACAGGTAAATAAGAATTAAGTTGAATATTTTTATATAATTCCATGAAAGAGTAGAGTACTCTATCAAGTCAATATGCACTGCTTGTTGCCTAACTTGGCAGTAATTAGGATGATAAAGTAAAAATATCTTTGTGTTCTGTCAGCGATTATTAAATCATCTTGCTTTTTTTAGCTTGAAAAGATTTAAGTTTGTTTATAACTGTAGAATAAACGTTATAAAATCCAAGCAATTTATATTGAGTTGGCAATTGGGCAGCTTGAAACTGTAATTTTTAATAAGTAATGTGCTTGAATCCTCATTTGAACAAAAAGCTGTTCAAACTCTCATATATTCTAAAGTAGAAAACCCACAAAGTTCTGTTTTCCAGTAGTATCTCAGTTGTTTACTGGAGACTGGAATATTTTTTTTATCCCCTAAAAACCTTTATTTGAGGCTAGAATTAAGATTTTGAAGGGTCTGTGATATTTCCCAACTTGTGTGAATAGTTTCAATGTTTTTGAGTTGCAATGAAAGAAGTTTTCAGAAACCCATTTTCTGTCACTTTTTAATTAAAACCTTTATTGCTGACTGAGACAGGTGCAGACAGACAGATGTAAGCTCATTTGCAAGCTCTGAGGTGGCTGGCAGTGAACTTGGTATAGGCCCAAATGTGTAAAGCTGCAGCAGCTGGGATTTGTGCCTGCGTATATAAACGTGGTGCAACCTGTCAAGGGACTTCCAAGAAGGACTCTATATGGGAAAACAGGGACAGCCTCTGGGGACAGCTCAAATGAGAAGGGCAGCCTGGAAGGCTGGAGTAACTAGTCAGCGTGTAACTGAAATTCTCCATATATGGAAATGTGGGTTGATTATGAAAATGAAGTTTCTGTTTGGATGCACTAGTGAACCCGGCCAGAATGTTGAAGGGGATAAAGCATAATCATATGCAGAACAATACAGAGGAGATTAGAGAGTTTTAAAGAGGAGTGAATTTCCAAGAAAAGTTGGTCAGTAAATTTGAAGGAACCTAATGGTGAAGAAATATGAAGTTTGAGTGATGGATTTTTTTCTTTCCAGAGATCATGATAAATATGTAACAGGAAGTGGGAAATAGACCTTTTCTGGGTCCCATTGCATGCCACAGAACTGTTTTGTATGTGACCGGTGATCTTTTTGGTCAGAATTTTGATACGTTCCCAGGTCTGCAGTACTAGACATGAATGGTATGACTAAGTGGTTAACTAAACACAGCAATATGTGAAAAAATGATCTTCCCTAGGAAAAAAAAACAAACAAACACAATTGTGCGAGTTTCTGCAACAAGATTGCACAAGGTTATGCAGATACTTCCATGCATTCCAAGTCTGTGCAAAATGGCTGTCATTCTGGTACATAAAAGCAGTGGAGATCAGGCTAAGTGGTTTTGCTGGGTTACAGAATGCCTGTTGAAGGTAAATAAGGACCAACCTAATGTGATAGAGAGGTAGTTTTTGAATTATAGATCTTACAGAAAATCCAAATGCATGCTGTGAGTAGTTACTGAATATTTGCCAGCAGTTAACATTGATGGAGGAAATCTGATATCCACAACTTGCTTTCACTAAGACTGCAGCGCTTAATCTTTAAAATAGACAATTACTCTGCTAGTATACATTAACGTTGTCTCAATTTATAGAAAACAAGTAAAAAATGAACTTCAGTTACAGTTGCTGAAATGCCTCTGATATTTCAAGAAGCAAAGTTTTACTCCTAGTGAAAGCTGTTAGTTTTTTTTTTTTTAAGATTTGGATTCCTAGACTTGCAAGGATGAGGTGCATTCCAGAACCTTAGAACAGTAAGCATGATTGAGTCTTTAATTAGTTTATGACTAAAAGGCTGATTTTGAATGGAGGATGGTTTCCTAAAACTTGAAGTGAGCCCTTCCTTGCTGAAGTCCAGGAAACAATTCTGTAACTAGACAGTTCTGTTATGTATTTAGAAATTTAAATGTTTTCTTAAGGTAGTTGATGTACATATCATAGGAATATCATTTAGGTAGTATGTTTGCATTAGTAGTTCTTCTCATAAATATATTGAATAATGTATGATGTTACAGGTTTTGGATTTACACACAATAAAAGTGTACTGTAAACAGCCTGAAATGCACAAATTTATCTGAAAGCTATTCCTGATTAAATGCTTGAGGGAACATTCATTTTCTCTGCATGCTTCTTTAAAATTATATTTTTCACTGGCACTTTCAGCTACTATCTGTACCTCCTCCCTCTAGCTTTTTTGGCTTTGGCAAGTAAAAAGACATACTGGACTGAAACACTTACACAAGAGTTCCTAGAACAGGAATCGATTGGTATTGTAACATAGGACCCAGAAAAACCAAGGAGTGTCTATCTAACATACCTGGTTTAGTCGAAAGGAATTAAAATATGAAAGCAATCACTTTTGATTTATTTTCTGACAATAAGTGAATGCCAGCCTTTTTTTTTGTGGGGGAGATAATGTTCTACCATTCATTTAGAGGAAAACCACGAGAATGTAATTAACAACTGTGACTGAGAAAAGGTAAATATTTTTCTGTCCTGCCATTACTTCCTGTTTTAGAGTACATTAGTAATTCTGAAGAACTCTGTCTATGCTACAGTGCTGCTGAGTAGGTGAGTTTTTTGCTGATTTTTATATTGCTTGTATGTTGAGAATAATACTTGATTGGTATCTGTCCATACCTTCCATCATGCCTACTATGCTTAAGACAAAATCATTTTTGAACCAAAAAGTATCCCTTTTTTTAGGGAGGGGAAAAAAGTGAAACAATGGGAACTCATGCCATTCTAATACATTCTGACATGGTAGGATGTAGAATGATTTCAAACCAGAACTTCTGAACAGTGAAAAACTGTATTCAGGGTTGATATTTCTTGAAAGAATAATAAAAAATTTTCTTGTAAGTTATGACTGAGTCAAATGAGTGATAATTAATATACAAGTAGCAGTGTACTCCTTTATCACTCAAGGTTTGTCATTTGTTTTCTGCAGAGGAAGGGGGGCAGATTTAAAATATAATGATATTTTTTATGTGCTTCAGTAATCTTAATTTTACTGATTCTCTAGTTTGTGTTAATCAGTCTTTTAATTGTTTAGTAATTTCTAATCTTTAAATGCTTTGGCTCAGAGAAGACAGCACTGCTTGCTGACACTGTTAGATCAGTCACAGAAATACAAGTGCTGCTCTGAAGGTAATACCTCTTATTTTGTCATGTTGGCCCACCATCAGAGGTAGATGTTGATGGTACAGCAGTAGAGACTGCACCTTCCCACAGATAGTCTGTGATGTTTTGTTGGCATGTGACAGATGGCAACAGAGGCACAATCTGACAAAATGATGTCTGATGTGGAAGTGCATATGAAGAAAGGGGAGTCACTAATTCCTCCATGTAGAAAAAAGTTGCCCTCACTGACATTAATTGATGCTAAGTGAAGGTCTGTGGAGACCAAACAGTAGATGTGAGCTCAGTGAGTCAGTGGGTGGTGTGCTTCAGCAAAGGCAGCAGCAGCAGTGATTCACTTTCGCTGGTGCAGGTTTATATGGAACACAGGTCCTTGTTCTATGCTGGTGCAAATGCACAGCTAATGATGGTGGCTGTGTTGAAGAAAGTGTTTTGTAGCTGAGCATTTGATCTGTTAAGTAGTATTGTTGTGCTCTTTGTGTACATTGTGGTTTCTATGGAAATAGTAGTATACTTTACTTTTGGTGCTAATTATTTTAAGTGTGATTTAAGTGATTATTGACTGTGTACTTAAAAATCATCAAGGTATTTTTTTCTTTCACAATTTAAGCTTATTTTAGGTTGAGATTTCTTGTTCTTAACATTGCTCTTCCGTATACTTTTGTAGGAAATTATACATTTACTCAAGAAATGCCACACCAATGTTTAAGACCTATTATGTTTTGGTCACTACAATATGGAAAGAATATTGTGCATTTCTGGAAGCAATTGGGTTCCTTGATGACTTGCATTTCAAAGATAATCTTTAAAGGTATTAGCACATGAGGAAATGAATTTGTTGAATGAAGCACATACTGTACTGTGCTGTGTTTAATAGCCCATTTCTGTTAAATGGAGAATTTTGAACATTTCTAAAAAATCTTCATGCTTTTTCAGATTCCCTGAAGTTGTGTTTGTGTGTAGTAAGGGAATGTAACATAAAAAAGTGAAATCGAAAGTGAGTTGAGAAGAGGAAATTACATTTATAAGTGTGGTTTGTATTCAGAAGAAAATAAGATTTGACTGAAAATATTCCTACAAAGAAGTTTAGACTTTCTAATCTATTAGTTTTTATAGGTGGAATGGTCTGAAGGGAAGGGTATAGCACTGAAATCTCCACCCATTTTACATATGACATTTTTATAATGGCTAAAGATCAAGACAATATGAAAGTGTGACCTGGAAGTGAGGCAAGGAGAGATGCATGTTGTGCTAAGGGATGTAATGCAGAGATCTTCCTCCACATGCTTAATATTATTGCAGCTGCCTGGGTTTTGGGGATACTTTTGTAACATTGCTGGACACGGCAATGTTTGCAGCATCCAAAAACCTTTTAATTTTCAATGACTGTCTCTATTCCCTTGTAATAAAAACTGTAGGAGAGAGGAGGCTCTTATGTCAGCCTTATCTTAAAAACAAACAAACAAATAAAGATAGAAAAGTGGCAGTAGATAATTGCTGCACAAGTTAATCATATTTCAGAAGGCTCAGAAGTCTGGCTGAGATATCATGTAGCTCAAATACAGTATTCAACGGCTTTTGTTTGAAGCAAAGAAAAACCAAAAGAATTGAAGTTTACTAGCGAGATCTTTCAAGACATCAGTCTCTAGCAAAACTGACAGTTCATATAATATAAAATTCACTGAATGACCCTACAGCACTCATTCTCCTGTCTGTGAATAAGACATACTGTTCACAAAATACACCTCTAGTTGTCTCTGGTCTGTGCAGAATAAAAACAACGTACAAATGATGCATTGTCAAATTATAGGCTGCTAACTTTCATAACTAGTATGTTGTGTGCTGTGTATGTTTCTGTATGTTTAGTGTCATCCAAAATTATTCATATATTTTTTGACTGGTGGTAACTCTTAGGGTAAGCTCACCTTGTTATATACAACTCATTGTTGAAAGGAGGCAAAAATAAGTACAGTCAAATCTATCCAGTGATCAGACTTACCAGAATCTGCTGAAGGAACTGAACCAACTTAAACAGTTTTGTCTGTCAGACTTTCTAATGCAAGCTTCATGAAGTTGTTCCTGCTAGTTTGCCACTGTGTACTTCAAAGGATATTGTTTTCTATTCCTTAAAAAACTACCATTGTAGTTTGTAAAACCAAATTTCAGGAAATTGAGCTTATGTACCTCTTTATATTTCTGGCTTCAATAGATCTGAATACAAACTAACATTTTGTTGAATTTAACTAAATTTTTATCAAACTCAGCATTGCTGGGGACAAAATAGAATACTGAGAAAATGTAAGCTCATGTTTGTTTCACTATTTTGGATTGTCAGTGGTTATGGTGGATCAAGTGCAACCATGTAGATTACTGTCATGTACCTATGCTGACTATGTTTGGTACCTGCAAATACTGTAAGTAAAATGAGAACCAGAAGATTACATATCAACTAATAAAGTAGCAGTATCTTGTAAACATAAATCATAGAAGACATGCAATAAAATTGTAAAAGTAAATGGGAAAGTTACCACTTTTCTCAGCAAGTTTTTATTGTTCAGATTAAACAGTTTTCAAAATTGTATCATTTTATAAATAAATTCTATGCCATAATAAAAATTCTGGGGTACTATGCTAATATTATACAAAGACTAATGATCTTATTGGCATTTTTAAACACTTTTAAGAATTTATATTTTTAATAGTTTCTTCTACCTTTCAGTATTTTCATAGGTTTCTTGCTCATTTTTAATGGAAGATTTTTTTATACCTTGAGCCCAAATCTTTGTTCAAACACACATGCCTAGTTACAAGCAGCAAACTGACGCATTTTGTCATGTTCTGACCATTTTGGTTCTTCCTTTCATAAGTTTTCTGTTGCAATTAAATTCAGTGAGAGTTCATTAAAGTTTATTCACTAAATTCTCTTTCTGTACTGTAGAGTGACCATAATTTAGTGTAATTAACATTAAGGGGCGTTACTGTAGCAGTGATAACTTTTTATGTTATTGCCTGCTGTCTAATAAAATAATCTAGCTGATCTATTTGATGCATGAATACCTACATACTGCAATGTATGGACTGAAATGGCAATATGATTTCTGCTATACATCATTTTGTAAAACAAAGCAAAAATGTCTGTCATCTACTTCTAAAATTTGCAGTTTATCTATTTCATTTAAGTTTTAGAATCATACTAAATCATAAGTTAGGGAGATAATTGGTGGGAAAAGAATTATTTTGGACAGGATATGTAAAACTCCATAATGATTTTTGGGCCTAAGGGAGTGATCGGGAGTCCAGGAAAGTACATCAGTGTAGAGAGAAAAACTGTTAGGGCATGGAAAGCAATTAGGAACTTGGATACAAATGTTGCAGCCTGGGGAAGAACATTTGTCTTTCATGGTGGATTAAAACAGCTTCAGCCATTCACATAGCTCCATGTGCTGTCTGTGAATGTGGAAACTAATTGCATATCACAAACAGAATATACTGTGTACTGAAACAAAATATATAGGGTACTTAGAAACTGAAATAATAATGGTAAAATCTAAAGTGTGAGGTTCCTTAGAATCTTTGAGTATCTTTTTTCTCTTGCATCTACTCTGTGAGAGTATGTGCCCTCTTCCTATATTTTTCTCCAGGTAAAATAGATCTGTGTCTTTTGTTATATATATCACTAATCGTGAAAACAAAAATTAAATGTGTATTGTCTGCTTTCTTATTTTTTTTTTCAACAATTGTAAAATGTGTAAATATTGGCATGTGAATTGTGAGCATCTGTTTCTGCCAATTGATGTGCTTTTTACTTAAATATGTACATTTATAAAGAATCAAGAATATTTAAATCAATAAAACCTGCATAAAGCTGTTTTCTACAACTGAAAAGAAAGTATGGATTTTCCTTAAAGAAGTAGCAAGGAGTTGTTTTTAAAGAATATGCTTTAAATTATATTCCTAGATATCCTGTCCTGTTTCAAAAAGATTATCTAATCAAACAAAACAGATTTCAAAAGATATTTCCTGATTATTTGGCAATGAATACAATTGAAATAACTCAAATAAGGCGTTTGCTGTATTTTTTTAAGTATTATGATGAAAAATCTAAAAAAATTGCTATTAATAAAAAATTACAGTATTCTAAACTGATTTGCAGTGCAGAACTCTTACAGTCTGTTTCCTGAAAATCTGTCCTGTGTTATTTCAGCTTGAAACACCAAAATCAATAATCAGGTCTTGAAACCACAGCCATGTTTAAAATAAGAAAAACAGATTTTAGACTTCATAGTTTATAATACAGTTGAAGTTTAAGCGGAATTTTTCAGTGACTGATATCTTGCTCAATTTAGTAATGCTTTAGAAATTTAGAATTAAATCTATATTCTAAATTAAAATGAGAACGTGACCCTGAAGTGAATTTATTTAATTCATTATAGCATTTAGATTAAGTAGATATGAAAGTGAGTCTAACCATAGGTGAAGTAATTTACTAACAATACTATTTTTATGTTTTGAGAATATGAACTTTTATCTTACTACATGAACTTAAAGGATATGTAGGCTCACAAAGGGAATGTGAAAATGTGGATCACTTTCCTTTCCATTCTGTTGTCATTTTAGTTTGACTTTTGCCTTAGAATAATTGAGCAGAGTGCATTTGGTACTTAGTGACCATTTCTTCTTATTTAGGAATATTAAGGCTGGGCCTTTTCTTGTAATATTTCTCAGTATTTTTGTGATCTAGAGAAAATATTCAAAAATGGAGAATAATGCAAACTCTGCAGTGCTTGGGTAATAAAAATACTTGGAAATGTACGATATTTCTGGAAGTAAATTCTGTAATGTAATGAAGAATATATGATTGGTATGGTGCTACTTAGATGCAGATTCATCTTTGCTACTATCTGTCATGTATGGCTGAAATCTAATTGGAGTTATTTTTTGGAAATTCTGAAAGGCTGTTTTCCTTACATTTGAGAAACTTACGAAGGAATTGCAGAGCTGTTGATTGTGTGATGTTGGAGCTGTTGTCAAGGATCTTACTGTTGCTCTGGTTCTGCACCTCCTGCTATTGCCATATTAGACCACTGGACAGTGCTCTGGGTAGAGCTGTCTGTGAATAGGCACAGCTGATTTGGGCTAGACAGGGTGAAAATAGTTGTACTGGAAGAGAGCTTGAGAAGCTTTGTTAGAGATTGCCAACCTTTGCTCATAAACTGCATTTAATGTCACTTTCTATCTCCTGAGCAATAGTACAGGCAGGATTGTGCATAGCATTTATATTACTGATTTCAACCTCAGCTTGCTGACTTGACTTGATGTACCTCCTCAAAAGAGGAGTGGCCAGCATGCTGGGGGAGATGATTGTCTCTTTCTGCTCTGCCCTTATGTGGCCTCATCTGGTACACTGCATCTGGACCCTAAGTTTCCAGCACAGAAAATATCTGGGGCTGTTGGAATGGGTCCAGAAGAGGAGCAAGAGGCTAGAGCACCTCTCCAATGAAAAAAGGTTGAGAGAGTGAGAGTAGAGCTTGTTTAGCTTGTAGAAGAGAAGGCTCTGGGGAGATCTCATTGCAACCTTCTGATACTATTCAGCCATGCTTTCCATCCTGATACAGGAATTTGAGAACAGGTTTCAAGAAAAAAATATGTATCATTTTTTTGGGTACAGTTGTCTTTCCATTTTCAGTTGACGAAAATACATCACCTGCATTTTTTCAAAACGAATGTGTAGAGTTACAATCAGATATTCAACTAAAATGTTTGATCTTGTCAGTTTACTTTTATAAGCCTTCTCTTAGTAGAGGAAAACATTTCTCACTTCACAGTCATACCTTAGTCGTGGCATCACTTTTTGACAGTGTGTACATTTGTGAACAGCTGTTCTCAGTGGTGATGTACAGGAAGAGTACAATGTCATCAAAAAATCTAATGAACACTTTCAGAGCTCACTAAGAGTTACAGCCACTGTCATTGAACCTGGGATTGAAACATTAGTTTCCCACAACCAGGGTCAAATTTCCCACTAAGTTTTTTTTTTTTTTTTTGCTGTTCTCTTTAACATTTTTTATCAAGACAAAATAAAATTATAATGTGTTATTACTTAGATATGTTAACCACATTATACATTTTATGTGGACTGTTGTGAAAGTAATGTATCTTAATTTATGATGTTGGTCCACGACACCAGACATGGATGCTGATGGTATGACAGTAGAGGTTGAATCTTCCCACCAGTGTTCCATTCCAGATGGCAGTAGACGGGCAGTCTGACAGAATGGTGTCTGACATGGAAGTGCTTATGAAGAAAGGGGTGTCACTGAGTTCCTCTAAACAGGAAAAATTTCCCCCACTGACATTCATTGACACTTGCTGAATGTTTATGGAGACCAAACAGTGGATATGAGCACAGTGAGGTGGTGGTGGTAGTGGTATGTGACTGTGGGCCATCTCCTCTGATGCAGATTTGGAGTGTTAATCACTGGTGAAAATACATAGTTAATGGTAATGACCATCTTGAAAAACTGTTTTTTGTAGCTGAGAATATATTGAATCAAATAGTGTTATTGGTCTCCTTGTATCTATTCTAGTTTCCATAGAAATAAATAGGAGGCATTATTTTAGGTGCTACCTTTATGTATGTGGCTCAAGATGATTCATATTCACTCAGTGTGGCCGAGACAAGTCAAAATAATGGACACCCATGTTTTAAACTAGAAGAGTGGAAATTTAGATGTTAGGAAGAAATTATTTACTCAGAGAGTAGTTAGGCACTGCTTGCCTGTGGAAGCTGAGGTTACCGTATCCCTGGAGGGGTTCAAGGCCATATTGAATGGGGCCCTGGACAGCCTGATTAGTGGGTGGCAACTCTCTAACTCTCCCCAAGATGGAGGAGGTAAATCCAGATGATTTTTTTAAGGATCCTTTGAACCTAAGCTATTCTAATATTCTATTCAAATTTAACTGGGCCTCCTGTCCTTATTACAAAGCTATATGATAACACTTAATAACTTTTTTCAGTAAAGAAAGCCTAATGTTAGTTACATCAAGACTTAAAATGTTTTTTTGGGATTTACAACATACTGATCTCTGTTTCAAGTTCACCTCCAATTTTCAGGTTCTGAAGGAATGACTTAATTGAGTTGTGTTCCCTGAAACTTAAATGTTGTCATACAGTTTCATTAGGTAGCCAGGGAAAGCTAGAAGCTCTAGCTCCTTAATATATATATATATATATAATTTTTTTTATATAAAATATATCTATATTTTTTCATTCACTGCAATTATTCTCTCTTATACTGTAGGATAAAGAATGACTGGTTAGTATGGTTGTCTTCTCTTACAATGGTGCTGTATAGCAGGGTGCTTATCTTTCTATTGTATATTTATCTAAGGGAGGAGGCTGGTTCCTGTTAATTAGAAAGAACAGATAATACTTCCTACGTACTAAAACTTCAAAACTGAAAAGGCAGCAACCATTTCAGGTGAATGTAGTTTTTTAAAGTGTTTCAGCTAGTTTCAGCTATGTCAGGGCTTCTTCCAAAATTGCTATAGAAGAACAAAGCTTAGAAATGCCCTAAGAATTCAAATACTGCTTTTAGTAAATGAAAATAGCTGTTAGTAATACATTAGTACATTGTAGATCTCTTAAATTACTGCACCCAGAGTATGAGAAATCACAGTATGAAGTGTAGAAAAATGAGTTCAAAAACACAGTGAGAATCTGTTTGGTCTTGCATTTTAACTTTGACTGGAAACAGTGTTACAGAGACAGAAACTTCCTGCCATAGTTTTCAGGTTACTGACCTGAAACTGGGGCAGTAAGTCGCTTCATCTAAAGCTTTTTATTGAGCAATCGTGTCTTCTGATGCCATTCATAAATTGAATAGTCCTGGAGCTTATGTAAAATCTGTGCATGCTTAAAGAAACTTCCTAGCATCTGTCAGTTTTTATATACTTCATATTATGGTCAGAGTAAGGTAATAAATGTGCTAGGAATTAGTAGGAACCTGCAAAAGGGAAAACTAGAGAAGTGGATGCTTTCCTGTTCACACTGGCATCCTGATGTGTACCAAATTCAAGGCAAGCTTCATAGAAACAAAACTGTGATGTATATATGTATTCTCCATAATTCTAAGTCTCTCATCAGAGGTGATTTTTCTGATGCTGTTATGCACATTCTCATATGGACAGCACTCTTGATTTTGGTGATCTGGGAAAAAAACACACTGAACCTTTACAAGAAACTGACTTTTATTGTATCAGAATCCTAGTTAACTACTTCAGAATATAGTAGTAATTAAGGGTAAAGATTGATAAATGACCGAGTAGTACTACATCATTTATTGCTATTTCATGTTAAAGTACAGAAACATTCATATTGATTTCACTGTGTCATGTCAGTGGTTAGATCTCAAAAATTAAAACACTTTGTTCTGTATACAGTTGCTAATAAAAATCACAAATTCAGTACACTGTTTTTCCTATATCCTTGAGTATAGCCAATTGCCTTCCTATATCATTGATTATTTAATAGAGGAAAACCATTTACTGAATTCGCTCAAATAATTCATTAGATGCAGATAAACTGTATTTTCGTACTTATGTTGCCTCAGAAATTCTGTGGAGAGACTGGAACTAGATCTAAGAATGTATTCATGAAAAAAAAGGTTCTGCATTGAATTAATCAAACTGACTTAATCTTGTAGTTTAACTTGAATGAATTTTATATTTGGTGAAAAATTCTTTCTGAACACAGAAATTTAATGTAATGAATTTCTTTCTAAGAGCTGTTAAAAGCAGTTGTGTCATGCTTGCCCTAAGAATTATTGGTTATACAAAAAGTGATGACAAGCAAGAAAACCAGTATAGAAATTACTAAACCTTAAATTAGTGAAATCAGTGATGTATACACATCTTTTTCAAATCAAAAGTCAAATAAATAAATAAGGGCAGGAGAATTAAGAATGATACATGAGACCTCTGCAACGAGCATCAGCTCTTTTAAAGTAATTTTTATCTCCCCGTTTCTGAAGAGTTTAGGGGAAGAAAGAAGTCCCAAAACAATCCTGTCACCTAAAAAAAAAACAAAAAACAAAAAACAAAAAACTGAAAAATGTGGTAGTATACTTTTTTTCCCCAAAACAATGCATTGCTTCCATCATAAAAATTGGACATCTGGTGTGCAAAATGTTCTTTCCTACTTAACCTGCCAACTGTGGCAGACACTGTAGAAACTACTTGATTATGATGTCAAAGCGAAAGCACTTTGATATAAAGAGCATCCCATTTAAGATCTCCCTTTTCATTTTGCAAGATCTCCTGCCAACTCTTGGAAAAAAAATAATAATTTTGCCTCTTTCAAAAAGATTTGCCAATAGAAATATCAAATCTTCAAATAACTCTCTGATAATATAAATCACATCTCTTCCCAAGATATTTATGATGCCATTTATTGTTTGGTATTGTAAGCAAGAGTGCACTAGCTGTTGTAGGGCTGAAAGAGGGACTGAGGGCAGAGAGATTTACTGCAAGTTCAACGTTAGAACACCGGAAGCAACATCAGAATATTTGAAGTACATTTTGAGAATGAACAGTTTTCTTGTTTCAAATATCAATTAGAAAATTAATATTTTCCTTAGAGGCTTAAGGAATTTATTTTTGATACATTGATTTACCATAACTGTGTACATTTAACTAAAATTTGATACATGTAGATGTCTTTTAAAATTTGCCATACTTTCAGCAACTGAATAGGAAAAATGGGTAGATGTTACCTATTAATGTGATATAACATAAAAATTAAACTAATGTCTGGATTTCAATGATATATAAACAGATTTCTGCTCTTCGTAATTTAGTGAAGTATGTATACTGGAACAAAAATAAGCTCATAAAAATGTGGAATCAAACTCTAACGTGTTTTGATAAGTTATACAACATTTTAATGAAAGTTATTAATTTGAAGATTATGAATGTCATAGAATGTCAAGCTTTGTTAGAAAAAATCTTAATTGCTACCATGTATGGATCTTTTGTTTTTACCTAGAAATAAAATTCATACAGGTTTCATTCAGCTTGTTAGAACTGAATGAAGATTCTATCAGGCAGTTATTTTTTATAGCTATTCATGCTTGTAACTGATTTTCTTATATTTTATATATTGAGATGAAAGATTCTTGGTAAATGTATATTTTCCTTCAATCGTGCTTTTCAATCTCCTAATATGAATTCCTGTTTTATATAATATAAATGAAATTCTCCAATACAATATGTGTATGAATGAGTGTACTCTCTCTGAAATCATGGTTTCCTCAAAATAGGAAGAAAATTTCTGGCTTATTTGGCTTTGTAGTTGTATATTACTTAGAGGGAAGCCATTAATGTATGTTTAGGTTTTTTAATCTGTATGTTCTTGTCAGTCATGTGCAAAGTTGATGACAAAAGTGATCAACAAAAGTTTAATTACAACATTATTTTATATAAATTAAAAAAAAAGATTCTAGAAACATTTCTCAACTTCTTAATCAAATGTCTTCAAATGTTAAATAAGAATTCATTATCATGAGTAACTGATCTTGGAGCTGCAATGCAATAAGAAAATAATTGCAATATGCTTCATTTGGTTGTCAGGGAAGGATATAATTTGAGTCCGAAATTGCCACTGTGCTTTGACTTTCATTGGAAAAAATGTAATTGTTTTAAGAGGAAACTCTAGTATTTTTATTCAAGAAAACTCGTGAGCATAGACAAATTCATTTCAGGTCTACAAGCAGAAAAGTCCATTTAGTAAATGATATGTCCTGGCAAAATATGCATTTATCTCAGTCATGGGATTAATAGGACGGTTAAACATCATCAGTTTTTTTAAAAGCAATTGTTTATACTCTGCATATAGAAGACTCATGTGGCTCTTTCATGTCAGTTATTTTATGCTATCAAAGAGTAACAGAAAGAAGAATTGATTCTGGTTTTGTGTTGCTTAATAACGTGGCTGTAGTGATGATTGCTATTGTTTTGAGTTAAGTGAAATTTACACCAGCAATTTATTATTTGGATATCTTCTGGGACATTTTTACTGTGATGTCTAAGGTTGTCTCTAACATAATTTTAGTGTCAGAAACAGTTATGAGAACTTTGTGGGTATCTAAAGCATTTTAGGACTGAGTTGTATCTGTGATC
The DNA here is from genome assembly GCF_038088225.1 of Cyrtonyx montezumae. NCBI lineage: Eukaryota > Metazoa > Chordata > Aves > Galliformes > Odontophoridae > Cyrtonyx > Cyrtonyx montezumae. Next base: position 20,481,140 of record NW_027071936.1, on the reverse strand, counting down.
TGCAAGTGTGATGTTATTATTTATCCTATAGAACTTCTGTGTCATTTGTTGTATAATATGTTGATTGCTTTCTTAATCATTCACATACAGGACAATTATTAAATTGTCAACTGTTTTAGATGTCTTTAAAATGCATGAGCAATCTATGATTTCATCACAAAATGTATTAATTTAACTGAGCAGGCATAATAAATTTGGGGGAAATACCAGAATTGATTTGGTGGTTTCTGTGATCTATGCATACTATGAAGCTTTATGTCCTACTGCAAGCATTTCAGTAATTCAAATGGTAATCAGTATTGCAGAATAACACCCATATTGTAAAGTTATTTCTTAAGTATGTTATTGAGTTAATGCCTGTGTTTCATATCCTGTGATAAAATCTATTCATTATAAATGCAAAGCTAAAATCCCAAATAGCATTCTTATTTAATTTTTTTTAATAAGCTCATAATGAGATCATTGTTTGTAAAAGAATATCATTCAGTGTTACATTTCATGTTTGTTATCTTCTTAAGATACATCTAGGTACATCATCAGTTGTGAATAATCACAATAGTTTGACTTCTCTCAACCAGTATATGAGATGCTGGAAAACATTTGATATGCTTCCACAGAACATGGTTGTTTGGAGGTGTGTGAATTTGATGGATGAACTGTTTAGTGTGTACAAGGAAACACTGAGAGAATTGGGGTCAGTTTAGAGGGGGCTTTGCATAGACCTTACTGCAGCCTTTCAATACTTGATAGGGGCCTAACGAAAAAAATAGGGAGAGAATCTTTATCAGAGAGTGTAGAGACAAAACAAGAGATGATGGTTTTAAACTAAAAGAAGGTAGATTTAGATAAGCAGGAACTTTTAGATATAGGAGAATTTCTTAAAAGCAGTGAAGCCCTGAAATAAATTGCTCAGAGAATTTGTGGATACCCTATCCATGGAAGTGCTCAAGTCAGGCTGGGTGGGGCTTTGAGTAACCTGGTCTAGTAGGCTGCATCCCTGCTTCTGAAATCTTGTTAACTGCAGATAAATTTAGTGTTGTTGTGATATACATTTTCTTTCCAGTGTTCATATACAAATAATCCTAATGTAAAATCAGGATACTAACTCAAAAAAAGTGCAATCTTATGAGTCAATAAATGATGATAAAATTTTAGACAAGTAATATTGTGAGTGAAAATAGATATTTTCTTGTAGCCAAAGCACTAATTACTAAAATATATTTTTATTTTTAGTGTTTGTGTTGACTCAGACTTTCTTTGCAGCTATACATAGCGTAATGTATATGTGTTCCCTGCAAAATCTTGATCAGGCAAATGTACATGAATGGCCAAAATTCTGTGTTCTTAAAGAAGGTTCTGCTTCCTGTCACTGTGACAATTGACTTTGTAGCTAGTGTAAAAACTCGATAGAAGTAGATTATAAAAAGAACAAAGATTCTTGTGATGACAGAGCATTGCACTGATATATCACACCTGAAACTAATGATTAACTCCATACTTTATTGGATAACACTAATGAATTTTAGTATAGCTTCAAGACATAACACATAGTCATTTTCAGATTTCTCATTTTTATAGCCACCAGCAGACTATATCTTAATGGCTTTTTGAAGAATGATAAAGGAGTTTTAACAGTGGCTAAAATGGATTTCTTCACCCACATAATCTTATACGTGACTGAAGTCTATAGAATTTATTAAAGAACATGACAGAAGAGCCAAATGACCATGAGTTTGTAAAATCCTACATGATACAGAAACTTGTGATAAGGTAGGGTGCTGCACAAATACATCATTTTAGCCCTGGAGAGCAAATTAGCGTCAAAGCTAGATGAGCTTAAAGTGAGCATGTGATATAGTATTTTCTTATATTTCTGGAGATAACATGGGTCTTCAAAGCACTGGCTCCAATGCATGTGCCGATCCATCCAGATTCCATTAATCAGCTTGACTTATATTTTTCTTTTCTCACCATAATATTTACTAAGCAAGATTGTTTAGATTTTCATTATCTGATCTCATTCTGTTCTCAGAATAGCTCTGAGTGCAAAGAATGTATTCTTTTCAGCAACTGAGTCGTAGATTTTGGAGAAGAATAATAGCTATCTCATTCCCATTACCATTGATACAGTATCACTCTTCTTACTCGTCCCAGTGTCAAATTTCAGTTTGGTCTATTTCAATCACATTTTGTCAAAGCCTTTCATGTGTATGTTGAGCATTAACATTAGGATAGACATCTGTTGTGAACAACCATCTAAAAACCACCAAAACACTGATCTAGTTCCCCAAAATTATCTATGTTGATAATTTTTAAGATAGATAAAACTTACTGTTATGTCCATATGGAGTAATGTCATTTATTGTGGAAGTACATAGTCTTTACATAAATACAGTATCTTTGCTTTATTATCTAGATTCAATTAAATCAGGGGAGTTTGAGGAGACTGAGAGCGGCAAATCTATTAGTCACTTCACCAAAACAGTGTCTTATATATTTGAGTATATTTTTTTAAGATATCAATAAATAGAAAAAGAAAAATAAATGTTACCAATGGAGAATTATACCAACAATTAGAAGAAAATTTGATAGATTATTACTGTCTCATCCTTTGAAACAGAATGAACAAGTCAGTGGAAACATTTCATATAAAGTTCATGTTGTGAATGACAAAGTGTGATGGCATGAATCCATGCTGTGTTTAAAAACAGGACAAAGTATTTTATATTCAGATTGCTATATGACTCATCAATTTATATGTTATTCAAATAGTTGAAGGCTGCTACCTCAAATACTCTAATCTTTCCCTCAAAAAACTTGCATACCCTTTCATGATCTTATGAAAGGTACCTAGGTTTCACACTCAGAGGAGTATTGAACCATATTACTTTGTTTCAAAGGTCCATACAATCTCACATTTAATAAAGCTTAGTGAAGTGTCAGCTAGCATTGACAGCAATTTTGAACATTCAGGAACATATATTAAATCTTGATAAAAAAATAGCAAACAGATGAGAGGAAATAGCCTCAAGTTTCAGCAGGGAAGGTTCGGATTGGATATTTGGAAACATTTCTTCTTTGATAGGGTGGTAAGGCATTGGAACAGGATGCTCAGGGAGGTGATGGACTCAGCATCCCTGGAGATGTTCAAGCAATGTGGAGATTGGCACTTAATGACATGGTTTACTGGGCATTATGGTGATGGGTTGACCATTGGACTAGATGATCTTAAAGGTCTTTTCCAACCTTAATGATTATATTTGTAAGGAAAGAAAGTGTATGTGGCACCTTTATAAAGCAAAGACAGAGAGAAGAGGCCAGTACCCTCCTAGCCGTAACCTCCTTTCAGGTAGTTGCTGAGAGTGATAACATCTCCCCTAAGCCTCCTCCAGACTGAACAATCCCAGTTCCCTCAGCTGTTCTTCATAAATGTCAACAGTTTATGGGCTGGTTTGGCCCAGTTCCACGACAAAATAAGATATCAGAATGCAAAATAACACAGTATAATCGGAATTGAAGCTAATAATTAAAATGAGAGAGTGTCCAAGAACTGAAGGCCTCATGTTAAATGCTGAAGGCAAGATGGCTAGGGAGCACCTGCTGCTGGGTTGATCCAGAACAAAGAGCCTGTGTCTTGTGACATGCAAACAGTTTTTATCTTTCCCTCTGAGCAGAAAATGGAAAAATGCAAAGCAACACTAAGTCCTCTGGGTATGTAGTTCTTCTTATCTTCTGAGAGAGATGTACCTGGAGCTACTAATGATCCACGGAGCTGGAGCATTAACTCTTTAACTCCCAGTGCACAACATGATGTTATGATGTGGAATACCAATAACATAAATCACACAACCATGACAATAAGATTTGCATTTCAAACCCCCTGTATCTTCACTGACCTTCTTTGGATGTGGTCCAGCACCTGAAATGGTAGTTTATAAAAAGGATTGAATAGTTTTTTATGTTTCTTAGAAGTCCAAACGGGTTTAGCTGGGGGAAAAAAAAAACAAAACATCAATAACCAAGTAATCCTCCCTCCAGACATTCCTGTTGTCTAAAGGGAGGTTTTTCCTTTAGGTCTCATTTTGTAACTTCAAAATGGGTACATTCAACTGATAGAAAAATGTAATTACTGCCCTTAAGATAATTTATCACCAAACTACATTTGTGACATCAGTCATTATGAGGTCTAATGCATGTAATTGGCAAATGTGTTTGCATCTCATACTTTATTCTAATTGACATCCACCATATTGCCGCTGACAGCTTTTCAGCCCAGATGAATGCTGTTTGCCAAGAGCTATTACTACTTTGCTGAGATAGTCATACATGGTTACATTATAGTAATGTAAAATTTTTGCTATGTTTTTTACTGCTCGGGTTTCTAGGTTCACTACTTCAGATAGCAAAGCTTTGACACGCATCGGGTAGATTCTTGATGGTTTGATGATATGCCACTTTTGAAGGCTTATACAGTACATGAAAAGAGGACTGCTGAAATACTGAATGGTTTTTATGTGCTTTAAGGTTCTGAATATAGTTTATGCAAGATGAAACTTTATAAATTACATATTTGAAGAAAAACATTTTACTAAAGAAGATACTATTATGAATTTTTCCTCTTGTAATAGTAAGATTAAATTTTGTCTTCAGTATTCTTGGAAGAGGACAATGAAATTTAATTTTATGAATTAGTAAAGACCGTAATAGGCTGTCTAGAGACATTAAATAGTCAGCATACCTGCTGAAGTGGCATCTTGTCAAGGTACAAATACTGACCTGTCAGTCTGAGTTGACTAAATCATGATATACTACTGTTCACCATAAATAAAGGTTCTCAGTAATAAAGGCAGAATTATTGTATCTGTAGTGGGAACAGAATGTTTATCTTCAGTATTTTGGGTATTATTAATTCATCCAAAAATGTTTAGAGAAAGAGTTAGTAAAACACAGTATTACTGTGTTAAAGTAGTTGCCTAGTTCAGTTATGTTGTAAAAACATATTGAAGGTATAAATGAATATTAAAACGTAAAATTTACACGTTACCACTTTCTGTACACATTTGAATCTAAACTGTTATTGAAATTCCTTAATGCTAAAGACCAGTCACATCAAAAGTCTGACCAAGTTTTAAAGTAAGATCAAAACAAAGCCTTATTTCATAATTTAAAGGTGCTAGCAGATTCAAAGATGTTTTAAGTTGCCATGTTCTGATTTTGTCATTCTTTTCAACTACCAGTAACCAAGAACTTTCCTTTTTTTTTTTTAAAGGAATTTTATTCTAATAAATCTAAAGTTTAGTACCTAAAAGATAACTTAAAATACCATATGTGAAATGCACTCTCCTGAGTACTACTTTAGGTTCAGCCAGTAGTGATGAAGAAAGCTACAGTCCACAGGGAGGAACTAGCAGTGGATAGAAAACTATATATATATATATATATGGGAAATATTTTTAGCTTTGGTGGTAGGCTGTAAGTGGTCACAAGTAAACATTGTTCAAATGTCTCCAGTTGCTGGGTAGCAAGCTTTTTTGTTATGTTTTAACTCATATTATGCTCATACAAATGTTGCTCCAAAAGTAATGCCTTCTGTCTGTTTCCAAAGAAATTACAGAAGATACATAAATCACAATGACACTATATTTAGAGCAAATTGTCAGCTACCTGACACTGTTTTTCAGCTTAGTCACCACCATTAGTCCATTTGTTTGGATGAGCTGATCAACACTTTATTTTGTAGTGTGGTGTCTGTGAAAGGCCATCTGGAACGCGACTTTTCTTTCCTGTTGCTGTCACCACAGCTGAAACACACCACCCACCACCTCACCATTCTAACAATCCACTATTTGGTCCCAATAAACATTCAGCAAGAGTCGGTGAATGTCAGTGGGTTTTTCTGCATAGAGGAATTCAACTTCGTTTCATATGAACTTCCATGTCAGATACCATTTTGTCACACTGCCCCTCTGCTACCATCTGTCATCAAACATATGTGCTACTTTTTAAGTTAAGAGAATCTCAGTCTCCCCATCCTCACTGTGCCTGTGCAATGTGGCCCAATCCCAAGGGGCAGGTGGGAAAGCTGATGGCATTTGCAGGATCGGTTTGTAAGAGTCCTTGTGGGGCATGTGGGAAGAGGAGCTAGGCTGAGGGAAAAAGATCCCGCATGCATAGTAGAAGCATGAGGTGAGTCTTCAGCCTCTCACTGAGGTAGTTTAGGAAGTAATAGTGGATAGACAGGTAAAAAAGTAGTTTAACCTTTTTTTTTTTTTTTTTTTTTTTGAAGGGGAAATAAAGGAGAGTTTTAAAAAGCCTGGGTTTAGGATGAGAATAATTTTTTTTCCCCTCAAGTTCTTCATTATTTATTAAAGTGTGAGCTTTGAGAGGGTAGAAACTCAAGAGTATGCTGCTGGAATATAAGAAAAATAAAGCAAAAGGGAGACCAGAATGAATAGATAATTTTCTGTCAGAATTTTGATAGATATACCTTATCTAGCACGCTATTATTACAGAAGTAGTAGAATTACAGGGCTGAATTACTTTTCTTAAGATTAATCATATTATATATGCTGTGGATGGGGTATAAGAAAGTAGAGATGGCAATGAAAGCCTTAAGAAAAAAAAATCTACACATTAACACAGTCTTCTTGTCAGGGTTTTTCCTCATTGTTCTTATATGCCTAAGAAAGTGCTATACCAATACATCTTTTAACCAGAAGACTTGTGGGGGACAAATTTAAAAATTTAAAAATCTTTTAAGCAGAAGACTTGTGGGGGACTTACTTGTATTTTATTTTATTTTTTTACACTTACCTTGTAGTAAACTTCTCTTGTGCAGTGAACTGTGATTTTATTCACAATTCTCTAATACTTGCTAAGGGTGTACAGTACACACTAAGTATACAATCTTTGGTAAGTTGTACTCCCTATCTTTCATTCTAATACTAAAGATATCAAATAAAGCTGATAAACCGAAAAGTAACAAGAAGAAATAGAGGTCAAAACTGAGCTGAAGTACCAAACTAGCTGGAGTAATAAAGACAATAAGGCATACAAAATAATTTGTTACTATGGACGTTTTAGTTAATTTACTTGACAAGAAGTAGTCAAATAATAGCCATATCCTTCACCAATTTCTGCAACAAGGTGAAGAATCACCAATGAATCACCAATATTAGGAAGCTCAGTTTAATTGATTGAGTGAGGGAGGCCTTTGCACATATGCACACATACACTTCTTGTTAATTGGGACCTGCTTTGTTTATCTCCCCAGTGAGATGGCACAGTTGAACTTGGACAAATGTGACACTCACACAGTGTGGTCTTAGATTCATCTGGTTTTGCCTTCTGTGTTCTTACCTTCACATAGAGAATTTTCAGCAACCATATGAATTTGCTTTACTTCTCTGTTTAAAGATCTTAGCCCAGAAACAGTTGGCAGATTTCCCAAAACAGGAGCATCTACTTTGAAAATAATCTGTGTTTAAAATAAGTAAACAACAACTGAAACAAACAAACAAAAAAAAACCAGCAGACAACATTTTCTTTTTTAAGCATATTGAAAAATAAGAAAACATATTCTGTACATGAAAATTACTGCAAGCTAAAGAACTAAGGATATTATTACTCACGGAAGGAATTTTAACCAAATGATCACAGGAAATGATGGGTCAAATCCATGTGCAGTTGGATCAGATCTTAAAAATAAAACAAAACAGTTTCTAACCTATTCCATGTTCTGTTAGTTCTTTTTGTATAAATACTTTATAGAAAGCAGTGGAAAATTTTGAGCATGATGCTGGAATCTAGACTGATCAGTGGATGAGAACGTTACTCAATAAATTTAGCTATCAAAACTAACTATTCAGATTTTTTTTTAAGTAAAATCAATACAATCTCCTAACTGCAAGGGCATATGAACTAGAAACAAAGAACGCTTGTTGTCCAGGACTTGATTTTATGCAGAAACTTGTCTCTATGAAGATATGCACTCATTGAAATATAAATCTTTACAAGATGTATAGTAACATATTTGAAAACTTAAGGATGGTGAAATTTCAAAAGCATAGAAAAGGACTGACAAGATGATGAAGAAATATTCAAAGAATCATATGTATTTCTTTTAACTGAATTTCCATGAGAGACCTTAAACTATCAGGCTGTTCTTTTTAAGTCCCTATAAGAGTTGATGAGAATGATCAACAAGCAGAGATTATAAAGGAACAAATAAAATTCATCCTATCTCTCTCAAAAATATTTCAGCAAGCCTGAAGATATAAAAATGATATAACTTAAATTTAGAAAACTGCATTTTTTTAAATCTCAGAGGATTTTATTTAAGGCAGGTGAGGAAACTGTGGTCTAAATAAAGACTGGTTTAAATTTAGCATACAAGTTCTGAGGAAAAAAACAAAAACAAACAAACCCATGCTCATTATTTACTTGTAGTATCACAGAACCACAGAATCGTAGCAGTTGGAAGGGACCCCTGGAAAATGTCAAGTCCTACCTCTTACTGAAGTAGGCTTTCTAGAGTAGGTTACACAGGAAGGCGTCCAGACGGGTTTTGAATATTTCCAGAGGAGACACCACAACCTCTCTGAACAGCCTGTTCCAGTGCTCTGTCACCCTCACAGTAAAGAAGTATTTTTCTCAAGTTCAGATAGAATGTCCCATGTATCAGTTTGTGCCCATCATGGTCACTGTTTTCACTCTTTTTCCAGTAACTGAGTTTTTGAAGGTTCTTTCACTGGTATTTCACATCATAACATCATGCAGTGCACTGGGAGTTAAACAGTTAATCCTGCAGTTCCATGGCTTGTCAATATTTCCAGTTTCGTGGTCTCAGAAGGGAAGAATGAATTACAACTCCCAAAAGACTTAATTTGCATTTCTTGTTATGAAACCAGGCCGAACCGTGACACTGGGCAAAAAATAGTGGAATTCCATATGAGTTTATACAGGCCTATACAGTAATTTCATCAATAGTTTTTAGAACAGAATAGATACTACTCCTGCTGCAAATTCAGAAGATAGTATCCATGTTGAAAACGATTATAGTAAGTTCTAGATAGAGTGGAAAATATTGGACATGTAATAGAGACATGAATGAGTGTAAACACTAAGTAGGAGTACTCAACTGCACAAATATAGGATGGGGAATTATCTCTAACACTTCAGGAAAGAATATGGGGCAGTATGTTTGCCATGCCATACTGTCACATATGTAGCCAGATCCAGACTTTCTGCTGTCTTATATAGATTTTTGCCCTCCTTTCATATCAGCTGCAGTAGTGCTCAAGAGGTGTTAAAATGCCTGGCAGACATCCTTTGGCAAATCTGAAAATACTTCTTGCCTCTATCACCCTTCATGAATCAAGGGATAGCATATTAATTTCTACCTAACCACTTAAAGGGTTGATAATCTGTAGCAGATGCACAAAGGATACTGTCTAAAACTGCTGAACCAATATCCACAAATCTTTAGGAGAGGGATGGGTAAGCATCCAGTTACCCAGTTTACACATTTGCCCATTTTTTCTTAACAAACAAAACAGCAAAAAAGAAATAAACAAAAACATAGATTATACATGCCTACTGAGAGTTCATGAAAATATTTAAGGCATAGAGGGAAGACATGTAATCAGATTTTTTTAGCCTGTGAAATCAGAATGATGGTAGGTACATGTAATATTGTTGCCAAGGAGATCAGCATAAACTGTTACCTCCGCTTTAGATATGACAAGAAGTAGCGGGTTTATTTTGCAGCAAATCTTGGATGCAAGAGATGAAAAAAAGATAAGTAAGAACGATTATCTCCAGGACTGGGTTGTTCATATAAAATGTATTTCAGCTTTGAAACCTCAAGCTTTGACTACATCTATTGAAAGAGAAGTTGAATAGTCATTTGTTGTACAGGTTGAGGTTTGAAGCAAGATCCTGCTGAACCCTGCTTACTGTATGAAGTGCTAGGAGCTGTAAACATGCCTTCTTTATGCCTTACTCCTATTACTTCTTAAGTCATTTTCTGTAGAATTCTGTCACCTATGTGAAACAGGAACCAGAAGAAGGAATAGAATTGCTGCTTCTTTTTCTATTGAAAGAACGTGTAAGAATTATGAATGAGCTCTACTGTTAAAATAAAGATGACTGTTGATTTTACAAGTTCTGTATATTACAGTTTTTCTTCACATTGAGTGAAAATCCAATTGCATTCTTTAGGAAGGCAATGACGTTTCACTTTGTGGTCATTATGTTTCTCTTCTTAGGCCACTGGATGGCTGTTTAGATGTAATAAACCCAAAATGCTCTACTTGCCAACTGTAAGATTGAAGGACTCTGGGGTCATTTGAGTACTACATGAAGACACGAGTTTAAACTTTTGTCTTATGTAATAATAATTGTATATGGATAAATAATGATGTGAACTTTGCTGTACATGATTACTCAACATATCCTTTTTTGTTTGTTCATTATTATTATTATTATTATTTTTGTAATGATTTGGCTTATAGTGTTAACCACTTATGATTGTACTTATTCTGTACTGTTTTTTCCCTAGGTTTATCTCCAGGAAAGCAGAACATTCATCATAGGATCAGAATACACTCTGGATTTTCTTCCCGTGACCAGAATAAACCAAATGAAGTCTTGAATCTACTTGAATCCACAACACCTTTTTGTAAGTAAACTCTTATCAGTGTGTTATTCAGTACTCAGTGAAGAAAATGGCTAATTCAGTAACTGACCTACGAAACACTGCTGTATATATTATTTGTGCACAAAATATTGAAAACATAGGATAAAATCAGACAGATCTTCTGACAGATCTCTCCTCAGTGTCTTTTCGTAAATTCAGTCTGAGAAGGGAAACTCGAGAGTCAGACATAATTAGCCAGTATTCCAAAATGGTATCTCTGTATACTATATATGTGGGAGATATATCAATGAAATTAAAAGGCAAGAAAAGGAGAAAATAGAATTATGACATTAAGAAGCTATATGGAGAACAATATTTACTTTGTCTTTATTATACTCTCTCTCCATTTCACCAGAATTAGAATAACAACCAGTTATAAACTCTTCCATGTTTTACATTATTACTATTAGATAGGACAGCTTTTCAGCATCATCACTAACAGATGAGGAAACCCTTTATTATCAATCATTACTCTTAATTATATTCCTGACAGCTGTATCAAGGGATATAGAAAGATAATTCATTGATGGTCAGAAGGACAGTCAGAGAATTGGTTGTGACTGGTAAAGTGATTATTACGTATTTTTAAAATTGAACTTTATCACAGTAGTACAAGCTGAGACAGATACCTCGTTATTATTATGAAATAAATGGATATTTCTAAATACTTGAAATTCACAAAGCATCCAGGCATATAATTTTGAGCTTTCAGTTATTTGTAAGCGGTATTTGTGTTAATGTACTTAGTTTTCTGGTTTCAGAGTTATTAATTTCATGTATAAAATAACATCATGGAAGTTTTAGGATTTATTGACTGAAAAACATGTTTAATGTTTTATTTGTTAGAATGTCATTTTTATGTGGCTGAAGTGTGTAGATGTACAAATTGATTAGGTGACTTCTTGAAGTCATTAAAAAGTGGACATTGATGTTAACTGGAATATTCACTACAAAGTAATTAAAGTATGGGTTGAAAAGAAAGAAGAATTCTTATTGTATTGAGTGTTTGAAAGTTAGAGTCAAATAGATCTATGTTATTTTTGCACTTTATTTTCTGATATATAATATGTCTGCATCTATTGTGAAAGCTTTTAATATGCCTTTAGTCATTTTGTGTTATATATATATATTTGCTTCAACTTGACTTTTCAGAGGAATCCAGGGATTTCTGTTTGCCATCTGTTGTTTAACACTATTCATTGTTACCATATAAAATTGGTAGACTTTTCAGCCCAGCTTCACAATTTGAAACTGGAAAGGAAAGCTTATGTATGAGATCACAGTATAAAGATACATAAGTGTTAAATTGTTTGTACCTGTACTTGTTTATTTGAACTTTGTGGAGGGGGAGAGATTTTGAAATAAAAAAGAAGTTCTCTGTAGTATGTTTCTACAGCTTTTATGAAAATGAATGGTTGGATGAAGGAGAGAGACTCTCGTCCGGCCTACATGTAATGTCTACAGTGTAAGTTCAAGCTATGTTAGACAGTGAAGAATGCAGAGGGGAGTAAAATGTTTCATTTATCTCTATTATGGGAAAAACTTCTGATACCTTAACACTTTCATACATACTAAAAGCATTCAAGCACCAGTTTTATGTTTGTTGGAAACACAGCATCATGCTTAGTGAAAATTGTTGCTTCTAGTGGCTAGCGTCACTGTTTGGATAAGCACTGTTAGCATACCCTTTCAGCTTAGTCAAAAACTGATGACCTGGCTGAATGCTGATATTTTTTATAAATAAGTGGAGATGAAGAGGGAGGAACTGTACTCCATACAATAGCTGAGTGCAGTCAAGTGAACAAAGTGTTTGCCACTTTCATTCCCAACTTTCTATGTATTGTCCTAGATATATTTGTAATACTTTAGCATGTGATAGCTTTTAACAGCAAAGATATTTTTAGCATTAATCATTTGTGTATATGAAATAACTGAAGTTTGCACCATAAAGCATAGTTCAGTTTACACTAATATGTAAACTGGCTCATTTAAGAGTCACTTGTGCATGACTGGTACAGCGGAATTCCACATGATAAGTTAGGAAGATTACAGTAATTGACATATTTAAATAGATTGTCCAATGCATTTATTTTTTTGACAAAAAGTGATCAATTTTAATTTATCAAATTCTATAATGTTCTCTCATACTGAAAGTATACATACTAAAACAGCAATGACAATGAAAACTGGTGTTAAAATTTGATCATTCCTTTTGTCAAAGAAACAAATTGTGAGATTTTCTGGAGTCATTGTTAAACTTAAAGTGCAAGGTAGCAGGAACAAAAAAGATAAAAAAAAAAGCTTTATTATGAGTTCTGTCAATCTGTATAATTTTTCAGTTAAGCAGTCATAAATCAAGGAATATTGTATTTTTTGAGGCTCATTAAAGAGGCATTATACATTAGAACAGTGAGGCAGTCAGCATAATGAAATGATGAATGCCTATAACTATCTGTATGTAAATGATGTGAGACAGATTTGCTGGTGCTACAGAGGAGAATAACAATCTATTTGACAGTTCCCTGTAGGTGCTACTTCTGGATACGAGTGACAGATGTTAAACGTAAACCTCTTCAACAGCAAGCACTTATTAGCACTCAGTGGGGAAAAAATGGCAATATAGAATAAGACAAATAGCAGATAGTGCTATCTAAATAACTTTGTTCTTGCAAAGCTTTATTGTCATTATGAGGCTGGTTTTCTTGTTTGTTTTCATTGACAAAGATTAGGTATGTAAGAGAGCCTTTTGGAATGTAGGAAATTGTCATTCGAAACATTTAAGAAAGTTCAGTTGCTGTGATGGGAGCACTAGGTAGAAAACGTGTATGTCTCATATACAAACATTTTTAAAAAGCATTTGGTAAATATTTATCAAACCATGATTATTTTTGATATATCAGTATTGTGTTTATGCCACCATTACATAATTTACAAAATTATTTTCAATTGTTATTTCAATCTTCTTTTCCTATGATCGTGTAGAAAACTACTGTCCTTCAAATCTATAATTTTTGTACTAAAAGGGAAGCAGTTAAGGAATCCAAATACATAACGGCAAATAATTTTTAGGCCATCTTATGTTTTGATCTCTAGGCCATTTGTCTCAGGACTATCCTGAGATGCTTCTCCTAGAAGGAGAAAATATTAATGTGTGTGAGTTTCACATTTAATAGCAATGCAACTCTTCAAGAGAAATGAGCTTTCAAGTAGTTCAGGAGGCTATCAAAAACACTTGATTTATCTCTTATCTTACTTTGTAATAGATTTGCTTAGGGATTTATATTCTTTAAATCAAGAATTGAAACACAAAGATTGATTTTTTTCAAATTGTCAAAGCTTACTTTAAAGATTTTTACTTTTTTTTTTTTAAGTAGCCTGTACATAATGATTTTTTTTTTTTTTTTGCCAGCCAAACTTCTGTTGGAAAAGGTAGAGATTAAGAAGCCAAAAGCAATGTCTTGTCTGCATGATTAGTTTCCATACTAACTCATGTCTTTTAGTATTCTGAAATCTGTGACACTATTCGTGCTTTTACTTTGTTATATTTGTCAACTGTTAAAGCTACCTTGTGTTGCTTGCACTAAATCTCTTATGAGCTTTGAGTTTCACTGCACCACTGCAGTTTGTAATCTCCTTCTGTGGTGTTAAATTATCAGCCACATATGCACTGTGTCTGACTTAAGGGATGTATTTATTGTTCCCCTGGCTATTGTGCTTACTAATTTGTTTCTTCATTGCTTTCCCAAGAGTTAGAAAGTATTCACCCCCAGTTCTCTGGATTCTTAAAAAAAAAGCCAAAGTTTGCTCCTCTGTACTTTTTGCGACAGCTTGTCGCTGTTGCAATTCAGATGTACTACCAGTTTAGCAACCTATTTTATTGAGAGGTCACTGTTCCATAGTTGCTGATTTATTTTTGTACAGAATAGCAGCAGGTTCAAGAATCTAGAATGTGAATAAAGTATCAGTAGTGGAAGGAGAGTAAAGGCCATTTTTAAGTGAATATTTAAGCAGCGTTCCTCCGTTTGCTTCACCTTGTGTTCTAAGGTGTTCTGCAGCCCCTCTTACACCAGGTACCATAAGTTTTTTAAAAACTGCCTTGCATATCTGATTGGCCTGAAATGTTTTGAAGAAAGTGAAAACACCTAAAGCTGTGTTGACACTAAAAACAGAGGGAAAGAAGGAAGAAGAAGAAAGCACTGTCTTTTCTGTATGTGCAAAGTAGTAAAGAATTATCCAGCTGACATTAGCATGTTCACAAAGGTTAATGAATAGGTTAGTGTTTGTGAACTGGGAAGAGTTTCAAAGAGTTTCACTTCCCAAAGAAAAAAGATGAGATGGAGATGAATTCTTTGACCTAGAATAGCACATAGATACTGGAGAAGTATTTTTCTTTTCTATTTCATATTTTCATTTCAACAAAACAGAGTGCCTCTGCTGGGAAGGTCTTTTGGTGCTGTATTAGCACAACCAGTGCTCAGCAGACTTCTTTCCATTTTCTCTAAATTCTACCTCTTCACAGAATGCAATTTGAAAAAAAAAAAAAAGAAAAAGAATGAAAAAAAAAGAAAAAAAAATCTAAGATAGAATAGGAATATCATACATTGTCACCAGATTCTATTTATCAGATTTCTGCCATGACTTCAGGAATGTAATTTGCTGTTTCCATGACAGATGAAAAAAAGAGTGTGCTATACCTTAAAAATAGTAATAACTTTAATCTCTTCCTCGTCTTCTATGCAATCCTAAATACATATATCTGTTGGACATTTGTATTGCTCACAATGAGAGAATGAGACCAGCTTTTTTCTTTAACCACTTTGAGCTTCCATGATGCCAAACACAGTAACTGAGATGACTGCTTCTGAAATTAAATTGAGTCTGTTCTTCTGAGGTCACTTCTATAAGATGATCCAATATGATGATCCAAAAAAATCTCTGGGAACTGACTTTTACTTTTGTCCTTATTTGTATGATTGTAAATCATAATCCATGCAAAAAATGAAATTAGAAATCGGAATTTGCATTAATCTTAATTCAGGTTTTTTGTTTTTGTTTTTTATACATTTTTAAAGCAGAAAGACTGTGTTTAAAAAAGATAACCATATAAAAATTTCTGAAGTGGAACAAATCTGCGTTCAGGTAGTGGATTTAATTGTGTAGTTAGTAGGCATTGAACCACACCTCCCAGAAGAAAGATAAAAATCATTTTGCATAATTACTCTATGATACTGTCTGAACAGACAATAAGTAATTTAAGAGGCTGAGGTGGAATGATGTGTGTCTTCTTTAGGATTACAAGTTACTAGGAAGAAAAGGGGAAGTTAGAAATTTTCTAATTTTTTTATGCTTAATTCATTACAACTGTAGCAGAATTTTCAGATTACAAGGCCCTTTTTGGAAGGAAGTAATATAGTTCATATTATAGATTTAAATGCAACAAGTGCATTACATATTATTTATATTTTAGAAGACTCAATTTGCAAGATGCTTTATTACTCTTAAGTTACTCATTCTAAGTATACACTTCTTAAACATATCATACACAGTATATATTATACATTGTACCTGAGCAGGCAATAAGTATACACTGTGTATACAGGTCTATAATATACACAATATAAATACACACTTAATAATTTTTATTTTTTTGAAAACAATTAACTACAAGTTAATAATTTACAATGTAATTTAATTGCCTCTAATAGTTTGTAAAAATTCCTTTGAAATAACTAGCTTCTTTGGCCCATCAGAAAGTCTACTGAAATACAAATGTTTCATTGCCTCATTAGCTCTACTTAGCATAAATAATAAATTAATCACACTGACATCTAGGTAAACAATTGAGAAATTATTTCTTTCAAATGTTTTGAGTCAAATCATTAATGAAGTACCATATTAAAGAAAATTAAAATGGTAATGCCTGTATATGCTGAGTTGAGAA
Source organism: Cyrtonyx montezumae (assembly GCF_038088225.1). NCBI lineage: Eukaryota > Metazoa > Chordata > Aves > Galliformes > Odontophoridae > Cyrtonyx > Cyrtonyx montezumae. The sequence continues at coordinate 20,464,500 of NW_027071936.1, read as the reverse complement.
TTTTACTATACTGTCATTACATTTTAAAATCAATGCATTCCTTGTTTTTACTTGAGTATCTGAGTAATTTCTTTCAAAGCTTAACATTAGACATCACTGGCTTTCTTTTTTTCATTTATTTTTGACTTAAAGCTGACCACAGATATTTAGAAGTCTGATTTTGAGCCTCCGACTGAATTTACTACATCATCAATTGCAAAAAATTGTTAAAATCTCTTGAATGTTTGAAGATCTGCATCTAATGTGTAAACAGTATTCTATGATGTTAGCATGTGCTGAGATCTGCCGTCTGAATGTGCCAGGAGATTACAAAGTTAATATGGTAATATTTTACATCATATGTGTATATTGTTTATATTATAGAATTATAGTTTCATAAATGTATATGTTCAATAATCAAATGATGAAAGCAGTTCTGATTTGATCTTTATTGCAGAGACAAAATTTGACACAAATAATAATTAGTATTGATCAAAATGTTAAACAAGACCAAAGTCTTACAAGCCAGTTCTAGGAGATTTGGCCCCTCTTCAGCTTTTACAAGAAATATTCAGAATTTAATTTCAACCAAGGCATTCAGACTGAACCAAAAACCCAGTCTTCTTAAGTGGTGTCCAGATAGAAAATAGACAAAAAGATGGAGGGAGGCAAAGTATATATATATATATATATAAAAATATATATATGGGCAAAGTATATATATATATATATATATATATAAATATATATATGGGCAATCTGTTAAAAACAGTGACTGGATAACTTACTCATTTGGTTATTTGCACTATGTATTGCATGGATCCACAAGTATGAGTCTGTGGTTTGGCACAGTCCGTGTGTAGTTTTTAAATTCTCATTTTTAGATCTTGTTTTTAGATTGAAATTAAGAAAAAAAAATGCAATCAGCAAAAGATCCCACCTATTAATTGCTTTAAGTAGCTGAAGATGTCTTAAAACTTACACATTGGTGTGGAAGAGAGCTGTCCATGAAAGCAGACGGAAAATTGTTCTTCAGTCCTTGCAATATATACATATAATGTTATGATAACAATGAAAGGAGACTCATAAAGTTTGTCTGTTGCACTGATGCTTTCAAAATTTGATAGCAGCAGGAGCTACCAATGGTTTTCATTCTCATTCATTTGTCAGTCTGTGGAAGTGGGATACAATTTTAGAACTTCATTCTCAAATAAGGAATGAAAGTCAATTCAAGACTATGGAAAATATAGATATGGAAAAAAGTGGTAACATTATCCTAAGACTTTTAGAGATTTCAGGATATATAAATATATATGTGACTGGTACTCTCAAATAATCCTTTGTTCTCCATTTTGAGGTATGGTAGAATTTTTGCCAAAATATCATTCTGGAAGTGAAAATAGACAAAAACAGATTTACTACCAACATCGAAATGTTGTGGACTGAACAATTAGATTACTGTATATTCTAAGTTTTCTCCTCTGTCATAGTAAAATGTTCATATTCAGAATGGAAGCTGGATTATAGAGAAGATGGGAAGGAAATTTGGTACTAAATACAGGAATGCAGAGCAAAAGAACAAGCAATGGAAAATATGATGCTGGATGCCACTGAATAGGTTTAGATGAAAGAATACTTGAAAGAAAGAAAGATAATTAGAGGGTTTTTTTTCCATCTTAACTTTTGAGACTGCTGTAACCTGAGGCAAACTGTTTGACACTGCAAAGCAGAAACAGTTATCTATTTTACTAAAATGATTTCCACCTGAAGAAATGATGGAAAATAAGAAAACGGGAAGATGAAAAATCTGACTTAAATATACTGTACTACAAAGTATTTAAAGTCTAGTATAATCAGACAATGCATCATTTTGTAGCAACAGTTGCATAAATAATATAATTAAATATATTGCTCAATGTATTTTTGTGTCCATTTATATGCATCTCTACATAAAAATATTTCTGTGGATGGGTATATCAGGTATTGTATACATCATTGACAACTGAGTTACATTACCTGCATTTCTGGTGAACTTTCTCTGCCAAAATTTTTATAAAGTTTTCCTCAATAATATTTGCAGTTTGTCATTACATTTGAGTAGTAAACCTAAAATAGTCCCTTTGTAGCATAAATGCATAGCCTAGAATAGCTCACCTTTTTTCCCTTTTTATCTTCTGCACCAGGTAAAACTATGTTGAATAAAAATGTAAGGTTTTTTTTTGTTTTGTTTTGTTTTTTTAAATTGACTTGGGAGGGTGGAAGTATGAAAGAATAATAAAATAAAAAAAAACTTAGTCTTTAAGTTCTGAAAAGAATAAAATTAGCCCTTTTGTAGTCTAATAAGTTATATTTTACTTGTTACAACTTCTACAGTTTGCACAAATTCTTTTAAGAATTGTAGTTTTAGCTTCACAAGATTCTGGAGTGGTTAATTTACCTGATATCCATGATAGCCAGTTTCTATTTTAGTAGATTTATTTCTATAGCAAGAGGCTGTGGAGAACAGGCTTTTTCTGTCTGAGAGAATTTGAGTCTACATTTTCCTCACGAGTAATGATGAGACTGCACATTTTTCTGGGCATGTTAATGTTGTAATAGTTTTCCTAAATCCTGTATTTTCCCGTTGTTCTAGGGGATAAATTAGAAACCTTAATTATATATTAATACTAACATTAGTGTCCACATAATATATATCACTAATGTTATTATATGTCTATTTTTGAAAATAAGGACACAAACCTAGGAATGAAAAGGCTGACATCACTTTCATGGGATTACCATTGCTTCAAATGAAAGACTCATTTCTGACTCTCTCTGGATTGACACCTGCTGGGGATGTAATAATTTATGAATTGTTCTCCCTCTGCTCTGAAGAACAAAACAAAATAGAATGAAGAACCCAATCAGCATCATAAGTAACCGAAAAGAAAATCTGAAAGAATGTAATTTCCTTTCAATCTTGTGAACTCTGAGTCATCCTTTCAAGTTCTTGAAAATTAACTCACCTGTTTACTGATGGCCTTCCGGGGGTGACAATAATCCTAGATGAAATTTCTTTCTTTCCATGAAATTCTTTATCAGTGTCAGATCAGTGTGTATGCTGAACTGATAAGATGTAAGAACTGCTGATGAGAAAAACAGAAGTGAGTATTTCTAGCTATGACAAAAGGTCATTAGTCTTTCCTTCCAGACAAGTTTTAACCATTATTACTCACTCCATTTCTCAAGTTCATTTGTAGATCTTGCTTTCTTAAGAATTCTTTTCCTGCTCATAAATATATTTGTTTATAGGAAAACTAGTAGAAAATAGAAATCTGTATTTGTGCTTCATGGCGAAAGACATCTTGGACTTAATGGCTTGTACAGCTATCTGTCAAAAATTGCTACAATCGACAGTCTGCTGTATAAAGATTCTAATGAAGAATTCAGTATAATAGTAGTCCATGACAGCTCTGATTATATCTGTCACCTGGATTCCAGTAAAGACTTCATACCATTAAAAATATGGAAGGGAAGAGTGAAAAGGCAGTTAATACGACTAACATATTTTTGTGACCCATTTTAAGAGCAAATTTACTTTTTAACTGAGTTGGATACATACTTTATGTTCTATTCTGGAGCTCACTGAAGAAGTAGAAGAAATTTTATCCAAAAGATTTCATTTTCCATTTTTGAATCCTGTATGAAACTTGTACAAGAAATGCATCGTCCACTCACAACAAGTAATAATGTTTAAATTGATTAATTAAATGATTTATATGTATGATGATTTTTAATCTAAGAGCAGAAGTCTACTCTTGAACACACACACACAAAAACCGATTAAATAAATTCTAAAAATTAAGGTTTTTTTTTTTTTAAACTATTGTCATGGGTGGAGTATCTTAGTTCCCTACATTAGTCTTGAGAAAATAGTGAGCAAATAAGTGAGAATAAGAACAGAAGTTCAGAATCAGTGCTAACCAACAATGAATGCTGCTTCATGCTCTTGTCATTTATTCAATTCCAGAGTTCTAATTTATCAGTGATACTAATATGACAAAATCATAAAATGACTTTATTTGGAAGGGGCCTTAAAGGTCATTAGTTCAAATGCCTGCCACGATCAGAGTTACCACCCACTACCTATGCTCAGGGTCCCATCTGGCCCGGCCTTGAAGATATGTGTTTTAGTTAATAGAAAACATATATACACATGAATCACCAGTATGTCACCTAAATAAAGTAAAAGAGGCAACATCATAATAAAGAAAAACTTGAAGTTTATACATCAAACAAACATGCAAAAATCTATTTTAGACAAGTAGAGTTTTATGGATGTCAAGATTAAGAAGTCCAATTTTTAACATGCTGTTGACTAAACATTAATATAAATGTGAGATTCATTCTGTAAATACTGTAGGTGTGTGTATATATGTAAATTTAAATTCTCCTTGTTGGAATTTGTTTTGTGGGTAGGAAATAACACAGTGATGTGAGAAGGCATTGACACAGTCTGCTATATTACTGCTAACATGACAAAAGCAGGAATAATTTAGTCCCGCATCCTCTATTTTGATTTCTTAAAAATAAATCTTACAAATATATGGTTACTGAAAGAGTGGTGAGATGCTGAATCAGGTTGCTCAGAGAGGTTGTCTATGCTCTGCCCCTGGAGGTGTTTAAGGCCAATTTCGATGGGATCCTGGACAGTCTGATCTAGCACTTAATCTACTGGCTGGCAGCCAGGGGGGTTGGAACTTGGTGATCCTTGGGGTCCCTTCCAACCTAACCTATTCTGATTTTTTTATTCTATAAACACTTAGAATTCTAAAGTTTTCAATCACTTCTTTCCATTCAAGGATAAATTATTTCTTGTACTAGCAGTTATTATATATTACTATCAGTCATTATAGTTTAGTAGCACGTATGTATAACATTTGAAATTGGGAGCATAGAAAGGCTGTATATAATTCTAATGTACACAAAATCTTTTCATACCCATTTAATGTATTTGATATATATGCTTTTTAATTCCCCATATTTTGACAAAATAAGTCAAGCACAATCTCATCCACATTCAGAACTACTTTATACAGTATAGCTGTACAAATTTAAATATGCATTCTTTATGATGGTAACCCCTTCAAAACTGAGGGGAAAAAATGTTTGTCAGCCATTTAGAGTAATTCCTTTTTCACATATTTATAAATCACCTCTATTCCAAAATATGTTTGTATAAGGCAGTGAGTGTTTAATTCATTTTCATGGTATCTTGAAGATTCAGATCAATCAAAAAAACCCAACCGACTAAAGCACCACAGTGAGTGTGGTGTCAAATTTTAAGAATTAATCATCAGATGAAGTAATTTACTGTGCAAAACCAAAAGCTTGACAATGAAAGTTGTTGACTTATTACATTTTGTTTACTTGCTGTTCATAGAAATAAAATCTAATTTTGTTGACCAGATATACATTCATTCTTTTTCATGAGCTATTCATGAAAGTTCAACTTAGTTTTCATTTCTGATTTCTTCAAATATTTATTTTCTATTTTCTTCCTCAAATATTTTATTGGAAATGAGCTGGAGTTCAAATATAATTATCTATACTTTTTTGCTTTAAATTTTGCAAGTAAATATTTTATCTGTAGAAATAAACTTTCAAATAATTTGAGTGAGTGGGACTGACATAATCAGATCTGTGGTATTAACACAATTCCATAAAATAAAGTAAATTGACATTTTCTTTACTCTTCTGTAATACTAACTTTGATAACATAGTGGGCTGAAATATGTTGTGATTTCTAATCAGTCAGAATTAAGTCATGGAGTCTATGTTTTGGAGAATAGTGACAGAGTTAAGCAGAAAAAAAATAAATGCAACTCCTAACGAAGGAGTTAGTTCATTGTCCATTTCAAGCACTCTCCTGTCTGGAATCTATACTGAGAAAATGCAGAATTTTCATAATCTTGTAATATTAACTTCCTGCTTTAGTGAATGCGCTGTTAAATTTGGTAAAAGTTATTGGAAGAGGTTCAAGAGATTCAGTTCAAGCTATTTCAGTTTTATTACAAATAATATATGTAGCTCTTACTTCTAAGTTAGAATCATGTTTGTTTCAGACCCATATCAGGCTGCTGCTGGGATTGCCTTCTGCTTAAATGTAGAAATAGTTTTTAAGAGCTCTATGATGGATAGCATTTCCCAAACTGACATTTTATTTTCAGTGGTATGTTGCTTATCAGTTAGGATTTGTGGCCTATCCAGGGTGGCTCCCATTCTATCAAGTAAAGGGCAACAAAACAAAGTTACCCTCTGACAAATTCAGCAGGCTTTTTGAACTCTGCCCATTTTCTAAAAGATCCTCCTGTTACCTGATTGTTCATACTTATTTTTGTAGCTGAAGCACATCACATATCTGTGCCTCTATTTATGAGGCTAGGTAACTGGCTTTTTAAGGGGCTTCTTTCTGCAGAATGAAGTTTTGAGCATGTCTACAGAGGAAATGCAGGTTTTATGTTGAGTGATTGCATCTTCACGTTGCTCTTCATTATCTGTCACTTCCTTGTCATTTTCTGTTGAATGATGACAGAGTTTAGGTGCAGGGCTGTTACTCTGTTTCACAAGGAGTTTCTCGAGGAGCACATTTGATTTTGAATAATCAAAGAAATATACCGCAGCACCTTTTTCTTTTGAGATGACCTCATCTTTGATACTGTTAGATCAAAATATATAATTCTTTTGATCTTTAAGATGAAAAAGGGAATCTTGTTTTGTTCTTGATAAGTTCTTGTTTTTGAACTTACTTTGTATTTAAATAATACCTTAAATAAACTTTTGTTATCCTTATTTAATGTTTGATGATTCTGAGAAGAGAAATAACATGCCTGCAATTGATCATCTGTTTTTATTTGTAGATGTAGAGGAGCTTTTAGGTCCTGTCTTGAACTGGTGATTGAGCACAGGTGAAGGGCGTTGCTGGTCCAGGGAGCAAATGCAAATTGTTTGCACTTGGGCTCATACAAGGGCCAGTCACTGAAGGGAGAGCATCTCTGGGACCTGGGCTGCTTTCTGAGGGATGCTGTATAACCAGAGAACCTCTTTGCCAATTGTGTGGGTTCAACTCTTCTTTCTGTATATAACTATCGATTTATTGTGAATTCTTTACCAGGTATTGCTAAGAACCTGTCAGAAGAAAATTTTCTTCTTTGTGAGTAGAGCATTAGTACTGGAGGTCAATTAAGTGAGAGATAATAGAGCTGTATCTAACACTTAAAAACTGGACCAACTGTTCTCTTTACACTATTTTAATCACTTTTATACAGTTTCTATGTTTAAGTTGTATAATTTGAAATGTCTGTTTTCCACAAGCAGGAGTATGTAAATTTGTATTTTGTAAAATCTAGACACTGTTTCTTTAAGAGCAGAATAGTAGTTGACCTGTCTGTACCCAACTAATTAGGATATTAGCTGGTGAAAGATCTTCCAGGTATAGTAGCCTGTGCACGTTCATCTTCAGTTTATCTATCTCATAGAAACATAGAATGGTCTAGGTTGAAAAGGACCTCAAAGATCATATAGTTTCAAGCCCCTGCTGTGGGCAGGGTCACCAACCACTAGACCAGTCTGTCCAGAGTGACATCCAACCTTGATCTCAGTTGATCAGTGGTTAAACTCATCCTTGTCTCTAAAGAAGTTGCTTATAGTTTTCTTTGCTTTTCTGAAACTGTAAGTTTTCATGGAAATATATTATTTCTTTGGTTATTGTACTTGTACAGTGCACCCAAGATTAATCAGCACATGTGGAGTATTAAGGAGTGAGAAGTTAAATTCCAGTTGTTAATCCTTCTCTCCTACATGAGTGGTTAAAGTTCCACATAATCTACAGACTGTCTCTTCAGTACTTCTAGGATTGCTGCTGCATCCTGCTTGTATAGCACTGATCTGTGCTTATGTGTTAAATATTAGATCAGTTTTAGTTCTTTCAGCAACTATCAGTAGCTCAAATATCAGAAGAGTACTTTCTTAAGAAAAATAAATGAAAATGAGCATTATATTTGAAAACTTTCACGTTGCTATCCTGAAAAAAGTCTTCCAATCAGATTTGACTGTCAAAGAAATTGAATCTGCTTTCAACACAACCAGAGAGTTAAAATAGTTAAATAAATCATAGGCTGTGTAGCATGTATTTAGTGTACATCAGCACATTGTCACATTTTATTATATTATGTGTTTTAGGTGATGAATTTTTTTTGTCTTATTTCATTAAAATGTATTGTTTTCAGGGAAAACTATTTTTTTCCCTTATGCAGACAACTAGCATAGAACAGTTAGAACAAAGTGAGTGAATGAACTAAGCATAGAATTTGTATAATCTGTATTCTTTGACTTGAAGAAGGCTAAAGTTGTAAGGTTTTTTCCTTCTACTGTGAGTGTGTAGAGGGGCAAAGACATCACGATTATCTTACCAAATTATAAGAAGCACACTGCTAGAAAATACTGCACACTGAATGCCTTGAAATACATTATATTTATGATATGAGTATTTATGGAAAACTATTCAGTGTATTTTTGTACGCTCTATGACATAGTATGTGAGCATAGTTTAGTGTTAAATGTATTCTTGTTTCTTTTCCCCTATTTTCATTAGACAGGAGCTAGAAGCAAGAAGTTTACAGCCTACCTCAGTCTTTCTAAATATATGTTAGGCCACATTATAACTAGGAAGCCAGTCATGTGCTAAACTCTTATCATGAGATGAACTGTGTTGTTTCTGCTGGTTAAAATGGTACATAAGCTGAACCTCACCAGGTGCATTAGGTCCTGTATGAGTAGAAGTATGATAGATTAGGTAATGCTCAGCAAATAATAGAGGAGTTTCAGAAATAACCCCATGCAAATCTACAGGCTTGGGAAAGAATGGCAGAACACTTTCACAGTTAATAAAAGATCTGAGTGAATTAATCAACAACCATTTGAACAAATGCAGCAGTGTGGCAAGGTGGCCAAGAAGACCAATTGCATCCTGGCTTGTACCAGAAATAATGCAACCAGCAGGAGAGTAGGGAGGTGATTGTCCTTCTGTGCATGGCAATAGTGAGACTGCAACTTGAGTTCTACATTCAGTTTTGGGCTCCTCACTACAAGAAAGATGTAAAGGCCCTGTAGAATATCCAGGGAAGGTGTATGAAGCTGTGAAAGGACTGTAGCAAAAGTTTTATGAAGAGTGGCTGAGGGAATGGGGATTGTTCCTTCTAGAGAACAGAAGGCTTGGGAAAACGTCATGACTCTCTACAACTGCCTGAAAGGAGGTTGTGGCAAAGTGCAGGGTGGCCTCTGCTCATGGGTACCAGTGGCAGAATGAGAGGAAATGGTCTCAAGTGGTGCTTGGGGAGGTTTAAATTGGATGTTATGAAAAAATCATTCTGTGAAAGAGTGGTGAATCACTGGACCACGTTGCCTAAAGAAGTATTGGAGTCACCATTCTTGGAGGTGTTTGAGAAATATGTAAATGTGGCCCTTAGGGACAAGGCTTAGTGAGGCAATATTGATGGTTGGACTAGACGATCTTAAAGGTCTTTTCCAACTTTAATGATTCTGTATCGTTATGTTGTCAGATAAAATCTCTTTTCTTACTTGCTAGTCAAGAAGTTTTTGTTATTCCTTCTTTAATTGTCTAAGTATTGTTTCCTTTGGGATCTTTAGTACAAGGTATTTAGCAGATAAACATGAGAAAATTTTGGTAAGTGAAGTCTCACCTGTGGAGCATCCATACAGGCACCATTCACATGATTCTTCAGGTGAGGACTCTGAGACAGTGTTGTGTTTTAATCCTGGTAGAAAACTAAGCACCACACAAACTGCTTGCTCGTTATTTTGGTGTGGATGAGGAAGAGAATCAGAAAGCTAAAGGCAAAAAAACTCATGGATTGATGTGAAACCATTTTAATAGATAAATAAAAGCTGCACGTGCAAGAAAATCAATGTAGAAAATTCATTTATTACTTCATATCATCTCTCAGATATTTAGCCATTTCTAGAGAAGAAAGGCTTCATCACAAATGATATCTTGGAAAGACTAATGCTGTGGTTCCAAATGTCCTCCCTTCTTCCTCTTTTCCACGATTTCATTGTTGTGCCTCAGGTGATGTGGTATGGAATATCCCTTTGGTCTGCTGGGTTAATTTGACCTGGCTGTGTTTCTCCTTACTTCCCCTGCAGTAAGGCAGTGTGAAGAGCAGAAAACCTTTGATCCTGTGTGAAATCTTCTCAGCAACAACAAAAACAGTGTGTTATGAACACTGTTTTCATTACAAATATAAAACACAGCACCACTATTATCTGCTGGCTTATTTTAGATGGAACGTCTTGTTTAAAGACATACATATGTTACAGGTTCAAGAAGGGAGAATGTCTTAACTGTCATCTTTCTTCTTTTGTCTGTCAATCAACATGCACATAGTTGTGACCAGTGAACTCTTGTAATGACTGCCAATGATTTTGGCATAAGAACAAGTGAGGGATGTGACATTGATGGTATGTGAGGAAAGAAAGGGATGGAGAAGAAACAAGCATTATGTCAGTAGGTTAGAGGGGTTACTAAAGGATAGATTTATCACATTAAGGGTGTGAGAAAACTATGCAAATCAAGATTAAGTGGTAGTCTTATGGTTCGTTTCTCTGTAGTGTTCTTAGATGCTTTTTGGTTTTGTTTTATTTCTTAAGGTGGTCTTAAATTGTCATAAAAAAAACCAAATAATGGATTAAAGCATTATGTTTCTTACTAAAAGTTCATCAGATTGAACTGTAAATTCCCTTCTGCTCAGTTTCAAAGTAAACTTGTTTGTTCTGGGGGACCAATTTTAAGTTTACACAAGATTTGTACAGTCTTTATTTGGTTTATAGAAATTTTAGTGAGTAGGGTTCCTTTTGTGATAGTATCACTGCTTCACATCATCTCTTAAATCTCTGTCCACTCTTGTCCACATAACTGAATTGTAAGAAAACTTACTTTGATCCATCTTTTAATAAAATTAATGAGGAAAATATTCTAATAAAATAGTTATCCTGAATGCAACAAGCAATAAACTATTTGTTTAAATAAAAATGATGGAATATCCTTAATAACTTGTGTTATTAAACTTACTATTTTGTTCCCAGAATGATTATAAAATAGAGAGGTTCCCAGTGCACTCTTATAGTGCCATGAATCTTATTCAGAGATAACATTACATAAAATTTTAAGAAACTATCTAGGATCAGAAAATATGCAACGTTCTAAGTTGTAGAACATGCTCCCAAATACCATAAAGGATTTTCTAGCTAAAGAGAACATGGGGAAGCAGTATGTCTTCAATGCAGAACTGAGATCTCCATTTTGTTATAGATGCTGTCTTGGATTTTCAGATGTGTTCTAATGTTTTTGCTTATGATACTAAAATGTGGGGGTTTATGCTAAAATAATTATAGACAGGAATTATATTTTTAAGTATGGTTTGTCATTTTAAGCTTTTTAAATCATTCTAGTTTTTCTATTGGTTTTGAATACTTGTTAAAATATATAGGAGTTGCATTTGGCGTCAAAAGGTTTGGCTAATAATTCATTTCCAAATGTGTTTTAAAACTATCAAAGGAATGTAGTTTTCTTAAATTAATTTGTTTAAATTTAGTCCTTAAATCAAGTATTACTTATGATTCTACTATTCAGGCTTTTCTTTATGTCTTTATCATTGCAAATCTAAGTATTTTGATGTTTTAGAGGTTATTAAAAATTAATCCTGAAAAGACTCTGTAGTTCAACCCTTTCCGATACAGCTTGGGGAGGTGTTAAGTCCTGTCTGGAACTAGTGATTGAGCACCTGATGAAGGGCTGTGTTTGTCCCAGGGAGCACGGGCAAACTGTTTGCACCTGTGGTCTCCAGGTGACCAGAAGGGGTGGACCCAGGGTAGTGCCCCTCTGAGCACATATAAGGGCCAGCCACTGAAGGGGGACTTTTTCTGGGACTTTGTCTTCTGGTAAGTGCTGAATAGCCAGAGAGCTCCTTCATCAGTTGGGTGAGTTTGACGCTATTTATTATGTGTGACTGTTGGCTTATTGTGAATGTTTCACTTGGTATCATCAAGAATCTGTCAGAAGCAATTTTGCTTCTTTGTGAGCAGGACACATACTAAAGGAGTTTCTGTGCTCAAGGCTTTCCTGTAAAAGAAACTCAAATGTTCTAAGCTGCTGTGGTTAGGAAATGCATTAGTGATCAAAATTAAAATGCCAGTGTAGATGTATCTTAAAGGTGCTAGATAGCTGTGAGGCAATTTATGTGTGCATAAAAAATTGAAGGGTCAGTGAAAAGGAGGAAACAAGCTACAAGTCATAGCTGTTAGATTCTGGGTTTGCTGAGGGTATTTGGAGGACCTCTGGGTATATTGTGCATCTTCCAAAGTAGAGAGGAGAATATTAAGACATAAGGAAAGAGAGCTTGAAATATAGAATATAGGAATTAATGGAGCAAGGTATGAGAAGGGATCCTCAAAGAGGTGTTGTTGTGATGTTTTCCTATGTACTGTTTTCAGTTTAGGTAACTTTCCTGAACTCACCTGTGTGCAATCTGTTTTTCCAGGCAGGTTCTTGTTCATCTGTAGCTATGCTCTCTGCTATCCTGAGTACCCATACTTCCCTGTTTTTCTTGTCAGTGTATGGTCTATTAAAGTCAGGCTGGTATTTCCATCTCCTTACCATTGTGGGAGAGGAGGTCAAACTTGTGCAGCCTTGTCATAATGGGTATGTTGTGGCAACTTCATAGAAGCAGCAACTGTGGAGGCTTTTCTTTCCTGGTTTGTTTTATTTGTAAACAGTACTGCAAAACTTGTAGTTTCTATGTTGATCAACATAGACGAAACAGAACACTTTTCTAGTTGATTTTTTTTGGCTGAGTTTTCAAGTTAAGACTGTGTAATAAATAAGCAATTCAAGAAATGCAAACATGTTTCCTGATGTTGATCTCTTACATGTGCGTGTTCAAGTTTTACTTCTATTTGTCGTAACTGTGTATTGTTTCAGTCAGGTAATCCACAGCAGGGTTAACCAGTAGGATTAGAAAAATAGTAGATCTGTGAATGTATGCTGCTTTCACTATCTTTTTTTAATGTGGATTCATATCTGTGTTTGCTTGGAAATACAATCATAAATGATGACATAGGTTACTGGCTTGCGTGTAAGATGTTGTTTCTAATAAATCTTTCAAAAGAGGTTTTAAGTCCTTTATGTAAAGCCTGTGACATTCCAAGCCCATAACTTTTTTTGGTTGTGAAATTACTGATTACAGAATGAAGATGGTATCATTTCAGATATGTTTACATCAGGGAATTTTGCCACCAATTTTAAGAATAGGTTTCAGGATAGTTGACTAGTAGGCGAATTCTTAGGTTTTTTTCAACAATATTGAGTTATTGTCAAGAGTGACTAATACACTCATGCTCTTTTCCAGGCATGGTGACTTTTGTTTCTTGTATTGTATCAGAAGGTATTTTCTTAATTGATGGGATTCTCATCTTTTTTTCCCATGAGAGTTGTCAGTACTTCTTGAAATATGTCCAACAGAAATTTTCTTATTTATTTTATTCATGCAAGAATGTTTCCATGGAGACTACACTGAAGTTCATTTCTGCTGCAGTTCTAGCCAGTCATTTGTCTGTAGTTCAATACCACCACAAATCAACTTTTCTGCCTGTTGTGACAGTCCTAAGGTGATTCATTCACAGGCTCTCTCTAGAGTTCATTTCTATGTTTGCACTTACATGCACAGGAATAGCTTGCTGTTCCTTGATGAATAGCACTGAAATACCATTTGATTATAGGCTGAGATAATCTGTTTTGAGTATATCAATATACAGGAATGTAGAAGTACTTCTGGGGAATAATCCTGAATTACATTGGCACAGGGATCCCAGAACTCACCATTTTGTATTCCCTGCTCTGTTCCTGGTATCACAGCAAAAAACGCTGGCAACATTGTTAGCTGGTGCCGTGCTGTGAGCCAATATTGTGGAGGCACTACACAGAGAACTTGGCCTCTGGCTGTAGGTACATTGCTTAAGATTTACAGCACAGTTTTGTTACCCTAAGGCAAAGCAGTAGAAAGTTACCATGCACTGGTGAGAGCTTGTCTTCGAAGAAACATATTGAACGTGTCCTGTTGCATTGTTATTTATCAATCCTGTTCTTTGTCTTCTGCTGCCAAGGATGTGTGAGGGCTGTTTCAGGAGATAAAGACTGCTGAAGTAATGTTTTCTTACTGTTATTGGTACTGCTATCAATAAAATATTGGTAGATGTTATTGCTAATAATAGTAATAAATTATTATTACTGTATTTGAATATAGCTAGTATTCTGACCAACTTAAATTTTATAACCTGAATGTTATTAACAGTTAAGTAATTCTAAAATAATGGAGCTGTGGCCATAGTTTCTGATCAATCTTAAGAAATTTATAATAAAGGTAAATGCCAAAGAAATTGATACAGAATTGTAAAAGCTTAAGGAATGTGGGTTTTTGCAACTTCTTTCTTTCAAATGAGTTGAAATTCTGCAAGGACTAAGAAGTGATGTGTGGTAAAAGCTTGGGTAGGTAAGCAGGTGTTCACAAGTAGGTTTTGGTTTTTTTTTTTGAGAAAGATCAGATCAAAATAAGCCCAGAACATTTTACTGGGTCTGTTGCTTAACAAATATGTTACTAAATGAAGATAGTTACAAAAAAAAAAAATAAATAAAAAACACCTAGATGGGAAATCAAATCTGTCACAAATCAAAAATGAAAGATTTAATAAGGTTGTGACGCCACTTCTTGCCATTGTTATTGGATCCAAATTTATTCTATTAGTGGCTATAGAACAATCTTTTAGACTCTGATTTTATTGGAAGTCTTGCACACTGCTCAGGAATAATTGAAGGTTTTTTCCTCTTAAGGTCTCTCTAACTTCTCCATAATTATTATCAAGAATGTACTACCTAGTCTTTGAAGGAGTATGTTATGCACTACAGAAAGTAAGCATAGTTGTGGGAAAAATAGTTAAATTAGCTTGGACTGTTTTGAAAATAGAATTTGCAAATATATAGTAAAGCAGCTGCTAAGCTGTGTTTATGCTTTATTTTCCTTTTTTTTTTTTTTTTGAATATGCATGAGTTACTTGAAAGTTGTGATGGTTTATACCCAGATAAAGATATCAAAATACAGTATTCTTAAGGTGTCTCCAGTAAGCTTAGTTTAGAGATCTTGTTAAGTTCTTCTTTTAGTTCTTAGACATTTTATAACAGAGTAGGTCTCAGGTTATCTTTCCTTCCAATTTAAATATTGAGAAGAAACAAAAAGGATTTGCAATCCATCTGTCTGTGTAATTATACTATGATTTAAATTGCTTGATAATAGCAGTATTAGTAGCCCGCATTCCTTGAGGCACTGATGTAAAGCATAACCTGTCTTCTTTGTATAAAATTGGCCATATGTCATTGTAGTACATCTCATTTTTATTAGTCTTTGGGAAATTGTTTCAAAGAAAGAATAGACACTTGTATTGCATTCTTTCAAGGTTTAAATGAATAATCAGTATGGAATAGTGTTTTTTAATACAGGTTTGAGAGACTTTCTGTTTCTTTTGAGGTATACGAATTCTATGCTTGTTGTAATCTTCTGGTTTCTCTTATTTCACCCAATGCTGGCAATAATTTCAGCACTTGTTAAAATGAAACATAACGTTTTTGTTTTTAAACTAGGAGAAGAAAACTTCTAATTCGTTAATGGAAGTTTCACGCAATATTCCTAGAGCTTTTTTATTATAGCAACTGGACAGTGAAGCTATTCAAAAATGTGGTTCCTGCTTTACTCATACTCTTCGACAATGAAGTGGTCTTGCTGTATGGTCTTTGTTCCCTCAATAAAGACTGAGAATGGAGGAAGATTATTGTAGACCAGTCTGAAGGGAACAAATGTTCAGCAGTGTTTGCTAAAGGTTGCATCCTGGGAACAGTAACTAAGAAAGATAGCTGGGAAACACTAAGTTGCAAATACACTTGAATCAGTTCTGTATGTTTACACAGTAGTATCTTCTTGTAACTCATAATCATAACAGAACTGTGGAGAATTTACCATTTTTAGAAGAATTGCATAAAATGTACTTGATAAAAAGGGAGAAGTAGTGAAGTTAGTGAAATGTAACTCTGTGGGGCTTCAGTGATAATGTATCTTGTGAATTTGCCAGAATCTAAAGTAAATTTCTTTAAAGACTAGTCACAAGAAACAAAACTTTTCCAATAAGTCTGTGGTTCTTGATGTCATACAAAAGTAGTTTCTTTGTTATAAAATTTGAAATTGGTGATTCTGCAAGTGAATGATTGTATATTTTTTCCCATTTGGCATCAACTACATAATATATTGAGATAGCCTTAATATTCTTACAGCTTTTATATAATATGATAAATTATATTATAAAAGGTCAATGTTTATATATATTATATTGTATTTATTATATATTTGCAACATATATATCAATATCTTAGTACAATTAATTATTTTCCTTTAGGATTATAGAGCACTTTGCTCTATTATTTGCTTATAGAAGAAAAATAGCACTTAATAGGGAAGACACTGTGGTGTCAAAAGTTTCAAAATATACAGTATAAAACTTTTCTATTTGAACCATTGTATTGGTGAATATTGCACCTGTTACAAGCAAGTGAATATTAACCTCACATTTCATGGGAAGACTTTCATTTGCTTTATGAATTTTGGAAATGTATTTATCCATGAGATATATATATATATATATATATATATATGTATACTATCAAAAAGGTTAAGACATGAAAATTAGTTTTCTGTGTTTTTGGAAATAACATTAGTTATTGAATGTCTGGGGAAGTAAAGTATATGTATTTGCTGAGGTTGGTAACTGTATATTTGTTTTTATAAGAGAGATAGTAAATTATTTACTGACTGAATGACACAGCTCTAGAGAGGTCTGTTACCTGCTTTTTTAGCTATTGGGAATCTATAGAACTGCTTGTCACTTGGGAAAAGCCAGGGAATAACAGAAAAAGAATGGCTTTTTGATAGCACTGATGTTGATGGTCAGTGATATTGGCCAAGAATTACTATTCAGCCCTTCGCTCTTCAGGGCATCCCTATACAAGGGGAATCCCAGAGCTGGGGGGGTGGGGGTGGGGGGGACAAAACACCTGGTTTCTGAATTGTCTTCTAAAGAAAGAGCAGTTTAAAACACTTAGAGCATGGGATTTAATTGCTCTTTCCATTTCATTACACGCATGTCTAAGCAACAAATTACTAATGTAAAAATGCTAATGATAGCCATGTGTGTGTTCTGCTGACACAAGTGCATTAAATTGGATCGATTCATTGACCCAACAAAGGGTCCTAGTCACATTTTTAGTGTATCTTGTAGCATACTGAAAATGGGGTTTATTCTGAATCAAGCCTTTTCCTATCTGTATTGGGAAATGTCTTAGTGGAAAGGGTACTAATTCTATTCAGTTTGCTTGTGAAAACAAAGACAAATTATCTAATTTCTAAACACACACTTAGAGACAATACAAAGGAACATGCTGATTAATCTAAATATGTAGAGGGAAGTCTTTTTTTCTTTAAGAGATCCTGAAACCAACAAAATATGGAAGTGAGCTAAATAAGAACGTTCAGGTTGAACACTGAGTCTCAGTATGAAATGAATATTTTTCTATATATGAATTTATGTTGAATATATGTTATTATTAATATATTAATATATGTTATTATAATAATATGTTGAATAAAAAAGACAAAAATCCAAACTACCAGATAAATTTCTTAATCATTTTTGAGACATGCTTCTTTGTGGTAGTACTTTGTTTTTTAAATGGATTGTAATATCCTCCTCAGATACTTTTGTCTAAAGCAATGTTTATCAGTATTTCTTAGTAAGACTTCAAATTTAGACACCAGTCTTAGTCCATTTCTGTAATGAAGATTTTGAATGATTTCTTATCTTTCGGCTGTTCTGAGAAAACATGACTGAATCCCGGTCTAAAACAATTTTCGTAACTTTCTTTACTTTATTGCTAGCTTATTTGCCAGCAGCTCAACTACCTAATATGCAACCAGCTTTAATAAAGCATAAAATATGTATATTACACTCACATAGCAAATTTTTAAAGCAGATTTCCTAGTTTGTTTCCAGTATGCCTTCTTTTATGAGTATAGTAGATATGAATGCAGCTTTTGATGCACAGAAGTAAAGGGGAATATATTATGTAAAGATACAGTGTTATATAGCACCAGTAACTTCTGAAAGTTCATGTTGAGTGTGAAGTGTTCCCAGAGTTTGGGAGTTGGCATGTGTGCCCATCCTAGTGAAGGGCACAAGGAGGATACTCTTGGAAGATGTTTCCAGATCTGTTAAAGACAAGAATGTGGCTGCAAGTAGTTAGCAAGGGCAGATTATGCTTCACCAATTTGATAGTTGTGGGTTTTTTATGAGATGATTGGCTGGTGGATAATGTAAGAGTGATGAATTTCACTTACTTTGACTTATCAGGGCTTTTGACTTGGTATCCTATAGCTGTGATGTCCTTTCAGTCAAATGGGAGAAAGAACTGGGTGGTCAACTCCTCGGTGTTTCCACAAAGTATCACAAGTAACTGTTTTCTACTGGTGTTTTCTAGAGCTTGTTACTGCAGCCAGTGTTATTAAGTATCTTCATAAATCTCCAAAAAATGAGATGATCCACCACCTCAGCAAAGGTGACAACAAACTGGAGGAACTTTCATTTGAACCAATGTTCAGTAAACTAGAGAAGTGAGCAGCTAAAACATCTTTGACAAGTAAAAATGGGAATCAGTCACGTGGAATTAAATAGTTCTGTGAAACATCACTACCTGGGGTTGGATGGACAGGTTTGCAAAAGCAGACCGTGAGTATCCTGGTGGACATGTGAGCATAAGTCATCAGGGCACACTTGCAGTTAGTTGTACACTGATACGCTTTTGGAGAGTGTAGCCATCATTTCAAAGGAAGAGATTATTCCCACCAATTCTGCATTTGTGAGGCTGTACCTGGAGAAATGTGTGTGGATTTGGTCTCCCAAATTTTTATAAGTGAGTGTTGATGTGCTCACTCCAACACATGCCATGACTGATAACTTATTGAAAGTCATAATTGAAAACTTGCAGGAAGAGATATATTACTGGTGCTGAGATTTAAATGAAGGTCTTCTACATTTTTTATATGCTTTTGTCTTAGAATTTAAATGCAGAAAAATACACAGCTTTTAGAACAATTACATTATTTTTCACACAATTCTGATACATCATTTCAAAAAAAATAAAATGGAATCGATTAAGTAGAAATATTTTTTAATATAATGCATTCCAATGCAAACCTGTAATTAATTTTTAATAATCATGTTTCATGATGCCTTGCAGAAGTATCATATAGCTAACAATGGAAAGAAAGTAGTTTTTAGTAGGTGACAGTATAAATGACTCTTTTAGAAAGATCTGAAAATCAAAGGACCAACATTCCTTAGGAAGCTTCAGATTGAGAAATAAATGCCACAGGCAGGTGGTGGATATGGTCAGAAAAAAATTCTGGATTTCATTTTGTTCATTTCATTGGGCTTGCTCTCCTTAACTTGAAGAACTAAGGCTGTAGAGAACACAAGAATTTAAACTCAACATGTAAGTAGTTGTCCATACTATTATATCAGCTTGCACTGTGTTGGAACCTCAGTCATGTTCCAAATGTAATGTTCTATATTTTAGTGCAACATCTTTTGTTGTTGTTCTGTTGCTTCGATATGTATGGCTGAGTTGTGTGAGGTATAAAAAATGTTCTTAATTGTCACAGACAAACCAAACTTCTAATTTCTCAGGATTTGATTTTTTTTTTAATTAAATTAATCATGTCTTACTGGTTTTTGCTCTTGGAAATTATGATAGTATGAAGATGAATGCTGTAACATGCTGCATTGCTGGCAATATCTTTTCTCCTCAAAGATGGTTCTGATCAGAGCATTTGGGTAAAAGAGATTTCAAAACTAAATAGTTCTTACATAATTTAGTCCCTCTCTCCTTAAAATATATGGTGTAAAAGATATAGGAAGCTGACCAGAACTGGAAGAACACACTTTAGACAGTATGCTTTGTATTTTTTCTAATATATATTAGAAAAAATAGAATAGAGATAAAATTTCCTTATGCAAAATAACACTTGAGTATTAATTTTCGTCATAGTTACAATTTTACAAATAGTGCTTCAATTCAGATCACGGTAACGGTGATCTTCTGTGGAGTGATTCGATGATGAAACAGCATTTTTTTTTAATATATATGTGCAGTAGGATATGTCACAGGAATGTTAAATGCTTATTCATGCTGAATGAGTTATTTAATCTGAGAATATAGTCTTTCTTTGCTTTTATTAATGAGCTTTGGTGTGATGTTGTCACTTGGTTATCATTTCATTGTAGTTCTGCTTTCAGTTGTTGAGAGCTGGCCTTTTTACGCAGCATCAGCACATTCTATCACAGAATTTTGTGGGTTGGAAGGGACTTCTTCATATCAACTAGTCCAATTCCCCTGCCAAGGCAGGCTCCCTAGCCCAGGTTGCATAAGTAGGCATCCAGGCAGGTCTTAAATATCTCCAGAGGAGACTCCACCACCTCTCTGTGCAGCCTGTGCCAGTGCTCCGTTCACCCTAATGTGAAGTTCCCACACACATTTGAGCAGAACTTCCTATGCTTCAGTTTGTGGCCATTTCCCCTCATCCTATTGGCACACACTGCAGAGAAGAGACTGGCCTTGTCCCTTTGCCTCCCACTCCTTAAATACTTATGGATGTGGATCAGTTCCCCTCTGGGTCGTCTTTTTTCAAGGCTGAACAGACCCAGGTCTCAGCCTTTCCTCATAAGAGTGGTGTTCCATGCCCTTTACCATCATTGTGGCCCTCTGCTGGACTCTTTCCAGGAAATCACTGTCTATTTTGTTCTGGAGAGCCCAGAACTGGATACAGTATTCAAGGTGAGGCCTGACCAGGGCAAAGTAGAGGGGGAGGATCACCTCCCTTGACCTTGTGGCCATGCTCTTTTTAATGCACCCCAGGATCTCATTGGCCTACTTAGCCACCAGGGCATGCTGCTGGCTCATGGCCAGCCTACTATCTACCAGGTCACCCAAGTCCTTCTTCTCAGAGCTCCTCACCAGCAGGTCATCCCTTAGCCTGTACTGTTCTATGTGGTTATTCTTCCCTAGGTGCAAGACTCTACACTTGTTAAACCTCATCCAGCTCTTGTTAAATCTCATCCAGTTTCTCTCTGCCCAACTCTCAACTATCCAAGTCTCACTGAATGGCAGTGCAGCCTTCTGGAGTGTCAGCCATTCCTCCCAGCTTTGTATCGTTAGCAAACTTGCTGAGGGTGGATTCTGTCCCCTCATCAAGGACATCGATGAAGATGTTGAACAGGACTGGACCCAGCACTGATCCCTGAGGAACTCTACTAAGTACAGGTTTCCAACTTGACTCTGCCACCGTATACCATTTGGAAAAATAAGTTAATTAAAGGAATCTAAACTGCAAAGATATACAGGAGAAGCTAAGAAATATTAAAGCATTAATTAAATCTGTAGTGTTTAGCATAGTTTCAGGCTAGCTCCTGTATACATACTTAACAATAGATTTGAAAAGCAAGGATTTGTAATGAATTCTGTACAAATGTTTGCACAGAATATTAAGCATGGAGTTTTCTGTGATAAAGTATCACAAACAATTCCTATTCTGTTAGTATAAAGATACAAAACAAATATTTTTCTACTTGCATATTAATATTTATGAAATATGTAAAAAAATTTCAGATTTGTCTTGTACATATAGATGCCTTCAGTGTATCAAAGGTGTTACTTCATGGTTATATGGAGTACAAAAATAAGAGGAGAAAATGGTCATCTGTTTATCCAACGAAAATATTGTTCTAGGCACATACACAAGTTTTCTGTAAAGTTACTATAATTTCAGTGCCTGATTATTGCTGTTTTAACTGATTTTTTTATTTGTAGCTTTGAGTCTTCAGTATGGTTGTTCAAAGTTGTGTGTGTTTTCATTTGAAAAATGCCTAGGGTAATGTTTTTGTACCACAAAAGTTTTACGAACTATCACTTGGAGTTTTTGGGTTACTAACTCTTTGTTTAACTGTCAAATTCTATAAGCACAATGTTAGAAATCACCGGGGAAAGGCATAAAGAACACACCACAAATCCACAGTGGATAGTGGCAGTGCTATATTTAATTGACTGCAAAGCTACAATCAGTGGCTTGGAGTGTTAAACCTGTTCCTAGACTAGTTAATCACTGGGACTGTGTTTAGCATTGTGGTTAGCACTATCATATTCTGTATATAGGCAAAAGAATAGCTGTTCACTCTCTTCTAGTAAGTTTCAGATTGAAGGAGATGAGAAAAGCGGTAACTGTCACTGAAGTAAGTACTGTTCTTGAGAGGATAAATGATCCTGTGACACTTTAAACATTGAAAGTCATTTATAGGGTGAAAAAAAATATGCAGACTCTTTAATTGTTTAGAGAAAATTATTGCTACTTAGCTAAGAAAAGAAAAAACCCACACACCGTAATGAATGATAATGACCTCAGTTGGGTGCAAACAGTGTGTTCTAAAGTCTGCCACTTTCATCAATCTATGAAGCAATTTATTTCTAAGAGCATTGACTGTAGTATGTATAAAGCATAATAAGTGCTGTAAACTTTTTCAGTGTATTGTGAGATTCCATTTGCTTCAACACAACTAGAATCGTTCCAGTGTCACTAGGTTACCTAATATATGAGGAAAGCCATTGCAGAAGTCTTTAGCAGTACACTATTTCTTTATAAATGATTTTTATTGAGAAGTCAAATTATTTCATGGAACATTTACTGAAATTGTGGTTTTGCTCCATTATTCTGAAATCATCTTAGTGAGGTTCTCTTATCTTGAAAGAACTTGAGTAGATAAGGAGGAATGACATTAGAAAAGCGCACCAAACATCTGAACTTGAGTAATGCAGTTATACTGAAATTAAGGTTTCCTGTTCTATTTTAAAATCATGCCACGTTTAAGTCCTGCACAGTCTAAACATTACTCTTTTACAAAACATTGAGTACATTGCAGAAAAATTCTGATGTCCTGAGAAAACAATTTTTGCAATTACAATCCTGAAAGGTTTTGAAGACATTACACAGTAATCTATATTAATATGGTATCCCTTAAATAACTCACCAGGTACAAAATATACATGGAGAGTCTTGAGCTTTCTAAATGACATTCAGTAAAAAAAAAATCATTACCAATTATTTTCACATTAGCAAAGTATTGTGTTAGAGGAAGTAGAAAGTCTCAACAGTCCTTTTGAATAAGAAATACTAGTATTTTTCTTTCACACTGTAGCAAATGCTTCAGAAAAAGTTCTGAGCGGGAGTGGAAATGTTTATTCTCTATGAAGAACTATGTCGTTGTTTAGAGCTTAATCCAAATTACACTGAAGTAATGTAATTTGTTGATAGCAGGTTTAGCTGAAGAATTTGCAACTAAATTAGAAAAATACTGTTTTTGAATACCTTTGTACATGGAAGGTGTATTTTCAGAACAGAATGTCAATAACTGTATTTTCTCAGCAGGTTAAAAATTTTAGCTTTGTTTGGAGCTTAAGCCAGTTCATCATCCTTAGCCAATGAGATCAAATAGCAGCTTATACTTTAGAGAAATGAAGTATGCATTTTTATGAAGCTAAATGTAGAAAAATCTAGGCTAAATTAATTTTACGTGTCACTATGAGTTAAATCTTTTTACATAGGTTTCAGGTCTGGGGAGGCTGAGATGGTAGGTCTATCATATTTTCAAATTTTGGTATAACACAGAATTGTCAAAGAAAAATGATTTACTAATATGAGGTTAAGCTTTTTTGTAGAGAACAAATTTTCATGTGAGAATTTGAAGATTTAGTATAGAAGTGTTATGATATATTATAAAGAACAAATATTGACTGTGATTCTCCTTGCCATACATTTACCTGTAATTATAGCAAAGTTTACATTAACTGCAGGCAGAAAAATATAGCAAGCTGACGATATATATGAGGAAGCAAAACGTGCATGTAATTTTTTTTATAAGTGTTGAAGGCAACGTTCATCCACAGGATTTGTATTTAGTTTGTATACTCCTTGCTGTTGAACTGAAACAACCTTTTAAAGACGCAGACATTTTAATCTGTCTTTAAATTTTTTCTTAATGAAGAAGATTAGCTTTTGTTTGGTTATTTAAGCTATTGTGCAGCTCTTTTTATCATGTTTGTTATTTATATTTTTTTATATAAACAAACAAAAAAAAACCCAATGAACTGACCTTTCTATCCATACATCTTCAGGATTCTCGGTCGAATTTGCATATTTAGTTGTCTTTCCAGATGTTAATTCAGCTTTTTGATAGAATTCAGTTAATTTTGATAGAAAACATTTACTTTGATTTAGAACTACTGTTCTCATGGTATAGAGAAGTCTCATTACATAGATGACATTAGACTAGAAATATTTATTTTTGAAAGAATAACTTTCTCTTATGGTGCATTAAAACAGTGCTCAAAATTATAGAGCTGTATTTATGTTCTTCTAGTTTGCGGAGAGTATTTACAAATAGCTGTACATCTGTTGTACTCAGTCTTGATTTTATTCCTACTGTGGTGAAAACGTTTGCTCAATTTTAGGTAATAAGCAATTCAGTTTAGTGTGGTGATCTCTTCTGATCTTGAAGCTGACCATTGAGCTATGAGATTTATTGTTGGTTCAGATATTAGAGGTTATAATGCAGCTTTATCTTGCTTCCAATAACATGGAATGGAATTGAACAGTTCAACAAACAGGATCATAGGATAATTAGAGTTGGAGGGTATCTTTAAAGGTCATCTAATTCAACTCCCCTGTGGTGAACAGGACTATGCACAACTGAATCAGGTTGCCTATGGCCTGATACACTCTGGCCTTGTTGAAAGTCTCCAGGGTTGGGGTATCAACCATACTTCTGGACAACCTGTTTTCATTGCTTCACTACCTTCACTGTAAAGACTTTCCTTATATCCAGCCTAAATCTATCCTCTTTAAGCGCAAAGCCGTTTCCCCTTGTTCTGCCACCACAGACCCTGTTAAAGTGTCCACCACCCCCCTTTTTTTTTCTACAGCTCCCCTTTAGATATTGAATGGCTGCTATCAGGTTACCTTGGAGCCCTCTCTTCTCCAGGCTGAACAGCTCCAGCTCTCTCAGCCTGTACTTGTAGGTGTGATGTTCCATTCCTGGGATCATTTTTGTGATTTTTCAGGATGCACTCCATCAGGTCCGTGTCTCTCTTGTACTGAGGACTCCACATCTGGAAACAGTACTCCAGGCGAGGCCCTACCAGAGCAGAGTAGAGGGGCGGGATCACCTCCCTTGACCTGCTGGACATGCTTCTTTTGATGGAGCCCAGGGTATGGCTGGCTTTCTGAGCTTTGAGGACACATTGCTGGCTCATGTCTAGCTTCCTGTTCATCAGTACCCCAGGCCTTTTTTGACAGGACTGTCCTCAACCCATTCTTCTCCCTGCTTGTACTGGTAGTGGGGGATGCTGCAATCTAGGTGTAAGATCTTGCATTTGGATTTGTTGAACCTCATGAGGCTCACCTGGACCTACTGCTTGAGTGTGTCTAGGTCCCTGTGAGTAGCATCTGGTCCTTCTGGTGTGTCAATCATACCCCACGTTTTGGCACCATTAGCAAACTTGTGGAGTGTGCACTTGACCTCACTTAGTGTCATTGGTAAAGATATTGAAGTGTATTGGTCTCAGCACTGACTCCTGTGGGACACTGCTCATTGCTGATCTTCATCCAGCATAGAGCCATTGACCTCTGCTCTCTGGACTTGGTTTTGCAGGCAGTTCTTTATCCATTGAGATGTACACCCATCAAATCCGTATCTTTCTGATTTGAAGAGAAGAATATTATGGGGTTACTCACAGAGGCTTACTTAATTTGAGGCAGATAACATCAGTGGCTCTTCCTTTGTATGTTTATGCAATGACACCATCATAGAAGTCCATAGGGCTTGTCAAGCAAAATTTGCTCTTGGTGATGCCATGCTGATTCTCCCATAACACCTCCCTGTCTTCCTTGTGCCTTCTAGGAGGATCTGCTCTATAATCCTTCCCAGCACAGAGGTTAAACTAATAGATTGGTAGTTCCCAGGGTCATCCTTTTTATCCTTATCAAAAATGGGTGTGATGTTGCCTATTTTTCAGTCACCAGGGACTTTACTTGATTGCCTCATTGCCAGTCTCTGCTTGATCAGGAGGCCTGTAGTAGATACCAGTCATAAGGCTCTCTTTGTTGCCTCAATCTTTAACTGTCACCCATAGGCTTTGACTCCCTCATGACTATTCCTTAGGGACAGCTCTTCACATTCTATTCCTTTCCTGATGTATCAGCACCTCTTCCCCTCCTTCCTTGCTTGTCCCTTCTGAACAGCTTGTAGCTATCAATAGCCATACTCCAGTCATGGGAATCACCCCACCAGGTTTTAGTGATGGAAACTGTATCACGGTTTTCTATTAGTACAGTAGTTTCCAGCTCCTCTTGCTTGTTACCCTAGCTGTATGCATTGGTGTAGGGGTGCTTCAGCTGGGCAGCTGCTCTTGATACCACCTCAAAGGTTAACTCCTTAATTCCTTTCAAGTATTTATCTTGAATTTCCTCACTGCCTTCTCCTATTGCCCCAGCAGTCACTGCCTCATCATCATAGGAGTTCATATGTGCTGCAGTATTGCCAGCACCTCTTGAGGCAGTTGGTTCTTCAGGACCCTTCTAGCACCTTGACGTTCTGGTAAAGCTATGCCATCTGATACCATACTATTGGGAAGGCTCACTGTTCCTTATTCTATATGTAAGTGAAGAGGATGTATAAAGTCTGACACTGTCTCTGTTAGTGAATTTCAGTAAGCCACATATCTACTCTCGAGTTCTTTGTTTATGTACTTTCCATTGATTCATTTTTATTTGCTATTTTCTTTTGTCCATACATTATCTGATACTAAATGTAGGGAGAAAACTACAGTTTTTCATTACTTTTTATTACTTCCAATTCTTTATTTCAAGCGTGAGAAATATTGTACAGTCAACATTGAAATATATTTTCTACATACTAAATTGCATCTGATTCCTTGAATCTTCCCGTCATTCACTTGGGGAGGAATGTAACCTTGGATTTGTCTGCTTGAATTGTAGCACTCTATGATACACAATTACTGAAATATTAAGTTGTTGTTTGCTATTTCCTTTGTTGCTCTTCTCTGCAAGTTGTTTTGCTGGTTTGTTTGCTTGGTCTTTGATTTTCATATATTTGTGGCAAAACTGAAATTATGTTATCTTTTATAAGTTTATTTCTTGTTGTTGTTGTTGTTTTGGAAGTAATGAAGTGTCTCTCTCCTGAAAGAATTCTAGTTTAAAATTCTTTACTTTTGCCTAAAGCTCAGTTTGTGTTACTAGTATATATCAATATGTTAGGGGAGGCTTTGAAGAGAGAAAGTGCTACTTTATCTTTGTAGCTAAGTTTATCATGAACAAATAATTTTTTATTTATCAATTTGTTTCCTTCAAGAAATAAATTTTTGTAAAAACTTCTGGATGTAGCAGAATTCCTGTGGAAGAAATGAACACTTTTTGCTCTTTGTGCAGTAGATCTCAAAGTATAGAGGACTGTTGTGCCACAGAATATAACTATTGTTCTGCAAGGACAGCTACCCAGTCTATGCTTGAGTTCTTTTAATTTATTAATTGCATCTAATGAATATCTTTGTCTTAAATCAGGAGGTATTGAAATCAGAAACTTCATTGGATGTTCTTATATTTGAATCCAAGTTAAGCCGGAACTTGTATTATGAATGGATTTTGAAAACTCCTAGGAGGGATGTGTTTTTAAAAACAAATTTATGAGGCAAATAGCAAGCAACTGCACATTTTACGCTGAAGGACATGTGCTTTTATATCACCTGAATGCCGATACATAAGACTTCTGTATTGAAAATTACACTATGGAGTTATTCAGAGTTTGCTGACTTTAAAGCTGGCATGGAAGGAAGAACAGTAATTAAATCTGTTATCCTCTGGAGGAGGGTAAGAGGTATGGTATATGTAATCCTTTTATTGTATATGGAATGGAGAAATGTGGGCTTAAAAAAAGATTAGTGAGTGAATAGTGAGTAAATGGAATAACTGAAAGCATCAACTACTGTACTATAAGCGATATTTGAATTTTTGAACAGAAACTACATCTGCATTATGATGTTGAGCTTGAAACTCTCACAAGAACTTTTTTTTAGCATTCACACAGATGGAACTTAGAAAAAAACAAACATTTATTCATTTTATTTACATAGGAGGGTATAGTTCCAGTTTTAACCATAATTATATACTTATTCATCATCATTCATGTATTCTTTAAACATGACAATTTTGATTCACAGAATTGTTTTAATTGCCAGTTTATTATGCTCTTTTTCAAAATGTGTATTGTTGCTTATAAAAAACTTCCTGGTTTTGTCCATAAACCAAAATAGCTTACATAGCTTTACGGCTTGTTATTTAAACTATTCACCTTTTTATCTGTGCACAAACAAGGAAGGTAATACTAGACTTGGCAAGTAATTGAAGCAATTTGTGGATACTAGATTTGATAATATTGATTTCCAAATTTTCAAAGAAATTCTTGAAAGTTGCATCTCCAGTGAACGAGAGAGAAACTGTAGGTCTGTTCTACACATGTATTACAGATGTACAGTTTAAGTAATTGAATAGTATTTTTTGAGTCCTTTTCATTTCAGTAAAAATTGCAGCAAGCTAATTTTGTGTGCCAGTGGCTCAGCTTAATCTTTGTAAGTGATGAGATTCTCACAATTTTCCTGTAATGAAAGTAGTTACCTAAGGTTTCCCTGCATGGATATACATAAGATGCATATCAGCTATGCCCTGGCTGATGGAGCAGCTTCTAATTGGATCATGGATTGGCAGGCTGGGACCACATCAGTGGAGAACTGTAGGATCCTACAGTTTGCCCATTACCAAACCAAATTTAAGTGTCAGATTGAAATTTCTATGCTGAATGAATCTCATTGAATTTACTGTATTTCATTGTAGAATTTTTGAGAAGTACAAAGCATGAGAATTCTAGAACTGCAACATGTTTGTGCACCATTGATGTATCTTGTGTGTCTGAAGCATTTCCCATGGAGAGGAACTGCTCATTAGCTGCAGTGCAAAGTGAACAACCATAAAGTTGCAACAAGTCTTTTTTGACATGTCCTAATGGTGCTAAAACTGTTCTGGCACTGAAGAGAAGTGACTTACAAATGCCGAAGCAAACTTTCATAATCTGGCATGGATTATTTTGTTTTAGGAATGGCATATGGTAAACAAAACACACTTGTTTTTTCTACTGAATTTAAAAAATGCACTTTAATACACTCTAGAGAATAAAGTGTTATTGTGCACAATTTACTGAAACTACACTGATGTGATTGTGTCCTGAGCCTTTCCTTTCAAGCACTTCAGAAGATCTTTCCTAACCTATCATACTGTGAAATAGTGTTGTTTGACAGAAAGTACTCGTTAAGTTTAATAACAAAATGTTTATTTTGACATCCATGCATGTTATCATGTGTACTTAATAGAGAATGTTAATAATGAAAATGTTTGTAATAATGCTTTTCTCCACTTTATGGAGTGGATGCCCTTCTTATCCTAAAACTTAATGCAAACGAAGTAAGGGTTCTTCTTTATTGTAGCCAAAAATACCCTGTTCTGAATTTTTGTTCTTGAAGATTATCTCTGCTTGTAAAGTTAATTGCATCATAATTTCTGTAATTTTCTATTTACCTGGGTAACTTAATTACATGAAGTTGTTTCCTTATTGCATTTCATAAAAATCTTCTGTGTTTAGCTGATGTTTAATCAACAGTATTGCCACCACTTTTTGCAACACAAATAGTTTTTTCTACCTATTTTCCCTTTTTATGTCCTTAATATGTGTGGATAGGTTGTATTCTCTTAAATACTTGTGTATCACATAAGTCACTTTTTTCCTATTTTTCACTCTGATCAACTGCATTGTTAGTCATGTGTGTTCACTTCTTTGTTATTACACAAGATGGGTATTACTGCTGAAAACTTCTTTGCTCTTCAGGCGTACAGTATGCTCTTGATAGTTTTTTTTTCTAATGCTTTATCTATAATGATTTTTTCATTGAATTTTTTTTCTTGAGAATGATTTCTTCAGAATGCACCCTCATCTGTGAGTTATTCACAGTTGATTGCGCACAGCTTATATTCTCTATTAGTCAATTATTAGATCTCGGGTTTTTTGCACAACTTTCCAAGCTGTCTCATTTCCAAAAGTTTTCTTTTCTTTTATACAACTGTTTTCTTTCTCAAGAAGCTTATTACCAGTATTCTTCATAAAAGCAAACTTGTTTCCAAGTTTTAGATCATTTACTTCATCCAGTTTAATTTACTGCTCTTTTTATTCCAGCATCTATTGGTATTGTATTACTTGAATATGTTTAAACAAAAATAACACTTCATAGTTCGTTTAACCTGTTAGATAAATCCTGCTTTGCAGTTGATTTCAGTGAACAAAGATCTACATAAAACACAGTCAGTTAAAGAAGTTTAGATATTTGTGGACTTGTAAAACACGCTTGATTCTCAGTGTGGCTCAATACACATGCTTACATGGATTCAGAGAATGCAACAGGTTCTATGTGCTTGAGTTACTCCTGGTATCTCTATTTGAAAAACAAGAGCAATTACATCCTTTAATGTAATGCAAAATCTGTAATGAAATGACTGCGAGTGTAGAGTCTGTCTTTTTAGATCAGGATAGAAAAGCTTTTTTTATTTTATTTTTTTTTCCCCTTGAACAACTGATTCTCTGTTCTTTGTCTCTAACCTAACCTTTTCTCCTAGGAGCAGGGAAAGAAAATAAATAGCTTTAGAATAGAGCAGCTTCTGAAAGGAGGTCTGGGATAGGTCAGTTAGCTCCTTGAATCATTGTTACAGTGTAGCATTCACTTTTTCCTGCCCTGGCTTTAGGAACATCGACGGGCATCTTATCATAGTTCTGCTAAACTTCTCAAATTATAATAGTGAGGAAGTTAGGTCTTCATTCAGCTACCTTGCTTCTTGTAGAATATTACACAAATGACAAATCCAGTAACTGTTTCATAACTGGAAGTAGACATCTCTTCTAAGGTACTTGAATTAATAGCCAGTTGTCTTACTGCTGCTATGCATCTATGTTTTAATTTATTTGTGACTTCCATAAATTTCACCACTCAGTGACACCGGAAAACAGCATTGCAGGTTGCAGGTGATGTGTAGGGTGGACTATGAGCATCTGGATGACAATAAACTGCACTCAAGAGCAGGTTCCTTTTTTTTTTTTTTCTGTTGGAGGGAGCATAGTAATTGAAGGAATGCGTAGCCAAAGTCAGATTGTATCCAGGAGAACAGGCAGAAATATGAATAGGAGTAAAAAAAATTGTCATATTTAGTTGTTTTCATGAGCTGTGATGCCCTGAGTATTTTCTAAATGCAGTTTTCTTAATCTGAGTCTATTTTGGTGTTTTCTAAAAGCCATTGTTTTGAAAACCTTTAGAAGTTTGTTATTGTCCGTACGGAGAAGTGCTCCTGCAGAAATAATTTAATGTAGTTTTACTTTATGAGGTGATATTATATTATATGTTTTAATGTCTTTTTCATCTTATTTGCGAATGTACAGGTACTGATTTGTTGTCTGCACTGTAGAATACAACTGGATTGTGTTTCTGCTGAAATAAAATCTGAATTTTGCTGTGCAAATCAGATGTTTAACAGACAACGTTTAAATGTAAAATCTGATCCATAATTAATATATGTAGTTCATGGGAACAAAGTTTTTACAGAAATGACAGTATATAAATACAGATTTCTATAAAGAAGAGTAGACTTTGCTATAGAGTTTGCATAACTTAAATATTCATGAAGCGTGGTAGTTTCACAACAAATCAAATTTAATTAAATGATGCATTTCCACCACTTACAAAAGGTTTATTAAAGGTTTATTTGTTCATGCAAATTAAAGTGTTAGAGTAAAAATCACAAGAAACTTGGCACCAACAATTAAAAAAAAATTACTGGAAGATTTTCACCTCAATGAAATACCTTGCCATGTTTAAGCTGCTCAGCTTGTCATTTAGAATCTTTAATGAAACCAGGGAGGAGGCTATTTATTTGCATAATAGGACATAATTTGCTGTGGTGAGGTTTTAATTATTTATAGACTGTCTAAAATATTTAAAATGGCATCACTAAGGAGCATGAAATGTTGGATAATGCCTTCATTTCAGGTTTCCTGCCGATTCCTTTATGGGTCAAGCATTTTATTTCTAATTAGCATATAAGCACAGGAGCTTTGGAAACATAAGGAAAACAAATTCGTTTCAGTACATTTGCAACTTGAGCAATTCAAAACTGCCAGCGGTCATTGGGAGCTATCAAAGGTGCAGAATGTGCCAGAGTGTACAGCCAAAAGGAGAAAGATAAAGCAGAGGTGTGCGGGAAATCTACCCTGTGTGTAATTCTTTCAAGTCCATCATTATCTTTCCCCTTTCTTCTTTAAATACAATTTTTTGTGGTGCTTGCCAGTATTTCTTCATTATTAAAATGCAGTACGTTATTCCTTTAACGTGTACAATAAAGGACTACTATTGGAAAAATGGCAGTTTCTTTGTTTGTGTTTGTAGCTTGTTTTAAATCACTCTGTAATATTGTTGAATTTTGCGAGATTTCACTAATAAAAGTACAGCAGACCACCTGCTTTTGGAATCCTCATTTTTGTGTGTTGACAGCAAGAACATGAGGGACAAATGGGACTTTTTTCAAGGAAATTAAATGCTAAGTTTATTTTCCATGTGATTTGAACATTGATACAGATTTATATAGACTATCACATGAAATTGAATCAACTGGGGGAAAAAAGTAACTACCTATTGTGTTACATCAGACAGTGCAGTCCAACGTGAACTGGAAAGCAATCACAATGAAGTTGTATTATAAATTAGGCTTTTTCTTTCTTTCATGCATCCATGCTTTTTGACTCTGAATATCTATACATTCTATACAAAGAATCATGTTAGAAAAGCGAAGTTCTGCGTATGTGAGTTTTTAGGAAAAATGTCTTCTGTGCATCTGGGAAGTCTGGAAGGTCATGAAAGCAGATCATGGCAAGAAATTGTATGGCTTGGAATGGTTCAGATTATTCTACAGGAAAGGTCTGTAATCTGTAATGTTGCAGTTGGCCCTTCATTGTAGCCTGTGTCAATTCCTCAAGCTAGGCTGGTTTGGTTGGGAGCCTTCGGAGCAGGCACTCTGCTGCTCCTTCAGTTCTTTAATGAGATGTTAGCCAGCACAGGGCCTGCAGTAACACAAATAAGATGAACTATACTAGTGTTGTAATGACCTGGTTTTCCACCCATCCTGGCTGTGGTGCTGTAGTTTGTATACAAGTACAAAGTTGCAACCTACTATGGGGAACTTTAGCCAGTGGATTGAAGTTGATGAGCTCTTGAGGTCCTTTCCAACCTCTGCCATTCTCTGATTCTGTGAACTTAATCCCACATAGTTTACCAAGTAGAATAATTAAGTTAGGTTAAACTAAGTCTGTAGGTAATTCTAACTACAATTTAAACAATAATAGCGAAAGTTTCTTCTTCAAAAGAGCTTATAGAAAAAATACTCAATACTTTCAATTTAGTATATGACTATATGGGATGAGAAAACTGTAAGGACAGGTACTCATTGTATGAAACTGCTGAGTATTTGATGTAACCCAGAAATTAAGTTCAGTATCAAAGTAGCCATGGAAGAAAATGTATTACTAAAAAATTACTTTCAAAACATCTGTACTTCTGCTGTTGCAGTCTTCAGCCATCTTAACATTTTAAAAATGTATAAAGACAAAAAAAAAAAAAAGAAACAACAGAAACAGGAAAACTTCACTTCTGCAGCTATTTTCTGCTTTTATCTCTGAAGCCTTGCAATGTAGCTTCCTGAGTGTGACAAGTGATCTTTACTTTTTCCACCTGACGCTATTTTATTTTGGTCTTTCTAGCTTGATTTATTCAGTTTCATAATGAATTAAATTACATCTCTACAGTCTTCAGTAATTCAGTTTGTTTTACTACTATTTAGCTTTAAATGAAGTTTTAAAACACTTTTTATATTAAAAAAACTATTTTCTCATCTGTTCTCTCCTGTTAACAGCTATCAGCTTCCAGCTGCCTTCTGGTGTTTCTTCAATCTTATTTGTCAAAGCAGAGTACATAAACATCCTTGATATGTCAGTTAGCATCAATTTTATGTGAAGCTTTTCAAGGTTCAGTTAAACTTGTTACATATTTAACAGATACCTCAGCAATTATTGTAAGGGCTTCTGAACTTTCTTGAATTGACTTGTCTTCTACATTACACTTCCTTGAACAGTTTCAGGTATTGAAATTTGTGAGATCGGATGAGTTTCTTATTTTTCTGTAGGAAAACATTAGGTTATTTTCTTGCATTGTTTGCCCGCAACTCCCCTTTTTAAATAAAATTGTTGCCAAAGTAACTTACGTGGAGTTCATTTAGACTATTTTCGCACAGGATGTCATCTGTTATTTCTGTAATTTCAAGGAAGGTTCAGTATCTCCACTCCAGTGAGAGGAGTTTCCACCTGGAAACAGGTGAATGTTCAATTTGTTTTCAGCATAAAGCTGTAAAAATTCATTCTCACTATCAAGGTTTTAAAAGGAATTTTGCCCATTTATTCTTAACACATTGGTCCTTCAAAGTTAGATTTTAGAGTTCCAGTGTCTACTGTTGTGCAGTTTTGGCTGTCTTGATTTTGCTTATTTGTTTCTGTATGACAGAATAGTGAGTTTTGTCTGGTGTAGGTCTTAGAATTTTTCTTTTTTTACAGTTATAATTTAGCAAGTAGGAACTTGCCTTAACAAAGTGTCTACTTACAGGAGACAAAAGGGACTATTTACCGTAGTTAGACAGTTGACCCATTTCCTACTCTGCAACAGTCAAGAGCTGTGGGGACCGATTATATTTTTAGTGTAATGGCTGCGATGGATGTGATTAATTAATTACACAAATTTAAGAAATAACAGGCAATCAAAGTTACTGTTCTGCAGTTTTATTCTCTTTAGATATGTATAGGCATGAGTACTGCAACTGAGTGGTGCTTTAGATGAAATTCTTAATGACAAAGTTGCTATTCTTCTTTTCAAATAACATTTAATTTAAACTTCAACTTGGACAGCTGCTTTCTAATATTTATTTGTAGATACCAAACGCCATTATTTGAGTAAACCTCTATGCAGACCACTGTGCCTATTTTTCCTGTCAGAGGTACTGCTCTACTGCACATCTATTACCTTAATATGCTCTTTGGCACAGAGACTACCTCTTTTTTTTTTATGAAACTGGAATACATCTATGGCAATTTTGACATTACTCAAAGCTAAGTCGATCAGTTTTGTAGCTTACTGATGATAAACAAAGAAATTTGAGGACAGATTGAAAAAATTTTAAAATAATAATAATAAAAAAAAAGCAACACATGAACATTTGTCTTTTAGAAAGTACTATTGCTTTATTTATCTGAAACCACTACAAAATATCTTGGCATTTCTTAATCATCAGAATTTGTCAAATTGTTATTGAAGCTACTCTTTCTTTCAAAGAGAAGAATCATTTTCTATGTCTGTTTCTTGTAGTTATTATTCTTTTGCATTAGTCTGCATTGGTCTGTCTTTTTGTGTGTATGTGTGTGTGTGTTTGCATTCCCTATAAATGTACACAAAACTCTGAAATTTGTAGCATCAGTATATAAATCTGTCCATTTGTTTCTCCATCCTCCCATTTTACTTTGTTCAGTGGAACTTTTTTGAGGAATAGAAAAAGGTGTTCTCTTGAAATTGAGATCTGAAACTGTTTTTGCCAGCTTTGCAAAGAGATGCAAATCTTTTTGGAATCACAGCTCACTAGCCATTACAAGTGCTCTATTCAAAAAAAGCATTTCTATACCTCAATTGTTTTACTATTTTATAGTTATTCAAAGTATAAGTATTGCATTTAACACAGAGTATGTTGCTATTTTGCTTTTTTATCAATCAAATATTGAGTAGATTAGTTTTGATCGGTATTAATAAAATTTACATAATGTGTAATAGGTTGAGTAACTTAAACCTTAAAGGGATTGTGTATTTTCATTCAATTTCAATTACATCGCACGTGTCAACAATGGTTCCCTATTTAAAAATGAGTCTTAGTCCTCCACAGTTTAACTCTACTGGCATAGTGATGTTAAATAAAAATAAATAAATAAAATGATAAAAGGGATGAGAACAGATAAAAACAGTTAAACTTCTGAGTTTATTTCCAAATTACTTTATTTTACTTAACTTGAGAAGAATTCTTTAGTTGTGTAGGAAATGGAACGAGAATTTAAATTGTACTATTGTGTTTTTGGCTTAATATTTAGGAAATCAGAGAGCCAGGATGCTGAAGTTGTTATTCATTAACATTCAGTGTGATTGTAGTGTAAGTTTGCCTGCATGGCATTTCTCATTTGTTTGTTGTTTACGTGATTTTCATCTGTTCTGTATAGATTTGGAGATTTGTTATCATAAATTAAAGTGCCACTATGATTAATACCTGATTAGTTGAATGAAAATTAAGCACCTTTGGCAATTACAGTTATCCTAAACATTGGAGAGCGTTGTGCAAGCAAGATCATGATGAGACAAACTAATACTACTGCTATTTAGAAAGGCTTTAGAGTATCGACAGTAGGTAGTTACATATAAACTAAGACATTTATGAAACACCAGAAAGGAATAACTGAAATGGAAAGTTACTATACTATGTCTAACATTGTGATTTGTTGTTCAGAGGTTAATAAATCCTATTAATGTTTCTTTATGTAGTTTAATTCTTATTAAAATAAAAAAAATACTTGTATTTTCTTTATCACCTTGATAGCTCAAAAGCATCATGTTGCTTTCCATTTGAGTCTTTGCAATGGGACTCATTGTATTCACTTTCCATTAATGTAGCTTCATTTATAGCAATTACTTCTGCTAGAGGAGGTTAAAAAGTTGGCAATGCTCTCCTTTTAACTGGCTTTATTTCCAAGATAAGTTACTGAGCATCCTTAAAACCATATCTTACATCTTCCTTCAAATGCACTTGAATTTTCATGAAAGACTCAAAATTCTTATGTGAAAATTGTTTCTTCAGATCACACTCTAAGATTGAAAAGCTTTGGCAAGTGTCAGATTTTGTTTTATCTGAGCAGAACCATTAAAAAATCTGTTCTGTGTGGAAGTCCAAAAAATGGGATGAACTACATCCTGAATTGCTTTGTTTTGATGAATTATAATTTGCTGTATGTGAGAGGATTATAGATTAAAATGCTTTCTCTGTCCAGAACTGTTTCTGTCAGCTGGTGAGGAAATAGCATACAGAAACAAAACCAATATGGCATTACTTTGCATTCGTATCCATTTTGAACATTGCACAGGAGCATAGAAACATTGTGGATGAACTTTCTTGGATCATATTTTGTGAGCAAGTGGCCTTTTGAGTTATATATGTGCCAATTTCAAGAGCTTTTTGCTGTTATTTTCTCTTGCAATCTTTACTACTTGCATCAGTCACTTGTAATCTGGAAACTCTAGAAGTCAAACTCATTTTTAAATTGTTCAATTTATCCCACCAACTCAAAAATTGCCTTTTCCCCTTCAAGGAAGAAAAGCAGGTAATAATTGTCACAAAAGATTCACAAGCCTATACTGGTACCACTGAATGACATTTAATTGATTACAGAAAATATTGTATTAGAAAACAGAAGAAAATTTACTAGAGCAGTGTTTCTACTCATAACAAAGACATAGGTTGTGAAAATAACACCCTTGAAAGAAATGATCTATACTTACTGACCATCTCCAGAGCAGTTTCAATACACTCATCCAAATCTCATGAACTATTTTACCACGATTATCTGAAACATCTGTTGAGTTAAATGTTTCCCTAAACTATTTGAAACAAATTTTCCAGTTAATGTTCTTTAAAAAGTGATATTTTTTAATCTTCTAATTGCCATACTTGTAATGGCATAAAACTTGGATCTGATAGTATTGCTATTTTTTCCTCTTGTCTTTTCAAAAACTCAACTTTGTATTTTGAACAGTTTTAATTTGTATCTATGTCCCTATTGAAGAATTACTATAGCTCTGCTCATAAAAATACCATATATGTACTCATCTTTAAAGATACCTATCAGGCCTTCATATTATAGGCAGATTTTGTGCATTAAATCTTCGGTAATTTCATAAATATTGAAAAGCTGTTACGAGTAAGAGAATCACATTAAGGAAAAAATTACTGATACTCTCAGTGGATTTCCTTATAAAAAGCTCTTTTGAGAGAAGGGTGGCACCTGAAATAATTGTATCTCCTGAATAAATCATCAAAACTAGCTGTAAATAACATGAAGGATAATGCAGTGCTGCTATTATGAGGCACTCAAAAGTCAGCAGTCCACCCTAAATTCATTTTAGTCTGGAAATTTATTGTAATATACAGATGTTTTCTCTCTCCCTCTATCTCCCTCTTTCTCATTCTGTGTATTTGTGTCTATGCAAGAGACAGAGTATCTTGAGATTATGTTAATTCTAATTTGTACCCTGCTTTTGAGAATAAGCATGCTGATGCTGCGGTAGGAAGTATTTGTAATGAAAGCTAATTTTTATATTGCTGTACCCCTAAGGGTTTAGTCTTAGAACAAATACCGTTATCTAACTATAATGCTGTCACAATTCTAGGAATGAAAGCCTACTTTCCCATGTCTGTGAAGATGGGACTTCAAATCCTCACACAGGGTCAGAACTGTGTATCATGGTCAAGTTTCTTGAGCAGAGGAACAACTTAGCAGTTATTTATATATAAATGTATTTCTGAAAGCTGATTCATCCAGTTCTGCTTCAGTGGCACACGAAGTACCAGTATCAATTGTCTACTAGGTTTTATAAATGTGAGAGAAATCCCTATTTAGAAAAGGTGGCTTTTGAGAGTTGGAAGAAGTTTAGAATTCATTACAAGTTGGAGTCTAAGGGTATACTCCTGGTTATAGTGTGTGTATAGTGGATGTAGTCACTGATGTGTCTTGTTGCTGTCTCTTCACTTTTTGCTACCAGCTAGCATGTTGCGCTCTGCAGTGGATAAACCCCCATGGGCTATTCATAGAAAGCACATAGCATCTTTCTGACTTTCACATGCTATCCTGATTCTGGCAAGCTGCATCACAGGTTTAGACAGTCATCAACTGGCAGTCAGCAAAGATAGAAGATAAGCTGGCTGCATACCCCCAGAGGGACACACATGGCACAATTTCACTATATCACTGTGGGTCTACTGCCTTTAATTCCTATCATGGCTCAACCTGGCCTCAGGGTAGAGAATCTTGCCTCCATTGAAGAATCCTTGCTGTAAGTTGTGCTTAATTGTGCTTCAGTGGTTTTATAGCTACAGCTGTAAAAATCTGTTGTCAACCAGTGAGATATGTACTATTAGCTTATCACAGCAGGCATGATTGTGCAGGCATAGAAATCAGGTGATTTCAGAATTCTGAATTTAGTCTACATCTGGTGTCATGTTAGGCACCCTGAAATACCTGTGAATCCCTATGGCACTGGCACAAGTGATACAGATCCATAGGATATCAATCAATTTCTGATGATTTTGAAATACAAATTTAACAGAATACAGACCATTTAAAAGTAGAATTTAAATTGGCTATCAGTTTTAACTTCTCAAAAATTGCTTTCAACTTTCCTTTGCCTTCTTTTGCATAAATGCAGGTCTGACAATATGTATATGCTTAAGTGCTAGGAAGGTGTGTCCTCTTTCTGAAGTCTATGCTGATGGGTAGAAACTTTTATATGTATAAGTTAAGAATAAATAGATATCAATGTATTGCTTATTACTGTTCCATGATCTTCCTCTGCCCCTGACCTCCCTCAGGTATAGGCAGTAGTACCTGTCCTTTACTCCTGTTGAAGACCACATGCTATAAATTTCTATACATCACTGCAAGCTTTTGATGTATATGGAATGCATTACAAAAGCAAGAGATGTAACAGTTTCATTAAACTAGTTTTTCAGAAGAAATTTTTGAAAAATTATTCTTATCTAGTAATCTTTATATCCTTGCAAGTAAAAATATTCTGTTGAAGCATTAGGGCATTGCATCTTTTCAGTTACTTATCTTGTTGTGAGAGTATATTTTTTTCTAATGAGATAAACTGTTTCATTTCTAATTCCATTAGATTGCGTTGTATAAGTCAAAATAGTTCACAATTGGAAGAAAATAAAGAACAAAGATTTAAATGAGATCATAAAGATATGCAGCATACTATAAGTGATGGCATAAAAATGTAAAATAGTTCTCATAATATTTGAAAAATATTATAAACATTGGAATGGTTTTCCTACTGAAGGAATGTAAGTTAATCTAAAAGCAATGTATATGTGTATATGAAAATAAAATCAAAATAATGCATCTATTGTTTATGCTTTTTGAAAGATGTGTTGTTATATTCTATATCTGTAAGAAAAGTCTGAAGAGGCATGGATGATGATATGAGAGAAGGATGAATTTATCTTTTTGTTGAAGTGATTAAAGTCATTTTATACCAAATGAATTTGTATTCTGTATCTTTAAACATAATTTGTTCTTAATATTAGCTGATAATATTCTTGCACTGTGCTTAGAGGATAATGACTCAAGGAAGTTTATTCAGAGTTCACTGACTGATTTTGAGAATCATCACTTGTGTGCTGGCTTATTAAGAAGGGCTTAACTAAACAAATCATAAGTGACTTGTAGCACTCATTTAAAATAGAGTTCCTTCGCAGTGTAACTAGTTATGTGCAAGTTCTTACTGTGATCATTCTTAAGAGAAAAACAAGGAAATTTTTAATAATAATGAAAAGAAAATGTAGATTTATATTAAGTATAACTTCATTCACTGGAACATAGTCAATTACAAGCTTAATTTTGCTCTGCAACTTCACATGTATTTAATCCTCTTGTCACTTTTTAGTGATACAAGTATATATTTAATTTATATGATCTAGAAATAATATTTTGACAGAAGCCCCTATCCTAATTCTCACTGTGAGAGAAATACACAGGGAATGCTTTTAATTCAAAAGTACTAGAAGTCCTGAGAAGGAATGCTGAATCTTATTTTTCTTTAATAGAAAATGGCATAGTCAAACAAGGAGATATTAATAGATATTTTGTGTTTTCCAGGAATAGAATTAAGTTATTTATGTTTAGGTAAGTTTTTGCTTTTTAATGTGACATAAGTTCTAAACTTACATGCTTACAGAGCTCATTCAGCTCCTCATTAGTGATTGGATGGAACTATAATACCAACTCTGTCAGTCCCACAGGCGCTCCTGCACAGGATGAAGAGTCTCAGGAAGTGTGACTCTGAAATAAATGGAGTAGATAGGCCATAGGATAGACTCATGAGCCTTAGAACATGCTCGGTATCTTATCTTTGTTTTAGATAAGGGGTGGTTAAATTCCTTGAACCTTGAACTATGCTTAGGGATTTGAAAAATCAAAATGCCCCGCTTATTCAAGGACAGTCTTTTCTCCAGTCTTGATTTTTTTTCCACAAATGCCATTTTTACAATAATATTTCAAGTTATAAAAAGACCACCTGTGGCAACAAAATACAGAAGAAGTAATTAATGAGCACAAAACCCATAAGGTTAGAAAACTTCTGTTTTTATTTCCTCTAAAGAATTTCATATTTCTAGACTGCTTATCTCTGGAGACTTTGGCAGCTATGGAAGTGAGCTTAATTCCTTATTAAATTTGCAAAGATTTTCCATTATGCTTTGCAATCAACGTCTCCCTCTATAAGTTGATGAAAGTTTGTTTCATACAATAATGTTGATATTTTTAGTAGTACTTGCACTTATTAATGATCACAGAATCATAAAATTGTAGGGTTTGGAAAGGACCTCTGGAGATCAGCTTGTTCAAGCCCCCTGACAAAGCAGATCCCTAGCCCAGGTTGCACAGGTAGGTGTCCAGGGCATCTCCAGAGAAGGAGGCTCCACCACCTCTCTGTGCAGCTGTGCCAGTGCTCCAACACTGCACTGTGAAGAAGTTCCCACATACATTTGTGCAGAACTTTCTATGCTTCAGTTTGTGGCCATTTCCCTTTGTCCTATCACCACATGCTGCAGAGGAGAGTCCAGCCTCATTGTTAAGAAAATCAGTGCTTATTAATTATTGCCATTAAGTAGTACATTAGATGCTTTCCAGAAATTACTGGAGCTACTAAATGACAGCCATGATTATACATTTTGCACAAAGACATTCTTTCTTTACATCTGCAGTATTGTGCAGATTAACATGGTAGAAAGCTTTGTTTGTTATAGTTACTTAATCCAGAACAGTTTTTGCCAAGATTTACTGATGCTTTTTATGATAGTTAGAATGTGTTGCTCTATTATTGAAGTTGCTTTCAGAAATATTACTATCTTTTGTTTCATTAAAGTAACATGGCTGGACTGAGAAAATACTGAAATTAAATTCAGAAATAATTAAAAATATGATCTTATTTCAATTCCCTTGTGCACATAGGACAGTTTTTAAATACAATCCTGTGGGTTTTTTTTTTTTTTTGCATTCTTTTATGATAGTATGAATATTGATTTTATATCTAAAACAGGTTTTCAATATTCAATATTTTCTTTCTCATACTGCTGGCAATTTTTCAAATTTATTGTACAATATATAAAGACTGCTCTGAATACAAAATAGTTATTCTTTAATAGGGTAAGCATGGCAGTTATCGTGTAAGTGCTGGAATACTTGGTAAATATTACTTTGTAGTAAACATTAATAAACACGCCACCTTAAAAGAATATTCTATTCTATAAATGAGTGGAGAAAAGGGAAATAAAATGTAGGGCCATTCTTTAACATCAAATAGTTAATTTGAACTTAACACACTTTACTTTTTTTTATTGCTAAACATGATATACAATTTTATTTGTTCTCAGTGAAGCTTCTGTTTACTATATTTGACTTTTTCTTGCATTACAGTTTCTCAAAACTCAAAATCCCAAGTATTACGTGTACTGTATGTGCAGTGCCCTGTAGACAGTAAGTAGTAATTTAAAAAAAAAAGATGGTAAGTCTTCACAAGTACAAACGGAGCCCATGGTAAGATAGATAACTGTAGAGCTAATTGATAATTATTTTCTAGACATGAACCTCTATTGATAAGACTCATAACATCAACTGAACATTCATTTTTCAGGTAGCTAATGCCATGAGAGGATTTAAAACAATGTTTCTGTCTTATTCTAATCAATACTGGATTTGTTCATTTGGCACAGGGCTTGAACTATTAATTTCTCTAGTATCATAAATAAATAATAAGTCAT
Organism: Cyrtonyx montezumae; assembly: GCF_038088225.1. Lineage (NCBI taxonomy): Eukaryota > Metazoa > Chordata > Aves > Galliformes > Odontophoridae > Cyrtonyx > Cyrtonyx montezumae. Next base: position 20,420,878 of record NW_027071936.1, on the reverse strand, counting down.
AGTTTGAAAAGTTCAATACTTGTACCTGAGGTCCCTTTCAAAACTTAGTACAACTGACAGTTATGATCTGTGCATCGTGAAATAGTTTGTGCAATGATATTTCTGCATTCTCCTGGAAACAAGTAATTTGTTGTAAAGTCTTGGAGTAATCCAGGCAGCTCAGGTTTAATCTTGATGTTCTTGTCATAAACTGTCCTGGGAACAGAATTGTTAGAAAGTCTTATACCTTCTTTAAAGTGAGAATTCTTAATATTTCTTCTTTATACCCTATGCAGCAGCATACTATCAGAAACGGGTCAGTGAACTTTGGCTTTTGTTAAGTGTGAACCTAATCTGTAGATGAAATTTTGAACCAAGGTGACTTGAATTAAAAATGTTAAACTATATTTTCTATCTTAGTTTAGAAATGTTCCTTTTTTAAACCTTGCATTAAAAATGTGGTTTTCTTGGTTTTGTTTTTTTTATATTCCCCTGTATGTGATTATCAGTGTATCCCTTTACTTGAAGAAAATGATACAAATATTCATGGGATAATGAATTTCTTAAATTTGTTCTAACAAATGTATAGAATATATCTACAAAATGCCATCAGAATGTTTTAATATGTAATGATCTACTACAAGTGGATAGAATAGGGGTTTTAGTTAGGATATTGTAGAATGTTGGGTTGTGCTTTTTAATCATTATAGAACCACTAGGATTTCTTAATTTTTCTCCCTTTGTTGATGCAAATTTTATAATGTGCCGTAAAACATCACAGGGTCATAGCATGGAGGAATCCCTGGGTAGTACTTAATGTGCACTTTATTCATGCTCAGTATTTTTTTTCATACTTGCCTAGAGTATTTAGAAGTGATCTGCTCTGTCTGACTGTGAAGTATTTGTAGCTCTATATAGAGAAGTCAGGCGGGATGAAACCACTCTGTAATGGAGCATAAATTCTATAATATTTAGGGAGATATGCAAATTCCTTGACAGCGGAATTGCACTGTAAGTGTAGATTAATGCTATTTACTGTTAAGTGTGGATGGTACAGTGAAAAGAATCATATTCTTGATGTGTGGTTATGATATTTGTAGTAATTCTACTTCAGTGCAAATATGGTTTGCATGAAGTAAGCTACAGGGGATGAACTAAATCACAGGTTTTAACAGTGAAGCTAAGAGGATAAAATTTCATGCTACTGTGTTAGCAAACAGTACTAAGATCTGTGTGATTTTTAAAATCTATGATTTGAGAACATAAGGTCCCTCATTCCTGCAAGAAGTCAGCAGTAAAGCAAGGTCAGAAGTAAAGCAGTAGGTCTTTAGAACAATAAAGTTATTAAGTTCATGCTTCAGTTGAGGAAGCTTATTTTAGATACTGTGCAATAAGTATAGTTTGTGATGAATGAAGTTTTTATTTTAGTAAAAATAATGTGATGGTTGAAATATGTAAAAAAACTATTACAGGTGGTCTTAATTGTCTCGTCATTTTAAATAGCTCAGTTAGCAAACAATGCAATCTGAGCATTTAAACTCATTTTTGTGTTAATGGTTTCTTGAATAAATACAATGGAGCATACATAACAGGACATGTCTTACGTTAATCACATAAGGCGTCTTTAATGCCTTATTTGTCACTTGTTGTATAATGTAGTGCAAAAAATGTACAACACTCTGGATAATTAGTATCAGATGTATTTCACAGACATCCAAACAGCATAAACAGGTTACTATGTCCACTAGAAGTGTTAAAAGAACATCCAAACCCTCAAGTCAACCACTTCAAAATTAGAAAGTACTAAAGCTGGAGATGTTTTAGCAACTGTATTTCACCTCCTTTTGGTGCTTGTCTGCTAGGATGCACCTTGTATTATAGGAAATTCTCAGTGAGGATTCTGAGATTCGGTAAAGGTGACATATACATCACTGAAACTCTGTGAGAGCTGCCACCCATAGCAATTTGAGGACATCTCAGGTGAGACTGTGGAGATGCGAAGTCAGACTGAGGGTCAGGAAAAAACGCTGATATTCACTTCATTTTTCAACATATCTTTTAAATCCAGAGGGAACTAATGGTTTTAGGCTTTCTATACTGCGTGCTTTTAAGAAATCTTTTCTTTAATTAAAAAAACTTTTATTTTTGAATAGACTGTTTAAAGATGTCTCTATCTGAATGATTCAGATTCTATTAATTTCACAATGGTAATATTATTTCCAAATTACATGTGAATCTTACAGGCTTTGCAGTGAAAACTACTAAGTATTTGTTAAATTTGGAAGATCTCTAGAGCTTTTTAGAGTTACTTCTATTTTTGTAGTACTGCTTATACAAAGCATTGTTTTGGTTGTAGTTGTGAATAGTCAAAAATCGTAAATAATTCACAATCCAAAAATATTTTCAGTGTATCTCTATAGATTCTACTCTTCCTCCTCAGTGCCTGTTCATTCCATCTATCTCTGCTCCTTGGTGTTTGTACTCTGTCAAACCTGTCAGAGATTGATCCTTTAAATCCTATGATTCCAGTAAAACTTTGTCATACCTCTGCTCTGAGATTTTTTGCCTTTCCTTATCTGTTCTGTGATATGCTGCTTGTGTACCAAAACATACAGGATTTGCTGTTCTGATGGTATTTTGGAAGTCACAAGAAGTTTCAGGAAAAGCTAGTTCATCCCCTGTACATGTGGAAAGTGGCATGCTTATTTTTTTCATCTAGGAAGAATGTGTCTTTCATCCACAGTTGGTCTGTGTAGACAAAATCTTTGAAAAAAATTAGCTGTGAACTGGACAAAACTGTCAGTGCAACAAATATATGCATCATAGCACTAGACTTTCTCAGATTAAAGTAATTTGTTTTGATTCTGGATGTTAGAGAACAACATTATTTTCCCATGTATGTTCTAAAATCTGTGAATAATACCAGTGTTTTCTAATTTATTTTAGAAAAGCTGAAAATCAACGAGGTTCTAAGCAGTTGAAAACAGTCTTGAAATATAGCATGGTGACTCCCTATAGCACATAAACTTGAAGTTGTGTATGATAGCATGCCATCAGATATAAATAATATGTTAGCACTCATCATGTCATTTTCTATAAGAAGCGTGTGCTTTCTTTGACAATGTTCAGTGCAAACCAGAGTTGTCATTCTTCAGCCCTGCTTCCTTAAATGTATTTTTCCTTTTGTATTCTACTGATGACTTGTAAGCTGTCAGCGTGTATGCTGTTGTTCGCTGAGTCTTTTAGTGGGATGTGATGTGTGGCTTATATGCTCTCCACAGAATTTGTCAGTCAGTCTTCAGGAAGAAGAATTGGCGTCGAGTAGAGATGAACAAAACTGTCTAGTCTGGAATGGTACAATCTATTGATAAACACAATCCATCATCAACTAGATTAATGCTACTACACAATTAAGCGAATAGCCTTTGCAAGAGTTGTCAATCTAGTGATTTATGTGATACATAAAAGCATCAAATTACCCTTGTTTCAATTGATGTAATTTTTATATATAATAAGCTGATTTTTAGAAATGTCTGTGCTAAACTAAAATAATTATAAAAATGAACATAGATGAAATGTATTGATTTGCTCATCAGTAAAAACAGTAAGCAGTTTTGCTCAGCTACTGAAGGAAACTAACTATTCTAGGTTGCATGCATTAACTAGAGTGGTAATTTTGATCTTCACTATACCTAAGTAGAGCCAACCATGAAGCTCTAATCTACTGATTACATAATTATGAAGAATTACTTGCCTATTCAAACTATATCACTCGTTCACTTAGCCTTACGTTCTGGGAGAATTACTTCTACTTTTAAAAAAGAAATTAATTACTAAAAATGGAAGTATTCAGTAATATTTTACTGTATGTAGCACCAGTTTCTCAGCATATTTATCTCTATGATCAAAATATCATTCATCATTCTGCTCGTCTTATTTTCTTAAAGGCTGAATATAGCAGTAAATTGTCAATGAGTGTCAACGAGCTGTAGAATAATTGTTCACTGTAATTCACCTTTAATCTAACAACTTAGTGTTTTCTTCCAAGTCTGAATTTAGAACATGTAAGTTTACTTTTCTCAGCCCCTTCTCTCATGTAACTGGTTATAGGGCTAAAGGGAATGGAGCAACTTGAGGCCAGTGGAAATTCAAGGTGGATGTTAGGAAATACTACTTTTCTAAAAGTGTTGTTGGACATTGGAATGGGCTGCCCATGGAGGTGGTGGAATCACCAACACTAGAGATATTCAGTGAACATTTCAACATTGTGTTGAGGGACGTGGTTTAGAAAGAACTATTGGTGACAGGTGGGTGTTTGGGCTGGATGATCTTGTAGGTCTTTTCCAACCTTGGTTATTCTGTTATTCCATACTTTTGTTTCAGTGAAGGGTTGTTTTCTTTTTCCTTCACTGGAATGTTCATTTCAGAGAGCCTCATCTCAGTGTTACTCATGTAACCGAGTTGATTACAGCTGAGTTTTGTACACATAGATCCCTAAGAGTCAGGTTGGATTTCTGCACTGATGACAGCACTGATAGCTCTTTTAGGAATTTAGCACTTGATTAGTAACTTTCAAGTTCAGAATCAACCACTACTAATATTGAGTGCTCCAAAATCTGACCAATTACTTTTTGTGTATCCTAAGCTGTTACTTACTGTCCCTTTCTGCAAAAAAAAAAAAACAAAAAAAACACAACACTTTTTTTTGCTTTTGCTTCCCACTCTCATTCATTCATTGTTAAATTACAATTACACAACGTAGTATTATCTATAGCACTTCTTCTAACATCGCATCTATACAAAAACTATGAAGTTCTTAGAAATTAGGAAATAGAAAGTAGAGTCTTTTAGGAGCTCAAAGGCATCCCTTAATCATTAGTGCATAGAATGAAGCTATCTTTCACTGAGGATGAGCTAGCTCTCCTTGTATCAGAAGTCTGTATTTAGTTTTTGGTGAAACTCTAAGTTCTGTAAATTTTGCTTAACTTTTTTTTTTTTTTTTTTTTTTTTTTCTGATTGAGATTGAAGTGTCTGAGAAACTTGTTTGGTTGTTCCCCTTCACACTTATCAGAGCACATTTATTTCCAAAGTATGCATACGCCTAGGGTTTATTCAATCCACTCCATCCCCCATCCCAGTTTTTCTCCTCACCGTCTGTATCTCTTGTGTTGTACCTTCTGCCTGGAACTTAAGTCTATGTGCTGTTTTTCTCAAAAGCCGCACTATTTCAATGTTAGCCAGAAATTCCAATTCCCCTCACTGAAGACAAAAGTTGCATATAGATTGCTTTTCAAGGTAGTGCATAATAGGCCACAGTGCCTGCTGCAGCATGCAGATATGCACAGATAAGCAACTGCAGGTCACAGTACATCTCAGAGTAAAGCCAGTGGTTAGCAAGCCACTTAGTTACAGGAGAAAGTATTACTGTATGTCTTGTGAAATTGTCAAATATTTATTCATAAATAAATACCTTCAAGAACGTCTTGTATCCAGATGTCTTTTTGGTATTTCCTCTGAAAATAACGTAGTTACAGGTTATGTGATCCGTCAAACTGTTTCTGACTGTTTCAAATAAGTTTATTATTTATTTACATAGAATTCATAGTTTCTTGCTTGTACTATGAGTCATCATGGGAAAGCAAATTTCTAACTGTTAATACTAGTTTGTAGGTATACATACAAATCTACGTATGGCTGTGAAACTGTAAAGTGCTTGCAATTAAACTAGAGAAGCAGTAAAATTAATTATAAATTCATACAGTGCTGTGGTATAGAAAGAGATTTGAGAATTAGTGCATGTATCTCAGCAACTTAAAATCAGTGATATGAAGTTCTTTGCATCTTTAATGCTATTCAATGAAGAGATTAAGAGATTCATGTAGCTCCATTACCTGAAAATAGTATTAGACATTAATTTTTCAGGGGTGAGTGTGGTTGTCTTGAATGCATATACATATCCATATGTATTGCTATCTAACTTTGATATGTGTGTGCTTGTATTAAGTTTTTAAACTTTAAATGTGACACAGAAACACAACAAATTTCCTGTAATACTGGCTTAATTATTTAAGGACTCAGTTAAGAAGGGAAACTGTCTAGATGTAACAGTTACATAATATGGGAAATAAAATGTAGTATTTTAATTCTAAGAAAGGGAAACTTACTGAATCCTTTAAGCTGTGAAACTGAAGAGAGGACACTGTTTCTGGAAAAGTATTGCCTCACTATTCAAGTTATCTGTTGTTCAAACCCAACCTATAACCACATCCTTTTCTGAATTACACATTAAATAAATATGCTTCCATCTGCCTGTGCTATGTACAGTGGATAAGTGGAGCCCTATCCTGACTGGGATGTATGAATTGTTTTAAAATATAGTTTTGCACTTGATATGTTTGTAATTATTTCTCCCGTTCGGTATGAATTAGATTTTTGAGGTCTTCTAGGCTTGTGTTTATATACAATGTGAGACTGAATCATTAAAAAGAGAGTGGCCTGCAGATGGATGGAGGTGATCTCCCCCTCTGCACTGCCCTGGTGAGGCCACGTGTAGACTACCGTGTCAAGTCCTGGGCTCCTCAGTTCAAAAAAGGCAGGAATTTCCTAAAAGGAATAAGTGGAAGGCAATAAAGATGATCAGGGGCCAGGAGCATCTCCCGTATGAGGAAAGGCTGAGTGACCTGTGTCTATTCAGCCTGAGGAAAAGAAGACTGAGGGGATCTGATTAATGTTTACAAATATGTAAGAGGAGCTGGGAGATGAAGGGATGAGGCCAGGTGCTCCTCAGTGGTGTTAAACAATAGAACAAGCACTAATGGATGAAACTGGAATGTATAAAGTTCCATACAAAAATGTATTCCCTATTGTAGGGAACCTGCTTTAGCAGGGGAGCTGAACTTGATGATCTCTCGATGTTTCTTTCAATCCCTGTAATAAGGTGGTTTAGAAACATTTTTCAGAGTAGTACTTCAGGGAGAGAGGCTGAAAGCATAAATGAAATCACTGAAGTTGACAGGGCCCTCTGTGTCCTTCTGTTCCAATGCTCTCCTCAAGCAGGAAGACCTGGTCCTGCTTGCCCAGACCTATGTAAGTGACTTTTGAAGATCTCTAAGAAGACTCCACGACCTCCATGGGCACCCTGTGCTCTATCAGCTGCAATGCACAGAAATGCTGCATGGTGTTCAGGGGGAACCTCCTTCCTCCATTTTGTGTCTGTTGTCTCTTATCCTAGCATTGAGCACTACTGAGCAGAGCCTGGCTCTGTGTTCTTTTCACCCTCCCTTCAGATACTAATAGATATCAGTGAGGTCCCCTGAGCCTCCGCTTATTCAGGCTGAACAGTCTATTTTTCTCATCTTCCCCTACGAAGGGGTAGTCCAGTACCTTCATCATCTTGATGGCCATATTTTGGACTCTTTATAGTTTTGTTTTGTACTGAGAAGCCAAGAACTGTATCCAGCATTCCAGCTGCTGCCCAAATAGAAGGAAGGAATCACCGATTTTGACTTTCTAGCAATACCTTGCCTGATGCAGCTGTAGGTTGCAGCTGGTAGGTTACTACCATTCTTAGCAATAATACCACCTTCTTAGCAATAAGGGCACAGTGATGATTAGTGTTCAATTAATTCAGACTAATTATCTGACTATTCAGAAATAGTTGGACATCAACTATATTTTTTTACTGAAGTGGGATCTTAATGGTTTAGATTGTGTGCATCTAAGTAGCTCAGCCTTCTTAACTTCATTTAGTTCCCTCTGTTTCACTTTTTCCCTTGAGCTTACATTGAGGAAAGCTGCCACACTCTGGGTTAATGCCCACATGCACATTATCAAGTTCACTTGTCTAAGGCTTCAGGCAGGGAGAAGTTCATTCTGCTTGAGCATTGAGCCATGAATACACATGGCTGCAATTAACTTAGCAGTAAAATGAAGTATGGTATCTTAGGTATCTTAGACTCTGCAATGTGGTAACACCATGTGATTTCTCTTGGCTCAGAGTATATAATACAAAAACTATAAAAAGGTTCCCATTGGTGAATTGTGCTGTGTAAGGCACTGGATTCTTCTACATCTTCTGGTCATGCTGAACTCAAAGAGCTCACCAAAGGTATTTAAAAATAAAAATAAATGTGCAGGGCTCCATAAATGAAAACTTACATATCCATTCTGCATGCCCAGTAGATTAAATTGAACCAAACTTAACGAAAAGGAAGGATGAGCCTTGAATCCGTCTGCCTTTGGGAAGGAATAAATAGGTGAAGTAAATTTATTTTAAACTTTCTGGTACCATGCAGTCTTTTTTGCTCTTTCTTGTTAATTTATTTCAAAACCCTGAATATAAAAATGTTTTAGTGTTCACTGTTGAAGCTAGGCATCTTTCATACACTAATTATTTTTAGAAGCTTTCCAGACATTTTGTGTGATGTTTATTTGATTGTGGGTTTTTTATTTTTTTATTTTTTTATTTCAATTTAAAATGAAAAGGCTAACTTTGTCCTTTACTGGCTCTAATTAGGTTTGTGATTAAAAAAAAAAGGTTTCTATCAGTAAGTAAGAGAGAATAAACATTCATTATTTCTAGTATGTGCATCCACTGTGTGCCCTCTTTTGGTAGCAGAAATTGCTATCCTGAAGGCAACAATTGATTTAAAAATGCATCTGGGATTTTGGTTTTAATTACTGATTAAGAAAACCCACCTAATAGAAGTATTGCATGAAAAAAAACCTATGTGCTGGCAAAAGCACTATGTCTTCTAAACAGTGTCTATTAAAGATCAAACAGGCAAATGTGATATGAAATGTGATACGGTATCTGATGGAGGATTGCATTCAGGTATCTTAATTACTTACCCATCCTGTTTCATGTTCTTATGACTACATAAAACATGAGGATCCTTGGTCTTGTTTTATATGAGATTAAATAAAGCCACAGTTGATTACTGTTTATAAATTGACCACACTCCAATTATACTGAAGGTTTGCAAATGGTAATGAATAGCTCATTGACTGTGTCTGTTTACTGTGCACTCTGCATTGATTTCTGGTTTGTTAGGACATTTCACGCATCAGCACTGGAACCACTAGACCTAGCATTCTCAGAGGAACCTGAAAGTGCTGTGGGTCAATAACTGAACCATATACCGTACATTCTCTACTTAGTTCAAATTAATCACTGTGGACCAATTTCAGTCCTAGTATAAGTGGGTAGAACAGCAGGACTTGTTTTTGATGAAGTTTTATTGACTAGTCTTTTTAGAAATTTGTATCATATCTCTGTTAGAGTTTCTGAAAAAGCGTCTCTTCTTGTATTCTTTACATTGCAGTGTTAGATAAGTCCTTCAATTAATTCTTCTTTCAGCTTTCATTTTGGATAATGATGTGGAAATAATTTTGATTCACAGAAAGCTTCCTGGAAGCTTTTCTACAGAAAAGTCCTGGACAATCTCTTGTAATCTGTTAGAAGCTGAACTGATGATGCTGACCCAACTGGATGTTAGAATTGAACAAAGAAAATGTTAGTTTGGATCTTTGTTTTGCCATGCAGGAAACATGGTATTCTAGGCAAAGTCTTGAAGATTATTATTGATTTTTAAAATGGTTTTCTGCTTATGGGAGTTTTTTATTAACTTTTATGATAAGTATCTGAGGAAAAATTGATGATTTGCACAAGAATTAAGAACATTTCAAAGCGTGTAAAGAGGAGATAGTACAAGAAGTACTGTGCAATGAATGTGAACTCCTGTTTCATTTAGCTTAGTCCCATACTCTTAGATAGTGGTCAAAAACACATTCACTTACTGAACGGTCTATTTGAAGCTTATAACAAATTATTTCGTTGTTTTGTTCTCTTTGGCTTTCAGCTCATGGTAGTGAGTGATTTCTAGAACTGGGTCTTGAAGCTGCAGCATGCTAAGTAACTTGCAGTTTCCAGTGGGATGTCAGGCTTATTAGTTTCAAGAGATAGTCCAGGCAAAGATTTGACATAGGTGAAAAAGCATATTGCCAAGACAAAGACGGGTTACCAGTCATACAAACAGCTTCTCCAAAGAAACTATTTTCTTGTGTCAGATGGCTTCTATTTTTTTATGCTGTCCTCTTATATTATTCCAAAAGTCATGTCATATTTCTCAATTTGTTCATTTCTTTCATGTTTCTTTCTTCAGCTTATTGGAAGCGTTATTAGTTTAATCTTTCCTGTGAGAGCTTGTATGTGGATGGTTTACCTTTGCTTGTAGTGTATGCTATAAACTATTTCTGTGTTCCTAACATGTCTGTAAATGCTGTCTAAGTTCATATTTTCTTGTCATTACCCAGCTTTGTCATCCTGGCTACTCATTCCTTTCCTTACATATTTTGAAAAATTAAATGTGTCAAACAACGTGCATGAATCAGCACAGCTTTCTAACAGATTCTCCAGAAACTTTGTTCCATTAGAAGGTAGATTTTTCACTTAGGCACATAACATTAAGAGTAAATAGAATATAAAGAATATAAGGAAAAAAGTAGTTACTGTCAGGGAGAAATATAAAGGAAGGATATGCACCATACAAAAACAATCAAACAAAACCACTAAAGATACCTAGAAAATATAAGAATAGAGATTTAAAGTGATGAGGAAACCTGAAGTAAAGGAGAATTTTAAAAAAAGTCACAAAGTTGAGGAGGGACAGAGGAAACTGTAGTTAATGGATTTCGTGTTGGGTATAAGGAAGCCATGACAGTTACATAGCATATAAATCGTGGCATAGATGCAAGTCACAGTGCAATAGAGCTATGAAAGATGTTCAAACTCCAGTACAAATGAAGTGAACATAATGAATGACCGAAATACCTTCTGTCATACTACTAACACAAGTATATGAATTTTTGAACAATACAGGGAAAAAAATCTTACAAACAGGGATGCAAAGGTTACTTTTTCTTAAAAAATTAAAAAAAAAAAAAGTAGCACCTAACCAAGTTTTGGTCCCTTACTGTTCATAATTAATTATTAATTCCCTTGAGACATTATTAAAAATATTCAATTACTAGAAATATTCCTCTGTCTTGTTTTTATCACTAGGTGTGTTGGCAATGTAGTCACCATTTCCTATTTGCTAATCATCTTCATTCTGTTGCTTTTCTCATTTATTTAGTCAGGGACAGAATTGCTAAGGGAGTATCGCATACTCCCCCCTATGTATAACACTCTTCCGTGTACATAATTGCATCCGTCTCAATTACCGGTAGGCCTTTGAAGGCTTCCTTTATGGCAATTGTGCGTGTGTGTTTGTGTATATGTATCTGTGTATCCATATGAGTCTTTTACTGAATTATGTTTAAAATCTTTCAGCATGCATTCTTAGTTTTTCACTAGCCTGATTTGCAATAATATTTTTATTACTGTCATGATCCATAAGGAGAGAAAAGATACCTTTAAACAAAGGTTTTACTTTTCAAAAGCCCCATGTTCTCTTATGGTAAATTGTTCCCATCTTTCTCATTTTGTTATTATCAATGGGGAAGATTTTATCACCAAATTAAAAAAAAAAAAAATTAAGTGTTTTAAAGTTTTGCAAAACCAAGTATGTCAGAAGGTATTCCTTATTCAGATGACAAGCCAAGCAACAAAGTGATGCAGACTTCCATAGCTTCCAGCCTCTAAACTTCAGGAGTTTATTCAAGATAGGGGTTGAGTAGTTTGTCATTCTTCCTTCTGTTACAGTTTTTTTTTTGTTGTTGTTTTTTTTTTATGTTGAAAACGTTTGAAGACTTTTTGTTTCTGCCATTTATTTTTTTGAGATGCTGTCTTAGTCTTGATTCAGTTCAGAGTTTACACTGGCAGCCTTCTGCTGGCATACGGAGTTATTCCTGTTGGTGGTAATTTTTTCATGCAGTGTGGCAGATTCCATTCAAATTTTTCACCAAGTGAAGTTCCAAGAGAATCACCATGCAAGAACTGCCATCACACTCTGGTGAGTCAGCCCTCACTGGCAGGGGAACACTTCCAAGTGACTCACCAGATTGTTCTCAAAAGAGAAGGCTCAGATTCTTTCTGGATTGCCTTAATAGTGCAAAAGACATACAGAATGAGGTGACACATCAAATTAGACTTCAATACAAATTAAATTAATTAGTTTTACAAAAAGACAAAGTTGTGGTTAAGTAAGATTTGAACAGATTTTCTGCATGTCTTTAGGAGTGTCCTTGCATCATTTGCCTGGTGATGGTCTCAAATGCTGGTGCTATTCCTTTATTTAATGTTCTTCCCCGATGAAGTTAGGTCAGAACCTTCTTTTCTGGTGTTTTTTTTTTTCCCTTCTTCTAATTTCTTATTCTGTCAAACTCTCTTATAATCATAAGTGCTCTGCAGAAACATTTTTTTTTCTGTTCAAATTGAGTCTCTGCGGCATCTGTGAGACAGACCTTCGATTCACATTCCCTCCAACCTGTAGATTTTCAGTGGCCAAAATCTTGTTTTCTTTCCTACTGATATTAAAGTAAAAAATGTAGCCTTTTCTCAGTTTCTAATTTTCCAGTTTATTTGACCAAATGGCAATTGGGCATTGTCACACTACTCAAATAATGGTGAGCTTCCATTGACTGTTCAAAATGGATTTGTAATTTACAGTGTGTTGAAAAAAAACCAAAACACCTGTAATGAAACTACACATACAGTGTAAAGGTAGTCTATTTATGAATTTGAATTACTGCTTTACTCTTCTCTTAGATAGTGATTGTACATTTAAATTAAGACTGACAATATGGAATGTACGAAAAAATAGAACAGATCCTGGAAGATCTTCCAGGAATTTGAATGAAGAAGTTTCTAACACTTAGGCATCATATGGAAGGTAAGCAGATTCTTTCCTCTTGTGTTTCTTTTTTTTTTTTTTTCTTACACATGTCCATTTGTTTTACTTGTAGATAAATCATTCATTAGATTTTCATTTCTTACTATTTTCTAACCCTCAGACTATTGCACTCAAGCAGACAATCCCTTCTATAAAAAATGAAATGAAAACATATAAGAGACAAGGATTGCCACTGTATTTTGTAGAATTCGGTTTGGTATGTGACAAGCAAAGCAGATCAAGTAGCTTTGAAATATGTTACCTAGATTTAACACTATATGTTTCTTGCCTTAGCTTATAAAACCTGAGTGCAATAAAGGACAGTACTTTTAAGGTCCATCAACTTTCCCTTATTAATCAGAGGCTTTATTTCTTTTTTTAGACCTTTTAATTTCTGGATCTTGATCTTTTTGTGTTTGTGTAGGTCACTTAGTTTGAATTAATAATTTGAAATTTAATGTGATAGATAACACGTTGGGAAATACCAGTCTAAATTTATCAGAGTGGTTTATGACTATTTTTTCATCTTATCAGGTCATTTTAAGAAATATTTGTGAGAAGAACCATGAGATATTTTTCCCTACCTGTTAGTTAAAAATAGTTCTTTTGTCCTTCTGGGAACACCTCGGACAAAACGTGGTTGCAGTTTTTCACTTCCCTGGACAAATAGTTGCATGTCACTGTATTCGTAAATCTGAGCCCCAAAACTCAATTTAATGCATTGAAAATATTAGTGTTACATTCTTTAAACTATTTTTTTTAAATATATCTTCCATGAATTCTCCAGGTGGCAAGGCAGCTGAAGAAAGCTTTTCTAAAATGACACACACAAAAAATGGTGTGTAACCTGATATCACTTTAATGAACGTTGAATGCTGCTATATATTGTTCACTGGAATTTAAGAGGGAATCCAGGTGCATTTTCTTAGAATATTGTGATAAAATTAGGTAGAACAATATAAAAATCAAACAAATCTTTCCCATTTGGTTATTAATTGGGTATTTCTTTTACCACTGAGACATTCTCATTTGTTGAAATGCCAGTTTTTAATACATCTCATAATGTCTGTTGGAGGATGAAATTATTCGCAAGAGAGGGCCCTCAGAGAAGGATCAATGTATTTATATTAATTTAAATTATCACTGATTAATGACTGCTGTAACCTGTAAGGAATTAAATACTGTATTCCTTTTTTTGGATCTTAACCTTCTTGTCAATTCTGCAAGTTAATAGTAAGAATAATATGTCAAGTACAGAAAGTAGCAGTAATAACAGTCTAATTAATATTTGTGGGTTTTTTTATTTGTTTATTTTTGTTTTGTTTTCCAAGTAAAGAAAGGATACTAAAATCAAAGTTAAGTTGTACTGCTTTTTTACTTAATTACTTCTATAATAGTGCTTTATAGAACAATAGGATGGTTTAGGTTGGAAGGGATCTTCAGGACCATCGAGTTTGAATTCCCTTGCATGGGCAGGTTTGCCATACACTAGATCCGGCTGCCCAGATCCCCATCCAACCTGAGCTTCAACATTTCAAGAGCTGGGACATCCACAACTTCTCCAGTGACTTACCAATCTCAGAATTCTCTTCCTTAGGTCTAATCTAATCTGCCATCTTTTAGTTTAAAAATACTTCTCCTTGTGTCCTCTCTGAGTTAAATAACCCCATCTCATTTGGTCTGTGCACTGGACAGCAAAAAAAAAAATATATATTTATCACAGATGTATGCGTTTTTATGATCTTTTATGTTGTATAACCTTTGCAGGCTAATCAAGATAATCTTACTACACAGATGCTGTTAGAAATACACACCTGGCTCATATCCCAAATGGTTTAAGAGTTCCCAAGTCTAGGGAGATATACTGTGTGGAGTAAAACTATAGATTTTTATAGAAAACATTTTAAAAGTGTCCTTTTAATATATACAAACTACGTGACATAGATCTGGGCTCTGAACAACCTGGTTTTTAACATAGTAAGTCCTTTAAACAAACTCCTGACTGTAGGTTTGTAAGGTTTGTAAGCTAGTAGACTTGATAATGTTTTACGTCAGGGTTGTTTTCTTTTGCTTGTTTGTTTTTTACCTGGGGAACTTTCTGAGGTTGTACAAGTCTACTTGTCCTATGCTAACGAGTATTTAAAAGCAAGAAGAGCCGGCACATCTTATCAGTCATGGATGTGTGTTGGCTCCCACCTCAGGGAAACAGCTGTTTCTACTACTGAGGAGTACAGTTACTGCTGAACAACTAGCGTGTGTAAACATTGTTCTAGCAATTATTATTTAATGCTTGCAGTGATAAATACTTAGAGACACCCTGAACAGTGTCTTAATGTGAAGAGTATTTACAGTTTGAGGTTCTAGTGCAGCAATTACAAATAACTAACTTATGGGACTCAGTGGAGCGATGCACAAAATTTTCTCGATGTCGTTCAGTACTATGAGGATCTTCAAATATTCTGATCTTTATTACTGAATAAAGTCTAAAGGATTAATGGTATGACACAAGTGTGACTGGAGACTTTGGTAGCCCCTGATAAAACAAACATAATAAGCAGCCTAGTAGAGGCTTTTTTTTCTAGAGACAAAAAGTTGATATGAATGCCTGAAATTTTTCTACAGACTGTTGAGACATACATATTGAAGGCTAGATTTTACTCTGGATTGGAAGCATACAAAAGCATAAAGCTTGTGCATTGCTTTATAATTTCATGTAATTTCTATTAAGTTGATGTAGCAGTCTCATATAAAGTAGTGTTGCCTGTAATTCATCCCTCTAGTACAAGAATTGTTATTGTTATGTAGTAAAGGTCTGAAAGATGACAGACATAAATTGTTCTTGGAGTCTGAGCTAGTGAATCTAGTTTTAATAGATTTTAATTGTTTTGGCAAGATGTTGGACTGTCAAGAGAGGTGAAAACAGTAAAAATCCTGATCAAGTAACAGTAAATTGCTGTTTCAGTACATTAAATGTGTCACCAGTGTTCTTGTGTATGAAGGTATCACGCTCCAATATAAAGGAGGGCGACGAAGGTTCTTAGATTATGTGTATACCCGGTGTGAGATTAAGAAACAGCGGTTCAAATGTTGGTCCGACCAGTTTATTACCAATATTGACCAGGGAGATGGGGAAGGTGGACACTGTTAGGGTGATGGGGAAAGGAAGGCGAGCGATAGGAAAGATAGGAAAGAAGCAAAGATTTGTACAACGTGGGGAAAGTCACCAGCCAGGATCCTAGGGGCGGTCCGGTTGCAAGCGGCTCTGACGGTCCGAGGCAGAAGAGCAGGGGCGGCAGAAGCGGGGAGAACAGCAGCAGCGACGGGCAGCCCTGAGCAGCAAGCAGCTGTCCTGGAGAAGCGGCACTGGGTCAGCACAGGAGAAAGCAGCGTGGGGAAAGTCCAGGAACAGCGTCAGTCAGCATCAGAGAAGCAGCGAGGGGTCAGCACCGTAGAAGCAGCAGAGATCAGCTCGTGAGGGTTCAGATGGTAGAACACCTCGAAGGAGCAGCGAGGTCCAGGAGAAAGCAGCATGTCTCAGGCAGCAGGCCCAGGAGGGAGCTCAGCAGCAGGGATCAGCTCATGAGGTTTCCAATGGAAGAACACCAACCCACAACAACAAAACCATGACAACCTCATGGTGGTCGATCCCTCTTTTATCCTTCATTTCTCTTGCCTACGCGGCAAATCCCGTGCTAGCCTGCCAGGCAAGCTTCTCCTGAGATGGCTATCTCCCCACGGAGATGAGTACCACACAAAAGAGTGTTCAGCGGCCATTGAGCTGCATCTTATTTCTCTTTCGTTGCCCCAGGACATGCCCATCTGCTTGTCCCTTAGACAAAGGATTTCACAACCCTTGCCCAGGACTTGCTTGGACGTGTTCGGACATGTTCATCAGCAAATTTTGAGGCAATGATATAAAATATTAGTCTCTTACAGAAGGGTTTTTGCATATTATCAAATAATCCTGTTTTGGGGGAGTGAGACTAGATGACCTTCAAAAGTCCTTTCCAGCTCTAAGGATTCAATGATTTTCTCTTGTTTCTAATACAGTTAATGAATAAATCCTTTTTTTCTTTATTATAAATAATTTACTTTTTGTAGAACTTTTTATAATTCATTTTGCTGATATCAAATGTTATTAAAGATTTCAAGATTCTAATCTTACATTTTATTATAAATATTCTAGACAGTCATAACTTAATTTCTTGATTTTTCTTCTTTAATATTGTTTGCTATGTTAAGGTCAGTATATACTCAAATCCTGAACACCTTCCTTCTTTCCTCAGACTGATGGATCAAATCTCTTGGCTTTTCACTGAATACTAAATCATAGAGGGGAAAAAACAAAGGAAAAAAAAAAAGAGTAGTAATACAAAAGACTGTATATTTTTGAGAGTGTAAATTCTGTATATGAGGAGTGCTCTGAAAGTAATGCCTCCTATGTTATTATGTTGGCCATAACATCAAAGGCAGATGTTGTTAGTATGATAGCAGAGATTTAACATTATCACCAGTATTCCATTGTGTTGTTGCCATGTGACAGATGACAGAAGAGGGGCAGTCTGACAGAATAGCATCAGACATGAACATTCATGTGAAGAATTCCTCCATGTGGAAGCAAAGGCACCCACTGACATTTTTTGATGTTTGCTGAGTGTTTCTGGTGGCTGAGTAGTGGGTGGGAAAGCAGTGAGCTGGTGGATGGTGTGTTTCACCAGTGGTGAAACTGTGGAAGATGAGCCACGTTCCAGATGATGGATATACACAGCTTTCACATCTCCAAATGAATCATAGAATGGCTAGTTCTGGAAGGGACCTTAACGATCATCAAGTTCAAACCCTTCTGCTACATTTCAGGTTGCTAGCTTCTAGGTCAAGTATTAAAACAGAATGCTCAATGAAGAGCATCTTGATCAGTTCATCTGTGCACTTTGTCAGATCATGAGCAGGGAAGTATGTACGAAGCTGAATATCAGCTTCACTGCTTTAGAAACTATGGTGGCAATGTTGCAGTTTCACAACCCTGGAAGGTCCCACCAATGCTCACACAAAAACAGAAGGAATGCCATATGCAAGTCTGTTAGGACCTATTGAATCAATAGAGGGCTGAAGGTGACAGTTTCTGGAACTGCACTGTTACCATTGATTAGATGTGATAACACCTATTATAAGTCAAAGTCAAAACAGCTGTCCAAGGAGTGGTGACATGAACTCTTCATTGAAGAAAGAATTCAAGATACAGCCCTCAACATTTGAAGTGATTGCTCAATGAGTTTTGATGGGGAAGGAGTGATCTTTCTGGAGTCTCTAGAAAATCACTGGCAAACCATCATCTCTGAATACTACATCATGACACTGACTACGCTGTAGGCTGAAACTTCTAGAGTCAGGCCAGAGAAGAAGATAACCTTTCTCTTGGAACCAGGTAACACCTGGCCCTGTACCGGTTTGAAGACCATGACACACGTTGCCAGTCTTGGCTGGACTCTTCTACTGCCCCCCTGTATAGGTCAGAATTGACTTCTTATATTCATCTGTTCAGACCTATGAGAGATGGCAACATTTTCCTAGCAATGGCACTATTGTAGCATCTGTGAAACTGACAGGTTACCTGTTGTAGACTTTGATGAGCATGGCATACAGGTTCTTGCTGGTGAAAATGTATAGCTAAAGGTAGTGAATTCTTTGAAAAATAGATTATTTTGTAGCTGAGAATAGTAGCTCCACCAGTGCATTGTGCTTTTTGTATTAGTTGTAGTTTCCATTGAAAAAAAAAAAAAAAGACGTCTTTCAGAGTGACAAGTAGTTTTATGGTGTAGAAATCCCTCTCTCCTTTAGGCTATGCAATGAACAAAAAATATTTAAGATTAAAAAGATAATAGTTAACATTTTACTTTTAGTAAAAACTAGTGATATATTAATAAAAAAGATATTTAATCCGGACTGTTAATTGTATTGCTAGATGTAATGGCACTAATTTATTCGTATGTAATTCTCAAATTCAATTGTCCAGAAGAAATGGCTGCTAATTATCAGCATGTTACTAATAAACGTACTATCAACACGATACTCTCAATTACTAAACCTGGCCATAAATCTGTTTCCTAATACAAATGTTGAAGACTATTGCTGACAAAGCAGTGAATATAGAATATTTAAACCATTTAAACTATTTAAATATAGACTATTTATAGAAAACTTTGTGCCAAAGGACTTTTTTTTTACCCTATCCTACTCAGCACATGTAAGTCCTAAGATGAGTAACATATTGTATTTTTGAGGGATACATTTATAGCATGCTAATTAAAATACTCGTTAATACAATTTTTAATTACTAGAAAGTCAGTAAATGTAGATCTACCCAGATACCTCCAGATTTCAGAGTTAAATTTGAAAATGCCTTTCACTGTGTATAAACTTTTAAAGGAATGTCTTTCCCTAACATATAAATAAAATGCATTTATTGTCTGTTAAAACACTGCTTTAATTACTATGCAGAAGTTAATAAACAAACCTACCATATGCTGCCAAATTAGTCAAATGCCAGGAAAAGCTAAATAAAAACAAGGAGACAAACTTTTAATTACACTCTCCGTAAACCTTTGGCAGTAAGTAATATTCTTTACTTGACATTCTGCTTTAGTGTGAAAGGGCAGAAAATATGACCAAGCTAATCTATCAAATGGTAATAAGAGAACTTTCTAATACAGAAAGAAAGGAAACACTGAGATAAAAAAAAGATTGTAGTATGTAATAATATTTTTATTTATACTTAAGCATCTTTATAAATATCCAGATCCTGAAAATGGTTAGATTTTCTTTGACTACTGTTTACTGAGGAGACACTAATTCAGAACTCAAGTGTAGTGAATTTTCAAAATAAGATTTGAATAAATCTGTGAAACAGAAAAAAACAAAGCAAAACAAAACAACAACAACAACAACAACAAAACCTGAAAAAAAGGTATTGTAAAGTAATTTGAACTAGAATTCAACAATACTTTACATCCTGTCCCATCCGCACTGGCCCCAGGGCCACGGCACGGGCTATCTCCTGCTTAATTTGCTCAAAACCCTACTGCTGCTCAGGGCCCCACACAAAATCGTTCTTCTTCTGTGTCACCTGAAAGAGAGGGCTCACAATGAGACTGTAGTTTGGAGCATGTATTCTCCAAAAGCCCACTACACCCAGAAGAGCTTGGGTTTCTGTCTTACTGGTGGGTGGAGACATGGCAGTAATTTTGTCAGTCACATCTGTTGGGATGTGACGACATCCATTTTGCCACTTTATACCTAGGAACTGAATTTCTTGTGCAGGCCCTTTCACTTTTTAGCTCCCAATACACAACATGATGTTATGATGTGGAATATCAATAATATAACAAAAATCATAAAACCATAACAGAGCTTAAAAATATCAATAGATGAACCAATTTTTAAGAATGCAATTACTTAATCCTGAAAATGCTAATTATATTCCAGTATTAACATTAGTATTGTGGTGCACTCATTAGTGTCAATCCATATTCTGAAAATACTTTTAACTGTATAAAATAGCATGAGTAAGGTGAAGAGGTCTGCCACAAACCTATTGCCACCTTCCCACTGAATCAGGTTCCATGATAAAGATGGAAAAATATTCCACAATATTGCTAGACCAGTAATTAGGGTGGTCTCATAGGTGGTACAATGCCAGATCCTTACAGCAAATGTCAGAAGTAAAGTAGATTTTCCATAGGTGCTTGGTTTATGGATGGTTTTTGGCAACATGAACAATGGGGAAAAACAGCTCATGTAATATGTAAAGAGTTAACACCTTTCTGTGAACACTTCTCCCATCTACAGATAACATCAGCTATGAACTCTTAGAACTTTATAATAGTAAAAGACAAATTTTGCAAAAATGTGAGTAGTCTTTCACCAAGAACAAGGCAATCCACCAGAATTTCTCATAGTTTGGTAGCTAACTTTTCCATACAGTTAAGTCCCAAACCTGGTGGTTGTAACTTGTTTTTGAGACAGATTCCCAATGAGATAAGCACTTAGTTTCTTCCTGGTTACACTAAGTCAATGGAAACAAAGTCTCAAGTAAAACTAAGCAATCCTACCTGGAAAACGCAATTGGATAATTCCACATAGATTTAAGACTAAACTCTCAAATAATGGAAGAAGTGTGTTATTGATAAGTAAATATTACTGATTTTTTTTTAACATTGTTTAATGGAACAAACAAGTGGACTGTAGTCATAATCAAATTGAGATGTAAAGAATGAATAGTAAGTGTTACTGTCTCCATGAATGTTCTTCAATTGTTTTTATGCTACTTGGTTTGAAATGGAACAAAATCAATGCTCCTTCATCGCTGTCTAAAAAGCATTAAGATTTTAAACAATATGGCAGCTGACTGAGCTGTTATCTTAATAAGGTGTTCATCAAAGACCTTGCAGATTCAGTTTCATGTTTCACAAACTGAAATCATACTAGTATTATGTAAAATTGTAATTCAGTTCATGTTATATAAGAATTATTTTGAAAGCACAGATGTATTACTCTGATTTTTTTTCTTTTTAAATTGTTTTGTCTGGGTGATGACTTGGAGACACATTATATAGTGCATACGTGCACTGTATACTCTTCCAGTCTATGATCTTACTTATACTTTGAAATTACTGTGTATTTGCTCAAAAAAGGGATTTTTTTTTTCAAACAACTTTAATATCTGTTAGTTTATAGTTGCTATGAATCCAAAGTTTTCTCTGTTGAACTGTTATTACTGAATACGTTGTTTACATTTAACATCCTATATGGACTCTAAGGAGATACCCTAAAGTTATTTGCTGTTTGCAAATGTGAAAAAGGTAAAAGAATTTTTCATTTCCTAAATATACCAGATTTTAGGAGGATGTCTGAAGTGCTTCATCTCCTAAGTAGTCAAGAGAGATGCATCAATTGAATTTATGGATAAAATTACTTTCCTAGGTATAAGCATGTGATTCTTACTGATTCATGTGATAGTGGTCTAGATGAGTGAGATGATTATTTACAGAGATAAGACTACCCTGAATCTGGAGTTCTCATACCCTTTTTTTAGTTGTTATTGAAAACAATTTTTTTCATGACACACACTGTTTCTGCTTCCAGATGGAAACTTCCCTTCACCACAGATATCTCAGAAAAGCTTTTCCATGCACTGAATTTCGTGATTATCATTATTTTTATTTTAACCAATAGCTTTTGTCTTTGCTATTACATAGATTTATCCAATAATGATACATTTTACAGAAGGTATTTTTGTAACAGTCAGTATGAACAGTAATAGTAACAGTCACTATGAAAGTACATGGGCATAGTTTATTCCTGTTTGAAACTGATGTCAGAATCAAATCAGTATATTTGATTTTTCAGATATGATTGTATGTTTTCCTGTAGTTTAGCAGTCTATGGTTACAGTCTGTTTTGTACAGCAGCTATATCCATCTAAATTTATTTTAAATTATTCTTTAAAATACAGTTTAGCATACAATAAAAATGTTCGTTATCATTCTTGGCTTTATATACAAACTTCATGTCAGTGATAGTTTGATAAAATTATTACAATCCTGCTTTTTATTCAATGTGCTTTGAGAAGAAAAAAAAATTTAAATCCTATATTCTGGAAATAAGAATTCTACCTGTGTTAATAGCGGATAATTTTTCACCAAGCCTTCATGATATGAAACATAATATAACGTACTTTTTTTTTTATATTATCAATTTAGATTTGTGTAAACAGTTGTTTTTAGATTTGTAGTAGCTCTTATTTTCTTATTACATAATTTAGAAAACGTACTGCTAAGCAACTACACTCAGTATCTTCTGAGTGTCACACTGCACCGTGTCGTTATCTGGAAACGCCGTGGTCCATGAGAATTGAACCAGTATCATAACTACAAGTACATTCTGTAGCTATACTGGCTAGTCACATTTTAGAAAAAATATTTCCTAGACTCAACATGATTGTTTTTTTTCTCAATATGTTAATATAAAAACAGAGATGTCAGTTTAGCCAGCAACTCTTTGTTGTGATGATTAACAATTCTCACATCACTTTTTTTTTTTGAAAACATAAGAAATACACGAGCCAAAAAAAATCCTACTCTGAAATTTAAAGTTGATTACACTTACTCCTACATAATCAAATCTTGCATACATAGCTAGCTCATTAGTTACTTTACAAGAAATGACAATATCCCACTGTGCTTATATGGCAGTATAAGGAATATATTTTAGTATGTGATATTGAAAAACTAAAAAACCTCCTGCAGATAATTTATTGGTTAAAAGTATGAAACAGCAATTTAAGACAGAAAACAAATTAGTTTCAGTCCTTCGTAACTCTTCAGCATAAAGTAAAATGCAAAGTAAACAAACACAAGAAAAAAAAAAAAAGATTGCTGAGCCATGTGGTTGTTTAAGATACATAACATCTTTTGGAATCTATCCAAAAATTTGAGTGCAGGGTTTTATCAGTGGGAAACTGCTTTCAAGGGTGAAAACAGTGGTATCTATTTCAGGAAAGCTGCTTTATTCTTGTTTATGGAATTTATTGCGTTAGTGAGATTAACATAATTTCAAATAATCCTACATACTTCTTTAGCCTGGAATAATGTTCCAAGAGAACCTTTCCCCAGTAATTAATAGTAATGAATCAAGCTTACTGAAGGTACATAATGGTTCATGACTGTGACATTGTAATTTTTAAGATTTTGCTTTTTTAGTGTATTGTTTAGTTTAGCATCCTTGTGATGATGGTGAAGTTTGGACTTGCAGTACCTATTTCTTTTGTCTAGAAAGCTGTGATTAGCTGCCATAAAAAATGTGCTTTTAAATATATAATATAAACTGACTTGTGAATCAATATTTGCCAACTAAAAATCACGTATCTCGCCTTATAGCATATACAGCCATCTGTTTCTCAACTATGCCTATTGGTGCACCACACAGATGTGTAGAATAAGACCGATTTCTACAGGAGTGTTGTTAAAAACAAGTATATTCTGTATTCTCAAGGGGATACATTTTGAATCTTAACATTAGCCAGCCAGACTCATCTTGATACCTTTCATATCCCTTAATGAAAGAAAGCTGGTTTGCTTTATGCTGTGTTGCACAAAAGATGATTGTTTTCTCTGCATACTAGTACAAGCAAAAAGAATTCAAATTTTATCATGCAACTTCATTCATATTTCCGTCCCATTGAATCACTGCAATAAGAAATTAGAAATACATATATTTATATAATTTCTGTAAAAATTAGTGAGGGAGAAGAATTATTAATTACAGAATATCCAATTATTATTTGCATAGGTATTAGCTAAATTGAAAAATAAACTAATGTCATTAGCAATCGGTTAATGTAGAATAAGGTCAATGGGCTTCTCATATGTCTGGAAAACACATGTCAAGAATCACATGTTAAAAAATCACTAAATAGCTTCTTTGACTTGTAATTGCATGGATAAATGATTTACTTGAAGCTGGAAAATATATGCATTATTCATAAGCATTCTAACTCTCCATCTGTGTTGGGATGTATTTGTGAGCTACCCTCATCAGGAGACTAGAATTAAAATTAATGTACTTACACTGATTTCTCTGTATATATCTTTTGTGAAACTGATACTGGAGTAGACGTTGATTTCTTTTATTTTACATTGTAAGTAGAGACTTCCTAATACGTATATGATACTATACAGGTCTTTTAAATGCAGTATAATTATTGTTTGGATACCTTATTTTGTATAATTTTTACAAGAGGTCATGAGATAATACTGAAGGGTTAATTTTTTCTTTCATGTCTCTTTTTCATCATATATTTTGTTAAATACTTCCCTAGGATTCATTTTCATTAATATATGTTTTCTAAGCAACCTGCTTACTTTGGCATAGGCTTAAATATATCTTTCAAAATCTAAAGGATTATTCTTTTGCCTGATGCATGACTGTTTATTCTTAAATGATGCCTTGCCTGTCCCTGGAGCAGAGCCCTGTTTAGATTTCTTCAGCATTTCAGTTGGTGCAACTGGTAGAATCACAGAAACATTCCCTTCATCTTTATGAAAAATTATTTTTAACCTTTATGAAACAGAAGCGTGACTGTGTTTCTCTTTTTTCTTAAATGTATTTTCTTACTGAGATTCCCTGACAGTATTCTACACTTACTCCTATATAATGTTGTCCAGATGAGCATGGAGAAATCAGATTTAGTAAAAAGAAACTGGAAGGCAAGCAGCATCTCTTGGAATGAGAGCATACATAGTCTATCTAGAAACTCTGTAGCCGCAAGAGATATAACTGGGCCTGCCTTTTGATGAAGGGGCACAGAAATATTTTTATTGTTATTATTTATTTTATTTTTTTCATTTTTTTATTAACCAGTGATGCCAGATCTCAAACTAACTTTTGCAGCCCCTGATATCCTCAGAATTCTTTAAACTTCCTCTCCACATCTTTTTAGGTGGTCTACTGAAACGACAGTTTAGGTCTGTGAGATTGACACAAGTACATTATAAGTATCACACTGGCATAAAATACAATTACACTTATACCAGTAAAATTAAAAGAAAACCTTGAAAGTCACAGAAATAAAGGGAGTGCTTTAAGAGGTTACAGACTATAAATATAGCTGACCTGCTCTTAGTCCTATTAGTTGCTTAAAGAATAATTCTTAGGGCATGTTGTTACTAAATCAACCAGAGGTTAGACTGCCTAAAAGAAGACAAGTCCTAAAAGAGCGTGGTTGATCCCTTTTTTTCTAATAAGACATGAAGTTTATCAGAATCTGTCTACATGTGTTTTTATTTATTTATTTATTTTTAAATTAACTTGCTTATATTTAATATTTTTTGGGAGCCAGATTTGTGTTGGAGGCATGCAAATAGGCAAATGAGATGTTGTTTCTAATTGTCTGCAAAGCTCATCCACTGTGCAGATCCTGTGATATTTTGAATTCTTGCACTAGAATTTTTTTTGCTTCTCCCGTGAAATTAAATTTCTAACATTTTCATGCTGGTCAGTGTAAACTAACTTTGTGACATACTTCTGTCTTTGGTTGGTGTTTTCAATTTCATGTTACTAAAAGTATTTGCTAATATTTTTGGTGCATTACTACTAGAATGTAGCATTTCTGTACTGAATTTGTACTGCTGTACTAAAAGCACAGATGAATACCTTAGTATCAAATATACCTCAAAATGTTTATCTTGACAATGACTGGGCAAATGTTTACTGAACGAATTAATAAGAAGATATATAGAAAGTAATTTCTTTGTCGCTGAATTTATATTAAATTTACAGTTGCTTGAGCCAGTACTGCAGAAGAGCACACTCTCAATAGTTTAAAGGCTTTTCAGATCAGCATCTTTCCATTCTGTTTTTACTTTCTTCACTTGCATGATTTATATAATTCACACCATGAGGTCTGATTTTGTAATCTTAGCAGCATAATAAGCAGATAAGTATTTTGTTTTAACGGCTATATTAGAAATAAGATATCTGCCCTTTCTAAACCAAGAGAGAGTAATGGACTGAGTATCTTCTACAGCTTCTGAATTATTTCAGTCTTACATGCATGTAAAATGAGTTTGGTAACGAAACTATTTTTAAGGTGTTTTTTTTTGCTGGTGTAAAAAGTAGACAAATAGCAGTATGTTAAAGTGTGATCTGTTTGATTTTGAACAGTTACCACAGAATGTGATTGTTGCCATAAGCTTTAAACATTTTCAATACTCTGTTGAACAGATTTTATTTTAAGCAGAATTGGACTGACAAAATATGTCAGTTTTGAAGAGGAGATATCAAAGTTACTTTACTGTGAAATACTTAATAGTTAAACCTGTAAAAGTAATTTTAAATATGTGTCAAATAATGCCCCCAAATATGAATCGGTAATGATTTCTGACAGAAATCAGAAAGGTTTTCTGTTCGTTACCAGATGCTGTATGCCAAAGGTGAATTTGATATGACAAGACAGATCACTTAATACTTCACTTACAACCTTTTTTTTGGACCACACTTCTGCAGTTTTCTTTTTGTTGACTTCCCTTGCACGATACAGACTTCTGTCAACCTTAGCAAGAACTCTGCACCTGAAACAGCTTTTCTATTTTCTCTGTGAAAGATATGAATAAATGTCTTAGTTTTGACGAAAGTACCATGTAACTGCAGTTGTGAAAGTGCAACAAGGTTGATACGACAGCTGAATTTGTACATACAATGATGTAACACAGCTATTTGTGACATTTGGGAGAGGGCGTATCTGTTAATACTCCTAACATCTTGGTAATTCTTTGATGGCTTCTGCCATCTCTGAACTACACATTTTTGACAATTTTGAACCCAATCAATCTTACATTATTGAGTCATGCCAAGTAATCAAGTTCAGTGCTGCTGTGGTTGGTATAGTCCTTCTGAGTGGAGTGGATGGAAAGGGATGAATAATCATTCATTATTAAAAGATTTAATGTAGAATAGAAGAGACTTGAGAGGTTATGGAAGACGAGTTTAGAAGAGTTGAGCAGAATGTTCAGAGGTCAAAATTTCTTATTCTTGTAAGTGGCAACTCTATATTTCTTGAAGAAACAGTTTTTGATGCAGTAAAATTGTATCATAAGGAGTAAGCAATTACTCTGAATAGGTCTGCTGTCTGCGTACTGCTACATCTACTCAATGTGTGGAGTCTGGATATCAGAGAAATAAATCTAGGACTCATGATTATGTTCACATCTTTATCAGTTTATTTTTTCTTTCATATTTAAGCCAAATTTAAGTATATTTTATGTAGGTTTCATCACCAAATGAAATTTATTAGAATGAAGTAGTACAAATAGCAAAGTAGGCACCTGAAGAAAGGTTTTGATTTCTGCAATCTTATGTGAATATGAAAAGAGTATCTTTATAACATTATGGTAGTATTTCAATATTTTGTGGTTGCTAGTGTTCCAGAAGGAATCTTAGCTTGCAATCAGTGTCAGAATAAGTTTCATTTGATCATAACTGCTATTTTGCCTTGTTTGCTAGGTATTAGATTTATTTTTATTTTGACTAAATTCATGCCACTGTTTTTAACGTTTGCTTTTGATCATGGATCTTATAATATAGTACACAATGAGAGGAAACTTGCTGGTGCATTTTGATCCAGTTCTTCTTTACCTTTGGGTTTCTGATTTTTTTTATTTTATTTATTTATTTTTTTTTTGGTGTGTGTGTGTACTTGATGATTATAGAGGGTGAGTTTTCAATTTGAAACTAAATAGTTCTGCCCTACTTGTTCTGACTTTGTTGATTTAGAAACATTGTTAGCTACAGATGTCTCTGCATGTAGTGAATAAAACCTTCAGACACAGTCTCTTAAACCAACAGATGTTTACTTATATCATCTTCAGTGAAGGTCTTTGAAATCTCATGTATAAATTTCTTCTTTTCAGTTTTGACTATGTTGTGGAATGCCAACAGCCTCAAGTCCAATTTACATTTTCTTTCAAATTTCTTGTAAACACTGGACTTGAGAGAGATGTTAAAGCTGCTTTACTGTTTATTATGTTTTAATCTGATGGGGGAAATTGCAACATTTAGAATGTTTAGTGCAAAGCGATTATTGTACAGGAGAGGTCAAGCAACACAATACTAATCAGTTAGTTTTTAGCACTAAAATACTGGATAACGGACTGTGATGTAGAATTTGATGTTTAATACAGAACCTTAGCAAGAGTCTCCTCTTACCAGGACATTCATTTTCTTTCTCTCATGGAATCTCAACTCATTCATTGTTAGTATAGTTAGAAGGTGTAGAAAATCACATAAAGATTTTACCTTCTTTCTTCCCTTAGAAGTTCATAAACTGAGGAAAAAATACATTGTTGACCTGTTGTTCAACAGTAGTAACTGTGTTAATTTTTGGCTCTTCTGGGATGAAATTTTACACTTTTAGTAGAGAGGCAAATAGAAAATGTATGTCCTTTTGGTGAATGACTGACAAATATCTTCACCATCTCTGCACTGTTTCATATGTTACTGATGATTCTGAGGGTATGATATTTCTGGGGGAAAAAACACAACAACAACGAAACAGAACAAAAAAACCCACTACACTGAGGAAGTAAGGCCACTCTTTCCTGAGTAGAAATCTGCTCACGTAAATTACGGTACTCAATAGCACATTGCTAAATTGATGAATAAGTTCTTCTAATTAAAGCTTTTATAGAACAGTATACTGCCACACAGAGATAATAAAATAGTTCTATGGAATCAATTTCATTCTGCAGAAAAAGAAGAAAATAAAATTATTCCTGATGCTAAAAACTCCATTGAGAGGTAAAGAGTACTTAGAAAATAAAACAAATGTAAGATGCTCTTTCATGCTTTATGCTCTGTTTTATGCCTTCTTTTTTTTTTTTTTTTTCTAACTGTTTCTGTGTTTCTTTTGAAGGAGTAGAATCACAGCATCCTCTTTTACTCAAAAACATGCAGTTATTATATAGCCAACAGAACAACCACCTTAACTACTACTTCTACTCTGAACTTAACTATGAATTATATGAATTATTTCTTACCTCTGATTTCTCAGAGATTCTGATTTCTCACAATGATAAAGGAATAGATAAATTAGGCAGTAACTTGTCGAGCAGCAGTAGCAGACAAAATAACAAATACAAATACTGCTGAATGCTATCATTTTACAGCTGTATTTTGTTACAGCAGGATAGCTTCCAGGTAAACAAGATTTCTGCATGAACACTGAAGTCTATTTACTAATTAATTTCCTTCACCCCTATCTTTATGATTTTTTTCTGAATGAAAGTTTGTTTTAAGAATATTTATTGTGTAACAGTAGTTTAGAGCCATTATATCTATATAAAGGTTACTTTGTATTGGCCATAAAGATCATATTCAATATACTATGTTGGTGAAAGAATTAACGAAATGGCTCATTTATTTGTATTCCACTCTGCTTCATCTTTAAAATGTAACTGGGATGTTGTTGGAATAGAGACTTGTTTTCTCAATTTAAATATTTAAACTAGAAAAATAACATTTAGATCAGGGATAAAATCAGTTTACAAACATACTTTTCACTTTATGTACAGCCCTTGAAGCACAGTACATAATAACTGTTAATAATCTTTTAGAATAATATCAGCTTTGAACTTTCTGTGATCTGTGAACTTGAAATAAGATTTGTTATATTATATATGAGCTAAAAATTGCTATTTATTTATTTTCCAAAATAAAGTAGATGGGATTTTGTTGCTCCTTAGGTAAGGTATGTGACAGTGTAATTGAGTAAAATTAGGATATGCTCATGTCATATTCTGAGCTACAGATTCTACTTTTGTATTTCTATTAGAAGTTTGTTCTCTAAATGTATTTTGTGTTTGTTTGTTTGTTTGTTTGTTTCCATCAGTTTCCTACCTGTTTTGGACTACCCCTTAAATTTAAGGTGGATAAGATCCAAGGGGCACTACCTTAAGAAAACAAAACAAAGATAAGGAATGTTTAAGAGCAAAGTAGCAATTCACTGAATAAAGACATAAGAAGAAATAGTTTGAGTTGTAAATAAACAAAAGGAATGTATGAAAATCAGTGGAATGGAACAAGTGAATTGCAAAAGTAACATTAAAAAGTAAGGTTGATAACATTTTGCCTACACAGTGTATATCAAGAGCAGCTTACAGTCTGGTGCAGAGAAATGAAATTAAGCTGACAATGCCCAAACCATGATTTCTATCACAACAGAAATGGAAAAGAATGGCAAGGCTGTCAGAGAATGAAATACAGATTAAACCTCCTGCACCTCCAATATTCCCCATAGGTTAAGAGCAATCTAGAAGACTTTAAGGGTGAAATTGATTATTTGCATATGTCCATAAGTTTAAAATACGAAAGCTTAATTCATTTGAATCCTCAATTTATTTTCCCTTCTTCCTCCCCTAATAGTAAGTTTTCCTCAAAAATCTGTCTAATTCTTTTTATCTTTAGTAGCTGGAAGTAGATTCGTTCTTTTGTACAAAATGCTTCACGCCTTTTCATACATTCTTCAGAACTGTTTCCTTAAGGGCTGTTAAATTTGCATCTTTTCTATTTTTCTTAGTTATTGGTTTTGTTGTTTTTTGGGGCTGTTGTTAAACTATGCCAATATACTCACACCTAAAATTTTTAGTAACTAGTTTATGAGATTTATAAATCAGAGAACTGATAAAATCAATCAGAGAAGTTTTTTTTAATATATATATTAAAAATAAGGCCCTTCATTATTACATTAGTAAGCCTTCATCCTAGTATTTAATCACTGGGATAAGACAGAAATTTTTCAAAGCTGTCTGCAGTTTTTGATTGGGTTTTCTCTAGGGCCAGCATCTCAAAACTAGCAAATATTGTTGTAACTGATGCAACATAAATTCTTAAAAATGATGTTACTAATTACCATACCTTGAAACCTCAAAGCAAATTACAGAGATATGTAGACCAAATTGTTCCTTCAAGTGTCTTTATTAATGATATAAGATATTGTATATATTTTAATTTCTTAAAGTCTGGAAGTTTGAAACTACTGCTTTTTTAAAATTCTGCAGCCGAACTGAGTCTGGAAATTATCCAGTTTGGTTATGGCAAAAGCTTATAGGAAATAGTTGGTATGTCATGAGCTACTTTTTGAAGATTTATTAACAAACTCAACTGTTGGTTGAAGTTGGTTGAACTGGGAAATCAGTTGTGGATATGTCATGTCCTATCCACATTAACTACATTACTGTAGAATTGCTCTGCAGTTGTAGTGTATATTGAGCTGTTCGGGAGTTAATGATGTCTGCTTTTTGACAATCTGTTGCAAATAATTTTCCTTCTGTTTAGTGTTGCCTTAAATTGTTTTGGTGTGGTTTGGTATATTTTTTTTCATCGTAGTTCCTGTGTTATCTTGACAGTAGCACTGAGTGTTAGTCTCTGAAAGAAAACACCTGTGTCACCTTCCAGTGTAGTGTCTCCAACTAGCCACTGTTAGATACCAAAAGGAATTAGATTGCATTAGTATAGAACTTTGCATTTTCTTCTGAACAGATGATTCCAATAACCTTAAATTATCACAGTGTCTCACAAAGTCTTTCATGTTGAAAAATGTGTGAAGGAAGCATGCACTGCTTAAGTCTTGCGTTACCTGACCTTCTTACTATGAATTCCATAAGGATGACTGAAGCAATCTGTCTTCTTATAATATTCTTCAGCTAAGGTTCTTAGAAAGTTAAGGATCATTTGTTGTTGGTTACAGTTCACACTGCAGGATTCCATAACAAGATTAACAGGCCAGAGCTGGAGTCTTGTGAAGTTGCTTCACAACACATCCCCGTGGCCTGGTACTAGTAGTGACAATACTGTTTTTGCTAGGCCACTGTGTATAATAGTGCTTCTTAAGATGTTCAAAACAAGTAAGAAGTTCATTGTTCTTAGTGTCCATCTTCTTTTAGGGGTGCAGTGACTTGTGGAATGAAAGCTCAAATGTGAAATCAGTGCCAAAGCAAGTGCTGTCAGTTGTTAAAAGTGGAATGAACATGAGAAAAATATTGACTTCAAGACAGATACATGGTAAGGATGGAGTTCCATTCCTCTGACATGGATATGTACTGCAGCTGCTCAAGGTGGTGAAGCTAGACATCAACAACATAGATTATGATGGCTTATTGCTGGACTTAAGTGGAAATGTAAATTTTTCATTTTTTGAAGAATTCGTGTATAAATTTTCGGTATCGTTTTTTTGCGGCTGTGAACATCATTTCTAGGGGTCCATCCAAGGTGCTAACAATCTTCTCCTCTCTGAACATTTCAAAGACATTCAAAGATGAAAATGAATAAGAGGTCAGCTTGGCAGCTCTCTTTGTTTGGTAAAAATTGTGTATAAGGGAGACAATATGAAGTGTGGAGTTGAGGTTAATGTGGCCAGCTGGAGGAGATCGGTAGAGCCAGGTTTGATACAGGCTGTCCCCCTGCTGTGAATCACATTCTAGTCCATTCCTGGATGCTATACAAAATACTTATTTTAATAACACCAGAGAAAATTGTTCACCATTCTTATACATTTCTAGTTATGGGATTAGGATTCTGTTGTCACTGAGCAGACATAGAAACAAGATTCATGAGGCTTTAATCTAGTACTTTAGTCATTTATCCTTCCTAATTCAGCATCTAGATATATAGTGGTTACTGCATACATTCATTAACTAAAAGTAGAATTTAGACACTAGAGGAAAAAAAGAGTATGTAATATTGTCTGTGGACTCATAATTAACAGAGGAACTACATTTCCATTGCCAGGATGTATACTACAAACATTTCTAAACAAGAGACTTAAAAATGAGAATGTCATTGTTAAATAACTTTACGGGAAGTGAAGGTGAATATTGTATCAGAATAAAGTTCAATAGTTTCTATTCTAATCATTAAGAAAGCAAAAAAATATTTATACATGAAAGTTTAATCACCATAACTTCTATTCAGTATAACGTTCTAAGTAGATGTGTCATAAATAAGCAATAAATGACAAATTAAATGACAGTATTAGAACCAAGTAGTACTAAAATGTCTAACTTCTCATTTTTATATACAGTTCTTTGCTATTTGACATTTAAATTTTCTATAACTTGACTTTCAAGTATAATACATTATGACCATTCTCATTAGACCCAGCTTTTCTTATGGCACTTACAATATTGGACTCCTACAGATAACATAATGAGGGTAGAATGCATTTTGATTGAGTTACCACTTGGGAGAAATTTAATTTAATTAAACTGATCTTCATTAAAGTATTACATTGAAGTAATTATAAAGGCATGTACATTATTAGAGAAATCTTGCTGTTCAAAAGTCAGGGAAGTCTCTTTTAGAATTATCATCATTTTTTTTAAAAATCTTAATTCCAACAATTATCTCTAGACTTCTAAAGCCTTGTAAAATGTGATGATAGATATATACCACTTAAAGCTAGTGTTATTCCATTTATTTTCTGTTTGCTAATCTCTCATAGAAAACAAAATTCTATAGCCCTGCTCTGATTTGTACAAACACCTACAAAAGCTTCACCACAAAAAAGTGGGTCCTGGATGTATTTACATTTTGAAAGTAGGTAAAAGCACCAAGAAATCAGATTTTTTGAAGGTGAATTTCTGTAGTCTTTTAAATTGTACTGCAGCACAAGTTCTTTTAAGACGCATTTTGTCTTATGCTTTCAATTTGCATAAATATCATACTGCTTTGCAGTTGTCACCCAACTAACACATGCTTTAACCACGAAGACAGTAGTTTCAGTAAGTTCATAAAGAGGCTAGGGCAGGTTTTATATACTTTATTATTATTCTATTTATTTGTCATCTGTCATCACCACTGTTCCTTTTTTTTTTTTTTTAAGGATTAATTTTCTCATTTTCTCATGGTTGATTTTTCTTATTTTTGACATTGTCTGTCAGTTGGGAAAGAGCATTGCCTCTATTTTGGACAAAATACCAGTCCTGAGAGAGATGGCATTCCCAAGTAGTCATCTCAAGTCTTCCTTATTATCACAGTAAGGTGATAGTTATGGGGTGTGATTCTGGATGCTGGTGGAAATACTGTTGCACACAAGGTCTGAAATATTAATTCTTACACATTTCAGCCTGGGGGCCAGGTATCAACCTTTGAACCTAGCACCTTTGAATGGTTCCTCTTGAATAGTTACAGAACAAAGGTTGAATATGGCCCACAGGAATTCAGTTGGAGTTAACTTGGGAAGTATTAGCTCTGGCCTTACTACCCTTACAGTTCCAAACCTTGCAATCTGTTGGCATTACAGCTTTTATTTGCCCTTTTTGTTTACGGTGATAATTCAGCTTTTAAATGCAAGATCACCTAATTTTTTTGTTCTATTAAATTCAAATCTCGCCTGCTTGCTTCTGTTGCTGGAAAATGAATAGGATGTGTTCCTGAAGTGGAATATCGCTTTTCCATTTCCTTGAAGTCTTTATTTCATTATGCCTTCTAGATGTCCAACAGAATAAGTCTTCAGTAATTAAAAAAAAATTCATCATCATGAAATCCTCTTTGATAGATTCTGACAGGTAACTACTACATAGAAATGTGAAGTTTCCATAGAAGTCACAAGTTAAGAAAGTATGTGAACAGTACTACTTTAGGCTTACAGAAATGAACAAGTCTGCTTGACGTGTTTTGCTTTCTATTTTTTAACTGTTCCTGTTACTTTTTCCTGTTTTTTTTTTTCTTTCTTTCTTTCTACTAAAAGACCGTAATAGTTAAGCAATACAAAAATCAGTTGCAGAGATCTACCATGTACTGATTTTTATTGCAACCTTCTAGACTGGAGTCTTCTTTTTTGTTGTTGTTGTTGTTGTTACATTGTTGAAGAATAGAAATCCCATAAATGGTTAAGTAATAATTTTTAAACAAATCACATTTAGGCTATAAATCTTAATTCTATCCTCTTAAAGTGTATAATGTGTGTCTAGTTTTTTTTTTGTTGTTGTTGTTGTTTTATTTGTTTGTTTGTTTTGTCTTCTAAACATACAAAAAATACAATCTAGAGTGTTATCTTTGTATATTCAATTAATATTGTGACTAACTTCACACTTACTTCCCTTAGTCTTAGAGGCAATTTTGCTAGTAAGAAAATAGCTGTCTCTGTAAGCTGTTTTCAGACAAAGATGAAACTTTTTTCTTTCTCCTGTCACAGTGATGACTGTAGCATTTTCAGGAAAATTGGTAAGTTGGTGTCAGGCTGGTTACAAATTTTAAAAATATGGACATGCATATGTATGTATCTTTGCATGTGTTGGAAGCATGATTTTTAGGACCTTAACTTGCTTTCTGCTACTGAAGACTTCCATTCTTGGCTTTTCAGTCTCTTACAGCTTTCTGAAAGCATGGTTTCTGTGCAATTTACAAAAGTAAAAGCCTCTGTAAAATACTAAAAAAAAAAAAAAAAAAAAAAAACCAGAACATTTACCTTTGTACCCATTTGTGTTAATTTAGTAAAACTTTTATTGTGGAACACATAAGTGGCTTTTATACTGAGGTGTATTTTCAGTCAGATCTTGATTCATATATTCAGTTTTCCCCAAGGTGAAAAACTGAACCCATATTCAGAAAATCCTGATATTACAATTTATTTAGTAATAACCAAACTCAAGTTTCACTTATCTTGGAATACAGGCAGATCTTAGACTTGTCTCTCAATTACACTAAATTACTGTTAAACGTTTTTAGC
Source organism: Cyrtonyx montezumae (assembly GCF_038088225.1). Taxonomy (NCBI): domain Eukaryota; kingdom Metazoa; phylum Chordata; class Aves; order Galliformes; family Odontophoridae; genus Cyrtonyx; species Cyrtonyx montezumae. The sequence continues at coordinate 20,384,788 of NW_027071936.1, read as the reverse complement.
GGAATTGGGTCATGAAAGGAGATAGAGACCCCCTCAGGGTACAGTGAGTGCTCATTTCAGTGTTCTGTGGTTTCTTCTGCTTGAGGGGCCTGGAAGCAGAGACAAAAGTTAGAAAAACCTGAGGCTAGCTAGAATGTTGTAATAAAAAATTGTCTTAAAACTACAGTGTCCCTCATTTCACATCTATTCGAACATTCACCATAAAAACACACAGAAGAGCTTCTTTACAGTAAGGGTAATGGAGCATGGAACAGGCTGCCCAGAGAGGTTGTGGAGCCTCCTTCTCTGGAGATATTCAAGACCTGACTGGACTCCTACCTGTGTGACCTATTGTAGGGTACCTGCTTTTGCAGGGGAGTTGGACTCAATTTCTTGAGGTCCATTCCAACTGCTGTGATTCTGTGAAACCCATGGTCTGGGGACAACTATGACTGTGGAGTTAAGGCCTTGTATTATCTTGTGGTATAATATATAGCTGACCTGTTTCATATGCTTTTAGAATAGGGTCTTTAAATAAAAACAAGGATTTAAATATGCAACCGTAAGTCTTACCCGTGAGATATTTTTAATAAAAGAGCTCTGTATTAATTTATTGCATCATTTCTTCAATATATTTTATTTCAACGTGTTGTGTATAGATCTGAAGACTTTTTTTTTTTTTCTGTTGTAGTAGCTTCTGATTTTTGCATAGCTTAAATATAATCCAAACTTCACAAAATTAAAGGCAGAATTGGTTCTACTGATCCTTCCACTGACTGCATCTTGTCAGTTCAATTTCTGACACATATTTGACCTTCCTGCTCAGTCTAATAGGATGGAGCTGGAGATTGTATTATAGTCTCATCAAGCAGCAATCATTCAAAATAGCACATTTTTTCCTTTGCTGGATTCATTACCTTAAAACCCATTCCTTGTATTTTATATTCTACATGATTCTCCAACTGCCTAAACGATTTACTGCATTCCATAAATAAGGTACTTGAAAAATATTTCCTGATTGTAGAGTCTGATTCTTTCTTCAATGTAATCCAGTTTCTGTAGCAATATTACAAATCCTGTGTAATTTTGTGAAGACCGACTGGGTATACAATGTTATCTAGTATGACTCTAAAGCACTGGCAGAGAAAATGTGTCAATGTCTAGCTGCTAAATTCTGACTACTGGGAGGGTGTGACTGAGCTGATACAGGGCTCATCACAGTGATGGCTACTAAATCTTTGAAATTTACTATGTGTAATTACATCTCTATTAGTAAGATGAAGAGTACCAGGGAACATCCCTGGGCTCTGGAGCTGCATCCTTTGTACCGCTGTATGGGAACTGTTGAATCACGGCCTGAACCACTGATAGGTCACCTGAGGTGAGCACTGAGTCAGCCACAGGAGCACAGGTGAATGCAATTAGCCTGTGTGACAGGAAGGGGTGGAGTCTGGCTCCACCTCTCCCAGACTCCATTTAAGGGCTGACCACCAGTGGGGAAGGATCTCTTGTTGGAGATCCCTCCTCAGGGGAGTAATCATTGAGCCTCAACTGTCTGAAAAGGTGAGCCACTCTTTATTTACCAGTTGTCTGTGTGCCATCCATTTAAACTTAACAAAAATATACCATCCTCCGTGCTATTCTTTTTAAGTACCATTCTTAGGGGTTATTTGCCCTTCAACCGCTGACTTGTTAGGCCTTGTGTCTTGCAGCATATCATGCCCTCCCCGCCAATTTTCAGCCATGGATTTGTTGGTCAGGGACAGGAAGAAGTTTTTGAAAGATGATGAGATTATAACAACATGTATTAGTACTGTTTCACAGGAACTCAAAAGTATTATTCTTCTGATTTGTCCCCTTCAAAATACTTAGATGTTTTTAAAAATACTTGTTTTGTTTTAAGGAGTGGGGAAAAAAACAAACAAACAAAAAAAAAACCCAGAAGTAGTAATTGATTAAGAAGCTTAAAATAATTTCATGGTTTAACACACTTTCCTTGTCTAATCTTTTATTTTAAACATTAAAGAGATATTCACATGTATTGAGCTGTTCATGAAACATTTCAAATAGAAATTTCATATAGAAACGTGGAAGGCTGTTGATATGTCAACATATATTTAATGAGAAGAATATATTTTCTCAGATCCAACATTCTGAGGAAAATGTGATGCTGCCCTGCCATGGCCTCAGGCCCAGAGCACGCGTGTGTGATATATATATATATATATACGCACACACGCATATATATGCATATACTTATAATGGGACCTACAGAGAATAAGGACAGATGCACAGAGCAGTCCCACAAACAGGCATCACTAGTGGCTTACCCTGCTCACCTCTCTTGTTCAGCACTATGGAGCAGTGAGAAGGAACATATATAGACACATATGTATGATGTAGATCCCTCCAGCAGCTGGGGTCAGACTCTTGAGCCACCCTATAAGCCCCTGGGCTCCAGTCTCCTCAGCTGTGGGCATCTGCACTTATAAGCTCCAGAGCCAAATTTTGCTAAATTGTTTGTTTCAGGCTTGGATGCAAGGTACCTTTGGTGTTTGTATTTGGTGTCACTCACTTGGGTATCCCTGCACAACAATGCTTTTTGCTCCTATTCTCTTTAAAGACTGTGAAGATGGGGTTTGGGTGGACTGATGGGAGGAGCCCTGTGGGTAGTTATTTGAGATTTCCCACCCCTTGGTGCTTTCTCTCCATACTCCTTCAAGGGTGGGCAGAGAAGCTTCTCATGAATATGACAGAGTAACTTGATTTTGAATTAATGTGATCTTATTTGTCAGTTTTCTTTATTAAATTTTGTCATGTGAATGTTTGATGGCTTTATTAGATCCAAGATATAGCTATTGCATGTTTTGGACTTTTTTACTGAAAGTAGAGTTTTCTGAATCCAGAGATAACACAGGCTACAAATCTTCATGTCACTATTATGGCAGTGTTGGGTTCATGGTGGGGCTTTTGTCTGAATCTGAAAGTCCTACATATGAAATAGATATCCTAATTAGCTGTCTTTATTAGGACCAGAGGAAATACATTATCTTGTGTGCACCAACTCACACATACGTTCTTTCTTTCTGACAGATTAAATTAGAAATTCCATCTAAACTTTAAAAACCACGTCTTTCTGTTATTTTTTTTTTCGACAAGATTTTCTGGCAGCTTCACTTCTAGTGCACGTTTCCTGAAATCTCTGCTGGGCAGTATGACTTGTATTTATACCAGCAAAATGCAGTTACGTAGTGCAGCACATACTGTAGAAATTGGTGTTCAAAACTATGAAAACAAATAGAAAGCTTTCATATGAGTAGTTTCAAGGTTTGTTAGTTTGTGTATGAACTGAACAAATTGTTTGAACAAAGATAAAGCTTCTTAATGCAAAACAAAACAATGCTGATGTGGTCATCCTCTGGAGAAGAGAGAATATTAACTTATTCCAGTCTGAGGTATCCAAGTGTGGTTGCCTTAGTATATTTTCCCTTTTTAGATACATCATCTTCTCATCTTTGATTTTAGGCGTTCCAGAGAATTCTTATGACCTTTACTTGAAGAATTCTGTATTTTCTCTCTTATTTTTTCCACTGATGCTTACAACCTATGGTATGTCTTCAAACTAAACTGTATTGGGAAAGTACTGAAACATGAGATGGAATGAGTATAGCAGTTTCATTTTGTTAATAGATAAAAAATTGCTGTCATCATGGAACTGCTGATGCTTTGAATGGCTGCATTTAATAAACATTTGAATATGAATTTATTATAGTTCTGGTGGAAGAAGTACTATCTAACTTGCTGCTCTTGTCCTTTGTCTTTTTTGTACTCTGTCTAAATCAAATTGGATTCTGCCTACAGATGTGCACAATATTCACTGAGAGTTTAGGTCTGATTTATGGTGATTTTCTAAAATGATCTTTTTGTTAAAAAGCACAGCTGTGCTAATATTCAACTGGGACTCAATGCAAATTTGATTGAAAAAATATTTTCAATAAAAAATATACCCTATATTAAACTACCTACACTTAGTAGGTCTCTGATATCTTACACAAGTTACACTAAAAATATAGATATATTCCTACATCTTATATATAATTTCACTTGAAGTACTATTATAGAACTATAGTCAAATGATTATCCTTTTAGTTGTAGCTCATATTTAATTCCAAGAAAAAAAAATCCAAAGTGTTCAAAGTGTTCAGAGTGGTATCATTCATATCTCTGTGGATCTTAATTCTTTAGCAGCAGCTGTGTCCCTCTCCTTTATAAGACTTCTGAAAATGTCTTATAACAAACCAAAGAGCCTGAAGGACCTGAGTACAGGGAGCCAACATGTACGTAATGGTTGGATCCTATGTATAGAACCAACACTGTAGAAGAGAGAGTCTCAATTAAAATCTAGCCTTACGTGTTTTTAAACTCTTGCTTTTATTTCAGCGTCCTTACTCTTTGTGATCTGCAACAGACTCATACGGCAATGTCCTGTTACTTGCATTGTTGTTTTTGATTTTAGATTTTACTATTTTTACTTCCTTTTTAGTGACATCACGTTTTTCCATGGCTGTTTCAGTGATTGCTTGTTTTCTCTTCCACGTTGATGCAATCTGCCTTACATGCCTCACAGCTTGTTGCTTCAATTAACTTTTCAATGGACCCCCTGGCAGCTTGCACCGTTTCCCACTGCTGTTTCCTATCTCCCTGCTGGTTTTTTATCACTTGCTTGTATTCTGGTGATCACTAACTGACTGCTTAGACTGCTGTTTGGAGCACTAGTCATTCCCTGTTGATTTTGTCTCTTATTCTGTACAGATCTTTTCTTAAACTTGTATTTTGGTCTTTACCTAGTTTTTATATTAGATTTGACTGTGGGACTCTATAAACCAAATTCAAGGTACCTGTGCCACAAACCTTCAATTTATACAAAAGATTACTATTTCTCTTATAACTTTAAATATTAAAAGCAGTTCTCTGGAATAAAAAGAAAATCAAAACAAATTATCAACAAATTTTTAATCTGTGCCTGTATTTTTCCTGTAGTTCTTTTATTTCTTTTGCTTGTTGCCAGTAACTTCTAATTTATATGTAGTAAGCTAAACAAATAGTATTGCAAATAGTATTGTATCCCTTCTCTGTTTCTCTGTCGTGCCTCATTAAGCTTATGTCCTTGCTTGCAACCTTGCCGCATAAAATGCTAGATTTTTGTTAGCATTTAGAATCTTTCAGATCTTTATAGGGAGGCGTGATCTCAAGGGAAAGTCCTAAAAGAATTAGGCATAGGTCAAAGACAGAAGTGAGTCTTAAAAATTTTTGTATAACTTAAGTTTTGTCATTGTTTGTCATGATTTAGTGCATGTTTCAGAAACATCTTCCTATCTCCTAGAAGATATTGCTCAGACAAACAGAGCAGTGTCTGGAAAAACCTGTTAATCGAGCTAATTTTGGCCTTCTTTCTTCAGGTTTTAAAGATTACAAATAACAATGATATATTTTTTGGTGGGCCTTATTTATTGATTCTTTTTCAAAAACATACACAATCCATTAAATAATTTCTGCTCTTGATATAAGTGTAGTGTCTAATTGGTGTGGTTTTAGAACCAGTTGATCTCTTGCTTATGTTGCTCTTTAAAGTCTGGCTGCTTGTGTTTCCAGTGTCCTTATGTGGTGTCCAAAACATTGTCTTGACAAAAAATTTTATACCAAATTTTATAGTCTAATAACATAGTTTGTACATGGAGGGAATACCTAGGATAGCTTTTCTGTTACAAGGCAACAGCCATCATTAGACGCTGAATGCAATGTTCAAGAATTTTACTGTGTTGTCATTGTGTTAAATGACCATGTTTTTTTCTTTGAAGCCATTGAGGAAAAGTTTTAATATATTAAGATTGTTAAATGAGACACTGCTTCATGTGCTTCTCTCAGTTTTTATTTTAAATACTGTTATTTATTTTTGAAAGCTAAAAAAGTACTTTTTGTAAAATATTTTTTCACAGAAATTGAACACTTTCCCAAATGCATTCTGAATACCTCCTTGCGCTAAAGGCATCAAGAAATAAGCTAAAAGTAGCTTTACTTAACTGTCTTGGACTTGGAGAGCAAGCTTATGCTTAGAATCTTTTGTTACTTATACTGCACACATATTACCTCAGTAACTAGCTATTTGATTAGTAAGTAAAGTAAAATAAAAAAATAGTTACTAGTACTTTGTCATAGTGCTTCAGAATATTATACATTAACAGTGTGAATTACACTGGTTGTGTAAAATATAGCAGATGTTTATTTCACAGGATGTTACTTGCAGGTCTTGCAATAGGTGATCTCTAGAGGACAGAAGTCTGTAAGCAGTTTTTTACCCACTAGCAGTAACATGCAAGATCCTACCTTCGTGCTTTCTGCTAAACTAGTTTGAGAATAGGCATACTTCACATTTTCATTGATGAAAATGTTCTTCATAATTCCACCAGAAAGTGCTCTCTTCCTGCTAATAACAGACGGAGAGGAAAGGGGATTAAAAAAAAAAAAATTGGAAACATAATTTATGCATAATGACCATGGAAACATGCACAGTGATTAATGCTGGATTCAATTCATATACAGATGGAGGCATACAGAATTGTATGGTCTGCTTTAACATTCCTTCTATGAAAAGCAATTTAGAGTCTATTTCTCTCAGGTATGTGGCAGCATACACAAAACAAGAGCCTGCTCTGTTTATTACCAAAACATTTAGAATGAACAAGTGGAATCTCACAGGAAATAGTTTGAGAGGTATGAACTTCAAGACTACATCTCAAGACACTTTAAAATACTTCATTTGACAATATAATATACTTGTAATGTGCTAGGAGTATGTAATGCTATGATATTTTTATTGCTGAGACATTAGGGACTGCTAAGGTGTGTTGTTTTTTCACCTGTATGAATCTAGATTGTCAGATCAGATTTAAATAAACAGCAGGTGATGATTGTGAAGTTTTATGCTGTGTATTAACATTGTATCGATACTGATACTAAGATGTTTTGTGATGTTACAGTGTTGATATAACCTTCTATCAGAGCAGTAATAAGTCCTCTAGTGCACTTCATTGTAAATATCTATTGTGAGAATTAAATCTCGAGTCAGTCAAGTGTAAGAATGAATTTTTCCACTGTTCTTGTTCCCCATGCATCTGGAATAACTACAGTTTCAGTCTGAAAATCTTTGGTGAATGGAAACGGGAGGAATATAGCGAGTTTGCGGAGTTCTGTAGTGTAGATCAGATTTGCAAGTCCATCTGAAACTTCATTTGGAGTGTACTGATCTACTGGCAGCCAGTGCTTACAGAAATGTTTCTGAATCCTCTGATTACAGTGTGGGAGGTTAAGTGTTGTGGTTTACTCTGAGCAGGCAGCTCAGCACCAATCAGCCACCTCTCTCTCCCCAGACGGATGTGGGAGAGAATCAGATAAATCCTGGGTTGAGATAAGGCAGTTAAATAATAAAGACAAAACAACATGGCAGGTGATGAACTATTGTGCTAACTGATGCCCAGCAACATCACCCAGAAGTGACTGTTTACCCTGGCCAACTCATCCTAGTTCTACTGTTCAGTATGGTGCCGTATAGGTTGGGACAGTTCCTTGGTGACTTTAGGTCAGCTGTCCTGGTTCTGTCCTCTCCCGTTTCCTTGTGCCCCCCAGCCCCTCTGGCAGGGTAGCATGAGGAGCTGAAATGTAGTGCACATTGCTCCTCACCAGTAACTAAAACATCAATGTGTTTATGATGTTGTCCTCATTTTAAATCCAAAATAGAGCACCACAGTACTACTATGAAAAAAAATTTGGCTCTATCCCAGCCAAAACCAGGTCTTACCAAAAAGAAAGGATAAACTTGTGAAACGAAGAAAACTGAGTATAAGCAGCTTTACTCTAGTTTTGGTTCTGTCAGTGGCACAACACGCAAAGTTGTGAAATAGTTTTGAAGAGTTTCCTACAGTTCTAGCGAGTGCTGATCTTAATCACTCTCTGTCTCAGCTTTCCAATCTTGAGAATTGAAATAGTCAATATTCTTCATAAATCATGATTGTATGAACATCTTCATGGATCTAAAATATTCTTTTAAAGCTGAGTTTGCAAGTTAGTGGTGTACAATTTGCTCTGTATTTAGAGGTTACTTTGGAATTTAATTATACCTAACAAAAGGGAACTATGACATTCACAATTCTCATGTATGAAGTTTGACAGAGGCAGTTTCCACTATCTTCTCATTTGCCATTTTCTTCATTTGGAAGAAACACCAAGTACTTTTCACTCAATCCAGAAGAATTCTCATGAATCAAATGGGATCTTATAGTTCAGTGATGCAAGGAAAAATAATGCCATTGAAATGATAAAATTAAATTTTTTAGGTTTCCTTTGTAGGTATTTGAAATATTTTCCATATATTTTGGATCAATATTTGAAAATATTGTTAATACATAGACTAGCTTCATCTTGATTTTTTATGAATAGTTATATTAAGGTCAGCTAGGACAATTATGCATATATTTAGAAAAAATGAATTTCCACATCAAACTGCATTTGCTGAGTTCGGTATGCAGTTATGGAACCTAGTGCTCCAGAAGGAGCTCTAATTCCAAAGTATTGTTGCCATTATTTTGTGGTTAGACTTTGTAAATGGGGAACAGAGAAATTACTCAGAGCCAGTAGAAACTCATCTTCGCATTAATCTTATTTACATGTTTCTGTATTGCTAACATCAATAATTCAGGTCTCAATACATCCACAGTAGTAAAAGCTTGAGGCTAACAATGCATTTTTTCATATAATCTAGCAATAGATTAATGCAACTAGTTTGCATCTGGCTCTGATAGATGGTGTATGATGTGTTGCACTCAGCTGAACAGTTTTTCTGTTAACTTAGATTGCCATTAGTATTTTTTGACATGAAGCTAGCACTTTGGTAATGGTTCCTATCTAAAACAAATATCAGTGTGTTTAATACAGAATTTTTAGTTACATAGTTTCATTATCTGTTTCTGCTGTTAATTACTTCCTAGAGTTTGCTTTGATTTATGCTTATTTGAAGGAAGCAAGCAATACCAGAGTTATGCTGATGAGATTTAGAAATCTGAAAACATAAAAATTACTCAGAACTCAGATTCATGGGATTCTTTCCTGCTTGTATCCTGCCTCTACTACTGAAATACACTGAAGTTAGTGATCCATCATATTGGAGTGTTTGCTACCAGTATTTGTTCTCATTATCCCCTTCTAATCTTCCTTCAGCATCCATTATTCTATTGGATTTTTAAAGAGGATACAGAACTCCAAGTAAACAGAAGCCTCCCTCAGCTTTGGGGACCAACAAGGCAACACATAGATTGAGCTTTGCTCAAGATGTATTTGAGGTTTTATTGTTTGATTGTTTGTTTTTCTTGGAGCTATAAAGTGTGAGATATTGAAAGCCTTAGTGTGAACATCAGCCTGCACTTTGACATTTTTCTGAGCACTAACAAAGTTATGATGTTAATCATTCAGATTTTGCTTTAACAATAACTAATAGTAAATATGGAGTTAAAATGCTGAAATAGGTGATGTTATTATAGATTTACACCACTTTTGAATCTGAACTTTGTATTATTGTATTATTATTAACTAATTAAGTTAGGCTGGAGGTTGAATAAGGAAGAACGTGGAAAGGGAGAGTTACTGATTTTTCTTCGTAACATGTCAAAAGACTTGATAAGACTTTCTTATCAATTATGCAAATGCTATTGAGACAGCTTACATTATGTCCTTTCTGTAACAATACTAAAATTTCTGTAATTTGTTCTTGTAAATTTACCATTTTAGTGTGTAGCTTCTAGAATTAATATCGATATTGAAATATTCTGGCTGTGTGCTTAATTTCACTAATCACAAATAAAAATCAAGATTTAACTGAGTTCCAATATACATAAAATAGATTACAATTTGAACCTCAAGTTATACAATACATTTTTATGTCACAGATTGTAATGAGCTGTTAATAGGATAGGATTTTAATATATACATGATGAGCATAGATCCAGTCGATTTAAAGGTTTCTTGCACTAAATATATATTCTGTTTTATATATTAAAGGAAATTACAGGAACTGAATAAGTGTTCCTAGAGCAGTTTTTTTTAATATCAGACTTAGAAGAACAGATTTCTATATCCTCTTTATTGCACATAAGTATAGCAATGACTTGAGAAAGTGGCAATCAGGTAGATAAACTTTACTGTCTAGGCATAAAAGCATTACTTGAAAACAAAATTTTTTATTAAAGAACAGTAAAAAATTTAGTATAAATAGATATAAATGTAGAAATAAGTTTGTACTTAAATAAAAATCAAAAAAGTTTAGATTTGGAAGGAACAGCGCTGTATTCAGTCTTCAAGTGTTGGTATTGTATAAATGTTGCAGAACTACTGCTAGGGTTTTTAGGTTTTATCATTGCTCTTCTGTCCTAGCAAGTATGCTGTTGTCACATAATAGCCACTCACTCCAGAACTTCAGTCTTTTTCCCATGGCTGCAGAATAAAGAACTAAACTTCTTGTTCTATTTTTCCATTTGCTTTTCTTCTGGGCAGCAGTTGGTAAGATGTACCCGTTACATTGCTGGAACAGAATATGCAGGCAGGTCCCACTTCCCTCATGGAAAATAAAGTCAAACCCTCTGTTAGCAGGGAATATAATTAAAAAAAATTGGAATTCTTTTATATTTTTTTCTTTATAAATAAAAATTGAAACTTGAAGAACAAAGGCATGACACTCAAGTTGTTATTTCACTACGGCAAGAGCAGATGTTCAGATAACCTTAAGGAAAGATCAAACATAGTCACTTAAGAATTCTTTTCTCTCTTTCTCTGAAAGAGAACAGGCAGAGAACTTTCTCATTCTGTCTTTGAGCTCCTTTTTTTTCCAATATCCTACTTCCCTACATATTCTTAGATAAAACTTAACTGTCAACCAAATAGGAAACTTGTCTAACTCAACAGTTAGGATTTTCCCTTTTATTGAAAAGTGTTTTCTTGAGCACCATCTGCTTTCTCTGGGAGTCTCATTACTGTGGGAAGAGGCTCCACTCACTGAAGATGTTATAAGTACCTCATCAGGACTAAGCTGAGCTGAGGCTAGGCATGCAGCCTACAAGAGCCAAGTTCTTTGTGCTTAAAAAGCAATAGCTATTTGAAAGCATCTGTTTTTCAAAGATATATTTCTGGCTCAGATATTGTAGTTGGAAAAGAGGATCTTAAAAAATAAGTATTGAGTTATGTACTTTCAGATTTTCACTCATACTACCATGGTGGATGCTACAGTTGAAATAGCAGAGTTTCAGCTGAAGAAATTTAAGATCATGTATTTTGTCCACACAAACTATCTTTGTGATTAGAATTCTGAGGAATGGTATCATTCTTGTAGCTATGTGATTGCAGATCTTTTTTATAAGCTCAATTAAGTGATTTTAATAGAATGGTCGTTCCTTCCCAGTTTGGTATGTAGAAATGATGTAGCTGCAGAAACCAGTATTTTTCTCATAAAGTTACATAAGTATGCATATCATATATTTATATATATTCATTCAAGTAACTGAACAAAGATGCTTCTTATTCATGAAACTTGTAGGTGAGCAAAAATAATCTTACAATCTGATACTTTAAATAACATACAGAGTGTTATTGATATTCCCTTAAACTTAGTTTTTATGGTGGAATTTCCAAGGACAGAATGTTCTAGTTGCCATTAGAAACTGATGCAGGCAACTCCTCTCATACTTGTAGCAATAGAAATAATTAACACGAAATTATTTCAAATGAAGAGTTAAGCAGCTTGCCTTGCAGTCATGGTGCAGATTTTTGAAGTTTTGATGTGCAAAAAATGTGTTAGTGCCCTCTCTTTGTGTCAGCAATTGTGGAATATAATTAGGATATGAGAGAAAATGAGGATTTTGACATGCATGTTTATAGTCATATTTAATATCCTCTGAGAGTGTATTTTACTGGATTGGTTCCAGATTTGTCTTTTGCTATTGTCAATTTAGTTCATCTTCCAAGGTATAGCATTCCCTTAGTTTGCTACAGAGTTAAATTTATATAGCTAAAGAAGATGTTCACGTATTCAGGAACTCTAAATTGTACCTTAAAATGCTTGTAGATTTCAACTGAGACAACTGATGTATTGGTGTCTCTGTTCTACCCATATGTATTTGAGAGCAGAGTAACACATTCTAATAGGATGGTATATGGGACAAAAATGTTTGACTAAAATTTGAATTTTATTCTCATCCACCTGCTTCTGTAGGTGTAGCTGTATGTAATGCTTATCAAAGGAAATTCTCTGTATACGTGGTCAGTAAATTGTTTTCTTCTAGTTTGACTAGCAAGCTGCTAAGGTGATAGTAATCTGGATAATATTTCATCACAGATTAAACAAACACACAGAGATTTTCCTGAGACATCCAGCATCCTGAGCAGCTAGACTGTGAGTTCATGAAAAAACAGCTTTTCTCCTTTTTTATTTTTGGTATGTGGTATGTTTTTCTGTTTTCTGATAGAAAATATGCTACTTTTGTTATAATCATCATAGCTGTGTTTTTTAGTGGTGGTTCAGTTTTTATTGTAATTGATGATTGAGTGGTATGAGAACCTATGTATGACTGACAGTCTAACTTAAGAATTAAACAAAGGCAATCTGTGGTTTTGACCAAGGAATCTTTTTCCATCAGTAGTAGCCTAATGATGAGCAGTAAACGTGGAGCCTAAACAAATTCTAAGCCCCAGAAAAGTGTAAATGCAGTAATACATTAACATTTATGTTCTATTTTAGCCTGTGACTAGTGGACATTTATCTCCTTTATAAATTTTTTTCAAATGTTACACAATGCACTTATTTTTCTTGTGAGGTCTGGTGGCTGGTCGATTTCAAGTCCTACAATTGAGCCACAGTAAGGATAAAAGCCAAGATAACTTCAAGAAGAGAGGGAGTTATGCATCAGAAAGTCATAAGGAGCAGAGCTGAGTTCCACCCTAACTTCTGAAAGTGTAGAGCAGTTTATTTCCAGAAAATTTTTCCTGTGGGGACCAAACATCTTTCTTCGAAGTGAATCTTAGTTCCAGTGAATGTGAATCATATATTTGTGTGTGAAAATTGCCTATGTGGGGAAAAAACTGTCACTAGGCCCACAGTTCAGAGGAGAGTCCAATCTCTTAAATGACTGGGAGTTGAAAGATTTTAAAAAAATAAATTATATTTAATATATCCCATAAAACCACTCTTGTCCTACTGTAGTATGAAAATGGCATGGTTGATAATAGCAAAATTGAAATGTGGCCCTTCTAACAGAAGTGGAATGAATATCTCTTTTTAAGAATTGTGAAAAATGTCACGAGTGTACAGGTGTAATAGAAGGTAAAGACAGAGAGAGAGCATCAAAAGGTCACTGTAAATGGAATCTGTCACCTAGCCTTTATTATTGCGAATGTGAACACCATGTTAATTCTTTTATAATTTTATGAGCATAATACAGTCCCAGTTAGTAGTTTATTGTACTTTTCAAAGCTCCCGGAAGCTTGTTGCTGTGATAAATGTAAGTCATCTTTATTTAAACAATCCAAGAATGATAGTAAGTGAAATTAGTATTTATCACAAATAAATACCGTGTTTATCTCTAGATATCCTCAAAATCATTGCAAATCATATAGCAGCCTCCTAAGTATAGTTTCTGGATCTGGCTGTCTCCTAAGTGTAGTTTCAGAAAAGAAATATTGAAGCATTGATCTTATTTTCCCTTGTGACCTCTCAGAGGCATACTTCAATGTGGCTTCTTTTTCCTTTGTTTTAATGAGAGTTTGTATCCATGGGGTAATGCAGTCAATAATCTGATTAGGTTAAAAATTAACTTTAAACAAAAATGTAGAATCAACCTCTCAGACACATGAGTAGAAGTGTCTATCCTGGTTGCAGATGGGAATTCATAGTGAAAGAGAGAAGGTAGTCTGTTTTAAAGTCAACTAAATTAAAGTTTTAGCCTTGATGTGTCGTTGTGTGAAATTATACGTAATAAAATGAAGAAATTGCCAATCCCACAGGGCTGATAGCAGAAGTATTTGGTAAATAAAGTCTTCTCCTCAGCTTTAAGCGAATGTGCACAGTAATATAATATTTGGAAATTGCAAGAGGACAGCTATTGTTAATTTCTTTTTCATAAGGGAAATTTGGTAACAGATACCACTGGATACCATTGTATCACTAGAAATGATAGTTTTACTGAATTGCAGAAGAATATTTTAGAGTTACTTTAGCATTCTTTCAAAATCTAGGTAACTTAAAACCAATTTTACAGAAATATGATATGTGATTTCAGATTAAGTACATTTGCGGCGGTGTGTAATCCAATCAGGATCAAAGCAAATGTTTATGAGACAGATGTGTTAATGATGTACATACCAGAATACCCTTGGATATGCCATATCTAGAAAAGTAACAGAATACATGTCAACAGGAGAGACTGCTGTAAAAATTGTGATCTAAGTAATGCATAATTGGTGTCATCGTGGTGCTGGCAACTGAAAATAGTGCAGGAAAACATTTTTCTGACAAATTTGGCTACATTTTGTGCATAATGTACTTTATCTGTCACTTGCAATGTAGATTTGAGTTGGAAAACACTTTTTCTAGTTTGAAGTTCTCTCCGTTAATACTCTTTTTGCCCATTTCTAGTCTTATTTGTAGCTTTTAACCTTTGAAGCTGCACAACCCCAATTCTGATACCTATAGTCTTATTCTCTAAATTACAATTTTTTTTCCTGAAATTACATGCAAGTCTTTGAAAAAGAATAATGCTTTCCTCAGTTTGTGAAGAAGACAGATTCCCTCTGGTCTTGACATGCTTTTTCCAAAAAAGCATGTCAGGCTATTTTGTCAACCTTACCGAAGCCATCACCTTTTCTAGTTTTATACTTTCAACTGCCATTTGTGTAGTGCACTTTGTCTTCAAACATGTATCTGAGAAAGTCACTTCCAGTGTTATTTTGGATGGTGTTAACAGCAAAAAACAGCATTTACTTTTGTGTTGCTGTACATAATATGGTGGGATTTTAGTATAATTTTGTTAGAGTGCAGAAGAGAGAAGCAGCAACCTCTGCCATTTGCCTGAGCAGTGGAGTCAGGGGCAGACTCCATACTTTGCACAGGAACCATGGCAACTGCATAATCCCACTGATATTTATGCTGTGATGGGTAACTGATGATTTTGTGGAACTGGAAAGGGGTGATGTAAAACTCCACAGAAAATGTGAAGATCTCAAAGAAATGTTTGAAATTACCACTGGAATAATATAAAGCTTGGAGAAAAAAAAAAGGAAAAAAAAAGAGGAGATACATTTACATTGATTGGACATAAGAAAATGATAATTGTCTTTAGGTGATCTGTGTCCAGAAATACTCTGTTTATGAGCAGAATTAGAATGTCTTGATTATGTAAAAGCTATTTTTGTATGTCTGATAATGAGATTTCAAATGCATTACATGCATCATGATGATTCTTACAATCCTCACATCCATTTTGTTTGATGCAGACATTATCAGACTGCTTAATCAGATCCATTAGTTTTGAGTTGAAATATGAATCAGCAGTTTTTATCAGTATGTCAAACTTTATTATTGAGACTGATAATTATATCTTGCCAATGTCCATCACATCACCTCTTAATACTCTTATGAAGTCATCCCTCCTAAATTTGTCTCGTGAATCTTTTTTTCACCAGCCTCAGTAGTTCAATAAATTACCTTACCATGATATATGTTTCAGATCATATATCAGTTAACACTTTCTGTCTTTGAATATAACATTGTGTTGTGAAGAGTAGCAATATATACAAATCTGTCTGGCTTGTTTGTGACGTTGTGCACTATGTAACTGGATAAATACACTATCAAGTGTGTTCTCTGAAGCACCTAAACATTTCTATTTTGTCTTATTCCTTTCTTGACTGAGGTGGTATTTCATAGAATTCTAGGTGATTGATGCGCACAGAGCACTTTGTCTTTTTGCTTTGTTTATGCAGTTTGCATTTTCTTAAGCACACTGCTATATTTCCAGTAATTACATGTGTTGCTGCGTGGTGAATTTTTAACAAAGTGCAAAATTAACATTGCAAGTTTCAAGAAAAACAGATTCATTGTGTCCAACTCATACAAGTTTAGCATGTCATTGTAACCTAAATATAATCTGTTTTTTCGCAAACTCTTTCAGGGCTACATAATTATGTATCATTCTCAGGCCATTGGTCCAGCATGAGCTAATTTTCAAGACCGAAGCAATGTACTTGGGTTTTCAATAATGGTATTATATTCAATAACGGTAGAAGCTCTGACAATAACATTAAAGAAGAGTGGATATTCTCTTGGTGTTTGATATCTTCTTTTAGCTAGATCTGATGGATTCTGCTTCTCTAAATGCTCTGTACAAACCACCATCACAGTAAACATATTTGTCAAGTACATAAATCAACTACTGCTTTTTTTTCACAAATGCTTCAGACATAATAGTAAGTCACAGAAGCACAAAGTCAAAATGCAAAAAATTGCCTCATTAGGTGTATGCAAATAGTTTGCTGTGAATAAGGTTTTGTTTGTTTTCAGGAATGTTCACAGTGTGACTGTTTTTACAATTACATATTTATACTGTTTGTATTTTTTCTATTGTTTTGGAGATTTGACTTGTATGTTGGAAATGTATAATTAATTGATTACAGACATTTTAGTCAAGGGTAGTTTTGGATGGGGATGCAATTAATTGTTTCTGCTTAAACATAATTTTCTCACCAGATATTTTTAACAATGCTATAAAAACTATGTTAATGCGAACATGTCACATGAATGGAAAAGTAGGCCCATAAACATGAGAGCTGCAGTCTTTTATAAAACTCATTTGAGATTATGTCTTTGCATATTTCTTCCATCCATCTATAAATCCATTGTTGATTGTTTCTATCCTTTCCTCGTGTCTTGGAATTAGAACTGTGTATCTGCTTGCTAGTTACAACTCCACTGATTGGAATGTTACCTTCTGTACATAGGACCTGTAATGCTGTACCTGGAACAAGGAGGTTTCCTGAGGTTATTAACTACTTAGGATTATAGTGATACCTAACATTCCAGAGCTCTACTTTATATTAATAATGTGTAGAATTTTTTGTTTGTCTCACAGGTAATGCATTCTTAAAAGATATGGCTACTAAGAAATCTACTTCCACCCCCCCCTTTTAAAATCTTAATCTGCAGTGCACAGGTAGAACAAAGGTTTCCTGATTCAGTAGTTCTTCCATATTTGCATCCATTGGTCTTTCTGCAGGTCTGGTCTTACTTGTTCTGAGATACTTTATAATAAATCCTGTGCTTCAGACCTTCACATTTGAAAGCCTCGCTGAAGTCGTTTTCACTTCGTTTCTTTGACTGACTCGCTCAGCTTTCTGCTCTTTGACATCAGCATTGTCCAGGTGGGTCTGCATATATTCACACTGGAAGCTAGCTAAATTAATTCCCTTATATGAAATTTCAGTAGGGCAATAGTTCCTGCCCTGTCAAAACCTCATATTTATCTATGAAATTTCTGAACTTCAGAAACACGAATAGACTTGATGATGGCATTTTGTATTTCATATGAGTTCTAAAGATTGAGTGAGAGAAATCAATTTAGCAAGACTTCAATTTTTTTGATCTATATTTATTCTTCCTGAATGCTCTTTCTGTGGAGTTTTTTTAACATAATTCTGAGTTTTCTGTGTGATATATTTTACCTATATAAGGAGACGTTAGGTATCTAACATTTTCCTAATGTCTATTTAGAGATGAAAATACATTTCAATTTGCAGTCAGTTTTGTGGTTCTGAACAGGAGAAGATATCTTCTCTATATTTGTTTTGTGGCGCTCCATCAAGTCCAAACCATCCTCTTGAATAATTTCCAGAGAACATCTTCTGCTTTTTAAATAGCTTTGGTTCAATCAACATGCCTCAGAAGACAGAAGTCTAATTTTCCTCAAGTGCAGCCTTCACTTGTCAGCACACTGAAAGTAGGTGAAAAGAGTTCTTTCTTCATCTTTATAAATCTATACCTCCAAATTGACTTAACCTACAGCGAATGACCATAGGCTTTGTGAATGGCCAAGGAGTGTGATTAAACTGGGAGTTCTTCACTAGAACAGCTTCTTCCTTTTGTGCTTATTTTGAAAGTGCATCATCAACAATAAAAGAAAAAAATAGGGCATAATAAACACAAAAAAACTTTTAAATATGCATTAGAGATCTAAATTTTTTGCAGTTGCTACTCAGAGCAACATACTAAAATGGCAATTGATATTTTTAATCTTTCACATCTTATATCTGAATGCTTTATGACAGCTGAAGTTGTACGTTATTGGTTTAGTCATTGCAGATGCAACATGCATTGCAGATATCTAAAATAGTCTTGCTCAAAGAGAGCTGTCTAATAGGAAAAAGGTTGGTTATTTTCTGCTGCTGGTCTATTAGACAGCTGCAGTACTTGAAAGTTGAGAGAGAGCAGTGCGCTCTAACTTGGAAGGGAATCTCCTTTGGAACATGGAAGCGCTTCTGGGTATGAGAATGGCAATTCTGGCCTTAAATCAGTATGGCACTTAGTGTAACAGTGTCCAAGCTTATGTTTACAGTTACTCATTAAATGAGTTGGGGCTTCAGCAGGTGGCACTATTAATTCAGGATAATTCAGTGGAAAATGGAAGTTTTGAACCCTTTCTTTTCTTTCCTTTTTTTTTTTTTAACTTTGGAAGAAGCACATACTTAGGTTTGGTGCAGATTCTCAGCTAGTAAAGCTGGCAGAGGATCCCCATATTGGTCTATGACTCCAGGATAACTGGGTATGGGTTTGCTTTTGTTGTCTATGTTTGGAAACTGGCTGAATTACACACTAAAAATATGCTGAATTCTGTACTGCCCTGATAATGTAACACCCTTCTCTGTTAGTGAACAGGAAAATATCACTTTAAAAAGAGAGAGAAAAAAATTGTGTGCAGAGCAGTTAAATCTTTTTCAGAAAAATTATTTTAGTCATCACAGAGTTTCCTGCTCAAAATACCATAAATTCCAGATGTTTTCTTTTTGTATATGTATACAGTAAGTTTGAAGTGTTTATACACAGCCAATCCTCAACAAAAAGAAATTGTAAAAGTTCACCTAAATATAACAAAGAAGCACTAAATAAAAAAGGCATTTGCTTCACTGAAAATTTTAATTTTTTAATGTATTTTAAATATAGAAGATTTCTGCTGTGCTGTCACACTCCCTCCACTTTTGCTTATTTTTATTATAATATTCTCTTGATACACTAAGTAGCTTGTTTGAAGAAGAATCCTGAAATATATTTCTTCATTTGAGCTTGCACGTGGATCACAATAGAGGCATTTAGTATATTGACCTAATATTGAAATTTTGTGAGTACTTTGCAAGTCAGTAATTGCAATCTCTTTGTAAATCATATGGCTCTGTATTGATCTGGGGCCGATCCCTAGCACCTACTCACTCATCTGAAACTTCCGATAACACTGATATTTGCAGCAGGTAAAAAGTATTAGAGAATGTGTGGTAACTGTCATGCTTCTTGTTTCTTTTACACTAGTTTATATTTGTGTATTTCTCTGCATTGTCTTGGGACATCAAGGAATGTGTCAATAACAAAGCAGTTTGTTAAAACTTGCTCATTTACTTGCAGAAATTTGTTAGGCTAAAATGGTACTAAATGCAACAGATACTTTGTGTAAGATACACCATAGAGAACATTTGGATTAGTGTATTTAATGCTTGAAATGCAATTCTAGAGCGTGAAAAGGAAATATCCCAAACATATTCATGTATTTCATGCACATGGGTTAGCATTGCAATTAATTATATGAGGAGAAGTAATGCACATTTACTAGTATTTTAAAAGGCTTTAAGCATTTATATGAATTCCTTTGTACAGTTGTTTAATTTTATCATGCTCATATTAATTTATATCTTAATGGTATATAGTATTATGATAAATGATCCAACTTCTCTGCAGCACCAGATTCTGCTATTTTCAGCAAATACTAGTGTTGCTTTTAATTTTTTTCATGAACTTCCATAACTGAAAGCAAAATTAATATTGAGATAAATTGATTATTCAAAATATATTGTAGAAAATAGCTGAAATTTAAAAATATGTTTGAAGTTCTGTCCCTGCTGTTCAAATCTATTTTAGTACATAATGGTCAAATCTACTCATAAGTCAGAAGTCTGTAACAAGATCTACATGATTCTAGAGGTTAATCTTTACTTGATTTTGGATAGTTTCCAGCACAAATGGATTTCCAGCCTGAAGTTGTACTATTGCTCTGTTCGGAGAGATGTTTCACACTGAAACAGACACAAGAAAATGGCGCTAGTCATGGAATCAGGATGTCACTATGAGTCAGTGGCCCCTAGTTTCCTCCATAAAGGGTTTCATGACCCACACTTCCTCCTGACATCTAATCTACATCTCCTCTCCATTAGTTTAAAGCCATTCCCTATTGTCCTATCACTATCTACCCTTATTAAATACTGGAATTGAGAAATACAGGATCATAAAGGAAATGTAAAGCCTGATACTGTTTCATTTCTGTATGTAAATATTTGTCATTTGTAAACCAACACCTTAATTCCTATTTTCCTTTCATTGGACTTTTGTTAAAACCAAGGTTGAGTTTAGTGGGCAACCATCTCCCAGTTATCAGAGGCTGGAGGTAAAATCATCAGGAAAGAGGCATAGGAGCATGGAATTCGTATCCTGCTGGAATGGGTACACTTTATGGAATATTGAAACTGTCCTAAACAGGGAATTTCTGTTTTTCTGCCTTTGTTTTTTCCATGTCAGCATGAGCTTCGTACTGACACTTCATCATGATACTCATTGTGATAGCAGTGCTCTGTGGTAGGCAAAGGAACTACAGTGAAATCTCCCCAGTTTTAAGTAGTGCACAATTGCGACTCTCTTATTCCCAAGCCCTGTTTCTTAAAAATGGAGCAGATTATATGTGCTTCTTTAATTAAAAGCACTGGTACTTCCTGCTACTGTTCCATGTATTAATAATTCATTTTAGCATCACTAATCAGAGAATCTGCAATAGTTTTTTTTCCCCAATATCAAGTCCATTTTATGTAAAAACAAAGTTTTTCTTTCGTTGAAAGGAGCATAGTAGTTTGTGCACAATATTTATGTATCCATTTACTGAAATAATAATTTTGATCATTAAGTATGATCATACCCACTGAACATAAATCAGGATTGTGACCTTTGAACTTACTAATGGCTATAGATGGGCATATTACTGTCACACACTTTTGAGTTGCAGTAGCATTCACCTGAAGTATAGAGAACAAACATCAGAAACCACATTCCTTCCATCTTCCTTTTTATAATTTTTATCCATTGCTATACAATCTCAATGACTATTTCTTGAAATTTTGATAGATTTTCTGCTTTGATTGAAACTTTTGTTATAAGGGACAGGTTTTTTTTCCTAAAACATGTGCTTGTGTCATATTATTACTACTGTGATTTTTCCCTGTACTTATAAGATAGACGCATTGTCTAATACACTACTACTTTCATTAACTTTAAGTTATATGAATTGTAGAATTAGTTGTCACCAGTTGTATTTAACAGGTTTTTGCCTTGCTGTATTTAAAGTTGCCTTCTATAATTATTTTTATATAAAGTATCCCCAAACTCTTAGAATACAGTTCCTGCTCTCTTATTTATTCCCATTTTCTGAGTGGTCAGAAAAGTAAGACTCCTTCTGCAATGCTAGATTCTTCCATTAGCATTTCTGAGGTGGTAAAAAAAAAAAGTTTCCTGTATTTTCCTCTGCACTATCAATATCCTAGCCTTTGTTTGATGTTCTTCTTCTAAATTAGGTTCTTTGGAAGGGCTTTCGGAGCAAATGGGTTTTCTATTATCTGTAAGAAATCAGTGAATCTACTACACAGAGAAGATTTCATAAATTTTTTCTGAGTTTTGATGGTACTTCAGCTTTGAAGTGAAAGTGTGTCATAAGTAACTGATTGCCTATTCACTATTCTTTCACCTGTATTACATAATAGAGTTGATGTAAGGATCACTGAAAAGTGGGAGCAAAGTGGGAGGAGAGAATTTAGTCTCAACTATCTTTCACAGTCCACTGTTGTGCCTCTAACTTTCCAGGTCAATCCTCTCTTCCCTCTTAGTCTTCTCAACACTCCATGTTCTGTCCAATATCTCCAGTCTTCCTGTTTTTATTTTTTATTTTTCCCAAAGCTGGGAAAAGAAGGTCTGTACTATCTATGTACTAAACTCTGTGTGAAAAAAACAAGATTTACTTTGTCACTGGTCTGGGTTACCTGGGGTAAGGCAAGATGTTGTCTCTTCATTTGATTAGGTCAAAATCCACGCATCTGGTTTTCTCTGAGATCTAGAAATCTAGGCATCTAGGAATTTCTATGAAAAAAGTATTAAATACACCTGGGTGAATTTTTGGGTTTGTTTCTGACATCAGATGAAAAGACAGCTTTGTGTTACTGCAGGTGTTTTGGGTACTTTGTTGTGTATGTGTGGATAGAAGGAAAAGGATGAAAATAATGGGGAAAACCATAAAAGGAATCAGTACTGTTCAGGCAGGAATCAATTATTCTGCCATAATGAAAAGTGTATGCATGTGAATGTTTGAAAGAACCACTCAGAGTAATCCAACAGACATACTTTGCATAAATTTATTTAGAAAAAATTTAGTTTCTCTTGATTTACTTACACTTTCGTGACATAAAAGCCTAACTAAGAAAATCCACATTTAAACTTGCTTAGGTATACAATTCATCCCTCAGCCTTCTTGAAATACTAATCTTATCTAACAGCTTTCACCTGAAAATGTGTATTAAGGATTTCTATAGGATGGTATACACATATTGGGTTGGCTTTCACTGTTTCTATTTCAAAAGTCAACTTGTCTCGTAGTATTTGGAATGAGTATTATCCTGTATGTAAGGATTTACAGTATGACTCATATTCTGAATGAGATTCTTGCACTTTTTTTCGATAAATGCTTCTGAAAATTTACACTGTATCAGGGCTGGTTTTCAACCTGAAGAACCAAAAAAATCATCACCACTAAAATAAACCAAAGTAGGAATATATGGGATTGTGCATTTTGCATCCTGTCAAAACTAAATCTTTTATGCAATACTTCATGTTATATCAAAGCATTGCAGCATTACTATCATTTCAAAAAATACAACCTTTAAAGAAGCATCACAATCCAAACTGGAGAGATAAAATTTGTTGCTGCAAAACTTACTTGTAGGATAAATGTATGTTTTAATTTACATTTTAATATAAGTTTTATTGCTAACTTTAGTAAATAAAATTTCTAGCAGCTTAGCAACTAAGTTGTATTCATAACTAGCTCACATGCTTCTTTCACTTACTTTATCTGTGATATCAAATTGATGTAATATTACTATATTTTACTCATTTTGATATCTCTGTATCTGTGTGGTAGATAGGTAATGATTAAGCCCCAGTAGATGGACAGTATGTACTTGTATTAGATAATGTTCCCACAACATGATCCAAATACTAAAAAATAAAAACAGCAGTTGTTTACTAGATTCATAGTATTTATGCGAAAAGAGAGGGTTTATTTGAATTTCCATGATACCAGCCTAACTTAATTGATCAAAAAGAATGGATAGCAATTTTGAAAGACTTTGTACTTCCATGAGTAATAGTATTTTAAGCCCTTTGAATGTATCATTCACTACTTCTCTTGTGAAATTTTTAAACACTTGCATTCTAAATGTATTGGCAGCACTTTATGTGATTCCCTTTACTATCCTTAGAGAGAAGGCTATGACATACATCACAATGAGAAACAGAAGTACATGAAACAAATACTCTAGATCACTAGTTTTGTTCCAATTCATTGCTACAACATTAAACTGAAGAATAAACAAGGAGTCCTGCTCTGCAGGAAAGAAATGCTATTTTTCAGGTGACATTACAAGATTGAATAGAAACGAGTATTTTCAAGTAAGAGCAACAGCTATTGTTAATAAAGGTGAAAGCAGTGAAATTGCTAAGTGAAATTAAAGTTAAGATAAAAAAAAGATAAAACAGTATTGCAAAAATTAAATTACAAACGTTTAAGTTTTTATGCTTGACAGGAAGCCAAAAACTCTCATGGTTTTGTGTAAACATATACATCAAGCTTTTATTGTTCATTCAAGGATGTACAGATTGTCTTGGGAATTAGTTCCATCATTTCCATTGCTTGGAAATTCTCTACACAGTTTTAAATCAGTAGCAGTTCTGTTCTTTTAAAATATTCTTCCTTTGAATTGTGGATGAGTTAGAAGGATTTTCTTCCCTACTTTCTTATTTCATTTACTAGGAAAAGTATAAATGGAACAAAGTCAGGGGACCAATTTAATAACTCACATCTTTAGTTACACTGGTGTTCTTCCTCATTTGTATACCTTGGAGATGATAGTATAGTTTGTTACAGGATTCTCACTATATTAACTAATTAATTAAAAAAAAAATTGCCTTGTAGTACTGAAATTCAGCTCACTAGTTAAGCTTCACTATTTTAAAAACCCTCATGTGGTTTTAGTGCCAGTCAACCAGGGGAAGAGCTGGCCAACCAACTCGATTGCTCCCTAATCCAAGATATGAATAGAAGATCTGAGAGGAGGAGGTGGATTTATTGGTTTCTAATGTGTTCATTTCTGAAAATTCCTCAGCTCCACTGTGTATAACAGAAGAGATATCTGTGACATCTTCATGTTATCATATTGATTCATTGATAACAGCATGTTAATTGATATCACAGTCTTATTCAAACCCAGCAGTGAATGAAAGGAGAAATGAGTCTGTGCTCATGACACGTTAAGCTTAGTGTTCAACATGTAGTAGTAGTATGGTAAGCTTAAACTGTTTTTTTTTTAGCCTAGCACTTATTCTTTCTGACTGAAATAAATAATGCAATAAGATATCAGGATGTGAATATGCTTTATCCTAATCATTTGCCTTTTCTCCTTGTATGCATATTTTATCATGTTTCATTGATTTTGATTTTAAAGTAGACTGAGATGCTGAAAATACTAGAACAGAGGTTGTTGGGTTTTTTTCCTGTTTGTTTACTCCTTTAGAGAGGTAATACTTAATAGCAGTCAGAATTCCTAAATCTCTGCAACTTATTCTCTTTCCAGTTGTGTTGTGCACTACTCTTATGATAGCTATATTTGTATGAAAGAAATAAGGTTTCTAATTAATTAATTACCAGCATTAAAATATGCCCCCCAAAAAAGTTTTGGTATATTTTACGCAGAACAGTAATCCCATAAGTGTATTTTCCAGGAGTCCTTACTAAAGCTTCTGGTTTGCTGATAGGAAGAAATTTCTAGTAATTAACAGCTTGGGGAAAAAAAAAAAAAGCTGTCTGTTTCCATTTCTTACAGTCCAGGACATAAAGCCAGCAAACTGGACTCTTTCTTTAATACTTTCTTTGATATTCATATTGTGCTATGGAAGACTTCTCTTTATTATACCATAAACTTAAAATAAAGGTGGTTCATATGGATTTAACTATCTGGAAACTTCAATTCATTTTGGAATTGTATTGAGTTATAAAAATAATGCAAGTCATCTATTCTTTCCCCGGTCACTGCAATTTGAGGGAAAGTGACTCTCTTGCCTTCCATCCTGACCCAGATTATTAATGGAGCTTCTGAGACTTAAGCCTTGCTTGTGCAAGTTGTGTAAGGCAAAATACTGTGACATAACTTGTAAACATTTTCCTCTCGTGTAAAACTTATGTGAATATTAGCAAAGGGAGTCTTCTTCAGTATCAGCTGGCAGAAAACCTACAAATTATTCCCAGCTTTCTACAGAGCCTTCCCTTTCCTCCATTTGTAACCACAAGTTATTAAGGAACTGGTTTCTCTGGGAAAAGTATTAGCAATGAACACCTGCCAAAGGGACAATCCCAAATTACCTTGTTAGACTTTAATCTCAACCTAAAATTAATTTACATCTTAGACACTTAATAAATCTTAGCTTCAAACCATCTGGTTGTTGCTTCCAAACACCTAGGGGTATGCCTGCACTGCAAAAATAGAGGTCCCAAACTGTTTAACCTAGCACAGCTTTAGTGAGGAAGGTTTAGACACAGCTATTTAGTTATTTCACTCAACATGCAGAAGAGGAATTTACTGATAACTTCAGCTCATTGTTCTCTGCCCTGAAACCAGTTGGCCATAAGTACTAACAATTACCAGTATTTTCAGACAGTTCAGATCTCCTGTAATTCCTGTTTCCACTTCCACCACTTCTTTCCCGTCGTACACAAGCTCACCATAACAGTTCCAATCTGCCCAGCAAAATTTCTCTTCTTGTACTGGTTTAAATGTGAATGTTATGTGTGCTGATTGGAAACTGCAGTAGTTATCCAAACCTTCAACTTCTGCAAACTCTCACTGTAAAGTAACAGATGTTGTAACCCTGAGACCAGTGCTTCAGAGACCATGCTACTTTATCCTGCCTTTGACAGAAGTATTCTACTGATTTCCCATATATATATATATCAACTTTTACGTATGCATGTAAATCTTAATAATAAAAGCATCTGGATAAAAGCATATCTTTAAATTGTTTATGCATGTATACCATTTTCTTACTCTCACTGTGTTGAGGTACTTTTTCTATATTTAACTATGGAGAGAAGAAACCTCAGCCAGAGGTTACCCTGTCATAAATCTCACATGAGTACTCAGTTCTGCTCTGCAGAAGAGAACAATACATAATGTGGCTTTCAACAACCTCAGGGGCCCCTGACATTTGTCCCAAGAGCTGGCTTGCAGTGTGACCCAGTAGTGCCCAGAACACAGACTCAGCTCTTTCTGTAGCCAAATGCATAGATTTACAATATGATGTTTCTTTGCCATTCATACAGAACTGATCATAATTTTGCATTATGCCCCAGATATTCTGTGAGAATCATAGGAAAACATGACTGGTTTTGAACAGGTTGTGCCCTATATAACTATTGTCTCTTACTATAGCCATAATCTTTTTTTTCTTTTTCTGACAACTGATTTTTTTCACCTGTGGTTCAAGCTACATGTAAGCATATACATAATATATTTTTACTTATTTCTTTACAGCCTAACACTTACCTGTCTTAATTCTGTCAATTATTCTTACTATCCTCGTTATACATGCAGAAGTTAACTCAAAACCACTTCTACTACTGAGCAACTACAGTGATGTTTATGTCAGTATAACTTCACAGAAAAAAAATAATAATTATCACAGCTTACATAACTGAGGTTAACTGTAGTCAAAGGATTTCCTGTCTTTGGTGTAGCAAAAGCTGAAAAATGAAAACTTGCCCATAAAAGCAGTTTATGTAATTAGTTTTTGAATTTATCGCTGCTTTCAGCTCCTGCTGTGTGCTTCTTATCAATGGGAGTGGTTTCAAACTCAACATTTCCACCTGTGGCTTGAGTTTAGCTAAAGGTCTAAATATATTTTGATAGGAATTGAACATTTTAAATCTGTTTGTAGCTACGTCTTTGGCAAGATGAATTATTGCTTTTGGTACTTCTTATGAGGAAACAAAGTAATTTAAAACTGAGAATATACATTTTAATATAAGAAAAAATTGTTGGGAAGAAATAAATGTGTTTTCCTGTAGACAGGAGTTGATAATTACTTAACTAGATAAATGCTTTAGACTTAAGTAATTTCACCTATGTTGTATTTTAATGAATGTTTTAGAAGCAAAATAGTGACAACTAGAAGCAATGAAATAAATAAATGCAATCTTGTAACAATTTTTTTTGCAGTCTAGATTAGATTGGACTTTCTTGAGCCCCTCTTGTATCCAAAAGCTTTTTTTTTTTTTAACATTGTCAAATATTTCTTTAAATATAGATATTATCTATAGTTACATCCATGGTTACCATGTGTATTTGACATAGAATGTAAAACTGAAAAGAAAAATACCCCATGACTGGAATATATAGCTTGACATTATTTTCCGTTTTGGAAAGGAGACTTTGCAGAGGCTACGTATCTTGAACTTGAATTGATTTTAAGTTGCTGAGTGTTCTAAGGCTTTTCAGTTCTTTTTGCTGTTCCTCAACTTGTGATTCCTTTGCTTAGGATACAGCAACAAATTACGCAATGTTAGAAATGTTGTCCACGCAGGAGTTTATTTACTCAAATCAATAATTAAAGCACAAAAAATTTGCAAGTCATACCCAAGTAATATGAATTTAAGTAGATTGTTTGCTAGACCATTTTGAATAGGAAACACACTTAGGAAAATCAAGCATTTCATAGACATTTGATAAACAGATGGGTTCTATGTGTAACAGTCTGAATTAGTTTGGATCTGAAATTTTGGGCTACTGAAAAATTCTATTAGCCATCCTGTGTACGAAGTATTTCTTAAATATGAGTTTCTGCTGTTTTCAGAAAGAATATACTTGCATAGTACGCAGAATTATTATTACCCAAGTTTTGTACTTGCAGAAATATTTGGTAGCTTTTTTCTGATAGTCCATTCATTGTGTGCATTAACTACATTTATATTTTATTGCTGTTCCACTTGCACTTTTTGACAGGTTTAAAATTTTTGCCAGCAGTTTGACGTTTCATTAGGAAAAGTCTTCAGGATACAAAATGATACTTTTAAATAAGAGAGCCATATCATTCCGACCTTATCAGGCTGCTGTGGACAAATTTTCTTCTACCAGAAGTATTTGATACTTTTAATCTGATGTCTTTTATATTAAAATTGAGAATATCTACTTGAAAAAAGCAAAGCTGTTGAGAAATAAGAAACATCAAACTGAATATGTTTCCTTTTATTGTATAGCAAGTGTTGAAGGGCTAGCAAGATAACAATTGTGATATCCTGAGCTGTCTTACAGGTGCTCTTAAACATTTTTGAATTACTGATATGCCTCTTTACTCTTAAAGCCAAGTCTCAGATCTGCCTTAGATATAAGTCCTTTTCACTGAGTTGTAGGGTGATAGCTCAGGGGGAGGAAGTGCAGGAAACACAGCACAGGTCCTTGAATAGAAGGAAAAATGCACATCTGTGACTGTTAACTGAGGCATTTAATTGCAAGAGCATAGTCTCAAGTTAGTGGTTTTGTTTTTCTTGAAGTGACCATTCTATTGTGTTGGTTTTTTTTAATTGTAGTGTAGTTTAGAGAAATAAACACACAAGATTTTTTTCAAGCTAATTGAAAGAAATATTAATGATACACAAATTTCTTTATTTTCATCATTAATAGTTGATACCACTAAATTCACCTCAATCAAAATTATTTCTAAGCTCTGTTTATTTTCATGATATCAGTTTTTTTAAATATAAAATACATTAAAGGCTGTACTGATTCTAATCATTCTATTAACTGTCTTGATTCAAGATACATATTTAAAAATCATCAATATTTTAGATTTATTTGAATAAGAAGCATGAACACATCTAAGCCACTTTTTTGTATAAAATTTTATTTATTTTTCATCCCTGTTTCCCTCTTTCTTATTGGTATCAAGAAATGGGTGTTATATTTTCCTATTGCAAAATTAGAGAACGAGAAATACATCACTGTTGTTTGCTGTAGTGTTAATCTGTGGTTGTAGACAAAAGTTAAAGAAATCGAGTATATTTAATTCCTTTCTATGACTGGTCAAAACAGTGCAAATGAGAACCTTAAAAACAGATTTTACCTTCAGTGTTATGCTACTGATTTCAATAGTACTCTACTAGTATGGAACACATATCTAAACATTTCTTTTGACAGGTAAATTTAAACTTTGTTTAGATTGCATCCAAATCAATGTCAAAATACCCAG
Source organism: Cyrtonyx montezumae (assembly GCF_038088225.1). NCBI lineage: Eukaryota > Metazoa > Chordata > Aves > Galliformes > Odontophoridae > Cyrtonyx > Cyrtonyx montezumae. The sequence goes on along the minus strand of NW_027071936.1, from coordinate 20,354,856 downwards.
CAAACTGCTTGGTTTCTCTTAACCAGTCCAAACTACCATGCACATTGTAGACTCCAGATTGCCATATACTGAAATTTCATTCTAGCTGAATTGGGTTCCACTGAATTCCTGAAATATGCAAATAGAACTATGTACCAATTTTAGAATTGAACTGACATATTCTTCAGGATTTAGACCATGGTTTCCTAGGACAATATTAAACATTAAAATTCATAGGCACTGCAGAAATGATGCTGGGCATAGCCTGTGGATTCTATTTTTCACATCTATACCAAGTGAATTTCATCAGATTGTGTAGCACATTCACTATTACTTGGTGAAATTTAAATATTTTTAATAGCAAAATGTGTAATAATCCTAGTCATAGTTGGATTTTTGTGCTAGGCATTGTTTATAGCAAAAAAACATCTGAAGTTGAAAATCACAAAATAGGGCTATACAAATGTAATTTTTTAATGTCTTTACCAGAGTAGAAACTATTTTCTTTTCTTTATACTTATCAGAAGTATAGCAGTTCTTAAATGAAAAATCTGAAAAGAAGGTAAAGTTTGTTCATGTATTATTAAATAGACAATGCGGAAATGTATATTCAGGAACATTCAGACAAAGCAAAACTGTAAACATAATAAAACACTGATATAGTACAAAAATTAATACATTGTGACATTTACAAAATACTTCTTATTTCTCCTCAATTAGAAGAAGAAAAATAATTATCTTTGTAATTTTTGTGAGGGTTTTTTTGTTATTATTAATCATTTTCTTTCTTTTGGCAAGCTACCTTTATGTAAAAAATACAATAATTTAATTATTTCTGCCTGAACAACTTGTAAGACCATAATACCATGGTATTACAAAAATCATACTTTTATAATACACTGTTTAAAAGAGGATTGCACCATAAAAAAGAGTTCCATAACGTACCTGTGATTAATATAAAAGTACTTCAGTAGTCCTTCCATTTGGCTTTCTGGTTAGTTCACTCCTGAAAGTTCCATATACTTGTGAGGTTCTGAATTTCTTTCTTTCTAGGCAAATAATATTTACTTGTACAAAACTGAAACTTAGCAGGAGAATTATCTCAGTTTGATTGAGACTTTTGTCACATATTGATTTATATATCAAGAGGTTAATGTCAGGCCAAGAAATACTGAAGTTTTTTCCCAACTTGCTATTAATGATAAATCTGTGAACCTTTTACATGTAATTATAACAATTATGACAATCAGAGCCATGAAATAAAATACACATGGTTATTTCCAATTTATTTTCCTGAGCAAACTTTTTACTTTTATTATCATAGTTATTGCCTTGGAATATTACATAGGAGAAAGCGTGGCATTGCAGTAAGAAAAGTGCTGCAATTCCATGCACAAAACAAGAAACCATCCTACAGGAGCATGAAACGAACCACAAGGACTGCCATGTTTACCATAATGTGTATTATGCTATTTTGAACCATTCTGTTAAATTAAGGAACTTCTGTGTCATTGAATGTTGAATTAAATTTTACTGAAGCAATTATTCCAGTCTTCAGTATGATAGTATTAACTTAAAAAAAAAAAAAAGGCCCTCTTACCTGTCTTTTATTAACAAAACCCTTATCTTCTAATTTATGACTCTAAAGTAAAAAAATATTTATTTTCTCTCAATAATTTTCTCAGTGTAAGAACTTCAGACTTCATAGATTATTTCAGCATTTCTGCTAGATATTTTTTTCCATATTTTGTACCCTGCTTTCCTATTTCAATAGTTTATTACAATGCCAATTTTATGTTAGAATAATTCAGTTGCAGTAGTGAACATTCACGTTGAAGACTTAACATTAGGCCAACTTCACATCCATAGTTCCAAAATATTTCTGTCATTCAGAAAGATCCCAGGTCACCGTTTTCTGCTGCCACACAGATGTACATTTTACAGATTGCACATAAATTTTCTGAAAAATTTATTTAGGAGAAGTTAATTTTAACATTTTACATGATAATGTTATAGGCTATGTGAACGTAAAAAGCTTAAAATACTGTGATTTTTCAGAATTAATAAAAACTGTAAAAAATGAACAAAATCATATGGATCTGCAATTGTATACAAGTTTTTCTTGCATAAACGTATCAATTGCCAGATGATGCTATAAGGAAAGGAAGGGATTACAAAGGCTATGGAAAAAATTTGGTATAGTTAAGGCATCTGCTCTTATGTTGTTAGTTTATTCTGTCACTATCCACACATTTTTTATAAAGAAATGAATCTTGCTACATTCATACAACTTCTCTTAACTCACTTCTTTCCCTGTGCTCATTGTAAATCTTATCATCTCTCTATTCTTTTTGGCTCTGATTTTCCATCCAACAATACTCTAGCTATCTGGGAATCCAGTGAAGCTGAAGAGCCACTCAGACATGTGATCCTCAGGGATAGTGAGTGATGTTGTGGTTCTGCAGATAAATGTTTCTATACTGGTGTCTTCTGCAGCCATCTGCACTAGAGCTGTAACATAAGGAGCAATAATTCCAGCAGTGGAGAGCAGCAGGAATCTCTAACCAATAGTCCCCACTCCAAAACTGAGACACATTTTGCACAGATTACATTTCTAAAGCTTTGCGTTTACGACAACTAGCTGCTAGATTTAAGCTTTGTAGAGAACACCCACAGAGAAAAATGCAAACTTCATTTTCATGCAGATAATATACTAATATGTCTTGTTGAGCATATTCTTTTTTAATTTTCTTTATCAGACACCACCTGATTCCAGTAATTCAACCTGTTCAGCTCTATGAGAACATGTATCTGAATTATCAGGAGACAAAGACGTTTATATGGTAGGAGACGTAACTCTGGATCATCAGTGCAGTTTTAGGCAGACTCAGGTGCAATATTGCCTATTCTTGAGTAATTTTTATGATATTTACACAGAATATACACAGAAAAATTTATGCTCAGGAATATCCATAGATATTTTCCTGTGTAATTGCTTTTGGATAGTTTTCATCAGTTTCATGAGATGATTTTAGACTTATGCATAGAATAACTGCGCAGAATGCAAAATAGCTGTTTAATAGCAATGAGATTATGGAAGGTGTAATGTTCTTTCATGAATCTCTGGATAAGGAAGAGTATTTGTGGAATTACAATGGCAGCACGAGTCAATCATTTTGAAAATACTATTTGAGAAGCAGTCCAAGCATCCAAAACAACTAGTCTCTGAGCTTTTTTATTGTTGATTCATTGCTGTCATTATTATTGAATATATGTGTTAAATATTGGACTTATTAATGAGCATTTTAAGCTGAAAGAATAAGCTCTAGTTAAGGTGCTGACCTTGGCCAGCAGCTAAATGCTCACCAAATACTCATTCACCCCAGGAAGTGAGGGGAGAGAATTGGAGGGGAAAAAAGGAGAAATACATATGGGTGAAGATTAAGACAGCTTAATACATAAAGGAAAAAGAAAAAAAGTGATGCAAAGGCATTGTTCACCACTTCTGACTAGCAATCTGACTCCCAGCCTTTCTCCATGCAATGGCCACCTTGGGAGAGAATGCCACTACCCTTTTATGAGACAAATCTTGTCTTATAAAAATAATTATCATTTGATTCCCAAGTCCAGTGAACTGCAAAGTACTCCTGATTATCTCATTGTTTCTGCATGAGGTATTCAGACCATTCACTTCTAATCGTTGCTCCAAAAGTAATGCTTCCTATTTATTTCCATGGAAACTACAGCAGATACAAAGAGTGAAATATCACAGTTTAATAGAGCAAATTCTCAGCTACAGAACAGTATTTTTCAATACTCAATACAATTAGCTGGTATTGAGTATAGAATTGCCTTTTTGCCAGTGATGGACAAGAGCTTGCATGCTGTATTAGTAAAAATCTGCACCAGTGGAGGTGATGACCCACTGACACTGTCACCACTGCTGAAACACACTACCCATCACCTCACTGTGCTCACATCCACATCTTGTTCTCCATAAATATTCAGCAAGTGTCAGCAAATACCGTTGGGTACTAATTTTTCTGTGTAAAGAAATTCAGTGATGCACCTTTGCTTCATACATACTCCCATGCCAGACTCCATTTTATCAGACTGCCCTCTGCTCATACCTGTTGCACAGTAACAAAATTTAATGGAATATTGGTGGGAAGGTTCAACCTCTGCTGCCATACCAACTACATCCACTTCTGATTTTGTGGGCCAACATGATAAAATAAGAGGCATTACTTTTGGAACAGTCCTCTATATGTGTAGTGTAGTTTCCCATGCTCCCATTGTACTCTTCCTTAAATATACTGCTGTTTAATTAGTTTAGCATATTAAATATTAGTAAATTTCCATCAACGTATTAGACCATTCTTAATTTCTTCCAGTGTAAGCTCAAAACAAATATCTGCCAAGATGGAAATTCTATCCGCTAACTGTAAAACATTAAGATTCTATTTCTGAAAAAGGTTATAATAGGTGACTTCAGTACAATATCTATCTATCTATCTATCTATCTATCTATCTATCTATCTATCTATCTATCTATCTATCTATTTTACCCAGGAGATTGAATTTCTACAGATTCATTTCTACATAATAATTTTTCCTTTTTTGTAAAAAGAGAAAATCGTACAATCTGAGCAGATGAATTAATAGGTCTGACATTTACTGAATTGTCTTTGGTGTTCTGGTTGTTATACCTTTATGTTAATAAACAGTGACTATTGTGAAATGGAGGTTAGATGCATTTGGACTTAGTTTGCTTTGCCATCTTCAGCCATTCAAACAAGGAAGTGAATGCTGTGAAGATTACATGGAGCTATAAGAAAGGGTGTGAAATCAGATTGACTCAGATTAATCACAGTATTAATAGAGTGAGACTAATTGCCTTTGTACCCTAGTTGTATTTCCAGAATCATATTAAAACTGATTTACAATACCACACCAAACCTTTCCTTTGATGAATGGCACTAAGTACAAATTGATGGAATAACACATTTTACTGCCTCTTAAGACTACTGAAACCAGACATGTAAGGTAGAGATTTGAATGAAGGGTGCTAGATTGTCCACTTAGATTTGAGATCATTATAAAAGGTATTTCCAAAGCTACTTCACAAACTCTTCTCTTGCATTTATTTAGAATCCTACGCAACAATTTCAAGTTCACAAATTTAATCAGATAGATCCAGACAGTTCTTTATAGCCCAGTAGACATAGCAAAGATCTCCCAGCCATGGCAAATATTGTTATTGTTAACTTACCCCAAAATGTAGTCTAGGAGTAATTTGCTGACCAGCATAAATTAATGAAAAGAGTCACGTAAGATAGTTTTCTGATTTGCTTTTGAGACATCTAATCAAGAATTATAGTTAAATCAAGAATATCATATGTGTCAAGGTGCAGAATGGATGTTTAGGCTGATCTAGCTCACAGTGATAGAATTCCTTTTGCTTCAATCATCTCAAATTTTACTGTAAGAAAGAAGCTTCCATCAACAAATATTGTAAACCAGAAAAGCTAAATATTTATTCTTGGTTGAGTTTTGTTTTTTGAGGATAATGTTCATGAAGCAAAGTAGTGAAAAGCTGTATACTACTGTATTACAATTCATAGAGGAGCAGTAAGTGTGCAGTAAGTTGTGTATTAATTTTGTAGAGAAGTTCCTATATCAGGAACCTATATCAAGGTACCTATAACAAACCTATAACAGGTACCTATAACAAACCTATAACAGGTACCTATATCAAGATGCTTGAAAATATCTTTTCTTAAAAACTTACAGGAAATTTCCATTCTTAGAAAAAAGATAGTGTCCTAATATTTAAAAGCTAATCCCAGCCTAATACATTCTTGATACAGATAAACCTGATATATCATATTCTGTGCTGGAATGTAATTTGAGAGAAGTGATCTCAAAGGCATAATGGTCAATAGATCTGCAAATCTCCCAAGATTCTTCCCAGCCTTTAAGTCATGATGACTTAGCTTTATAATCTGTGTGAACCTCAGATTTTCTCCTTTTCCTGGGCACGTTCTTATCCATAATTCTTGGCTCAAGTGTCTTGTTTGCCACAAGAAGGAAACTCACATATATGGTAAAAACCACAGCACTGATAACTGCTAAGTTTCGAAAGTCATGGGTCAGGTCCTTGGCTATAGGACACAGTTATTATTATGCAGCCATGTCTAATATTTACTGAAAGTGGGAAGTATTCATTTCACTATTATAGTAGTCACTTTAAAAAATTCTCATCACCAAAAAATAAGACAGAAGTTACTCTGGTTCCTTTACTTCTTCCTTTCAGTGTGAGGCAGTGCATTTTATAATTTAATCCTTAATAACTGAATGAATTGAAATAAGTGTTTTATGCTCACTCATTTCATTTGTGAGTTGCCTTGTTGATTGAGATCTGTAATTCTAATTCCTGAGCACAGGTATATGCGTCAGCTTTCAGAAGGCTTGCTTTCTAATCAGGCAGATCATCTGCAGGCTGTTGACCTAGATGATCTTTGTGAGTTCCAGTATGAGTAACATGGAATGAATAATCATAATATATTTTAAGTGGAGGTTTTTATCTTTTTTCTTCCGGATTTGCTTTATCAAAATCTCATTTCATTTTAGTCATACCCTTCCATGTCCTCCTGTGAAATGTAAAAGATGAAGCAGTTAATGTACTCAGGAACAGAAATGAAGGGATATTTATTCTTTCATTGCTTGGTAGCTGTGTCTACATTGTCTGTGAGGATCCTTGGTAAAAAGCCTGTAAAGGTCTGATATGCCCTCTGATCTTTGCCAATGTGTATATATTCTCAGTGAGAAAACATTATTGTACTGGTTGACCTAACATAGTGCTTGATCCTCTTAGACAAGCACCCAGCTTGTCTACCCCAAGTGTGTGACGCTACATCTTCTCTAGGCTCAGTGTGAGACTTGGCCAAAAAATGAATTTCAGTACAAGATGTTTGAGTATAAGCAGCTTAGTGTTTCAGCAATGACTTTGGCTGCAGTTAAAATTTATTACATATCTATATAGAGAGCTCTTGTGTCTACTTCTTTCATTCAAAGCCTTGAAAGAAGCCCATTGTTGTTGGAAGGTTTGGTTTTTTTTTTCTTTTTTTTGATTTTTTTGATGTTGCTGTTATTATTGTTGCTTTTTCCCCTGGAGTTTCCTGCATTTCAGATAATTTTGTATGTGTTTTGGTTCTACTGCAGCTTAGACTGTTAAAATCCAGTTACATGGCAGGTGGAATTACCTTTAATGCAGATATATCAGACTATATCTGCCTGGTTGTGAACAGAATATCCTGAGATCTTTGTCCTGCCCATGCCGTTAACCTGTGAGTCCAGCAGAATCTTTTAGTCTGATGCTTCCAGGGACACATTTGGCTCAGACTAAGAAATATTTCTATCAGTACTGCATCTTTTCCTCCAGCTTTAGCACGATCCACATCAGGTTTTCTTTCACACTGCTGAAACTACACGCTAGTAGCCAGGCTTAGGTATATATATATATACGAATTTAATCATATTTTTAATGTACCTTCAGTTCACTGGATTAATGCTTAGAAACTACCATCTGAAAACTTGTAACAGTGAAGCTTAACTGAAGGCAAGATGCCCCTGCTGAGAGGCCCTTTAGGATTCTTGCTTAAGATTGGCTTTGGTGTTAACTTTTGACAAAGGTTAAGCAGCTCCCCGCTAAGAGTATTGGCTGTTACGTTCCACACTGTTTAGGAATTTTTTCTTTCCTTGCTAGTGCAACTGCAGAAGAGAACCCAGCTGTCTGACTCGAACATAAGTACCCTGCCAGAGTGAGAGATAACACAGCTGACAGTAGACTGATCATCTACTCCTAGTCAACCAGTGAACAGACATGAGAGACAAACATTGAAGGTTTTGATCAGCAGAGATTTTTCAGAACTCTTAACAAGATGCAGAGAAATTTCTAGTGATTCATGTGACTGATATTTTAATTAACATTATGGATAAGTCTATTTTTAAATACAGCAGATGATGTTTTAACCACACAAATAGCAAGAAGAATGCTGCTCACTTTGTGTAGCACCATAGTATAAGAAAAGCATTAAAAACAGCTATCAATACTGATGAATTTGGATATATTCCTAATGAGTTAATTAAAGTGAAAAAAACCTTTAAATTTTAGTAAGAATTCTATCTCTGTCAGTGAGATGAAAGCGTGTAGGTAGATTTTTATCATCTTACCTAGATGCCCAGTGGACATAGCAATATAAATTAAGCCAAAGTAATTAATACTAACAGAAAAAAAATAATTGTTAAAAGCAATAATTGCCATCTGTTCTTGTCAGTATTATTAATGTGCATAGGATGGTCTTTATTACAAAATAGCTTACAACTGTAGCATTGACAAAATTTGTTTATTTCAAAGTAGCTGGACTTGCATTAAAGAAATGAAAGTGGGCAAACACATTCAAAATGTTAACACAGCCTAATAGGGTTGGTGTATCAGCCAATTTATAATTAGTTTGCAGATTGCGAGGGATGCAGATCTCCCAGGATTCAAACCACAATATCTAATGCTTGTGGATAACATTGTGAACCATTCTGCATCATACTTTCATGTCCTGTAACTGGTATACTTGAACTCACAATGTAAATTTCATTTCCTACTTTTTGAGGAAAAGTTATATTTCATTTCACTTTCCACAGCTACTGGTCTTCAGTTAATTTATTTGCTATACCAAAGTAAGTCTTTTATCAATTTTGTAAATGTAGTGTTCTCTATATTGCACGATTTTTGTCTCTTCTTTCTAGATCTGGAAGGAATTTAATGCTGGTTACCAATAAGATGCTTTAGGTATTTCCAGTTGTTTTGTTTGTTTTTTTTTATTTTATTATTATTATTTTTATTATTTTTTAAACCTATTTTCCTCATTTGTGCTCTCAAATTATCATTAGATCCCTTCAATGTCTCCAGTCACTTACAAATGTAATAGCTACTTTGTGCAAATGTGAGAAGTGAGCAGCACTCTCAAAAACATTAGGTATTTACGAGGTTAATGAATTATACTGTTTAGGTTAAATAGAGCCATCAAACAAACAAACAAACAACTAAATAGGGATTTTATTCATTATTCTCTGTGAGGCCAAGATAATGTGTTCTGTGATCTGATGGTGTCCTTACTGTGTTTGATAGTAGACAGCCAGGTGCTGGTGGACGATGCTTGTAGCTCACCAAGTACCTATCATCTGTATGGCCACAGCAAAACGAACGTTTGTAGTGCTGTGGATAATATGTTCTGGAACATTTTTATTGGCATAAGATTTATATTAAAATTGCTCCTAGTTTGCAGAGAAATTAAATATGCATGATGATTCAGGGTGGTATTTAAGCAAATGTATAGCTTTAGGCAAATATGTACACTGAGATTTGCTGGAAAATGTTTGAAAACTTTCGGAACTGGGGCAATAGAAATTTATGTCTTGAGGCATTTTTATCAAATTCAGATGGAAGTTCTGCAAACTGTTTATTTTAATGCCAATAGCTCAAAAGAAATGTTTTTAAACAGCTGGGTCCGTCACAGACTGCCAAATTCATCTTGAAAGAAACTGTGCCTAAACTCTCTTATGTGCATTTCTATTTTAAATGCTTGGTTATCTCTTAGTACATTTAAGCTTTAATCCTTCAAATTATTTGGCATAGGGAGATTACTTCCTGTTTCAATATATGGATACCAGATTATGTATGTTTTTCTTTTTTATGATGATTCTTATGGGGCTATTCAATTGAGATTCACAAGGAGTAGTTTTAGGAAGACTAAGTCAAAGTATGGGGTCTTCTTAGGTTTAAGTAATCTGAAAGCAACTTCAGATTTTAAAATGTACAGTTTAATATATAGAGTGTCTGATGAGCACAGAAGCACAATGCTTCTATAAATGCTTTCTGTTTATATAATAATTTCAGCCAAACATAAAATGGCAAATTTCATGAGAGACATAGTGAAATTTCTCAGCTCAGCACTCAGAATTATTGGATGTAAATATTTTCCTAATGATGGCAAGGAATTAATATACTCCTTTTGTAATTGTCAGCTTGAAAAACAGCAGTAATCACTGGCAGCAGAGTTCATTATTCTTCAAGCTCTAGCCTTAAAGCTCTATCTAAGATCATTTATGTGAAGAAAAAAAGTAGTAGTTTTTTTATGTGAAAGTAGGTTCATTCTTTGATTCTAACTTTAGCTAATTAAATTGTTCTGTATCGTGGATATCTTCTTTCACCTGAATAAGAAACTTTCCTTTATTTGCAGTACTGAAATAGCAACTTTGGTGGTTTGCTGGGGCTCTAGTGTGGCTCTGATATGACTCTTATCCAACACAGTGCTGTGAAAAGAAAGCAGGTGCTTCTTGGTCCAATCTGTGATCTGTTAGGTTTTGCTTCTTACCCGCTGTGTTTGCATCCCACTGCCAGGTATGAGATTTCATGGGTTTTGTTTCACTATATTGGCTTCCAGAACAATTCCAAGTCTTCATGTTGCTCTCTCTGAACCCCTTGAAGATTGTTGCATTTTGGTGTAGGTAAATTCACAGTAGTCTACCTTCAGAGCAATGTTAATGTTCTTATTTTCATCCTTCATATACAAAGCATACACAGGAGTAAGGAAACAGCCACTAGATGTTTTCAGCACTCTCATATTTGAATGGGAATATTCAGCTACATATCAAGTTTTAAACAAATTAATTGCTGGGAAATCTAAAAAAAACCACATAAGTTTATAATGCTGATATACACTTAAATGTTTCCTTTATCACAAGAAAATGGTTTTCAGTTATTTCAAATTATTCAGGAGCAATGCTTTATGACAAACACATCCAAAAAATAGAAACACATTCTCTAGGCCACATTACTACGAGAGGAACTCATAGTTCTTACTGTGATAACACTGATAAGAAACTGCAAGAATAGAGCTGTGTTTTAAGGTAGTAATTGTAAGAACATAATAACATAGGTGCATAGTAAGAAGAACATAATCATTTCAGGGTTTATTAGCATCAGATATCAAGCGATGAAACAAATTACATTTTACTTTTATTAAGGGTGTTCCACACCTATAAACATTAAATCCCAGAAGCAGAGTATTAATAGTAGTTCTTGCCTATAAAAGCTGGCTAAGTAGTCCTCATTATTAAATTATTAAATAATTATGTTCACTTACATAAATGAATAAGATTAAAAAAACTAAACAAAACAAGCAAGAAAGGTACAATGTACAAATGCATTATTTCCATCACCAAAAATTTGCTGATTAATTTTTTCTGCACAGTGTAGATGTCAGTCTAGACTGATGCTTTAATTGATGCTAATTATAGTAGTACGCACATAGGCTTTCCATTTTAGCACAAGATACTTCTCACCTATATAAATACTTGCAATAACTCTGTGTTATAGTACTACATTATTTTTCAAAAAATAAACCAAAGAAAAAAACAATCAAAAACAAAACCATCAATGGCACTTATAATAGCTATACATCATAAGTTCATAAAGCCATATATTGAAAGACAGCACAACCAAAAAGTCCTTTAAGTTTAAGCTGTGCCCTATTGAGGGTCTTCCAAATAGATGTATGTAAAGGGAAATGCCCAAGCTTGCTACATGGGATTCTGTTATGAAGTTATTTCCCTAAAATCTCTGTTAACACCTACAGTATTTCTGATATGAAACTGTGGGGTTTTTAAATTGATTCTCTGGTTCTGTTTGGATAATCAATGAGATTATCTGTATTTTCTGGTATGAGGTATGTCTGAAACTGAAGCTTTCATCTCTTGACTAAACTCAAAATCAGGAGACAATTGAATATTTTACCTTCTTACGTAAATTGCACTAAAATATATTATAAAATACATTATGCAATTAATTATTATACTGTTTGTTTCTTGTACTTAGAGTAAGTGCACAAAGGCTAAAAAAGACACTCTTCTTTTAGTTAGGCAGGCTCTGGGAAGCTGTCTAGTTGTTGGATGTCATTAACAAAAGTGAAGGAAAAATGATCAATTTTTTTTCTATTTACTAGAGCATAAAGATCTAATTGAAAGTTACTCTTTGGGCTCTTTTGCTCCTGCTGTTCTGAACTGTCAATGGGGAAAATCCCCATGAGGAGTCATCTCTGAAGACCACAGCAATTTTGTGTGTTGTCAGCTTATGCAGCTGTTCATTTTACATTAATTTTCTGTGCTATTGAAGAAGCTTTTAAATTAATGTAATCAATAACATTAATGACCTTTAAAAAACAAAGCAAGTACTAACAATAGAATGTTAAATATAGAAACCATCTGCATTAGATATCAAGCTGTCTGTCAAACTAAAAACATTTCTAAAATGGTGGGCCGTAAGGGAGATGTATTAAATTCATTATCCAAATAGTGAAAAACTAGGTGAATGGCAATAAAACAGAGTGACTTGTAATTTCCTTCTTTCTTTCTCTTTACTTTTCCTTATATGTAAATATATCCCCTCTTGTTATCAGCTTTATACTCTGATACCAACATCTCCTGCTGTTGATTTTTGTATGTGTTGTGTATGAAAATATTTTGCAGGAGATGAACTTAAAATTATCAATTTAGCTGCCATTCAAACAGACATAGAAATGCAATTTTATCCACACTATAGACTCTCATGCTGCCATTGTCTTTATGCAGCTGTCTTGATGACCATATGTACATGTAATTATAAATCTGCATTGCTCATAAGAAATAAAGCTTAGAGCAGTACTTCTTTCTGATTTCTTTCTTTTCTTCTTTTGAATGTTGCCATTTCTGTCTCAGTCACTACTCTCTGCAAAGTACTATCAAATATTACAACTTTTAGAGGGAAACCTGAATGGGGGCAACATAGGATACTGAATCCAAGATTGAAATATCAGTTAACGAAAGAATAAAATAAAATAAATTATGTGTATATTTAGATTTTTCAAATTTAATTTTTTTTGTTCTTTCATTTTTACTATTTACTCATATATATTACATATTGAACATCATAACATCCAAATGTGTAATTTCTCATTTTGTAGAGTACTGTGTTTTGTTTTGTTTTGTTTTCCTCAATTTTTCCATTGGAGCTAAATTATTTTTTCATTTTATTTCAGGTGAAAAATTGCAGAATAGGAAAAATAGCAAAAAAGAACTTCAATGGAAATTTTTTAGTTTTCTATTATGCTTTTGGTAGTGTTAGTGTAAGAAAGGCTTGCTTTTTTGTGTTTTCTCCATTTTGAAACTCCTATGGGGAAAGGTACTGACTAATAGTTGCCATTGTGCAACAGTGACGTGACTGCTCGTGGTATGATCATAACATTTTCCTGAATTGCAGATTTTTTTCTGCTGTAGGAGTACAATACACAGAAACTGCTTCCCATTTTCTCTTTTTTTTTTTTTTTTCCAGTAAGGTGGGTAGGTTTGGATAATTTCCCTGATGATAGTATTTACAAGCAGGTTTCTTGTACTTCTGTAATGAAAAAGAAAGAATGCTTTATATGTAGTAGTTTTGTTTTCCATTTCGTATGTAAACCATTATCCAGGGGGAATTATCATTTAATTCTTTTGCTTTTTACTTACTACTTCAATTCAGTTGTAAGTCATCAGTGCACTTGGCAATTCTACAGCTAGTTTCTCAGTCTTGGTAATTTATGTAGATTAGAAGCAATAAAGATCTGAGAACTGACTCCCCTGTGACCCTTTTCAACACTTTACTTTCTAATCACTTTACTTTAATCAGTTCTTTATCTGTTCCCATGTTTAACCTGAATCTTTCTTGCTTTCTGTTTAAGATGAAGACTATCATTTGAAACATTATCAAAGGCTTTATGGATGTCCAAATTATGGTGTTTGTACTATTATTATCAATTTTATTTCTAATCTTCTCAGAAATACAGAGTGGTTAGTTGTCAAGATCTTAGTTTCTTTAAATGTCTTACAGTGATATATTATATTTGTTTGAAAATTTTGACAGTTGGTTCAGGTTCATCAGCTTTAAATGTGTTGTATGCGATGCTGTAAGGTATAGAAGTCCAACTTCTTGGCTTGTGTGGGACACAGTGAATGAAGAGGAATTGTCTTGGGCTGCATATAAAATACGTAACATGGCTAATGTGAATAAGTAGGACAACTCATGTTTTATTTTTATTTTTTAACATATTCAACAACAAAACATAAAAAAAACATAAAGCTAGTGGACTAAGTGACCTGGTATTTGTGAAAGGAATGCAGCATTCTGGTGTCACTGAAGATGGAGACTGTGAAGTGAGGGATATTATTCTGTGGTGTTGTGGTTTAATGCAGCAGGTGGCTTAGCACCACAAAGCTGCTTGCTCACTCCCCCCACTTCCCATGGAGGAGAGAATAAAAATAAATAAATATTTTTGTAATAATCTCTTTATGTAAACTGAAAATGGATTTTCAAATTCACTAAGAATTTGATGTGGCTTTTTGACAATCTTGAAACTAGTTCTGAAATTCTACTATAAGAATGGAAAGCACGTTGTGTATTCTATGTTCACAGGACTGTGTTCATCCACTGCATTAAAATGTGTGAAGTTTTCCCCGTATCTTGGTCTCAGCCCAAACAGTGCCAATCACACACTAGTGTCTGTTTCTAAGCAATGAGTGCACATCTGGGGCTGGGATAGGCTTCTCAGCAAGTCAGTTACTGCCATGATGGCACAGGGCATCAGATGAGTCTGGGTTGGGCGACGTATGGCCTGCAGGACATGAGTTGGACATGGCTGCTGTAAACTGAATTTTTAAGGCCAGTTCTCTCTGTTTGTTATATTGTTAATTCACATTGTGTCACTCTTTGTGTGTGTGTGTGTGTGTGTGTGTATTTGCCTGTGTAAGCTGGCGACAGTGGGGCAGACAAAGCAGTAAGCAGTGATCGCTTTGCAATTCAGCATGTACAATGCCAATTACCACCTTGTTGAGGGTTGCAAGAGAATTGCGTGCCTTTGGTCCTAACAGGTCTGATGAGATTGATTATTGAGAGTCAGAGAAAAGAGCTGAAAAGCTTTTTGTCTTGTTCTCCCTGCATTTGTGGAAATGTACAAAGAAAAAAACATATTAGGCTTTGAAGAAAACGTACCTACAGGAACTGAAGTAGACAACAAGTAAAAACATATAATTGGAGTATATTAGCTGCTCTAATAAATGTATGAAAGGAGGACAGTTTTCTTTCCTCCTTTTCCTTTTTCCTTTTTCCTTTTCCTTTTCCTTTTTTTTTCCCTTCTTTTCCCTTCTTTTCCCTTCTTTTCCTTTTCCTTTTCCTTTTCCTTTTCCTTTTCCTTTTCCTTTTCCTTTTCCTTTTCCTTTTCCTTTTCCTTTTCCTTTTCCTTTTCCTTTTCCTTTTCCTTTTCCTTTTCCTTTTCCTTTTCCTTTTCCTTTTCCTTTTCCTTTTCCTTTTCCTTTCCTTTTTTTTTTTATTTCTATTTCTTTCCTTTTTCATTCCGTTTCCTCTCCTCCCCCACTCTTCTTCTCCCCTCCCCTCTCCTTCTCTGTAGGAAGGTAATACACAGATCTGTTATTTAGTTTTATAGGTATTATTTTCTGATTTAATTTTTTTTTTTGTCAACTACCTTCATATTTTCTGTCACTCCTCATTCTCACAAAGAGAATTAGGTCATTCCAGACATTCAATAATTGGATTTTTATTTTTTTTATTACAAAAATCAATACTTTACTGAACATTGAATGTTTGCTGTCTTCTGCTGAGTCTAAAACCAATGCCCAAAGAAATTAACATAATACAATGAGCAACCGCTATTTATTTTGTTTTCCATTTCCAAAACATTCTATACATAATCATATTTAGAATCATGTCTGATGGAATACATGCCAGTTTTCATTTATAACTGAGAAAATGTTAGACAAAAAAATTAGAAAGCTTATGCAAAAAAAAAAAAAAAGACTTAAAAGTGAGAGGTGAAATTAAAAATATATTCAGCCTAGCCTTTTCAGCCTAGTGGTAAGTATCTGATCTCTCACAAAATGATCCTTCCTTTGGCAGCTGCTGAAACAGGTTGACTCTCATTAGTTCTGACTGAGTCGCTCAGACAGATTTGCCTATTAATCTCACCATAAATATATCAGAACTAGAATTGGCATTGATATCAATGATTAAAAAATACAGAAAAAGTAATAATAAAGGTCATATTTTTCTTATTTGGCTTACAAGTAAGAATTCATACAAGAACACATGCTAGGATTTCAAGATAGGTGTAGCCGTCTGGATTTGGGGCCAGTTGCTGAAATGATTTTGATAATTCTAAGTTAAATTAACTTTAAAATGCAAATAAATGCCAGATTCAAGACAGAATCTCTAGGTATCACTGGAAAAATGTTAGAATGCTGTATGTAAAATTAAAAGATCCATAGGATTTAATAAATGTTAAAATTAAGAACGCTGCCAGCATTCCTCTTCTGACATCCCACATCACATACCTAATGTTTTCCGTTTCTCAGTTCTCTTTTTGAATGGAGAAAAGATGGATCCTGTGATGCACTCTAATGATAAAACAAACTGTAAATTTTAAGAAGCTGTGGTTCAGAAGCTTATCTTGAACATATGTTTCAACTGCAGATACCTAAGTTCCTGGACATCTCTTGGGAACTGACAGAAAATATGTTCTGAACTGCACTAATAGACATTGCATATTTCTGTATGTAGAATGAATGCAGTTAGGAAAAATAGTACAGAATTAACAGACTCTGAAATAATGCTTCTGCAACCTGGTCTAGGGAGCCTGCTTTGCAGGGGAGTTTGGATTAGATGATCTCTATAGGTCCTTTCCAAGCCCTGCTGTTCTGTGATTTTGTGATTCAAAAAATGGTCATCAGAAAGACAGCAGAATTCTGTAATGTTTTAGAAATTTCTTTTTGTCCACTCTGCTCTGATACAGTTTACAGTGAACAGCTACCATGGTAACATATTTAATTCAGCAGCCTTCCGATTTACACTGACCCTCAATTCTATGACTGTCTTTTTCAGTTGAGCAGTGCTGGAATAGGATGTTTGCTACCCATAATTATAGCTATTAATCACTTTAGATAATACAAGGATATGTCAAGTAACTCTCCATTTACGTATCAGTACATAGTTGTATAATACATGTACTGGTTTGAAACAGTCATATTTCTTTAGAGTGAGAAAGGCAAAAGATTAGTCAATATTTACAATAAAAATATCCTTTCTGTTTATTATAAAAATAAACTCAGGTACTCTAGAATGGAAGAACATCAATGACAGTACCAAATAGTCAGTAAAAGACACAGCAGGCAGAAAGTCAAAAAGAGAAATGGAATTTACAGTGGTTTCAATATGTTATTGACATAAATGAGCAGTAGCACTGTGAAATAGTTGTTTGGGTTCTTTTAATTTACTAAAAGCCAACCTCTGTACTGAACAAGAATTGTGTGAAAACGAGGAAGAAAACAGGTGTGCTGGAGTTTTTCCTCCAAATGCCTCTTCTCTTTTGAGATGGTCATTTTGGGAAAGACTATTATCAGAATAGTAATCTATGGGAGATGTTTGGAAATTCGTCTATTCAAGGTGACAAAAAATAAAGTAGCTTATATTAAAAAGATCTTATTACCATTAGATAAGAAAACAGACAAAAAGAGTGAATTTCCTGGATTGTTTTCTAGCCTATTTATTACACTTTAGATTACCATACTTCGTTTCATCCCTCACTCTTTTCAACAGATATCTTTGTTTACAGCTGAGTATATATGTAGCTCCCTTTTCTGCGATCCAGTTATTTGCTGCTCAGATGCTAGTGCAGATGATCATTGCTTACACAAGAAGAATTTGTAAGGCTAAAGGCTGATTGATTTTAGTCAATAGACAAATGTGTAGTATTTTAAATACTAAATATTAAAACTTTATGAAATCTACATTATCTGTAGATTTCTATGTTTATGACTCTGCAGTCATTTACTTCTCAGGGCTGGTAGGCAAAAACAAAATATATGTAGTTGTTGATTTAAAATTACTTTCGTGGTTGAAACTTTGTTGCGTGGTCAGCTTGGTGTACGTATGAAAACTTAGAGCGATTCTCCTACACCAAACAAATTCTAACATTCACTCTGTTTGGTGTTTGTACATGTTTGAGGATTCATCTCAGTATCTTCTTGTTATATTCAGTAACTGTGAAGTGTGTTATTAAATTGAAAGAAAAAAAAAAAGAAATTCCTTAAATCAGGAGTACTTCAAAAATAAGGAAGAAAAGGTATTTTGAGTGATGAACTCAAACTTGTAATGCTGAATGTCCTGTTGAAAAGTGACTTCTTTGTTTTTTTGAAAAGGGGTGGGAATCTGAAACATATCTTGCCATGACTTCAGTAAGTGAAAATAAAAATTTGTTATTTCATATTTTTCTTGTATTACTTTGTATTTCACATCAATGTTGACATAAAGACACAGAGCAGTTTTGTAGATCTACTCTATTTGTACTGCAACTTGATGCCTTTATTAGAAAGTTACATCTTGTTTTCACAATTTTTTGTTAGCTTATTTGCAAAACAAGTTTTTAAATTAAAATCTATTGACCTGGAATAAAATTTGTTTTACAGCGAGGCATCAAAGCTTTTACGAACCAGGTGATTTTAAATAGCATAGGAAAGAGTGAAAAACTTCTGCCCTTCCCTTGTCTTTATAAATAAGATACTTGTATTTTCTCTCTCATCTACTTCATTTTTTCTGCAATGAAACTCTGAGAGCACTGTCAGTAAAACTTCTTTAGTAGCAGCAATAAAAGCAGCATACCTTTTGCCAACAGAATCTTGTTGAAAATTATGCTTCAAGGACAGAGTGAAACATTGTTATCATATGCATATGCGATCTTGGGGGTATTATTTCATGTTTTCCCGTCAAAGACAAAAGGAAAGTTTCAGTTATCATTCCTGTAGTTTTGCAGTGATGAAAATAAATGAGAAACAATGGAAGCACTGATGTGAGACAGTAAATTCGATGTGCTCTTCTCAAAAAGCTGCATTTATGGGACTTCCTTTCTATCAGAATATACTGCCAGAAGCTAAAAATTAACTGGAAACAAGGACAGATTTCTAAGAAATATGTATTGTGTGATTATTATAGCCAAGAAAAGAATGAGAAGTAAGTTCTTTAGATCCTATCTGGAAATAGATGGAAATCTTCACCTTATGTAACATGCAGTGAACCTAATGAACTTCTATTTACTGGAAAATTAAATAGCCTGCACAAATGATTAATACAGGTCTTTCTTAATTGTTTCCTTGTATGCACCCTGGGATACTGTCATATGCAGACATGTATGCAGTGTTTTTATGTATGTATTGCCATAATGCCTCTGAGTTTGTTGTGTAAGACACTGTTCAATCAGAAAAGAAATGTCCCCTGCTGGTGAGAACTTAAAATAGAAGCACTTAACAATAGTCAGTGGATGAATAGAAAAGGCCTAAAATACAAGAAAATGCTGGACAGTGAAAATCTCTGTGGGTGGGTGTAGTCATCCAGATTCCAGACTGCAGAAAATTCTGTCGGCACCTCATAAAACAAATACTGATATATGCTTAGACTTCTAAAGGTGTTTTGCCCTTGAATGTAAAAACAAGTGAGGGCCAGCACTTGGGAACTATCTGAATCACACTGACAATAATTTCTTTTATATATATGTATTTGTTTTGCAGTGTAAGAGCACACCATGTTTCACAAACCTTGCAGTTTCCATGATGCAAAATAGAAATACACTGAGGGGGATGTAATTAACATTTATATATATATATATATGTATATGTATGTGTGTGTGTGTGTAACTAAGTAATGAAGGTGATTTACCCTGGCTGTCCATTCTGAGATATCACTAATAATGTTTTATCTTCTTTGTAACAGGTAAATACTCAATTTTGATAGATTGCCAGAAAGAACTGCAAAGCATTTCAAAGGTAAGGACCTTCTTAAAAATAAAGCTTCAAATGATCATTCCTTCTAGTTCATGAAGTAGAAAAGAAAATGGAAAACATTAATTCTTTCTGACTACCTGGTTGATATCGTAGGAGACAGTATACTTTGTAATCAGAGAAAGTAACGATGACATTAATCAACATAGAGTTAGACTTCCTGTTTGGGAAGCTGTGTTTATATTTAGAAGGGAAATTGTTAGGGAATTTTGTCTTCTTAGGATAAATAAAATTAATCTGACAGCTACAGAAAAAAAAGCTTCTAGCGTGAATGTAAAATGTTAAAAGCTTCTTATGTTTTGATCATGCTTCTGCTTGTACAAGATTAGAAGGATACAGTTAAACTACTAGAAAATTTCAAATATTTAGTTTAGGGTAAATTTTTCTTTAGCATATGACAGCTTATTTACTTTGTTGTTTTTTTTTTTACTAATACAGCTTTCATTTTAAGAAATGTAATGTTTATTTCATTTTGAAGCATTTAAATAATATTTTAATATATATGTTTTACTGAAGTTTGCAGCATAACTCAGTGTATCTTGTTTTTTTGTGGTTCTTCATTGATCCTTCCTCTTCCTTAGCATGAATAACTGTTGAAATTTGCCATAATATCCAGCTTAAAGAGGTTACTGCTGTGTTAGTGTTAGGATTCAAGCATATACTAAAATTGTTATTTGTAAGCCATTGAATTAGGAAAACTATTATAGACACTGTGATCTAGGTTTGCGTTTACTAACAAGAGAGACAGCAAGAGCAACCATTTTATTGCTCCACTATTTAAAAACACTGGAAACTTTAGGAGCCTACCATGTTTTGATGCATGTGCTGAAGGGGATAGGAGATCCTCTGTTAACTAACTGTTAGCTATAGGTTTCAACACTGCCATTTCATTTTCCAAAAAGATAAAAAAGGGTTTAATAATTACCTCATGTTCCTAATTACAGACACTGTTGGATATAGGATTTTTTTTCTGTATGTTCATGCTGAAAAGGAAGAAGTTCTGGGGATTCTGCCAAATGTGATCTGAGTACACAGTTCTTGATAGAACAAAACTTTGTGGGTGAGGTTTCTCTTGAGAAAATCCTAATCATCAGTATGGATTATCTGTTCTGAGTGAGACAGTGAGAGGCTCAACTCAGAAGACAGTGAGATCCAGAACAGGGTAAGGACTTCAAACATGGCACAGTGTCCCAGAAGAATGCCTGCAACGTTCAATCTTTCACTATTCTGGCTCCAGTGGGATTATTAATTTTTTATATTTTTAAGGCTTTCATTTCAAAAACACTTTCAGAAATCTCTTTTTTCTTCTCAGTTAAAATCCCAGAAACTGTTGTCAGTGTGCTTCCTAACTGTATTTTTTCACCTGTGGTGCTTCAATTCTTCAGAAAACTCCAGATCTTCAGTAGCCTACTGTACTTTGTAAATTATGACAGAAATCCTAATACTACAAAAAGGGTTCTTGTGTGTGTTTCTGTGTGTTTGTGTGTATGGCAGGCATATTGTGTGCCAAACTGGGTCCTTTTTTAACTTTCTTCTCAGATCTTGTACACATAGAAATACAGTTGATTAGGTAGTTTACTTTCCCAAATACCTCTGATAGACTTTGGTCTTGCCAGTGTTCACTGAGTGAAAATCTTTCAGTGAAAATACAGAAAAGAATGTTAAAAGTGAAAACATGAGATAATTATTAGGAACAAACAAACAAACAAAACAAAACAAAAAACAACAGAAGAAGGAGAAAAAGGGAAAAGTGAGAGGGATGTACTGCGAGGTCCTATTTGAATGCTCCTGAGGAAGGCCAGGAAAAACATTACTGAAGGACATAAAGCATCAGGAGGAGAAAATACATGCCACATTTCTGACAGGTACAACTAACTATAGAAAAAAGCTCTATTCAGCAAAGAAGGTGAAAGGAAGAATAAAAATAATGACATTACAATCCTCTTGAGAGGTCTTGTTTTGTTTATTAAATAAGCCACTCTAGTAAGATAAGTAATAAGAACTGCTTAGTCTGATGGTGTTAATTGATGCTGTCCTGGGAGTTTATTGTTATGTATTAGTCTTTTTGTCCTTTCATGTAGAGATGTCAGCACACTGTACCTGACAGGACGTATTGTATATTATAAATTATTCTAATTGGGATAGAAAAATTGCAGTCTATTCTTGCTGCAGAGTATATCTCAAGCATGACTGTAATTTATACATGATATTAATTCTCAAGTATCAGGTTTGCTTTAGGGTATATTTTTTAAATTAACATTGTTTCTGTGAAGTAGTCAAATGAAAAAGAACTGACATAAGGTATATTTATTCTAGGCAGTTATGTTTTGATAATATGGATATATTTCCCCACACAAATACTAATGAATACACATATACAATATGTAAGTGACAGAAAGAAAGGACAAGAGGTAAAAGGAATAGAACCTTTCAAGCCTGTCATATGAGGTGCTTAAAACAGAGTTAAGCACAGTCTTGTGCTCTTCCTTGAACAAGACTAGTATTGACAGCAGTGCTATAAAGCAAAGACAGGGACAGGAAAGGGCAAGTGTCACTCTATCTTTCATTTCATCAAGTGAGTACATAAAGTAGAAGGATGGGCATATCTAGTAAAAGCAGTTATATCAACCTGTATTTTCCTCTTCTGCAGTTCTGGAGAATACAGAGTTTTACAGAAACTGTAAGGCAAAAGGAACAAATTTCAATGCAGTGAGTTATTTCGCTGATGCTATTTTAATCCTGAGAACAATTATTTTGAAAGAGGATAGCTGCCTATCCATCTGAATTCCATTAGCATAGTGAGGAAGTTTGTAGCCATTTCAGTGTATAAAAAAATTTGAGAAACATTCTTCACATCTTTAAAATATACTGGTGGATTTTTCTTCAGTAAAAATAAAAATAAATATTTTTATTAATGTTTTTGTAGCCCAATTGAGTAATCAACTGTGTTCTGTTTGGGGCCAAACTTTCTGTATAGAACACTTCAAATATTGTTTTTACTGGTAAAATATGATGGAAGTTTCCTGAGGATATATATACTGAATACTTATTTATGACACAGCTTACTGCCTAAGCTTTTTCTCTCTAAAGACATATCTACTATTAGAGCATTTAAGTTATTGACTGATTACTACCTATGCAGTAGAAAGAATCAGAGATTCAAGTTTGTCCCATTCATTTTGTTTAAACCTTATTTGCCAAGCAGATATGGTTGTCATAAAAAAAAAAAAAAAAAAAAAAAAACTGTTCCCACTAGTGCCATTTTCAGTGTTGTGATTAATTCTCTCGCTCTCCTTAAGACAGAAATAGCTGTTGTGATGGAAAAAAAAAGATAAAGGATCTGTGGTTGAGCAAATTAGAATCACTTGACAGAGTTATGTAGCGGTTTTCAAAGGACCAAACTGACTTGGGAGCCCAGTTTCAAGAAAAATCAATGTAACTTAGGAGATGATGTCATTCAGTAGGCAAAAAGACTTGGGCAAGATCCATAAATGCACTTAGGCTTTACAATACCTAATATTCAGAGCCAGCTGTAGGCACCTACATTCTTTATAATGTGCATGAAAAGAGTTAAGCTCTTGAGAATGAGATCCAAAGTCAAAAACATACGTAGCAGAGAGTAACATATAGTTAGTCTTTTAGGAAATCCTAGGGTGTAGAGAAAATGAGTCAAGTGACAAGATTTATAATCCTCTCAGGGCTTAAACTTAATACTACCAAGTGATTCAGGTGACTAAAGCTTGTTCTTGGTTTTTTTTGTTTTTTTTTTTTCGGTAAGAAATAGAACAGAGCTTAACCCTTTAAAAAATTAATAGGTGATTTTGCCCTGAAGGGCACAATTAATATGCATTCCACTGACTATGCACAAGAATCCTATAACTGATTGTATTAGGACCCGTGCAAGTTGTATTAGTAATTTTTCACATTTTAGAAATATTACAAGATTCCATATTATATATTCTTTCATGAGCAAAATGATATATAATGAAGAATGCTGAAGCATTCAAGTGTCATTCCATTTCCATGCCTCAGAAAACTGACATTCTCACCTTCCATCAGGTGAAGACCATAATTATTAGGAATAAGTTAATTAACAACAATATTTCTCCCCATGCTGCTGAATCTGACTCAGAAAGACCAATTGGCTTTGGTTCTGTGGTTCAGCATGGAAAAGAGAGTAAGGGTCTACTGTTATGTGTGGAGATTTAATATGTATTTTACATTAAATGGTACTTAATTCACCGATTAGAAGAGTGATACAGGATTTCCCCTGGTCTATTTTTGGGCACTCAACACTATTCAAATAATCTAAATTTACAAAGGATTCATTACTTTCTATACTTGGCATACTTAGATGAGGACACGATTCAGCACTCCAAAATATTTACAATTAAATTGTTTCATCTTGATTCATCCAGAGAGAAGAAATACTCAGTCTTTGCTTGCTTTTGTTTTTTGAAATTCACATGGTCTAACTATCAGAACTGATTAAAAAAAAAATGTAATGTCATTTCTTGTCCTTGGAATGAGGACATTTAGTATGAAAGTGACTTATTCATTTGATAGCTTTTAAAAATAGGAATAAATCCCAAATCCATTGCTGTTTTTTCTTTTCAGGTGTTTGGGTTGGCTTTTTTTTGTTGCTGTTTGTTTGTTTGTTTGTTTTTTGGTATAAGCATTTAGATTTATATAAAACCTCTACTGTGAAACAGAGCTTAGCCATAGAAAGTATCTTGCTGACCTCACTTGCCCAACAGCAAGATAAGACAGGAATCATCTTTTTCCTTTTCATGTTGGCATTTGGCATGATAACTCAGAGATCAAAATTTAAATTTCTACAGTGTATCTGCAAAAAACAAGTAGCAGTCTCTGTCAGTAAGCACAGTATTTTGTCTTCTGTTCTTGCATTTTTGCTTATTTTTTCTCTCTGCCTCTGAATATTTATTTCACAGTTTAACCTTCTGGTTACACAATTTTAAGATGCCATATAATACTCGCTAGCATGAAAGGCCTGAGAAATTGTCTGTCATATGTTTCAAACTGTTACACAATTTGTGGACTGTAGCTGTCAGTAATTCTAGAACAAATTCAACAATGTCTCAGGAATAAATGAAAAGTGATGCTTATTTAATAGGACATAATTTAACAGTTTAACTATGAACTCATTTAAAGGTATTACATTTTACTGTAAACAAAACAAACAAAAACAGTAAAGCAAAAAAGTATTCGTATTATTCTTACCAAATATTGTGATCCACCCAAAGTGATTTAAGCAAACATAATAATACAGCAAACTGACGATATTTACTTCTGACACTCTCACAAATGGAGTTCAGAACGGTACTGCCAAAGCAGCTTTATACATACATACATAATGCTTGTTAATGCAGGTAATGAATCATCTGAAATATGCATAGCTGCATTTCAAAACCTCTCCTTTTTACAGAACTGAATTCTTCCTTGCAGCCACAGTTTTGTGTGGATAAAAACAGCCAAGGGAGGGTTAATATGCATGGCTGCACTTTTTTGTTATTGACATTTCATTCTTGTGCTATCTTTCCTTATTTATTCTATCATGCACTTCAATTCAACAAAACAAATTAAACCTGAAAACATGTTTGTTCTTCTCTCTCTTTTTATTAGTACCTGAGGTCTTATTTTCAGAGCTGTGCATGAAAGTTTCAGAAACTGTATGTCTCTAGCTCACTGATTGTAGTGAGAATGACTCAGTGTTTTGCATATGTATTATATAAGTTGTCAGGATTGTCTGTCAGGAGTAAATGGAGCCATAGTACCTACCTGAAAGAGAAATAAAATCCCAAACAAAGCAAAAATAGGCATTTCCCTCTGAGGGGATTCACTTATTACATACTCAAGATGGGATGAAAATCCTTGATACATTTCCCAAAATTGAGGAATATGAGGCTTGGCCTAGCGTGCTCTCTTTCTTTTTTAAGATTCTACCTCTGTAACAACCCCCCTTGCCACACACATGCATAAAATAGTAGTATCAGTCATTCTAGCTTTTGACATAGTCTTTCTTACCTCCTGGAATCCTAGCTGTGTTGCTTTGAATAAAAGCAAAGTGACTTTGTTCTGAAGGGAAGGGCTTATTGCCAAAAATTTGAAGTTCATAGCATGGAAGTGTCTTCTTCTTGCCAGAAAAAATTGTGTTTATGATTTCTATTTCTTCTCTTCAGGATCTAAGCTGGGGGCATTATATTTTTGTTAGTGTGTTCTGACCTTTGCTCTTTTGTCATTTGTTTGCAATACTCACTGTATGTGTTGTTTTACAAACACTGGATTCTTGCTTTTCATTCACCTTGTTACCCTTGAAGGTTTTTCCCACTCTCCCAGGGTTCTGCTTCCCTGATAAAGAGTAATTGACCACGGTTGGGTTATCTGCTCCCCCCCCTCCCCCCTCATTGTTCTGTGTTTGTACTTGAAGGCTTCAGAAGATATCCCATGTCCTTTCTGACTCTGCATTTTAATCGCGGGTCTTAGTTCCACAAGCATGTAGTTAAAAAATATAACAATAGACCACATTAGACCACATGCCACTCAACTACACTTAGTGTCAGTGGCTTACAGGCTGGTTTGGCCCAGTTCCATGACGACTGGGGCAGGGGGACCAACAGACCCACGCCCCGGGAAAGGGGAAGGGGAAAAGGGGAAAGGGAGATGGGCCTAAAAACAAAACAGCGGCAAAAATCTGAGGAGAAAAGCTAATTTACTAAATAAGATATCAGAATGCAAAATAATATAATACAGTATAATTGGAATTGAAGGTAATAAAGCAAATGCAATAAGCAAGAGAGAGTGTCCGATAAAACTGAAGGCCTCATGCTAAACACTGAAGGTGAGATGGCAGCAAGTACCTGTTGCTGAGTTGATCTGAAAAGGGAAAAAGCCTGTGTCTTGTGACAAGTGAACAGTTTCTATCTTTCCCTTTGAGAGGAAAATAGAAAAACACAAAGCAATGCTAAGTCCTCTGGGGTACGTAGTTCTTCTCTTCTGAGACAGGTACACCCAGAGCTATCAATGATCCATGGAACTAGAGCATTAACTCTTTAATTCCCAATGCACTTTGTGATGCTATGATGTGGAACACCAATAACAGAAATTGTTAAGCCATGACACTAAGCTCAGCAAAAGCTAAATCAAAATAGATGACATCAACTTGGTTACTGATAATTTTGATTACAGCTAAACAAGCTAAAACAAGGTTCTTGGCAAACTAAAGCAAGTCCAGCCCAGGCCTGACAAGGCTCCTGTGATCAGTATATCCCAAAGTCTTCAGCTTGCTGTGATAGCACTGTGCTGCCAGGCTAAGGTGTTTTGCAGTGATTTTATTACATGTTGTAATCTGGTTTTGCATTAGAGGAGTTAAAACTTTTTCAAGGTATGATAACGTAATTTTCCTATTGCAGATTCAATGCACTTCTGCTGTGGAAAGATTTGATAGGCTAAACTGCTTCATAAATCTGTCATCTCCTCTGACCTCTTAGTTACATGACTTTGACTTTAACTGACATTTTTTTTGCACATTCTGAGTTATCACTTCTGTGAAACATGTCCCTGAGAAATGCAATCAAATAAAGTCTGGTCATCTTTGTTTGGAAAACTCTTGATATCATAAGACTTTTTTAATTCTGTGGTACCAAAGTGATAATCTTCCCAGTTGAAAGTGTATGCAAGCTTAGCAGGGCAGCACTGCTGGGTGGAGACCATATGTTATTTTTTTGCACTGTGGTAATTGCAAAGTGAGTCTTGGATTATGCATTACTCATTAAAAAAAAAAAAAAGATGCTTAAAAGTAAACTGCTACATTTGTATTTGTGTGACAGAATACCTACACTAGCATTTAGAAGTGCTAAGCGCTTAATATCCTCTAGTGAATGTATCCTAATAATAATAGTAGTATTGTTATGATATGGAAGAGTATTACAGAACAGTGGTCTGTGTTTTAAGCATCATCCAGACAACCAATTGATTCTGAGGGATTAAATACCCCACTGCTTTTTCCCAATTTCTCTTTTTTAAAATAGAAGAGTATTTACTAGTCCAAGCTATACATATGATGACTAGAGGGAAAAAAAAAAAAAGAGATGACCTGCATTTTTGCAAGGTATACAATTAAGATATACAATCCTCTGTATTTGGCTTCAGAACTCAATAAGGAATCAATTCTATTTTTCACAAAATTTATTTACTTTCTTCTTATGATTAGGATGGTTGGGTATTGTTTCATTTTAATCCTTCTTCTTTTCCTTCTTTCATTCATGCCCATAAATACCTCTTTAATGGACCATGGTTGAATTACACTGGAAGTTCATCTCATTCTGTTGAGTGAAGGTTCTTTTCACTCTGCTTGGACAGAAACTGTAACACTTCAACTGTTTAACTGAAGAAAAAAATTACTTATGTCTGAATGCTGATTATAAAGAAGTTAAGAGAAAGAAGCTTGCTAGAAAAAAGAAGTCATAAGGATAAAAACGTGTTGATAAAAACGCCACTTCAGTTGCTGTGAATTTTTTAAAAAATGTAAGCTTTTCTCTTAAAATTTAGCATAGAATATTGGTTCTCTGATGTTTATCAAAGTACTATAATTCAAGAATCTTCATCAGAATAATTTACCACTAAAATGTGGAGCATAGATTTTAAATTTTTATCTCCAATATCTTTCTTGTTTTTACCAGACTTTTCACTAAGCTTGCATGTTGCCCAGTTTTTGAAGAAAAAAAAATAGTTTTATTACCTCATTTATTTTTAAATATAGAACATCAGACAAAATGTTTTATAACCATCTCTGGAGTATAGCATTTTTTAAATTTCACAATAGCTATTGAAATCAGCAGTGTATTACAGTATGTACTGGAAGATGGAGCAAGGGTCAAGAACTTGCCATGTCTAGTTGAATGCCCTCAATAGCAGGTTAAAGAACCATGCCTTTTTGTGTGTTCTCTTTCTGGCCTGTCATGAATTGAAAAATGACACAACTTCAGAACTATAGATGTGCAAGATGAGCCTTAAAAAACACCACATACTGATCCAGGAAGAGGTACAGTCATTTTATGGACTTCCATAACACTTCTATGTATATTAGATTCACATCATATTAAAGTCACCTCCAGGGTTGGTGACTAAACCCCCTCACTGGGCAGCTTGCTCCACTGCCTAATCACTCTCTTAGAGAAGAAACTAATATCCAGCATAAACCTCCCCTGGTGCAACTAGAGGCCATTCTCTCTAGTCCTATCTCTGTTACCAGGGGAAGAGGCTGACCTCCACCTCACCACAACCTCCTGTCAGGGAGCTGTAGCAGGCAATAAGGTCTCCCTTGAGCCTTCTCTTCTCCAGGCTAAACAGTCCCAGTTCCCTAAGCTGCTCCTTATGAGACTTGTGCTCTATTTCTGCCACCAGCTTCATTGCCCTTCTCTGAACATGCTCCAGAGCCTCAATGTCTTTCTTGCAGTGAGACACAAAACTGAACACAATTCTCATGTGCAGCCTCACCAAAGTTGAATACAGGGGCATGATCACATCCTGCTCTTGCTGGCTGCACTGTTTTTGTTAATGCCTTTGGCTTTCTTGGCCACCTGGGCACACTGCTCTCTCGTGTTTAGCTGAACATCAACCAACATTTGCAGGTGCTTTTCTTCCACATAGTCTTCTAGTCTCTCTGCCCCAAGCCTGTAGTGATGCCTGTGGCCAAAGTGTAGGACCCAGCACTTGGTCGTGTTGAACTTAATCTCATGGCTCATAAGTGAGCCCCAGCCTCCGAAGTATCTAAGAAAATTTGTCATTACTGCTGAACAATGTGTTTGAGGAACATAAATGAAGGTCCATTTCTGGATGAAAAGGAAACTGAATTGTATTTTTTAAGACAGACTTACCTCCAAGTTCTGCAATATTCTTTTTTTGATTTTGCATTTGCTTACTTCTTTTTACAGAGTCATCATTCTGATTGCTTTATTTTAGTAAACAGAAATTGATATTGACTTTGGTTTTCTGAAAACACATTTGTAAAGGGCTTGAGTATATTTATGAAATAAATATTCACCTGCTTTTGCTTTTCTGCTTCCTGATTAGACACACATTTTTTCTGCCTTTTGCAAGAATAACTTCAAATTAATACAATGTTTAAAAATTACGTACTAGAGCACTGTATGGGATATTCTGAAAACTATCTACAGATGGGGATTACTCTTTTTCAATTCAGGGAAATTGCTATAATGTGATTCACATGCCTGGCAATGTGAAAACTGAACTGGAAATATTAAGTAAAATATTTAATTTTAACAATCTTTTTTCTTTTTTTTTTTTAACTTTAGTTTTCAGTCACAGTCAGTTATGAAACAAATTTCAAGAGAAATAGTGTAACTTTGGGAAATGAATTTTTCAAGTGATCTTTATTTTTGTATTTGAGTTAAAATTAATTTTCAATTGAAACTTTATTTTAAGTGCCTAATATTAAAGATAAACATTTCATCAACCTAAAATTATAGTCCTACCTTCAAAGCCAGTTAGCATATCTGTACAGTCTCTGTTTTTTTGTTGGTTTTTTTTTTTTAAGTAATGGATTCTCACACTCCATTTTGTGTTGCTTTTTTTCTTTGCTTTCTCATTTTCTGATTATTTTCTGATCATTTTCTGTGTCTCGTCTGTATCTGAAAAGTAAAGTCTCTCTTTAAAATTCTTTATTATATTTTCAATTACTCTAATGATGCTTCTGATGTGGTAGAATTGATTATTTCAAACAATGTTTTTTCTCTGAAATATTTCAGAATTACTTCCTATGTATGTGCAAGGTGTTTCTGACAGAATTAAATGTCATTTTACATATCTTTACATAATTTGTGTCATTTTAACCACTGAGGCTTCTTTTCTTGAGGCTAAACAATCCCATCTCTTTTATGTCATATGTTCCAGTGCTTTTATCATTGTCTTTGTCCTTCACTGATTTACACCAGCACACCTACATTTCTCAGGTCTAGAGAGCCCAGAACTGAACACAACCCTCTATGTGTGCTCTCAGTAATGCTGAGTAAAGGAGAAGGATCACACTCCTTAGCCTGATGATAATGCTTCGTCTAATACTGCCCATCATGCTGTTTCCTCAAGGGCACCTCCACAGACTTGTTGCAAGTGCTCTCCATCCTAGTGTCCAGATCATTAATGAAGTTGTTAGAACAACATTAGCCCTGTGCTGACCCCTGAGGTGTGCCACTAGTTACTGGCCTCCAGCTTTTTTCTGCGTTGTTGACTGCAGCCCTTTGAAATCAGTTACCAATTCACTTCATTGTCCTCTTATCTAGCCATTACTTCAGGTTGTTAGTGAGTATGAAAAGCTTTGCTAAAATTAAGATGTTCACTGATCTCCTCTTGTCCACTGAGCCAATCATATCACTGTAGAAAACTGCTGTGTTGGTCAAGCATGATTTCCTCTTCATAAATCCAGGCTGGCTTTGACTAATTACATACTTGTCCTTTATGTGTTTTGATTTTTTTTTGGAGGACCATTTGTTCCAACATATTCCCATGGGATGTGATGTGACTGACTTGTCTGTAATTGTCTGGGTCCCCCTTTTTGAAGACAAAAGTGACATTTCCTTTCCCCCCATCTTTTGGAACCTCCTCCAATTGCCACAACCTTTCAGATATTGGCCTTGCAATGTTATCTAGTTTTCTCAGCACTGGTGGATATGTACCATTAAGTTCTATGGACTTGTGTATGTCCCCTAACCTGAGATTCTGCTACTGAAGGTGAGCCTTTATTGCTCCAGACTTTCCTACTGGTCTCAGGGAGGAAGCATAGAAAGAAGGCCTTACTTAAATCCAGAAAGAGCAACTTGTCATTTTCCATCATTTTTGTCACCAAGTCTCTCAGTGTACTGTTCCTACATTTTCTTTAGGTACAAATTTCTTCTTAGTCTTCTGTTGCTGATATACAAGCAAGAACCCAAATTATTCTCTTTTCATCCCTTATCAATATCAACTCCCAGTGGGTTTTGGCTTTCCTACATGCTTGAAAAGTGTTTCTACATTGCTACTGTCACGTGTCATTTGCTCCAGCTCTTATATGTTTCGTTTTCATATATTAATTTCATGTACTAATTCATCTATGCAGGCCTCCTGTCTCCTTTGATTTTCTGCTCAACAAACCATTCTTAAGCCTGGAGAAGGTGATACCTGAAAAACAACTTGTTGTCCTGAACTTCCCTCCTGAAGTATAGGTCTTGAGACTCTCCCATACAAGACTCTGAACAGGCCAAAGTAAGCCAAGGCTGCACACAACCTTCATATTCCTGACCAAAGAATGCAAGGCTCAGCAGAGTGTCTCTGGTGTGTGATATGTGGGCCCAAATTAAAATAGAGCTTTCTGCTCATTGCAGAGGTCTAAAATTCCAGATTCTAATCTTAATTCTTCAAATACAATTTTATAGGATACTTATAAGTTCTATTTATTGAACAGGAGGTACATACGTGCATCTTATGGAAACTATTCATGCACATAAAAATGCATTTTGAGCATACACCTCTAAGACCAAGGTATAGATATTTGGATGCAATAAATTCATATATTGATCATTATGAATGTTAAAAATGAGTATGAATTTAAAGTGGATATGCATCTGAATAAAATATATCACACTAGATAAAATAAATGTGGTCATTTTGGATTAAAGCAAACGCTTCTTGTTTTGCTGTAAGTCACATTTTAAAATGATAGATGGTATTTAGATTAAAGTTGTCTTTATACTTGAAGTCTTCTAAATACCATTTTTTTTCCAACCCATCACTCCATATCCAGTAATTTTCTTCAAAATAACAGACAAACAAAGCCATAAGTTTTTCAGACACTAAGAAAATACACAATGCTTGGTACTCCTTGTGTTGGCTTTGCAGCAGCAGTTAATTAACAAATGCTATTCCCATAGCTAGTCTGCTATGTTTGATCTCCATGTGCTGAGATATTTGACAAGATAGGTGCTATATCTAGCTTGAATTTTTTTTTTAATCAAAAACATCAATTCTAATGTCAGCTTACTCAAAACACAAGGGCTGAAGAGAGTCTAATATTTGCTAACTGGAAAAAGACAAAGAGAGTATTGGGAAAATGATTATTCTCAAGCTTCCAGTTACATACTACAATCAATGAAGGTTTAAAAATAAATAAACAAGAGAGCTGGTGAGACATCTGTGTCGAAATACACTAATGCTCCAAATTGGTATGGATTTCACTGGGAAAAATCATAACATTTCATGCTCCAGGTATACTGAGTAAACTAGTTCTACTCTTGCCCCTTCCCCAATAGAAGCATAAATATTCACTGATGTGAGAGAGTATTAGGTAGCAATAGAAGGAAAATATATCCATGTATTTTCTCTGTTTTCAAATTGACAGTTTGATCATACTCTATTCCTTAGAAGCTATGTTGTGTCTCATCGATTGGTATGTAATACTTACTGCCTATTTTCAGGGTACAACTTTTTTACTAATATTACAGTTAAACTAAACCAGAAACATTTTGAGGAAAGAAGTGTCTTCTTTTTATTTTTTGAAAGGTTTTAGAAATTTGCCATTATCTTTAGCAGCAAGTACTGTTGATGAGGGTATTATTTCTCAGTTTAATATTTGCACTTAATTTGATGAGAAGAATGTTAGAACTGTTTCAGGAATTAGGTTTTATTAGAATTATCCACAACTGTACTAAAACATTTTGAACCTGGAAATGACATAGAAGGCAAGTTCATTCACACTGTTTCTGAATTAATACTTCATACTGCATAGTTTATTCTTATGCTACTAAGTTATGGATCTGCTGCCTGTGAAGAACTTCTTGTTTAGAGTAATAAAATATATGAGAATTATTAGCATCATTTCTCTGTGAAATTTAGGAACTTCATGATCTTGGGGATATTTTCAGTTGCCTTGAGATGGTTTTGTTTGTTTTTCAAATTCCAATACTTGGACAACAAATCTAAAGGGCAAGATTCTTTAAACCTCACTCCAGTAAGGTATTAATTTGTATGTCAGTCAAGATACAAAACACACTGGCTTTTTAATTTGCAGAAAAAGCTCTGCTTAGTCTATAGATCTGTCTATATTTAGAAAACTGTCATGGGCAGTTTTATTCAGAATAAAAAGATCAGAAAGGTTATTCAGAATCAAGTGATCCACAGTCTAAAATATGTAATTTATATTTTAAAAAGATGCACAACATAATTCTTCCTTCATGGCCATACAAATTAGGAAACCAACAGTCATCATCCCATCCTCCCTTGCCCCATTGTTTTCTATTATGATATTAGTACACAGCAGTTCTGCATCATAGGTATCATAATCATTGTGTAACTTGAACGTGGTTGTCTGACAGCAATTGCAGAGCAGCAGTTGTCTGCAAAGTAGTATGGTGACATTTTTCATGTAGCATTGTTAAATATGTAAGTGAGTTATTTGAGATCCTGTCATTCAACATATCACAGGATATGTCTCTTTTTCTGTCTTGTGTAATTAGTGACAAAACTAGAGGGAACGGTCTCAAGCTGCTCCAGGGGAGATTCAGGCTGAATGTTAGGAAGTACTACTTTTCCAAAAGAGTGGTCAGGCTCAGGAAAGGGCTGCCCAGGGAGGCTGTGGAGTCAGTGACCCTGGAGGTGTCCCAGGAATGTTTAGACATTGTGTTGAGGGACATGATTTGGTGATAACTAATGGTGACAGTTGGACAGCTGGACTGCATGATCTTGTAGATTTTTTCCAGCCTTGATGAATCTATGCTTCTATGATACAAACTGCAATCTCTTCGATTTTTATTGTTTTTAAAGTTTTATGTACAAACTTTGCAAAATCTTTACCTGGGTGCTTCATTTTTATTTTATTGTATTTATACTTACTTCCCTAAGACAGGTCAATTATAGTCAATTATAAGAATGTCTTCATGTGAAATGCAGATTAAGAAAAGAAATTAGAATTGGTTCAAATTAAAAAAGACTCCACTAAAATATGTATTCCTCACATTATCCTCTGTGTGTCTGTATGCTACTGAGTATTCCTGGTAGTAAGGCCAAGGGTCTCAAGGAATTCTGTGCACTAGTCTGAGAAACCTGATCCTTTAAAGTAGTACAGTTTAGCAAAGTTACAATCCATTTCATAGAGCAGCATATTGCTAAGGCCTTTTATCTGTCTGTATTCCTAAAAGAAAACAAAATGAATAGAAGGTAACTCTGCCCAGCTACACATTCAGCTCTACTACATACTGACTGGCAAAATAAGTAGAAGTATTGTTAAAACATAAAAAGTAAATATCCAAAAGAGAGATCTGGTCTTTTTAACTTCAATATTTAAAAAGATGCAGGCTTGCCAGCTTTTGAAAAGTTGTTTTTTGTGAGCTGGATGCCATAGTCAAATGTCTCACATCTATGATCTATGATATATAATATTCTGAGGTGTGTGAAAGCAATTGGGACCATGTACAACTGTGAACTCTACTTCCTATTTAAATGAACATGATTTTGCTGAGCAATTCATTTGTCCGCATGTGTTATGCTGAGTCTAAAAAATGCTTAGCTTGGAATAACAGAGAACAGGGAACAGATTATTCTTACTTATCACCTGTTTTAGTCTAGGTTATTTACCAGGTAGCCTCTATTCTTATTCACATTCTTAATATTTTAGATTCCTAACTTTCTGTGCAGATTACTGTGCATAAAGAGTTCACCTTTGAAAGTGTTAGTAGTGCGCTAGTATGACAGGTAATGAGGCAATTTGGCAGAACATCAGAAACTAATTGAGCTCAGCTCAAATCAATGCAGCTTTTTCAGCTGAAGCTGCCTTATAAAACAACCGGTAGAATTACATTAGACAATATGACATGTACAATTTTAATTGGAAGTTCTAATTTAAAATATTTAAAGCATGTTTAGAATAATTTGTGAATCTACACAGACACATCCTTATCTAATTAATTAAGTCTGTTCAGTGGATTGTATAATGACTGTCAAAAATACAAAGTATTAAAGTCTCTGCACATATAAATATTCAAGTAACTTTCAAAGAGAAGGGATTTAGCTTTAGTAGAAAGAAGGTCTCACACCTGCACACGGGTAGGTAATATTAACATGGAATGTTACATGTTAGTTGTTAAAATACATTAGTACTGTTAAAATACTATGGAATTTAGATATGCAGCTTTTGAATAGAACTCCTAAACATTTTGAAGTTCATTAAATTATTTTTTCAATATATTTAATACTAATATTTGACAGTACTATATGTTAATAAAGGAAAAGGAAAAAAAAAAGAAAACAATCAAAAAAGAAAGCCTGCCTTGGATAAAACGTTAATATTTATCTAGCATTCAAATTTACTTAGCAGATCATTGGAATATTTGTCATATGTGATATTTATTTTACACTGGGATTGTTATTGGGAATTTGTTAAATTTTCTGTAATAAAATTATTTTATAAAATATAATAGAAATGAAGTTTCTAGATCTACATAGCTAACTGGTGTTTGATTCATATCCTTTGCATTTCTTTCTTGCTATGATTAATTCCCACTATTTTTATTTTCTGTATCCTTTGAGTTACCTTTTGGGTAATACACATATATTTCCTGCCAGCCATTCAAATCACAAATGAAAACATGGATATACTTATAAATACGTAAATAAATAATATGATAGATATACTCTTTAGAAGGAATAAGAAATATTCTGTTTTTATGTGTACCAAAGCTGTTGCGTATGAGGTTGAATTGATTTTACCTCAGAGTCATCAGTAACATCAGTGCTAACACAGAGCAGAGACAGGACTTCCCAAGTTACAGCATTGCATCCTCTTTACTAGCTTACATTCTGTCTCATGTTCTTCCTTTTTCTTTTTTACCTTCTCTTTTGGGAAAAAAATAAATCACACTACAGAATTTGTTCTACTTTGCAAGTCTGGAGCAGTAAGATTTCTTGTGAAAAGCAAACAATGTTGCTTGAATCAAAATTAAATCTTCTTAGTGGTTGTAACTTTTTGTGTGTGTGTGTGTGTGTGTGTGTGTGTTAGTGTGTATTCCTGAATACTTCCAGTTTTAAAAGAATGCTGTTATTTAAATTGTGATTTTGGTTGGCATAAAGATAATTTTCTTTGTAGAGCCTGTATGATGCTGTGCTTTGGATTTTTGATGGAAGTAATGGCTATAGCACACTGTGGGGATAGTTGCCACAGAGCAGCACTGCATGGAGCTGAGGATGTCTCAGCTCCTGCTGTTCTGCCAGCGAGGGACTCAGGGAGCACAGGGAGCTGTGAGCGGACAGAACTGGGACTGCTGACCCAAATTGGCCAGAGGGATGTCCCACACCATGGGGTGTAATGCAGGGGTAAAGGAGATGGAAGGGGTTATGTTAGGAGTCATGATATTTGTCTTCCTAATAAACTTACAGATGATGAACCTTGCTTTCCTGGGAGTGGCTGAACTGCTGTTGGGAAGTAGCAAATAAATTCCATCATTTGTTTTGCTTGTGTGTGCAGATTTTGCTTTACCCAGTAAACTCTTTGCCTCAACCCACGAGTTCTCACAAATCTACCTTTCTGATAAATACTTCTGATGGATGGCGTTGTCTTGTCTCAAAACCACAAAGCACTTGGAAAATGTGGAATCCATAGATGATCTTTTAATTACAAATGCTAGACAGATCAAAGGCTGAATTTAGAGAGGCTGAATTGAGAGGTGTCAGATACACAACATTTTTGTGTACCTGTTCATAATAGGAAAAAACTGCATCCTTACTTAAGTCTGGATGTGATATTACTGACTTTTTTCTCTACCAACTCAGGATATGTAAAATAAATTCTCAAGCACTTCTTATTAACAGGACAGGACAGACAAATGTGCTACACTTGTTTTTGTTAGCTTCATTTATATTTTGATAACTGTTTACTAGTGATGGCAACTATGAATATCAATACCTCTTTTCAAGAGCTGTCTCCATTCGATTTCCATGATTGACCTTGAGGGCTTGAATGACATGAGCACTAACCCTAATGCTGCCTAAAAACATTTGCAACTGGAATGATTATCTTCATCTCTCATGGTAACTCTGTCAGGTTGTCTGAGAGTAATTGTGAAAGGAACTCAGGTCATTATTGAAATGAATGTGATGTGTCCATAATGGTTCCCTTGAAGCTGCTGAACTTTATTTGGTCAATAATCTTTCATGAAAAAAAAAGTAATTTAATAGATTTTATTGTAAGGCTGAACAAATCAAGTCTACTATATTCCTGTATACTTTCACAGATAACATCTACTTTCCTCTTTAATTTTTAACATAAACATACTAAAAAACAAATAAAACAATGAAATTCTGAGGGGATATTAGTACTCCTCTAATTTATCGTTTGTCTTATGAGGCCGATAAGATATTCAACATAACATTTTGGGATAAAATAAAATTTAGGCCTTTCTGGTATTAGATTAGTTTTCCTAGTATAGAATGTCAATTGTTGCAATAAATTTTATATATATTTCCAGAAAGTAAATCTTTTTGGAAGACTCCTTCATGGCTTAGATGTAGTGTTTGTGAACTATTTTATTTTTTAAGTTATACATATTTTTAAGTAAAGGATTTTTTTTTCACCTGTTTAGTTTCACCGGATATTTTAGACATATGAAAAGATCACTGTAACCTTATCTTCTAACAGATATATATGTAGGAAAGACTTGTTATTGTTGAAGTATTTAATATTCACTTGATTTATCCATTTCACCAATTAATCTGAAAAGCCCTGTTTAAGCATTTAACTTTTTATATTTGACTGTACTAAGGCCAAAATTAAAAATTATAGACAAATAATGTAATTACAATTGCATTCTAAGTCCAGTGCAGCAATCACAAAGTAACAACTAAGATTTGCTAAACTGTCCTATAGTCCTAGTAGTTCTGATGTGATTTTGTACTTTTCACTAAAGCACTTCAATTACATTGGCACAATCTTATCGTGAATGCTTAAAAACATGTAGACCAGTACTGCAGATTAATGATAGTTGTAATATGGGTGCATTGGCTTTGCAGCTAAGTCATTTTATGTTATAAAGTGTAAAGTGTGTCCAGTGAAGGATGACTTGTGTCAGCTAAATCTGTAGCCTGAAGCAACACTTGGTGGGTTATTAGGTTATTACTTTAATCTAGTTATTGCAGCCTTGAAGCATGCATTCATAAGTTGAGAGTAAAAATGTCAAAAGCACAGTTGAGACTGATCACTAAAAATTTCTAGGAACAACAGAGTGCCCCATGTAATTTCTTCTGAAGACGATCAACTAAAATTGGAGTCATACTGAATGTGTGTTACTTTAATAATATTGCTTATTTCATAGAAAAAAATAAGTTTCCTTTGTGATAATTTCTTTAACTTGGTATTTATACCCACACATGCAAATTTCATTGTCTTTCTAAGAATTAAAATTATGAGAAGTTAAATTTGCTTTCACCATCTGTTCATTAAATGAATTCCAGTGTACTGTGTTTACAGACTGATCTTAGAGCATATGATTAATTCTTAATAACTCAGCTATTGCATTAACCAGCACTTAACAACAACAACAACAAAGTTAATTTTGTCAAAAACAATAACTATGTCTGATTACAAATACCTGAACTGTAGCTTCCAGATATCACAGGCAGAATCACTAGATGACTGAGGTTGGCAGGGGTCCTTGTGCTTCAGCCCATGCTACCCACAGTAGCACACCTAGGCCTGTGTTCAGGTGGCTTCTGAAGGTCCACTCCTCAGCATCTCTGAGCAGCCTGTGTCGGTGCTCCATCAGCCACATAGCATAGAGGGACTGCCTGGTTTTCAGGGAACCTCCTGTGCTCCCGTTTCTGCCCATTGCCTCTTGTCCTAGCACAGAGCACCACTGAAAAGAAACTGACTCCATTTTATCAGCATCCTCCCACTTATATAGACTGGTGAGTTTCTCCTGAGCCTTCTTTTATCTGTACTGAACAGTCCCAGCTCTCTCAGCATCTTTTCCTCAGCATCTTTTCAGAGAAATGATACTCCAAGTCCTTCATTATCTTTGTGGCCCTTTGCTGGACTTCCTCCAGCATGTTCACATCTCTCTTGTCAGAACTGGACACAGCACTTTGCACACAGACCCACCAGTGCTGAATACAATAGTAGACAAGGGATTAACCAGGGTACTTGTATTTCTGAGCCACTAAATGCTGATGCTCTCTCCTGGGGACAGACATATCATGGGACTATCTGCGCTGCTGCAGATAGAAATGACCAATCTCTGAATAAATTGAACAGACTTTAAAGTAATACTAAAGTTAGTGCTTTTTAACTTTTATTCACATAGTTCTGTATATATAGTAATGAATACCATCAGAAATT
The DNA here is from genome assembly GCF_038088225.1 of Cyrtonyx montezumae. NCBI lineage: Eukaryota > Metazoa > Chordata > Aves > Galliformes > Odontophoridae > Cyrtonyx > Cyrtonyx montezumae. The sequence goes on along the minus strand of NW_027071936.1, from coordinate 20,314,520 downwards.
GATTTATGAAATTTATGTTATACAAGGCTTATCATTTAAAATATATTATTTGCAAAATCATAAAAAGTACTGAAAAAAAAAAGAGCAAATAGTGAAGAAGTTACTTCTGAAAGTAATGTAACATTGTTTTCAGTAATATCTTAATTTTCATTTTGGGAAATATGAAAGAAAATTGACAGCATGCTGACATTTTGTTGGTAAAATTTTAAGATTGACATAGGTGTATGTATATTTCTTACATGGGATTCTTTTTAGCCCCCTTTACAATGCTATTACAGAGGTTTTGGGAAAGGGGAATTGTTACTGGCTTTTAATAGCCATTCTGTCTAAGAGTATGTATAAAGGGATAACAAAGTGAGAGTTTTCACTACAAACTACTATAATAAAATACTAGCTTGTATGTGTTTCATAGGCTGGAATAATTCTATCTCATTCAGATTTTAAAATAATTATGTCAGTCTCTGTAAATATGTGCATATTCATGACATGATATTCTCAACATGCAATAATTATTCTAAATAAATTTGCAATATGTAGCTACATTCAAAATTTATAGCTACCTACAAAATTATTTCATGATGCTCTTTTTATAATCAGCATTTGCTGCATTTTTCACACATACAGATTACTGTATTTTCTTACTTATTATTTAGAAGCAATTTTGGTTGTAAGTTTGTCTGAAACCGTCAGTGTCTCTTCTCTTCCACATGTGAGATCCACTTCCCAATCTTCCTCCCTTCTTCAGGTGAAGTCTGTTGTTCCCCTAGAAATGGATGCTTGATCTGAGTCTCTTACTGATAAACTTTTTGGGGCAGTAACAGAAGCTGGAAAATATTAAATTGCCATAGTTCTTTAAAAATATTTGGCAGAGTCATGAATCCATTACATTTCCTGATAACTACCTGTTAATTGCCAGGGGAGTCATTTTACTGCACAAACTGCTGAACTGACTGATGAAGAATGGTAGAAGCTTTGTTAACACAATCTGAGAAAGCAAATTGTCAACTATCCAGTGGTTTTTCAGAGCCTGATTTGACACTGGAAAATGGCACACTTTACATTATCTTCTTCTCTGCCCCAAACAGACAGTTGTACAATTCATTTTATTTGGTTCCATAAATGAAAGAGTTTTTTATTACATAGGCTGTAAGATAACTTGTCTTGCAATCTAGAAGCAGGTGATGGATATCAAATGTAGTACAGGCAAGAAAACTGAAAGTTTCCTTTATTCACAGTACAAACTGAATGCCTTCTTCAGACACGCAGAAGCATCTGGGTAAGATTTGGTACTGTTGCTGTAATATCTTCTGGCAGCAGACCAGTACTGGTTAAAAGTAGAGTGACTGTAAAATAAAAGTCTTATTGTATGCCAAGTTTTAACATGACAAACAGAAATATGTATAAAATGGAATGGTTCCACACATGCTCCTTCAAAAAAGAAAAAAAAGAAAAAAAAATAGAAAACAAACAAGCAACAAGAACAAAAAAAAAAAACAACCACACAAATGCTTGATTCACATAGTTTTATACTACTCCTTATGTACAGATTCATAATATGTACTCATTTACATGCAGTCTCATGCATTAGTATGTATTCATTACATAAGCATGCATCTTCCCAGGCTTTCTATTTCTAAAAATAAATCTGTTTAAAGCTTGTGAGATTTGTAACTGAGTACTTCCTGTTCAGCTGCTTTTAACATAGAGTTTTTATCATGTTTGTAGTACAAGTTCTTTATTATTACCACTTCCTTCAGTTTCTGTTCTCCTTTGTTTGAATAATTGCACAGAAAAATGAAATCTGGTATGTCACCTTCTAGACAGGATTTCAAAATCTGCTACAAATTTATAGAACTTTCAGGAATTATAGTTAAGCTTTAGCAACCACTATGAGATCAACTGACAATAAAAAGTGAAGCTCAGGAAGGCTATATGAATGGATGAATGTAATGGAAGTGAGAAGATTCCAAAATCCATAGATGTAAACTGAAAGATTTGTATTGATTCCGTGGGACTTTCAATTAAGATTCCTCTTCTTTATCAAGGTTGCCTTTTCACATTTATGCTGTTACAGTTCCTCAGTCTAATCTCTTTCTATATCTTGTACATATAAGAGGTACAGTCTCAGCTGGGAAGTTGCTTTATATACTTGCTTTTTGAAAGATATTATTACAGCACTGGCAATTTACTTTTCTGATTGTTATATAGCTGTCTTCTCCCAGAGTAAAGGGTATCAGTTTTTCTCATGGGTCATTCTTTTTCCTTTGGACCAGGTAGATCTATGTAGTCCTACAGTGTTACCTTTCCTGATACTCATGGGAAAATTTGAGCCCTAATATGCAGATAGGTTAGGCTCATAATGTAGTTGGAACTTTGCTTTTCTCTTTGTTGAGTACTCAGATATTGAGTTATTTCATGAAATATTAAAAAAAAAATTTTTTTAAAATTTACATGAGGGGAAGCTCTGAGAGGCAAGAATGGACACAGTTTAAAATTGTCTTTTATTTACTACTTCTAATACATGGGATCTTTGTACATTTGACATGTTTTGTTAATGGTCTGGAACTAGTCGTTATTTCAGCATTTCAGTTAGAAAGTTTGGAAACAGACCAGGATTCAGATATAGTTCAAAGCAACCCCATCTGTGATATATGTGCAATTGGGAAAGATTGTTACAAAATACCAATAGGAAACATTTCTGTCAGTGCACTAAAATAAAATAAAAAAAAAGTAAATTAACAAATACAATGCATATATTTCAGAATGACACTATGATATTTGTACCAGCTTTTAGTAGGAGAATTAAGTTATGAAGCATTAATGGGTAGTAAGACATGAGGGAAATATCTTACCATAATGTGAACAAGATCATATGAAGGTCACCCATAAATGAAAAAGCAGCATGCACTTTAATGAAGTGCAGTAGAAACTGGCCACAGCTTTATTAACTGTAGCAAAACAAATTAAATAGTTTAATGTCTCCCTGAGATTCTAGTAACTATTTTTTGTGATTTGAGTTCATCTGAGTGTCACCCTGGCCCAATCTTATTTTCATCACTACATTTCCCTCCATGAAATCTCATCATGCCAGTTACTGCTCAACTGGGAATTTCCAAGTCCAGCTGAAAAGCGGACAAAGCCTCCTGTACATGGATATTTCTTCTTAAATAAGTTTCACAGTTTATTCTGCAGCTACAGTGTAAACAGCTTCATTTTGAAACTTGAAGTATCAGGCACAATCAACACTGTCATTGATCTGCTACACATACAGGCTAAGCAGTAAAATAGTCAAGTAGTCGCTTAAAGAGATATGACTTTCAAATTAGCCATGAAGTAGACATATCATTGCTAGTTTGAGGATGAAAACAGCAAGGTGAGAATGAAAAGATGCATCCTCAGGATGCATTCTTTTATAGCCTGTTTAACATGCTTATTATAGCTTAACTTCCACCTGCTCTTCTTTCTTGTTGGAAGTGGGGACTTTCATCCAAGGGTGAGAATGACTTTTCTGTGTAATAAATGAAGGTAAACTGACTGTTTGCCTTCTTTCTCAAGCTTAATCAGAAATCTAATGCAATATATTGGGAATATATTTTTAAAGGTCATGAGGTTAACAGAAAAACACTCCTTTTTTGTTTGTTTGTTTGTTTTTGATATTTTTTGTTTACTTTGCAATGATGCATTTAGAATTGTGAAGTTCAAAATAATCCTGTTAAATTATTCCCGAGATTAAAAAGATACAAATAAAGATTATTTAAAGAAAAAAAGGTTTTTTTAACTTCCACAAAAGTGATTGATTTGATCATTAAATCCTAACACCTGTCAGTGGAATCTTTTACTGCAAGGAGCATGTGATGCCTACGGAAGAGTTTTAGAGATAGCAGTGAAGCTTCTTATGTGTAGTAAATTCCAGATAAACAGTCTCTCATCATTGACTTCTAAAAAGTAGAGAGGCAAAAGGTTCTTTGATAATTCTGTTGGGGGGATTTTGTTTACGACTGTATATGATTCAGGGAACAACTCAAAGCAAAATTATTCTGCTTGTTTGTTTTTTTGGGAGATGATGTCTCCAGAAATCCTGATTAAGAAACAGAGTAAAGATAAAAGCTTCTGAGTTTCAGTGCAAATTAAATCTTAAGCAAACCTTAAGAACTTGAGATATTTGATTTTATCCTACCATTTATCATCTTTTCTTGTGATGCTTTATGACAGAAGATTTGAGTTTATTTTGCAGTTCCAGCTCTTCAGAATCTGAATAATCCAATAATCAAACTGTAAAGAAGTCTTTAAAGCAAGCATCTACATGCATTGCAACTATTCAGCATTTGTGCTGAAATAATCCTTCCGGTTCTGAGAGAAAGAAAGGTGTCATTATGCTAGGAATAGTTCCAACACATGAAGATGAAAAGCCACTGTAAATTCCAATGTTTTACTTATTTATGTTTTAAAACAAGTCAGTTTTTTTGCAGTTTTAGTTTATTGAAAAGGTGATTACTTCCGTAACAATCCATAAAGATTTTTTATATTTCAATAGCGAAAAAAAAATGTTTAGCCTACATTAGCGCAGACAATCTTCAAATGCAGAGAGGTCCTTCCCCTCAGTCAGAAAGAATCTTAGTCTAAAAACAAAAAGTAAAATTGAAAGCAACAAGAGCAAGCTTCCGCTAAGGCAACTCTGAGGAAGAGAGTTATATTACTCTGCCTAGTTTGCAATGGTTTCAAAAGGGAGGCGAGATTTGCAAAAGAAGAAATCACCAGGTTATGTAAACAATTTCCTCAGTTTTCTACTTCACCTTGTCCACATTTATGAGTGGAGCCGTATATATCATATATAGATATCTGATGATATTCTTTTTTATCTGTATGGCTGTTGGCAGTATTTTCCCTTTCATTTCACAAATTCAAAATTATGTACATAACTAAAGGAATGCATACTTCAGCGAGATGTCGTTTGGAGATTAGTGGTACAGTCACTACAATTACTGTTTGTCAAGTATGTAATAGTAAAATGCTGTTAACATTCATACTGGTATACAGATGTGTACACACTGTTGCACAGATATTGAACTGTTAGTCCTTTTGGGTATTAAAGCTCAATATCTGGTTAGTGATAACACTGGAAATCATTAGATTTATGTGGATAATCTGCTTCTGATAATCATCTTTCGATTCACTGTGTTTTTGAATTACTTATTTTTTATAGATTTCCGGTTTTCATTTTTAAAGTCTCTAAAAATTACTGTTACTAGAAACAGTATAATGTATAAATACATATTAATTGACCTCCCTTAAGCATAGAAAAAAAAAAAGAGAAAAATGGAAAAAGAAGGGAATGCTGCACTGTCAGAAATGAACTTGGAATGATAATTGTGGCAGCCTGAGCCAAGTACAATCCCAAAAGCTCTTGTAAAGCACAGCATCTGAGCTTTTCCCTTAGAAGCCAAGTTGAGGAAGCCTACCACAGCACAGGCTTCTCCTTTTATTGAGCTTCAGAATCCCAGCAGCAGTAGCTGGATCCGGGGTGCATTTTGAGACTTGGTACTGTCATATGCGAAGAACAAGTTGCAGAAGTGCCACATGGTTTGTGAACTACATTTGGAAGACTGCCGACAACCACTATGCAGAAAGTAAAATATCTGAAATATTTATCTGAATTATAATCAGTCAAAGGCAGAACATGACTGTTTACAACTGTAGCTTGCATTCAGCCAAATTACATTTGCAAATTAGTGTTTTGAAGCTTTAGACCTAAAAATAAAATAACTTAATGGGTTGAAATCATTTTTTTCTAAGGAAAACTGTATCTATGCCAGCAGCTTGTATATGAAGTTACAGCCTGTTACAGCCCAATGCATTTTGAAATGACCAAGATATTAAACTCACAAACAAGGTTGTCAGACAACAAATCAAGCTGCAAATTAGCCTTCTAATCTTATAAGCTGGTTATGGCTGCCAAAATACAACTGACAATTGATTTGCTGTTTGCAGTCCAGCACAAAATGTCATATATTCTTTCTGATGAGAGTCAATGAGTGCATTAAGTGTATAGCAGCCCATGTCCTCTTGACTCCACTGCAAATAGTCCTAAATTACTAGGAACATTATCTGTATGAATAAACCTACTAGTAGCAAAATACAATGCAGAATTTATGTATAACTCTCCTTCATTTATTTACTTGGAAGAAATGTGTATTCTAGCTTCAGTAGGTATATGAAGTAGAGTTGTTTAAGGTCATTCATCTTGCTAGCTTTCATGATTTATAAAAGGAAACATTTTCAGGTAACTGCCTAGATGGAATGCCATGAATTATTAGTAGGTTGTAGCATTGCCCTTTGTTGTTAACCTTAATTTTCTATCCAGTCCTTCTGATATGAGTTAAATTAACTTTTCATACAATGTATATGATTTTTCACTTATTGATGTCTTACTGTGTGCCAAGAAGATTCAGGGAATTTTCTTGTAGCTGCATAGCTTCGAAGTTTTAAAGAAAAAGGGAAAAGAAATCTATGCAAGGAAAACTTCTGCTGGCCTAGAGACTGAAATGGAAGTACAGCACTTAAAATTTTACTAATACTTTAATTACTGATGTGTGGGGGTAATATGTGTTACCTGTACTGGAAAAAAGATGGGAAATAAGAACTATATTGCAGATATCAAAAGCAAATAACTGAAATCTGCTGAGATAATAAAACAGCGATCATGTCACTGAAATTTATAAGAAATAGCAATGCTAGGACTTAGTAAGCGGCAGAAAAAGGTGTATGTTTGCATGCAGAAACTTAATGCAACCACCTCCTGCTTCAGTTTTCAATAAACAAAAGATTATGCAATGAGGAAAATCATATTTGCCCCTGAAATTTACAGCACAGGAAAATCTCTGTATAGTATTCACTGATGTTAATAATAACATTAGTTCAGGATTTATTCTTGATATACTGGAGATCTGGTATAAACTCTTGTGGTAGATAGGAAAAATGTTTAAGCTGCTAAGAATAGCAGCTTGATTCTGAGGTGTGTTACTAGCTGGTTTTGTTTGCAGAATGGTGTATAAAGAGTATTTTATCAAAGTTTATCTGAACTCCCGAGTCCCTTGTGAATTTCTGTTCACATGAAACATTTCCTCTACATTCACCTTTCCCTCAACAGGATTGTGATGTTTTCTTTTTGATAGCAACACAGAAAGCTCTGTGTTCCCTCCTGTCTTCCTGCAGTGCTTCCCAGAGCTTACCTATAAGTCTGGGCTACTGCACTGCAGAATAGCACATTACTGAAAAAAAATATTTTCATGTAAGTGTTTTTCTTCTCCCATTTATATTGCTGAAAGTACAAAAAAACAATTGTTCATTGTTTTGAACTCTGACTGTCAGGCTTTAATTTAGACCTTGGTTTTGCAAGCTACTCTACATGAGCACAGGCATTTTTCCTCCATGTAGCATGTTATCCTAGAAATAAAGAATATACTACTTTCTATATTATTTTGTCACTCATTCCTGCAAAGATTTAGCTGGGCTCCCATATAAGCCAGTGAGCTCCAGTTCTGCTTTTTACTCTGACAACAGAAAAATATATAACTAACATTTCAAAATAATTTGATATCTTTGTTGTCATAACACAACCATAATTAATCCATAGGATCTTATGATGCATTTTTTAATGAACTGTTAAACACATCCCTATATAAAAAATACAAAAGGGGGCCCATACTATGGTAGAAGTAATAGAGTAATACTAGTACACAGCAGGTTGTGGTGACAGAGGCCTGAAATGATGGATAGAGGCTGAGAGCTGCCCGGGGAGCTTAGGGGTACAGACAGGGCTGGAAGTGGGCTATCTCACAGCTTTCCTGGGCAGGACCTGGCAGCCTGGAGTGTGGCCAAAAGCACATCCCCCGGGCATGGGCAGGTATATGTGCAAGCCCAGTGAGGCCTGGTGCTTCTCAACTGTCTGCAAACCACCCACATGCTTTCAGAAACATGTGAATTCATTATACTCTCTTACTGCAGCTTTTGCTCTCACTTCCTTAGATAGCAATAACGTGCAGTCCTCCTTCCTTTCCTTCTCCAGGGCGCAGCTTCTCCTTTGGTTGTTGAAAAGTGGGCATTTCCTTTTCCTGCCTCTGTCTGCCACCAAGGGATCATAACAGCTGCCCTGGGTTTTACTGATTGTTTTACTGCTAAAAGAAGAAATACACTAGAAGTAGATTTTAAAGTGCATTAATCAAAACCCGTGTATTATAGTTTTAGGCAGTGTAGCAGTTTTCTGTGAAGAAGAATAAAAGTAGGATACAGGGGAGAATTTCAGTATTATTTCTTCTTTACAAGATTGGTTTTGCATGTTTTCTGTAGAGAGGGCTGACCAAAAGGCAAGATGGAAAAAAATATGAGCAATCTTGGTAAAGGGGAAGCATGGGAGTGAAAAACATACTGAAAATAAAATTGCATGCTTTATTATTTATTATCATTCTCTAGTGCATGTTTTCTTTTGTACAATCAACTACCACACAGAGAAAGAATCATGATACATTTTTTACTAAGTAGATCTGTCTAAAACAATGACAGAAAAATGATTTTGTTTTTGAGGGAAGAGATAAGTGTTTGATTATATGTGTTGTATGATGTCAATACTGGATTTGATGGCAATGTTTTTATTTATTTCAGTAAGCTTGGTATTTCACTAATAGCATGACAGTCCCTTGGCATAAAGAAATTTGCCAATTACTAAATATTTAACATAAATATACAAACAGAAGAAAACTGTTTTGGTTCATGAGAGTGCCTACCGTTTATGTAGCATTTTCTGTGCCCATAATGAATGACTAGAGGTCAGAAAATATGTTTTACGAGAAAAGACATGAAAGAAAACCCTGTTGTAGATAAGAAAAGATGAAAGTGTGGCTAAAAAAAAAGAAAAAAGAAAGAAAAAAAAAAGTCATTTTCAGATAAGTAAAGAGTTTCAGTAAAGAAGGTAATAAATTCTGTTTGTATTGGGAGTGAGATGAAACACAATGGTTGAGAATTGCAATACTGTTTTATCTAGGTAGCAGAGAAAACTTTTTTGTGTTGAGGACAGATAAGGTGTGGAATAGTTTAGAATCTCCACTGTCGGATATTTCTATGAAAGTTCAGTAGAATATTCCTCTGAAATATATTGAGTTTGGTCAAATGTGGTGATGTTAAAAAAAATATATATATACATATATTTGTATGATATCAACATATGTTTGAGATAAGTCTAAATTTTGATTCTCTTACTTTACAAACTTTTCAGTCTCAGTGATAAATAGATGCTCAAAAAGAAATGTTAGCAAGAATGGTTGGAGTATGATTAAAAATCTACTGTGACAGAGCAGATGGCTATCAAGATATTTCATATTCATTTAACAGGAATTTTCCCTTGTAGGATGGTCATGTCTGTTGTACTGACTTGTGTGCGAACATAGGTCTCATATCACTTTGTTATTTCATCTAACTCTTCTGCACCCACTGGCACTATTTGATAGAGAGAGGCTGCATCTTGCAGCCTTTTAATATAAGCACTCTTGATCTGACCTAGAAAACTGCTTGGTAACCTCCAGTTTAAGAGTAGTGACACAATGAGGAATAGCATCCTATAAAATGTGCATTGTTCATAATACTTTATGTGTTTCAAGAAACAATGCACTAGAGCTGAAAAACAATGGATGTGGGCTCCTTTTATGCTTGATATTTTATTAGGGACTTTACAACTCAGGCTCAGAAGTTTGGCTGAGTATTTAAAATTTACAGTAACAAGAAAAATAGGACCAAACATAAAATTTAGGGGGAAAGAAATCTTCCTACATGATTTAAATTGAATATTAATTTCTGTAATAAATTATTTTTATAAACTGTTTATTTGAAGTTAAAACTTGATGTAAATATAAGGGCATTAAAAAAAGGTATTTGGAAACACCTTGAAAGCAAAATATGTAGTTACGTGCAGTAAGTAAATAATGACAAATATTTGCAATATGTATATTCTTTTCTATTAAAATAGGACTAAACAGCAGAATTCAAAGAGAATCTTCTCAATAACAGTTTCTAAAACTATGACCTTCACAGATCAAAATTACAAATTTCCTGATATGATCCTCTTCATCTTTCCATTACTGCTTACAATAGAGAGCAGTGCATAAAAAGAATTGTGATTAAGTGATTTTTGTAGTTGTGGCATAATCAGGAAAGCGCCAGCTGCTCTTGAACTTTACGTGCTTCTCTGATTGCTCAGCCTTTTGTCTTGAAGACAGGTTTTGAGTGGAGTGCTTTAATTCCAATTCATACTGTTGTGGTGTTATTTTTCTTTTTCTGTTGCTTTTTCATTACTCACATTTATAACCATAATTGAATTTTTGTCTGAACCAATACTTGTGTTATAATAACAATCTTATTCTGATAGAAACTAGAAATAGCAAAGTACAAAAATGTTTTCTCTAAGATAACCTATGTGCAAAATGTTTGTCTTAGGGTACTCTTACAAACATGCTAAGAGTATTAGTAAGGAAGCATTACATGTAGGCCTGAGAAAACATCAACTAAAGAAACTCAAGCTACTTTTGATAATCTATAAAGCATTTTTTTCCTATTTCTGTATTTTAGTCTTGTTCCATGTCTTGTAGTCCAAAATGAAAAAAGAAAATGGTGTGATTTGTGAAATCCATTTTGTAGACTTTGGCTCAGTTTTGTTATTGTGTCTGTCCTGGAGCAGGATGAAAACAAACTTTAAATGTATAAACACACATTACATGTATATACACACATTTGTATTCCAGAATTGTAATCCAGAATTAACTTAACTGCCCATGAAACCTGAAGAAGGTACAAACATCTAAACCAAAGTGCATCTTCACTGAAAAAAAAGTTGCATTTTATCTCAAATTTCACAATATTTTCAATGGGAGAATTGTAGGGGAGGTATCTCTGTCTTTCATGTTGTTAGTCAGTTTGTTTAGACCAGTCAAGTGACAGCTATCCTTTATTTTTTGGAGGGAAAAGAGAAGGATGAAAGACTTTTCTGAGATGTACTAACTTAATCTCTTCATATTCCATCTTTTGCATTTCTCTGTAGGAATGTATATTTCAAGTTAGAAGACAACCCTTTCTGATACTATACAAAACTTCAGAGGCAGAAATATGTACTTTAACTGCTTCTGAATCCTAATTCCCATGCTGAAAAAATCCAGATTGCGTGCCCCAAAATTCCAAAAGATCTGTAACCATTTTCCTCATTGCATTCCTGACAAGTGCTCTTTTGGATAAACACCGAAATACCTTTTTGTGCTACACTACTTATTTATTTAAAAATTTGGAATAAGAAAAGTTTAAGAGTAAAGAGCACATTGAAACTGAGCAATTAGTTCTGATTTAGTTTTTGTTTTTAGTGAATGAAAATTGTATGCTTATTTTTCTTTGATTTTTTTTATTCAACATTTTAAATCAGATCTACTTTCTTTAAAGTCACGGAATACTGTACAAGGAATAGGTAGAATGGAAGAAAGAATGTTAGTTATTTTGACTGAATGGAAGAATGAAACTTCAGTGGCTGATAAATTTGTCTTTAAAGTTGATACTTACCTCTAGTGATTTTTTTATAAAATAAAGATCATTATAACTGTCCATGAGTAAAGGAACCTTCAGAACAAAATGGTATATTCTTAAGTCAGTCTCACAATAATAATTCTAATTCATACTGTGAATAATGGTTGCATTCTTACTTCCTAGTTAAGCTTGATGTTAAGTTCTAGTTTCATCATTAGTAAGGAAGTTTTGCCTTACTCAATTTTAAACTATTCTTGACATACATATACAAATGAAGATAATATTGACAAAATTGCCAGACTCTATTTCATTTATTATCTTAGTGTCATAGTGCTTTCTGCAATTTGTAATGCACTTGAATAATTGTAATCTAGCGTAATGTGTGAACAGTTAATGTGCGAAATACACAATGTTTTATGGATAATGCCATTATGTCTATGCTGTGATAGGTTACCTGCTTTTGCTATCTCTTGCTTGCACTTTGTCATATGACCATAAATTTTGTGCTGGAGGAATAAAACAATCTTAAGCTCAGGAATAGGAAATAATGTGACCTGAATCGCCATCACTGGAAGACATGCTGTGGTATATAAAGCACTATTAAAAGGAAAAGATTGTGAATTTCAAAAAAATAGTGTTAATAATCAGTAGCACTAACTAAAGAGTGTGTATCTTCCCATTATTAAGACATACTATATGAATCTAAAATTAAAAGGAAAGCAACCATATTCAATATTAACCCTTTAGTTATTTTTCTTTTTCTTAATTCTTTAAAGAAAAAAAGTCCTTTTAAAAAACCTATGCTTATCCAAATTCTTTCTCAACCTTTTGAAAGACTCTAGAAATCCCACTTTCAGGACAATTGCCTTTACTGATTCTTTGCTCTGTTCAGTCAGTGTTTAACTGCAGAGTACATATGCACCCTTGTACCTGTTCATATAAAGAAATGTAGTAATTGATAATAGCATATAGCAAAAAACATGCAAATATATATTTATTTTATGGCCAAACCAGTAGTTATACTGGTTGTCTACTATATTTGTTTCTTCTTTCAACTTGTTTTCAAACTGTGCCCAGAATTAAGGAGGTAGAACATTAGTGTTACTTTCATTAAGTTTTACTGGTTCTGTATCTGTAGTTATTGTAATTATTCTTGTCAAAGTCATATGCTTGTGCTGTAATATTTTGTTCTGTGGCAGATTTTTTCAGTTGGTTTTAGCTTCTGCCTATCATTTTTTACAGTTATGTGGCAGATGAAATTTTTATTTTAACTTAATTTTTTAACTTTACTTTCTATGATGGAAAAGAATTCTATCTCGTAGTAATTTTATAGAAAAAAGTAGTGTTTTCATTCACAAATGAATACAAACACAGTCTTTATTTCTGTTATGCATGGATACAAAAAGCTAAATGGGAGACAAAAAAGGACAAGCCAACCACTTCTCCAATATGTAAGAATTGTATCATCTTGAATTCAGTGCCTATCCATAATGTTTCACAATTCATTCTTTTTGTCCTACAAACCTATCCACTTCTTGTTTCTACTACAGTTTTTCTAGTTTCCTTGAGCTAAATTTCATTTTCTAGGTTTAGAAATTAATCATCTTTGTATGTCTGCTTCCTGAGAATATATACCTTCTCTAGAGATGTAAAACTGGTGTGGCTTAGGCCATTTCACTTTACTTTCTATGAAGATTTCCTGGTCTTTTTCTTTTAGCCTGTCAGCTATAAGCGTGCATGTTACTCTTCCTAAGTTTCTCTTCTGATCCTGGTGAACTTTTTTATCTAACCCTTAGAATTTGTCTTTCAATGAGTCTTTAAAAAAAGCTTTCCTTATTGTTTTAAGCAATATTGATGTGCTGCCTGAAATCAAGGCAAAATGTATTGCTATTGCTAAATTATGGTAGCGAGCTTGATTGGCAAATGGAAAGACAGGGTGCCTACTTACATTTTTGAATCTAGAAATTTATTTATTAGTTAAATTATTAACAGTAACCATTATTTAATATTGATTTTTATTTTCTTGCCCAGGGTCAGATTACCACAGCTAGTAAGTTGTGGATGCATTTTTTTCATATTGTCTGTGTTCTTTTTTAATGTAAAGCTATTCCTGCTTATTAATTACTTTTGCTAGTGAGTGAAATTCAATGACTTGCTTTCAGCAGTATTTCATTGGTGAATCTGGATGCTTCTCCTCTTCAACTTATGTTATAACTGGGTGCTAAACCTTACAGCATTTTGAGATGAAATTTATTCAGTCCTTAGATACAAAATCATTACACAAGAAGACCGTATGTTTCCAGGAAAGTGTACAATGCTGATAATTTACAGAAATCTATAATGTCTTGCTACTAGTAGAGCTCTGTTCTAATGCTCTGCTAAAGACGGCCTTGTGAAAATATAGCTAAATCAGGAAACAGAAGTTTGGCAGAGCTGATCAAACATCAGCAGCAGTAAAATTGAAGGGAATCAGCATTTTATTTGCGTGCCCAAACCAGTCTGCGCTATACTTACATCTCAGAATCCATACTCTATATCACTATCCTAATAGGTATTTTTCAACAACAGTAAGTATGATATTATCATGCAGTTTCCAAATGTTGTTTATTATGGGGAAAATCCTCTATAATCATGTTAGGGAAAAAAATCAGCCCACTTCCAGGACAGGAAGCCCTAATTTATTCTGTCTTGGTTTTGTCATGTTCACAGTTCTTAGTTTCCTGTTTAGTGAGACTAGACTGGAATATGAAAAACTGTACTCAAGCAGATCTATATATGTTGGAATTAGATCTGACCAACCACTAGAAAAAGTCTTGCATGTAAAGAAATTCAGGCAAAAAGTCTTGCTTTGCTCTGTTTGTTTTCTGTATAGTCAAAGTAATTGCAGAGGGTTGGAAAGCAGAATAAGAAAGGTATTCTTCGCTCCGCTGAATGATTTGGTTGTTTTCTTTGTTATCATTTTGTGCTCAGAGGTCAGATTCATATCTGTGGACAGCCCTGATCTTAGTAGGAAAGTACCTAGTGATTGTGACAGCTTATGACATAAGAATTAATGGGTCCAGGAACAATCAAATTAAGCTAATTCTTCGTATTCGATCTCTGGTTTGAATTGCCCATGTAGTAAAACTGTTCTCATAGATTTCACTTTCATGCCAAATACTGAACTGACCACAGTCACTTATTTTTTCACTAAAGCATAACATATTTGGCCAGAATATATTTTCCAAGAAGATATCCAGTCTTACTTTGAGCCCCTAAAGAGGCAGAGAATCCTTTTTTTTCCTTTTTTTTTTTAATTATTTTTGTAGTTAGATCTAATGGTCAAATATTCCTACTCTAAAGTTCATGTCTTATATTCAGCTTACAGCTGGCTCTGGTTAGACATCTTGGTTAAAATTATTTCTGCTCAAGCCTGGAAAACCTTATTATTATAGGCATATGTCCAGAGAACTACAGTTGTGTTGCTTTTTAAGCCAACTTTGAATAAAATTCAAATAAATTGAATTAGTAGATAGCCAGGAGAGCAACATACCAGCAGTTCCTTCAGGAATTGTGTGGGCTTCCATCTGCCATGAAACTTTCAAGCTGATGTCGCCAAAACACATTGCCTCTTCTCCCATTCCTCTTTGCCCAGTGATGTCATTGTGACTGCATTGCCAGGCCTTATGTTTCTAAGAAGACAATTTTATCTTGATTAGGTTAAAAGGAATTTTAGGGTATGGACACTATTTATTTGTATAAGCAGAAAGGCTCTGTATTTCTTAGTAAGTTGAATGAATTAGTATTTATTGTTTGCTTTCTTTATTCAAAAGCATTTTTCTATCCTTCCCTTATTTTTGTGATTTTTTTACAGCTCATCTAAATTTAAAGTGATAACATTAGATTTGTATTCAGTAGTGCTGTATGTGTCATAATTTCTTTATGTAATGATATCCTTATATATATATATATATTTTTTTTTTTTTATTAAGTGCACTTTTTTTTTGCCACAGTTTGACATACACTGATTTGCCTAAAACTGAATCAGAAAATTACTGCTTTCCAGGGCATAGGCACTTACACTTTCATATGCATTTTTTATAGATTGAATTTTCTGACTACCATGCTAATTGCTTATTTTTCAGAATTCATTTTCATCCTTCCTTATTTCTCTTCTGTTTTAAATGTACTTTCCAACAAATTATTGTTGAATATGACAAATAACATTGCCTAGGTCTAGTGGTTTAATTATGGTCTAACCCACAACCCTGTGCTAAAGATGTAGCTCTCAGTGATGACATCTGATTTAACATCTGATTTGACATCTGTCAGTACTGAATTCATTCCATACTCTGTGTTGGTTTGTTTTCTTAGTATTAAGCTGTAATTTTACAAATAACTCTTGGACAGTGGCTGCATATAGTTGGATTTATCAGAAAGGTCTGTAATTTTATTTTAGAAACAAAAACAACACCAAAATTTTAGGTCAGATGCAATAACCTAATCTAATTGAGGATCATCTATAGAAAGCCTTCACCTGGCCCTGTAGGAATCTGTGTAATGCATATCCATTTATGAAACAGAACCTAGAGGAGCATGGTTCTAGCTTATCTGCCCTTTATTTTATTGGTTTAAGAGAAAACAGCTTAAATTTAAGAAAGGACACACGGTTCAGTTGTTTTTGGAGTTTAATTTGATGCTCTAACTGGTGTTTTGCTTTATCCTTACTATACAGTGAAGCATTGATTTTTCCAAGACATAAAGTTCATAGAATTTGAACTACTAAGTAATTTCCATTAAAATATATACAAAAAAAAACAGTTGAATTCCACATGTATACTTTTGCTAGAAATACTTTGGCACTCATCCATGTGGTGAAGAATTTATTTGACAAAAAAAAAAAAAATCAGCTCCTATGTGGAGGGCTTGAAGGGAACCTTCCACAATCAATATTCAGTTACAAGCATCAACACATGCAAGAATTTGGCAAGTGGTTTCAGCAAATGAGTAAATGAAAGATCATTATTTGCTTGTTTATATTGTGAAAATAGAAAAAGCTGTTCAGTTTGCTCCGTAAATTATTCAGTGCATGTTAGTCACATGTTCATCACTACTAAAATGCTGTCTTCATACATTTCTTATATTTGGTGTCTGCAGGAGTAAAGTTATGGTATAATCTTTGTAATTCTTTCAGCTGTATTAGAGAAAAACTCTAAAGAGAAGTACTTATTTTCACTGGAAAAGGAAACCTTCCATCACCAGAAATAAAGAAAAATTATTCTAAGTACATAATTTTCTTCAGGAAATTTATAAAGAACTTAAGTCCACCAACACATGTTTATTTAGCACAGTGCATCTCTTCACATGACTTTTAAATAGGAATTTGAAATGGTCTACATTGCTCTAAAAAGGTAGGAACCAAGAAATGATCTGATAGCATACCACGAGCACTGAGGTGAGTCTGTAAACTCATCTGGGTAGTTTAGTTGATTGGTTCTCATTGTGTAGGATTGAAAATACTGTCAATCATAGAGAAGAGATTTTGGATTGTTTAGCATATCTTCATTACCTTGTGAATTTTTCCACTGTGGCTTTGAACAATATTAAAAGAAAAGTATCAGTATCAGGGACAATTGAGAATTAAAGGACAGTCACTGTCATCAAAGCCAGAAGAATGCATAGGGTAGATTTCTGGTATGGTAATTTAACTGCCATCACAGCTTGAACTTTCAGGCTGGGGAAATTACATATGACAGAGATGTAGTTGACAGTGGGTATGCATTGTGTGTACCAGAACCTCCTGGTGACTTACTAAGCAGAGAAACAACAACAACAACAAAATAGATAAAAGATAAACAGAATGAAGAGGAGGGAAATAAACTGGAGCAGTTAATGTATCTTTGTGTGGAGGCTGAACAAAAGGAAACTAGAATTGATAGGAAATCCAGGAAACCAAGATTTTCTTTTATGCAGACAGAAATGTTCGTGGATCACTTATAAAACGGGACTTGCACCAAACATTTTTCAAGAATCTTCATCTAACTAATGCCTGAGCTGCAAGGCTGGTCTATGTGCAAATATATAAACAATATTGCATAAAATAGTTTTCAATACTAGAGAACGTTTATTTTTATGCTATCAGTATGAAGTCTCCTGTGTTCATTTTTTTAATGGCAAAATTCTAATAGAAGTGACAATTTATTCTGTGATTTATTGACCAAATAGTAGCCAATAGCGAATCTTGATACATAAAAAAGGCTAGCAAGATAGAAGCTTCATGTCAAAAAGAAGTCTAATTCTGGTTAGTTTTTAAAATAAAAAAAAAGTGTGTGATTATTAAATGTTCAGGGTTTGGAGATATTCAAAGTATATATGAACAGGGCCCTTAGCATCCTACCTACTCTACCCTGAGTATAGAGGTTGGGCTACACAATCTCCAGATTCAACATTTCTGTTCTCAGAAATTCTGAGGTTCCATGATTTGATCATCCAATCCCAAACTTTTCTTTTTCAGATATTAAAGATTTTTTACACTGTTTTCAAAACTGGTTCCTATTCAAGAAGAGAAGAATCAGGGGCAAAAGAATAAAAAGATTGAAAAAGAATCAACTCAGTAATGTGGGGATAATAGTGTGGTAATACAAAATTACAGAAAGCATGCTTAAAGCTGAAGTAAAAAGTCTGCTTTTAATAGTGAAATTATATTTTCCCTTAAAGTATAAGATACTGGGATTTCTCAGAGTTATTCCACATTCAAAATATTTCACTCAGATGTGACTTCCTTTGATTTCCATTGATCATTTCAAATGTTTGCTATTGTACTTCTAGAATTCCTTTCAGAATGACACTGAAAATGCAGATTGTATTAAAATACAATATTAAATAACTATTAGTGTATAGTCACAGAAAAGGGATGATCCTGCACTGTGTGATAAAATGTGTAACTACAAATAGTTTCAATGATGGGAAAGTAACTGGGGAAAAGTACATTAGAAGCTTGAACAAAAAAGCTGTTTGCAATCAGTTACAGCTGACTGCAACAAAAATTACTTTCTAGGGATCAAAGGAAATTAACAATTGACCAATGTAACCAGAACATCTCACAGCATGGTAAATATTTAATACCATGCTACTACTGCCCCAAACAATCTGAGGTTTGGCATATATCCAATAAAATAACTCATCACTAATTAATTTGGCATGTCATTTTGCGTAAAATTAGTAATTAATACTAACCACCATGCACTGTCGTGAACATTTTTCAGATAAAGATTCAATAATAGGAGTTTCAAAAGCTTGGTGAAATGGTCATTTTTTTATTATTCTTAGAAGAGAACTTGCACAACGAGAAAGGCATTGCAGTCAGTAGGAAAGATATATCAAAGTTTATGGACCAAATTTATTTGAGGTTGTTCAAGGTCAATGAATTTTTTTCCCTCCACTTGCCTGAAATTATGAGTAATAGAACATGAATAAGTGGTACACCAGCTGAAATGAACTACACTGATGTGTAGTACTATATTTATCTGTCTTTTAAGCTGTTGCACTCTCATTTAACAGATGCAAATTTAACATGAATTCATCAGACTTTCAGAAGTAACATTTACCCCTAGTTTTGCCAATTGATGTGAAGAATTTCCAGTAATTATTACTCAAGATGCAGAAATCATGTGGTTATGATAAGCATTGTAAACAGTGATTTTCAGTATTAATAAATAAAAAGAAATCAAGTAAAACTTGGAGTTTGCTTTACAAAAATTATTGTTATGTGAAAAAAAAGTGATTTTATTGGTCATTTTTTCTCTATCTTCCCAAAGTGAGGATTGTAACTGTAGTAAAATACAATTTATTCTGAGCAATTGAGAGATTCTAAACCCCAGACACTGAAATCCTCAAGTTAACTGGCCTAGAGAGTCATTGAAAGCTAGCATTAGGCCATGAAGGTCTGCAGTGAGAAGGAACACTCTTGCAGCAGAGAAGTCAGAAACAGGAAGATCACTAGTAATTAAATTAATAGCAGTGAGCCCAAGGCAATGTTTCTTCATCTTCTGTTTCTTTTATTGCTTCTCATTTTTCCTGTAATACTACTTTCCTTTCTGTTATTACTGATTAATACTTTCTAGCACTTCTTTTTCTGTCTTCTTGTGTTTTGTTTTTTGTTTGTTTTGGTTTGTTTTTTCCCCCTATGAATTTGTTTTCATTCTAACTGTAATTTCCCTGTCGGCTTCTCTCTCCTTTCAGTTTCAGTGGTCCTTTATTTAAGAATCTCCCTTCACAATTACCTCATCTCTTTGTTTCCTACTTCCTTTTGCTCTTTTTGCTATGTGGCTAATTTCCTCCTTTTAAATTTGATCCGTTTTCTGTCAAAAAGGACTTCTTCAGCACTTGTGGTGGTAATTCCTCTTTACAAGTGAATCATTTGAGTGCTTTTATTCAAATGAATGTTATTTATTTATTTATTTATTTTTGGCTATTCTACTAAAAGCAAATTAGTAGTTTCTTTTTCTTCAAAACTCCGCTTTTCAATCAGCTACAAACATTTTAGGATTGTAGCAACAATAAATGTTGTGACAGCATCTCACATGGTGACAAAAATACCACATAAAGTATGAATATTATATCATAAAGTAGGCCTAAACTTTTTAGCATAATTTAAATCTTTTTAATAACTAGTAATACACATATGCTTTAATATGTATTGAATTTTACACTTTAGAGGCAATTATGCAATGTAGTACAGTGATATGCAACAGTTTTATGTGTTTAAACATAATTAAAAAGCAAACTCCAATCTAAATATTTATTAGAGATCCTCCATGTTATCTCATTAAGACAGGCAATGTAGGCCAATACATATGAAAATGGAACTTCTTTCACAGAACCAGTTTATGAGACAAAGTGAACCACAGACTCTGAGCACGGAGCATCGATCTAGCTCTGGATCATTTCTTTAAAATAATAAATCAAGCTTAGCCCATGGTCTGCACTGCAGGGTTATCAGCAAGTGACTGTTGTAAGGTTGCCATTTCCTTAAGTAGTAACTGTAGACGGGATTTATTTTATTTTATTTTTTGAGAAAATGTCTTCTTGTTGTCAGTACTTGATCTGGTTTTCAGTGTGTGTGCAAAGCTTTTTAGTAAGCAGGATACCTTGGTCTTGGAGCTATGGGATACAGGAACTTCTATTAGAGCTGTAGTTCTAAGCAGAATTTTTTAAGAGAATGTCAACAAATATTCTTTAGGCTTTCATATCACAATTTGGACAGCAAGCAGTTGAGGGAGCATATATTATTATTTCTACCTTTACACTGCTTTAGAATGCTCGGCACAGGAATATGATATTGTGAAGTGCTATCTTACACACTGAGGGACTAAGACATTTCTGTTAGAACTTGTTATAAGCCTTATCTTTGGGGAGTATAAAGAAAGAAAAGAAAGACCTGGCTTTATGAGTTAGAGAATATCAATGAACAGCACTGAAATGCAGTCAGTGCAAGAATTGAGAGGATATTTCCACTTATTTCCACTAGCAACCAAAATAAATTTGTCCATTGAGGAAGAATATAAAGAAAAAATACAACAGATATAAATGATTTTCAGTTAGATATCAGGAGTAAGTTTCAAACCTCTGAGAACAAGGTTTAGAACTTTTTTCCACATAGTAGTGTAGGTGGAAATAAAAATGGACAGGTCAGTTAGATTTATAAGCCAGTCGCCTGTGATAACAGAAGATAGGCTCAGATAAGGGAAAGATCCCTTCAGCACTTCCTCCAGAACTAATGCAGTGACAGCCATTTACTAAGAATTAATCATACTTCCCTCCTCTCTATTCCCTGTTATTCACATCTTAGCTCATTCCTTGCAGTGCCCTTTTGGAGACAGTCTCAGTGATCTCTCTCAATTTTTTGAAGTCCTTTATATTGTGACATAAAATCAATGGACATATATTCCCTCTAAACTTAATAACACTCTTTACCACTTGGATGAGGTTAGTAAGAAGCAGTTTATTTTATCTTGCTGCATCACTGAATGGTTTGCAACAATGCCTCCTAGTTTCTGATAGTGCGTGGAAATAGAGCTAAATTCTCATCTCTATAATGTAGAGTTCACTCTACCACAGCTTGAATTGCCAGATCTCTTTTGTTTTGTTTTGTTTTGTTTTGTTTTGTTTTGTTTTGTTTTGTTCAGAAAGAGATGTTTTATTTTTTGAACTTTGAATGATTAATTACATCACAGTAGATTAAGAGAATACTTTATTCCTGACTAAGCTGCATTTTCACTGAGACTTTATAATAAACAGGCAAGCTTTTCTCTACATAAAGCAAGATTTAGGTACTATGACAATATTAGTATTGGGGAACAAATGTTTTCTGTAGCCTGAAATTGAGTTTACAAAAATTTATCAAGAAAGAAACTTTTAAATCTATTTTCCAAGTGGTTGAAATAGGTTCATGCTGAGTTAATGAAATAGTTTTCAACTTGTGATTAACTTAAATGCAAGTGCTAAAAGAGACTGTTTTACCCAAAGAAATAAACTAAATCAAATCTACTACTGGAGATGGCACAGACTTGAAAATGAAAAGATATGAAAAAATGACCATCTTAATTATTCAGACACAGGAAAAGCTTTTATTTTCCCAATGTGCAAGTAAAAAATTCTGAATAAAGTACTGTAGAATCAGTTATAAACAAACATCTCATACCACAATGTTACAATTCTTCAGAAAAAATAAAAAATTAGGAATTTAAAGCTTTTTTGAAATGATCTGGAGAAACATGCTTGTATTCCTTACCAACTGTTCTAGGAAAAATTCATGAATTCTAGAATCCTTAATAAGAACAACACAGTATTATATCAGCTCTCATGGCTGTGAACCTTAAGTATACTATTTATCCATGCTTTCTGTTACTTACACCCTAACCATACTAATCCCAGCTACTACAGAACTTTTATAATGTTTTCTTGATCTTGATCATACACTGAAAGTCTCCATGATATAGAGAATAAAAATTATACCAGGAGAAATAGAATTTCCTGTAGTCAAGTATTTCTAGCATGTAATTCCTGCTGTCAAAAATTAATAAATAAATAAATAAAAAGAAAATTGTTATTTGCTCATATTCCTCATATTCATTATTTCATTGTTTCTTACATGTATTTATGAATGTCTGATAGCAAAGACACTTCCATGTTTCATTCTGACTACAGAGCGATTCTGAAGGAACTATTAACATAGTTATAGAGTAACTATACCACCTATCCCAGCTCTTATTTCTGATGTGGATCATTCTTTTTGGTTTCCATTGTATTACCAACATCAACCATTAAGAAATCAGGATTCCCTGAAAGTAATGACATTGTATAAAAACAACACATTTTATATCAGATACGTGTTTATTTTCTTTTCCTTCCTCCTTCTGTGTTTCTGGAATATATTCATTTCATATTTTCAATCTTGTTCTTCAAAAGTACAGGTATATTTGTTTATCTTTTCACAGAACTGAAGGTGACAGATCATGGAGAATTATTTGTGAAAAAGCAAGGAATTATTAGACTGATAAAATATGGAAGTTTACTAGTGTTACAGCTTGCCATAATCACATAGCAAACAAACAAACAAACAAAAAAGAATCTGTGAATAATATGATTGAAACATATTGTTTTGGCCTTACATATTATCTGGAATGAATGGTTTGAGTCCTTTGCCTATTGCAGAGGAAGTAACAGATAATAAAACATTTCTGACCTCATTGCATCTGCTACTTCCACCAGGAAACTGTCATTTGAAAGAATGAAATTGTAGGGAAAACCTACTTTAGCTGCTAATCTTGCTATTCCTTCTATAAATATTTTATCCTATACCATTGTGAGTGCGGGATAATTTATAGTCACTAATTTAGCATATCTCCACACATACCCAACATACAGCCTCACTGAGTGTGCAACAAGAATGTTGAAACACATAAAAACTTTATACACACAAGAATGTTCTTTATTGCATTCTGTAACAGAAGACAAATGGTGGGTTCATCGGAGTTTTACTCATGACTACTCTTTGTCAAGTCAACATAGATCAATTTGCAAGGTTTTATTTCAGGAAGGAAGTCAAATGAAGATGAAGCCTCTGAAGCATAAAATAGCATAAATCAATACCAGGTCAACAAAGAGGTCAAAAAAGAATTAAACTGTACTGATAGATATAGAACATATAGATTTTACTGTGTATCATAATTTTGAGTGAAGCACCATTAGCAGCTGTTAATTAATAATGATAAATATTTTCATTGCTGCTGAGAGATGGCAACAGAGCCAAGCCAGGCTACGAGGTAGGAACCAGTGGCTTTCTTCATGACAGAGCAGCAGGGGGTGAGGCAGAGCCAGGACACCTGGTCTGAATTAGTCCAGGGGTCATTCTATACCATATGGCATCATACAGAAGGTCGTAGATCTGTGAGGAATTGACTGGATGGTAGTTTGTGTGACTGTAACACTGTCTTGCTAGTAGGGTTGGTGGGCAATTGTATTGTGAGCGAGGCATTAGTCAGCAAGTGGTGAGTAATTGCATTTTTTAGTTTTGCTCTTCTGTCTCAGTAACTAGTTTCTATCTCAACTCTACCTAAGTTGCTCCAAAAGTAGTGCCTTCTATTTATTCCCATGGAAACTGCAAGAAAGAGCACACCACTATTTGAGCCTATATGCCATACACACAGAAACGTGCACCGGTGGAGGCCACTGAATTAACAATGTTTGGTCTCCATAAACATTCAGCAAGCATCACTGAATGACAATGGGTGCAATTTCTTTCTGCTCAGAGGAATTCAATTTCATACATACTTCCATGTCAGATGCCATTCTGTCAAACTGCCCTCTGCTGCTATGTGTAGCACAGCAATAAAATATAACAGACTATTGGTGGAAACGTTCAACCTTTGGTGCCATCCCATGGACATACACATCTGACATTAGGCATTACTTTCAAAGCAGTCTTTATATTTTGTTTCTAATTTTCTTCCTCATACTACTAATAGACAGTGAGCAAAAGGCTGTGTGGTACATAGCTGCCTGCCAGGTTGAACATCGACACCAAGATGTTGTATCTCTATGTTTATAGATATGTTTAAAGTTGTATACCTATCTCCATAGTTATATACCTGTGTATCTTTAAATCTTTAAGTCTGGCCCATTTGAATCTGCAGCTGAAGGGAGATCTTCAAAGATCACCAACCCTGACCTCTACAAGTAAGAGATTTTGATAGCAAAAAAAAAGACTCCAAGGTCTTCTCTATTGGGCTTGGAAGTTGAAGAGGGTAAATTCTTCACCTCCCCATACAAGTTTAATAGCACATTTTAAAAGTGTAGTTTCCAGGACAAGTGCCTTGGGAAGTGAGTTGTACTCAATGTTTTACCTGAAAGTACAATGAAGAACTAAGGAGTCATTCTGACATTATAATCATTCTTTCACATCTGCCTTGAGAATGGGGCAGTACATCTTGCCCTTTTCTTCTGTTTATTTCAAGGAAGTGTTTGTACATTAAAGCAATATCCCCTAGTCTAAAAACCTGATTTTAATTTCATAGAGAAGATAATACATAGATGCTCAACAATTAAAACTATTGTATATAGAGTGATCAAAGGAAATGAATGGGGAAAAATGAATCTATAGAGAACTATAGCTGAAAAGATACGAAGATCTTGCTGATCACACTGTGAACACAAAGACAGGAAGTCATGCCTCACCTTTACCATTTACTTCTGAAACCTTCCCTCACCTGAGAGGCAGAAGTTTTCTCTCATAATTGCAAGATTTTACTTAAAAACTCTGCGATATCTTGCTGCTGTGGCAGGGAAGACCTCTCAGCTTCTGCATTTTGCTGAGTTGTAGGAGTTGAATGACCCAGGGAGATCAATCTTTCCTGAATGGCATGACCTCCAGGCTTCCTATGAGCTCAGAACTTAGGCAGATCTTGCACTGTGCAATATTTTGCACTAACAGTGGCAGCTGGGTTGCAGGTCAAGGAGGAAGGTTTCTTCCTTTTTAATTCTTTTTTTTCTACATGCTTTCTATGTTAGGTTAGCAGGAAGAAGCCAGCTAATTTGTCATAACTTTTTCTTACCTTTGCACCAAGTTTCAAAGCTATCCATGGTGCCATAGAGCCATTGAATGTAAGCAGAAATGGGGAGCACTGAAGGAGAGAGCATCTCTGTTTTAAATGGAACTGGTATTTTTAAGAAGTGGTGATATGGTATAAAGTAACAAATTGAATAGTATCTGCCTGTAAAGAAAATCCTTCATTTTTCCGAGAATGCCAGCAAAGACTTAAAGTTTAATTCTGTTATTATTGTCTCTAGTTTAAACAGTGTTTTTATCTCTTTGAATAAGAGGTACAGCAAATGTCTGAGACAGTTCATGGAGTCTTGATACTGCCAAATTTGTTAACAATCCCATACTTTCTGTTGCTCAACTACAAACCCTCTATAGGGCTTTCTTGAGGACTGTGGCTTACATTACTGTTTCAATATTGCATCAAGATATTGAATACACAAAATCACTTCTGCAAGGTACTGAATGTACATCTCCTTATTTAGCAAAATTATTCAGTGTACTAATGCATGTGTTTAATGCACTTCATTTTAATGGATTTATTTCAAGACTTTAAATCCAGTATACAAGTCAGAGAGCACTGAATGGACTCATTAAAATTGGGTCAGTGCACAGCATAACCAAAATTAAAAAAACAGATGTGTATAGAGATGTAAATAATTTCTCTTGTTCTATTGACTTCAAGATATTCAAAATAAAAATATGACAAATTAGTAAAAGATATTTGAAAAAAGGATCCATGAATACTAGTCATTCAGTTTTTAATCCAAAAATTACATCATCTTTCTTTATTTTTTAACTATCAAGACAATATGTATTACATAGCAGCAAGATAATTTCTTTTTTCTGTTAATTTATATAACTTAAAAATAAGACACTCTCACTTATAAATCACTAGTAAATAAGCATTCTTTGTACATTCTGAGTTCTTATATCAAAAGGAAATGCATGGAATTAATTAATGGCTGGTGCAGTGTCCCAACAATTTTTATTAAAAACATAAGACTTGAATACTCAGTTTTATTTTCTGATTTAAGTGAATATATTGAATGGTGTTCTCTAATGCTGAAATAACTATGAAAACAAATGTTTAACTTGTTTCCTTTTTTGTTTTGACATTTGATATCAGACATTTTGGATAGTTTCTCTTTGTAGTTCTTAAGTCTGAACTAGCAAATTAACTCCCAGTGATGGAAGAGAATGTGGACTAGGGCACAAGTGAGTTTCAACATGGATAGTTTTCAAGAGTAGAAATGGCAGAGAGATTTTATCTGTGTGTACTGTGTACAGATAAATGGATTTCCAAATCTGAACATTAAGCTTCCTGAAAAAGATATTGGTTATTTGGAAGGAAGAAGTCTGCTTTTTATTAACATCACATTTTAATTTCTATATGCTTACTTTAAGAAAGAAACAAACAAACAAACAAGAAAAGCATTTTGACAAATCATCAGCCCAAAGTTCTTAATTATAACTCATGCCTTATCTTGAAACAAAAAGGACATATCACATGTTGGTGTTTTCCAGCATACATTTTGCCTCTGTTTAGTATAAGAAATTTAGTCAGCAGTTTGAATACTTTATTTAAAATAAATTTTCATTTTCCCATCCTTTTTGTACATCATCAGAATTTCCTAACTAGATAAAGGAAATAGTGCTAAATATCTGTATTACTGTTAAGGAAGTATCCTTCAAAAGATTTCTCTCTCGGTTCATTTTCTCTTCTTCATGTTTAGGTGAGCGATTACTTTTGATGTGTACATACACTTGCACAAATCTGCTTTTAAGTGAAATAAATGTGTATTTATTTATTTCACCACTACATTAGATGGAGAATATTTTCAAATACAGTACAATAAATTCTTCATTTGTTTCTTACTATTAGTAGGAAAAAAGTTTCCTGAATACTTAATATTTGTGAAATTGTGTCTTTGGTTCCGGCCTCTAACATTTATAATATTGCAGATGTCAAAGATTTAACTAGTTTAACATCATTCATTTTACCTAACTAATAAGATACCTTCAGTCACTGTCTCCCATCTGAAGTTGAAAGTACTTTAATGTGTCTTGCACTTCTCTGAGTCTTTTTTGTATGACTACACATTTAGTCTTTTTATATGCTCTAGGTTTTTGTTGCAGAGATTTACGATTCATTTTTATTTTGTCACGTTGTATTTTACTGTTTCTTTCACAGGAATTACCATAAATAACGGGGATAATAACCTGAAGTTATAGCAGAGGTTGTTAAAGTTCCTTATCTTTTCCACCACAGATATACAAAATTTCTCATTCTTTTGTGTGTATTGAGCAATGATTAAGCAGTCTGTTAGAGTTATGATGGACCAATGAGAAAATTATTTAATTATTTCTGAAGGTTCTGGGGTATACTAACCTAAATGGATTCTTGAGAAAAGCTTTTCCTGGTTGTTCTGTAACTTGTGTGTATTTGTACTTGCAAAGTAAATCAAATTTTCAGCTTCTTAGAATACAGTATTCATGAAGATACCTTATTTTCCTCAATAAGATTTTCTACTAGCTATCAGTATAGACCCAAGTACTTTGTATTTCTGAATAGCTTATAACAGCCTACATCGAATGAACTTTTTACAGCATCACTTGCATCTTGAATTTGTTTTTGTTTTTGATTTCTGTGAAAGCTATAATCAAAAAGAAAGAAAAATATACTACTGTGTGGACCAAAGCTCAAAATAAACCATGTAGAACCGTACTGGCTTCTAACAATCTAGCTACTATTTGTTGAAGTTGTAAGAATTAAGAATTTGTGTCTTATGTCACAGAGCTCCTATAGGCCTATGACATTTAGAAGTGTCTTGATGTAGATTGTAATGACTGCTAAAATAAAACCTGCAAATGATAAATGAACAAGTTGCTACTGTGAAAGCGTTTAAAGGTTTAGGACTCCAACTGATAAAACCACCAGAGAGAGTTTGTAGAAAATTAGTCTCTTCTCACCCTTAATTGCATTAAGTTGAACGTTTTCTTCACTGAATGGAGTGCAAATAATAAAACCTTTTCATTTATTATGCAAAGAACTTTAAAAACCAAGTATAGAGACTGTAAGGTAGGCTTACTTTATTGAATTAAATAACCAGTGGTCTTCAGTGATGTTCATATTGAAAAGGAAAACTAAAAATATACTAATCCATATATTTGTTAGGCCTTTCTAAAATGGAGAAGATGCAAATATCTTCAGAAAAATACTTCTATTTTATGTTTTTTTAATGCAACAATAAGCATTTGCAGTGGACAAGCAAAAGAGGACTGTCCTGCAGAATGAACTGTCTAGAAATACTGCAACATAGGACTGCAGAGAGACAAGTGAAACTTTTGTCTTCTGCCTCATTAATATGATTTTCTCCTCACTAAATTTAAATTAAAAGAAAATCTGATTGTTGAATTATCATGGAAACTACTTCGATAGGCTGTTAAAGAAGCTAAAATAGTGCCTTATGTAATATTTATAATAAATACAAGCAGGGAGATATTTTTGGAAATGGTTCCATTTACTTCAGGAGAATAAGATTTAATCATAATCTTTTTAAGCCTAGTGGAAACATGCAAATCAGTTTAACTGTATATCACATTCTTCAGATTTGTTTATATATGAACTTGTTTCCAGTAAGAATACTTGAATACCAGAAAATGAGATGCAGTAGAGTTTGGATGGAGAGATGAAACTTTCCTAACCTGTTCAAGTGTAGCAGTTTCTCTGATACAAGGTCTATGGCAACACCTAAGTAGGCAAACTGATATTGTAGGTACTCCAGAACACTGCTGGCTTTTATATTGGTTGTGGTTATTTAATTTTTTTTTTAATTTTTATATAATGGCTATTTGAGCTAAAGGTAAAAGAATAAAGCAAAAAATAAAAATAGAAACACTTTTTTACCTTTTTTCCTCTTCAATAATGCTGCTTATTTAATCCTGAAGGATAAACTGATAACAGATTACTTTATAGAGGAACAGAAATTCTTATCAGAGACAGAGTAGATAAGATTATTGCAGATTGGAACAATATATAGAAAATTCTCCATAAATTGATTAGTTTCCCTTTTATGTGCCATAGCTTGCCCAGCACAAATTCACTTCAATTGATTTATCTGCAAGTGACATAAAATGATTTATTTTAAATTATTGCCTTTCAACGTCACTGTTGTTTTTTCTTCCATTATGTGACGTACAGTCAGTTCCAATTCTTGACCAATTCCTTTTCTGATCATAAAAATAGCCAGATATATTTTTGGAGTGAGATACATTTTGCTACCTAGATAAATTATGGTACTGTGAAAGCAGAGAATGGTGTAGAATTAAATGTGCTCAAATAGAAATGTAGTATCAATCTCTTTTTATTATGAATAACACCAGAAAAGGCCAATAACCCTGAAATCAAATGGTACTAACTCTAAAATGAGCAAGACCAGAAAGATGTGAAGTGTTACAGTTTTTTTTCACTGATTTAGAAAATGGTTAAACATGGACATTATGATCTTGTACTTTTCTTTAGTTGAGAGTTCAGTGCTACCTCTCTGTAGCTTCTCCTTGTTAAACTCTGATAATCCTAAAGGAAGTTAAAGTTCACAGGTTTTACCAGAACTGTAAGTGTGTAACACTGCTTATTCCCAAAACTTTTTGAGAAATCCATCTTCTAACTGAGTAGGCATCATTTCATTTCATTTTGTTGTGTGATTTTAGTCCTGGTATATATATTTCATATATAAGTCAGCTTTATCAGCCTCGCTATCTCTCAAATTACCTGTTCCCTGTAAATTTATCAGGTACAGGTGGAAAGCTAACTGTGTGGTTTGTTAATAATTGTGTAAAGGGATGAGCAGAATTAAGAAATTTCAATTTTGATGATTTTTGAAGAGATTCTTAAAGCATGCCAGAGTTTCATATCTTTACACCTGCTGAGGATAAAAATAAGAAAAAGCAATGCTTTCTGTCTGGAGGCTATCACATTCTAATGTGCTAACAGATTCTGTGAACAGCTTAGCTCATAAGCCAAGGTTCAGGCCAAGCCTACAAGCCTGGCAATAAAACCTGTGCTGCCTCCCCTGTCAAAAGCTCAAGAGCCAGCTCGTGCTGCTGGCCGCAAACCTTGCTCTTGGAAACCTTCTCCAGGAGCAAGGCTTGTTACTGGGGGCATGATGTGCTGGGTTGTTCGCTTTGGTTGAGGGTGGATGGCCAAATGTGCCAATGAACTTTAATAGACTTTAATGTAATTTTAATGGGACATTGTAATCACTTAATGTGTTAGCAGTGCAACTAATATACTTGCTCTCTTTTTTTTTTTCTTTTTTTTTTTCCCGATGAGTAGGCAATGATTTTGATTTAGTTGTAATTGTGGAATACTTAGAAGTACCAAAGCCAGTGCATCATTTTCCCAGGCATTTCTTCTGTGTGTGTTTACAGAGTAAACAGGTATTTTTGTCATCTAAAATTCTTCACAAAATGAACTCTTTTTAACAGAGGTTCAGCAAGAACTGCACGATGTACGCAGAAAGTCATTTTTCAAATGCATACCCATTTATTTTATTCAGTAGCCTGTTTTAAAAGAAGGCCATTTAAGCCACTTATTTATAAGTACACGCTAACAATGGAAAGAGGCTGTTCATCTTTTCTAGTTGGCTATGGATTTTTCCTGCTCAAAGAATGGCTGGATGGGACATAGCTAGTGTAAATATCACCAGTATACCTCCAACAGCTGCCACTGAGCCCCAGGCGCAGTGCAGTGGCAACACATGGGTACCTGGATGATGTAAACAGAGTTTTCAAAGCCATCAATGTCTGATCTTCTCAATGGCTGAGTGAGGTAACAGGCCATGCGGGTCCAGGATCATTAATACCTTAAAACACAAGAAATCACTCTTCACGCATTGCTTATATCTTTGTAGTACTTGCACTTATTTTTTCCTTTCAGTATGACCTCTAGTGAGGAATTAGCAAGATGATGAGTACAGATAGCAAAGCCTCTAGTCAGGGAGGAAATAAACTTACTGTAGTTCTACGTTGCTCTGCTCCTTTACATTATGAAATTGTTTCTCATGAGAGAACCAGAAGGAATCTAAGACGGTTTTTGCATGCTGATGTTGTCACTTGCGGGGGTTCTAACAAATCGTCTGATTTCTATAACTGAGTATGTCTGTGTGATTCAGTGTAATTGACAGTGCCAGAAACTAGCCCTGAGCAAATGAAATGCAACACAAAATCTGCTGTAAGCAAATTAATCACAGTCTAAGTGATAGAAAACTTACAGTTCATTTCTTTTCCAGGATACATTTGTAACGGAAAAATAATTCTCTTTTCTCTCAAAAGACTGGGAAAGCTGTCAGGAGCTTAGGGGCAATGGAAATAAGTAGTTGATGCCTCCCGTAAATAAAGATATGAAATGTTTGTATTTGTGAACAAAGGCCAAAGTAACCTTGTAAATTTGGCATCCTAGGCTTTGACTCATGAGCTTACACCACGGACAAATGGGTCACTGCCCCTGCACGTCTCGTGCAGGCACTTACCTTAACATTCAGGATTGTAATTTAAGGCTGCATCACTGGTACTGCCTTTGAAGACATCTGTGTAAATGATTGTTCCATGCTTATCGCCTGAAAGCATAGCTGTTTAATTAATTATCTCTTTCTCAGGATTTGTACTAAGAATGAAGTCTCCTGGACTGTACACAGTAGTGCCCCAGGGCTTGCCATTCAGGAAAGGAATTTAGAAATGGTTTTTAACTTAAACTATGTTTCATAAACTCTCTAGTCCTTACTCATAAGTCAGCAACGTTTCTAATGCATCCTACCAGTACATTTTTCTCTGTGAATATCTTGCTTTCAGTTTTATTTTGTTAGCTTAGTTTTAAATCTGACAGCTTCTTCACAAAACTGTTGAAAGCCGCTGGCCACTAGTTATTGGATTGCTATTTTCCTTTAGACCAAAACTTTACCTAACTTGGTCATCAGAAAGATTACCCAGTGGAAAACACAGGAGCCAAGCACGTGACATGTAGAGGTCTGTGAAAGCTATACTTTCAAAATATAACACTCATTGCCCATAAACCATGTATCTTTTTCTAAGGAGGCTGGATAGAACACTTAGTCAGGTGATGTCAAAAAATTGTTGTGATCAGCCTACGTTGCTATGTTTTCCCCTATGGAAAACTACTCTTTTTTCCCCAGTTGCAGCCTTTTTACTCAGTCACACAAAGTACAAGATATTTTGTTCTTAATGAAAAGCGTGGAAAGAATTAGCTTTTCTAAAGGGCATGAATATCAGGAGGGCTGCACCATTTAATACTGTAAGTCACCTAGAGCTCTTCTTCAGTTGTATTAATTCCCTTCCTCTTTAGTGACTGTGTCCTTTGCATTAAACTTATGGCTGGACACTTCTGTACCAACAGTGGGTATTATTTTTCATTATACTATTGTAAATCTTATTTTTTTTTCAATTCTCTGATGTCTGATTACTGTTTATCTTCAAAGAAAATGAAGTCGTAGTCTTAATAGTATTCTTTACCATATCTGTTGCTTTCATTTAGAGACTGATGTTTCCGGTACCGTAACAAGCTTATACGCTAGTATCCAACAAAGAGAATCAATAGATATTCCACTAACTTTAATTCTGATAGTATAATTACTTTTATTGTGGCCTCATCCTTCATTCTGATAAATTAATATGAGCTGGTCATGCTGTTGTTTTTTGTTTGTATTTGTGAACTATGTACCACACGTATTATATCCAAAGGTGCAAGGTCAGAGCTGATCTGGCATAAACTTAGGTATAGCATCATCTTCCTTTCTGTATCTTATGGTTGAAAACACATAAGATTTTCCTCTTTCTTTCTTCTGTGGGATACAGCAGCTCTTCAAACTTCATCCTTTGGCTTCAATGTTGATTTTTTTCACTCTATGTCTAAATTAATCAAATATACTTAGAACTACGAAGAACCTCAGAATCACTTGTTATAAAAAAAAGCAGCTTTCTAAATGTCTGTCTTTTGTAACAGGCACACATTGCATGTGATTCCAAATTGAGGCAGGGTTGCAATTTCATCCAAATATCAAGAGTTTGAGCCCTTTGGAGCTTTTAGCTGCTCCATTGTTCTCCCCTCGACTTCTCTTATTCATTTTATTTCTTAATCAATTTGGATGTGCTGATGGCTAATCTTCAGTAATGAAAATGAGAGCATGACAAAGAGCTGCCCTGTGTGGGGTCTCGGTGCTGACTTTAACCCTGTCTGTCTTGTAGCTTGGTGTCCCTGTGTCCTCAGTAGGGCTGCAAGGATTACTGCACAGCAATCATAGCTAACCAGGACATTCAGTTTGCTGTTGTGGTCCCTTGCTCACTTTGACCCATTCACAGATCATTGTTTTTAATACTTTTCATTTTAATGCCAGACTATCCTTAGTTAAATTGTGGGTTTAGTGATCATGTCTTGTGTATGTGTTCATCACTATGGGAGTGCACTAATTTCAGTTCTATATGAGTGTTTCTTTTTTAAGCTAGGAAACATGATCTTGTGAGAGTAAAATAAAATTCACTAATCCTCCTTTCCTTTTAAAACTGAGAGATCTATCAAATTATCAAGTGTTGTGAAACAGTGATATATTCAGATCAAAAATCTGGAGTCTGATCCACCTTTGGAATTACTGTTTTAATCAACTTCAAGATATGAACTGATGTGAAAGATAGTGAAAGACTGATATTTACAATTCTGCTGCAACATTCTGAATGAGGAGCTAATTAAATGTAGTATTTAACTCTTTCAGTTCAGGTGCAGTAGGCAGTCTTTATCATTGTGCAAACATGATAAATCCTTCTGAATTTTGGTAGCAGAAGAGCTCTGCAGGCAATCCTGTGCAGTGTTCAGTGAGTAATCCAATCTCAGAGTGATAAAGGCAGAGCACTCAATCTGCAGGTCAGGATGCTCCAGCAAAGGCAAGTGTCTATAAATGATAAAAGCTCTCCTTGACCGCAGGGTACTTATATTGAATGAAATTCCTCTGTGGTCACAGTTATGTTAAAACAATCTAAAGATATAGTTTAATTAAATTGAACTATTACAAAAGTTTAGCATTCTATGTTAGATTGTTTTGTATTTCTATAGCTTTGTCTTTTCTTTTAGCAAGGTGCTTTAATGTGAAGAAACTTTGAGAATGGTCATATTAAACAAAACTCAGTTTTTTTTCAATCTATTTGGTTTTGCTTCCTCCCAGAAGTAATACAAAATGTAGGGGGAGGTTTTGCAACTCTACTTACTTTTTACTTAAAACTTTAATTTGAAATCTATTTTCAACTCGTTGGATTTCATATTTGGTATTTTACCCAGTAATCTGGGATTTGTTCCCTCTGTTGAGATTAATGGTACTATAATAAGCTCATGAAAAAATTACTTCCGGAGATGTACATCAGTAGGCTTTTTTACTTCATAAAGAATTTGATGTCATTATGAGACGCTTTCATCATTGTCCTTTAAAACTGCATTAATCTTAAAACATCCTATGACATCATGACTCTGAAATGAAGCTATCGGTATAATTTCATATTAATTAAAGAAACAGCCATGAACAATCAGAAACTTCACAATTTCTTTATGAAATGATGGTGACTGGGGATGAAAGAAGCTCAGGAAAATTTTCCTTGCTCTTCTCAGAAGCAGTAAAGAAATAAGCTGCTGCTAGGTTGAAATTATGTGTAATCAAAATGGTGATCCTTTTAAACAAAAATAGTAGTGAGTTTTGTGAGTTCAGTAGTAATGTTACATCAAATGCCTCATTACTGTTACCTATTTCCTCTGTCTGGGTATTTATTTCTTCTGGATTATAGTATTGAAATACTTAAAATCTCAACAATGTGAATCGATGAGGCAGAGAGAGGGGTAGTGGGAATGTGTGTCGCATGGCAGTTCTTAACTGTATCTGAATTGACATTAGTTCCTTTTGTTAAAATGCTTTTTCTATCCAAGAATATTTACAAATCCCATCTGATCTGCCACAATACATTCACAAGACCACAGGGATACAGGGAGTTCTAATTATAAATCTTTATTAACCTCAGTGTAGATTTAGATGTGTGTTCTAGAAACTCACAGGTTACAGAACAGAATCACTCCTATAGTTGTCTAAGAGAGTAAATAATCATAGCTGTTAGTTCATATTAAACCTGGAGAAAAATTGTTTTTACTGTTGCAGTTATTTAATCCTATCCACAGAAATCACAACTATTTGACTATAGAAAGCATGGATGAGAGAGAAGCTAAATATATCACTGGTTAATATCACAGCATGTAATTCAATCTGCTGCACTCCTAAGGCTCAAATCAATGACAGGCATGGCAGCCACAGAAAGTCAGGGTTAGTGCATGAAGAAAGCTGTTGTTAATACACTGTGCATCAATCTCTTTGTAAAATCTATAATTTCCCTTCTGGCATCATGTAATACAAATAGAGGAATCACGCTTTATTCGTTCCCTAGTATTTGACTATTGCTTATGGATATTGCAATAACATTTCTAGAGTTAACTTGCTGCTCTTGGAAATAGAAGTGATACAAGCCCCTCGCTCGTCCTGCCGCCGTAGAGGAACATGCCATGTGTATTCTGCAGTCAGTGTCATCACCACAGCCATTAAGCTTGTTCCCAAAGGAGCCTGGTGGGCTCTGCAATATATGATATGATTATGATATGATATGATATGATGATATGTGATTCAGGTATGCACAGGGCTTCTATCTGGTGAGAAAGTAAGTACACATAGGAGTGTGTACATACCGGCATGTAGAAGGTTTATATCTGGGAGTGAACAATGGAGCTTTGGTATAGTTTTGCTGGTGAGCCTGTAAAGGTGAGGACATGCTCACTTACCTGTCCTACTGCAAGGCAGCTGTTGAGTGGCAAATGGAAATGAGCATATGGAAAAGGGTTAACCATGTCAAGATAAGAGAGAAAGTAACTTTCAGAGTAAATGGGAAGTTCAGACAGATTTGTAAGTTAGCCACACCTTGGCATCTTGTGGGGGAAGCCCACCTATGTCATGTACTTCATGCTGGGAAGTCTGAAAAATCTGTGACATAATTAGCAACAAACAATAGCATAATGTCGACTTTGCAGTAAGTCCTGCCTGAAATATTCAAAGTATCTTCTACTGAAGATATAAATCTAAAGTAGCTATCTCCCTACTCTAATGCCCTAGGTCTAAATATATTCAATTTTCCATAGAGACCATCTATAATTTAAATGATTTACACTGTGCATAAAGAGTGTGAATTCTCCTAGTGTTCCTGCTTTTATCCCTCAAAGAAAGACCTTGGAAAAAAACAACCTTCAACATGCCATCATTCAAGAAGCAGGTACAATCTCTGAAGTACTATTTCACCTTAAAACTATCAACACAAGAACACATTTTCAAAACAACATAGTGACTGCTGAGTATATGAACAATATTGAGATGACAGTGGAAGATCAGTCACTTCTCCCAGATCTTTAATATCAAACCAAAGACAGAGTTTGACTGAGATTAAGGTTACCACAAATAACAAGATACAAACATTTGTATTTTCAAGTGGTGACAAAATCTGTTTGTGGGAGTTATATTTTATTTCAGCACTGTATGTTAGAGTAGTCTTTCCGCCTGGCAGCGTGCTGCTCTGTTTTTTCTTGTCACTCTGGCTTTTGTGGATATTTTTCCCAGTATCTGTAATATAATCTCACTTATTGATTCAAAATATACATATGATATACATTACTGACTTCCAGCTATAGATTCACTGGTGTGTGGGTGGAATAATGAAGCTAAAATACACCTCTGTTAAACACTTATTATTGCCTTTTTTGGATGATTTTGGACCTTTTTGCACTCTCTTTTCCCATCAAACCAGGACTGCATTAACAGCTGAGGTTTAATTAAAGCACTTCTGTATACTGAGGATTTTTACATCACAAATTACATAATAGGATGAGTTACTACACAAAATGTGGTTTTTGTTTTTGTCTTTTTTTCTCCCATTCTTTTGGCTGCGTATTACTGAATGAATTTTCTGAGAACAGGCAGCTAAATATTTCAAAGTGTTTTGAAGTTTGAATTAAAATGAGGAGTAGCAATAATGAAACTGTTAAGGCTTGCAGAAAAAAAAAAAAAGTAAGACCAGCTCATCTCCTGCTGCAAGTCTCAAACAGAATAAGATGTGATACAGACAATAGCTTTCCTAACAGAGGAACAGATTATCTCACACAGGAGTTAACCAGATCATGAGGTGAAGCTTAAGAGCATCCATGTTATGAGATTTCTATTCTTTTTTCTCCTCTTGTCACAATACTATGTAAAAGGAAGTTTGATTCCTAATGTACATTGCAGTGGGCTCTATTTGTGTGTGCTAGATTTCAAGAGTGATTTAAAAACAACATTTAGATATCTTTTGCTAACCAAGACATACCTATGGCAATACAAATTTTTGTCTTTATTTTCCCCAAGAGATTGTTAGCCTACATTTCTTAAAAGATGTCTGTACTAGTTTTCCTCTGTAAATGGTATGAACAGAAAATCATTTCCTACTGAAATATATAGAAGCAAATTTCATGAATACACGTGAACAAAGAAAACTCTTAACACTGTACATGAGTAGTTGCCTTTTTCTGTGCAATAGATGTGTTCTAACTTGAATGAAGTTTTAGCTTTTGTCTCATTTCTTTTCTGATCCTACAGGTGCCAGTGTTTACATTTCAACAGCTTTACTCCCTTTCCTATACATATGGCACATAAATCTGAGCAAAACTGGTAACACTTATTTTTCAGATTTTTTTCCACCAAGAAGAGATAATTGACATAAAATTTGATTTCTTTTAGAAACAAAGCATCCAAAGCATTCCCTTGAAATGTACTCACATTTATAATTGGACATGCAAAACAGAATGTTGCTCAGGAGGCTATGGGAGCAACTGATGGTGCCATTTTTATTGTGTTTTAATTTATGAGGCTAAAATATTTTAGTTGATATCTTTTAATTAAATGTTATCTGCGGGAGTTTTTTATTTTTATTTTTATTTTATTATTATTAATATTAATTGCAGGGGGAGGTGAAGGGCAGTATTTTCAACCTTGTGGTGTTCTAAGTTATTTAAATAAAACTGAAGGCAATTAGGCATTAGGCAACACTCAGTGTTTGCCTGTTTTCACTCATTCCTAGCACTAGTTTATCTAATATATTTACTTTTTAATTTTCTGGGTCATATTTCAGTACTGCTTTTACTTCCAAGTTAGGAAATACAAAAATCATTGGACATTTTTATCTGTCAAAGTATTTCATATATGTTTTTTACCTTAATCTATATTCTGCTATGATTAATGGGCTCTAACCAATTTTCTTGTAATAATACAAAATTTGCCTGTTTCACAGCTGCCTTAAAAGAAACACACCAAGCTGGACTTCTTTCTCTTGCTAATCTTTCATACTCAGCTATTGATATTTTTAGTCCAGATGGTTGCATTCCTGACTGTCATAATTCTTTCTTTTGAATAGCAACAATTTGCTTACTTGTCATGTATTTTCTCCATTTGTAAAGGCTTCCATTATTTATTTATATTTATGGAAAAAGCTCACATATTTATGACACTTGATAAGATCTGAGTCTTTTAGAAAATTTCTTAAGATGCAGTGCCATAGTACCTGTGTAGATACCCCACAGAGTATTCCAGGATATTTCAGGAAAATCCGAATGAATGGTATGCTGTTTTCCTCATTTATTTGCTTCAAGAAAACAATTTCAAATGCAGGGTCTGATCAAAATAGGT
Organism: Cyrtonyx montezumae; assembly: GCF_038088225.1. NCBI lineage: Eukaryota > Metazoa > Chordata > Aves > Galliformes > Odontophoridae > Cyrtonyx > Cyrtonyx montezumae. Next base: position 20,275,088 of record NW_027071936.1, on the reverse strand, counting down.
AGAATCTAATTAGAAAGCTCCTTTTGATTTTAGTGTACTTGGATTTTATACAGTCCTTATGCCGAAGGTAGGCAACGATTGTTGTTTAGATACAGTGAAACAATATCTGTGCTTTCATTTTTCCTATTATAATGTGGGTGGTCCCAACATGAGCTTAAAGATGTTTTATTTTTTCTTTTTACATTTTTTCCCATTTACATGATGCTCTGTGTTCTCTTCCATTGCCTTTATAAAGTACTCTTAAGTAGACATATAGCATGAAATATGCCACATAAATAAGGCCATTATTAACTGTCGTGCTTTTACTAAAAGTGTTTCTTTCTACTTAAAGATGAAAGATTGAAAATAATTTGAAGGTAGAAAAATGTATTTTATGACACAACCATCAATCACAGTAGTTTCATTGTTTCCTAAGAGAAAAACTTTACATTGTTTTAAGGTAATTAAGTGTTAAATCATGGAGTGCAAGTTTACATAAGATATTCCAATCAATGTGCCCTATTCATTCTATATTCTGTAATATGTTTCAGATATTCTTACAATAGCTGTGTAGATGAGTGGGAAAGCATTTTGGGACTCCTACATCTGGGAACACTGCAGGAAAACATAATTATGGGTAAATGGAGCACTTCTGAGCTACCAAAGATATTCTTAGAAAGATGAAGAATAGAGAGTCTATATTTAGTTCATTCAAATGAATTATATGAAGTAAAATGATGCTTTGCAATTATACTTTAAAAATGTCTTTGAAATTGTCCTTGATTTTGAATTCTGATTTTATTTAAAATTTCAATATCGAACAAGTCTCTTGCTATCTTTACGCTGTAATGTATAGAAAATAAATTCCATTTTACATTTCTCAAACTTAGATTATAGAAAATATTCATAGTAAACAGTAACAACTACTTGAAACATCAAGGCTTTCAAAAGAATTCAAGTTTTCTGGAAAGACCTTTTAAAGATAATGAAGTTTGTATATTGGTCTTCAGTTTGTTTTGTATGAGACTCCTAAAATGTTTAGTGTTAGTGTCACATAGCCAGCATTATTACATTCAGCTCCTAATTGTAAAGTGTTTTTCTGATGTCTACAGGACTGCAGGTTGTCCATCTTGAATGGCATTTGCAGCTCTTCAAACGCTACTGGCAAAATGAAGTTATTGTCATCTTTTTATTACAAAATTATAGGTTCTCAATAATTTACAAAAAAAATGAATAATATATTTATGGCACATGTTAGCAATACCCCCAAATAATTTACAACTCCATTATAAATATTTTATAACATTTTTGTTGTAGGCATTATAGATGCTAGTATATTGTCTATTAATTATAGATACAGTGAGAATCAATAATTACACAGAGCTACTGCTTATTCCAGTGCTTTGGGAAAAAGTTATAATGGCTCAAAGTTGTAGATGTACTTGTAGAGGGGGAATTTATCCTCATGGCTAAAGGCTGATGATGTGTTTTATATTTTTTGCATTTGCCATTTATAAGAGAGTAAATAATCCTTTAGGGCAAACAGTGTTATTAATAGCTGTAACTATTATTTTACATAAATGCCTTTAGTTCTTTAAAGCACATTCAATATATGTAACTATATCTAATTATATAGTACGTAAATGTATAATTGTAGGTAATGTGTAAACAAGTATTAAGTATTTTATAAGAATGATAGCTATTTGTGCCCAATATGCAGAAAGCGATAGAAAATCATTGCACCTATTCTGGGGGAAAAATGTCCTAAATAGGTGGTGCTGTGAGACCAGTACCCCTCAGCTGGCAGTGCTGGTGCCCGTCACAGAGGTGCCTGCAGCTGCCCGAGGGCCTGAGACCCTTGTCTGCAAGCCTTACACTTTTGCTAGGGTGCTCTGAATGAGGCTGTCAGTAATTCTTGTACCCTGCAAATGAAGTCTTGTTGTGGTTTTAGGATGACAGTGTCATTTGGCAAGTGCTCAGATCCCATCAAGGCCAAATATGTTCTTGGCCTATAACGAATGTGAAAATCTAGTTTTCCATTTATTTTTCAATCACTCAAGCTTGAAATCAAACAACTGCTGCCTTCTCAAATGTTTACTAACCAGGAACTTGTAGTTGTAGTAGTATTTACAGAGAGGATAACAAACTGTCTGGTTTAAATAAATTTGACTATGATTTATTTACTGTTTAAAACATTCTTGAGGGGAAAGTACCTTTTTCACAACTGATATGCAGCATTATGCAAAATATTCTTGTCACAATGAAAGTTTTTCTATAAGCTTCTGTTTTGTCTTCCTTTTTCTTTATCAATTACACTCTGTGTTAGCTCAAAAAATTGCATTTATTCCACTGACCTTTTTAATTCATTGCCTTCTGGTTTGTATTTTTCTTGTCCTACAGTAAATGTGGCAGTGCAGTTATTGAAGTCAGCAGTTTCAAGGGAAATGCTGGTGAACTCATTAAGAGCACTGCCAGGTGCTGCCAACTCTGGGTGTCAGCCCGCTGGATAGTGAGATATAAATAACTCTGTGTGGAAAAATTGCAGTCTAACAAATTACCTATCTTCGGCAAAGCTAAGCCAGTGTCCTGCAGTTTGGTTTGCTGCTTAACTGTCTGCTAGTCCAAATGAGGGGAGCATCTGCCCCTTCCTGGAAGATATGAATCTGGTTAATAGCTGCCTTTTTACCAAAAGACTCTTCCAAAGGTATCTGTGCAAAATAGGCTATCCACCTATTGCTTCCTTTTAAATGTTTCCTCTCTGTATCTAGGCTAGTTACAAGTGGGATTTCACAACTACATAATTTTTATACCCTCTGATCTTTTTATATTATTTTCTGTGTATTTTAGGCTTCATATACTTGAGAAACAAGTAAGAAAAGCAACAGCTAAATGTTACATGTAGCATCCTGGAGTAGGGAGGAGAGGAAGAAGAGTTTTTCTGATCTTTTTTACTCCTGAATCTGTGTTTTGGAATCAAAAGTGTAGGTAGTAATGGTGATAGCCAAGGGACTAGAATTTAAATAAAGCAAATAGCATTAATAGCAAGTAGCTTTACCAAAAAATCTTCAAAACTACATCTTTGATTTAGAATTTTCTTTTATGTAGTAAATACTTTTTTATTTACCAAGAGCCTTCTGTTTTTTTTTCTTTAAGAATGTGATTTTTTCCTACGTTTGTATTTTTGTCAACTGAAGTCCTAGTTTTACCTAGTCTGTCACAGTCCTGCCTTAGATGCAGTGCAACAACACTGATTTTTCAGGAATCGAAAAAAACGAGGAACATGCTTTAATTGTACTGAATGCTAGTCAAGTGTGAGTGTTCTCAGCAGCCTTGACCTCATAGCATGCAGAACAGTGATTGGCAGACAGTAGAGCTTTGAACTTCATGGAAAGGTGAAAGAAGCTATTTTTCAAATAGCCAATGATGCAGTTGAGTTATGAAACATCTGGCATAACTTTCTACACTTAGCTATTCACACAAATTGAAGAACTGTCTCATCTCCCTCCTTCCTGAGAAATGTGTCTCCTTAAACAGAAAACATTCATGTGTGCTTAAGGGACTGAGGTCACACTGCATTACAGGTCACGACAAATTGCTTTTCCATAATTTCTTTCTGAAGTCCCCTGATATTTAGTTTCTCTTTCAAACTGAGTAAAAGAGTTATAGATCTTCTTTAGAGTCTTTGTAAATGGCTTTGAGATGCTATATGCTCAGGTAAGAAATTCATAAATGGGATAAGTCTGATATGGATGGATTATGGGTCAGGATAACCTCGGAAGGAACCTTAATGAAAGGAAGGAACCTTAATGAAAGGGAAAGGAAGATGGGTGATAGAGAAGAGATAGGAAATAAAAGCAAGAAGTCTTTGTAGAAAGTGAGAGAGTCACCACCAGGATTCCAATGTAGCTCATAGTTCAGATGCTGTTCTCCAGTAGAGATGAGTTGTTAGAGGTTGTGTTTGGTTGACGATGACTTCTTTCCCATTCTTAACAAAGGTATAGAATTTGTAAGTCCAAAGTGGTTGAGTCAGATCATTTTGGAGTGACAGCTCCTGGCTTTTGGATCTCAGCAGGATCTCCTTTGTTCCCATCTTCTGGGCCTTGCCAGCGGATAAGAGGGAGCAAGGAGATGCCAAATTGTATTTTGCCTTCACTGGATACAATTATATCATCTCCCAGTCTCCTATGCCAGTTATTTGGTCACTGGCTAGATCTTTCAGTAAACACTCCTGTGCACTTTTGAAGGCAAACACTTCCAAAGAAGTGCTTTCAAATGCAAAACTGTCCACAAAGTGGTGCCAGCTGTGTGACACCCACCACTTGCCTCCTAGATATGCCAGAGTCTTATAGCAAAAAATGCCTCAGAAAGCAAGCTTTGAGACAGGAGAACAAACAATTGTCTTTCACACGTCGTCAACTGTTTTTCACTTAACTGTCTTTTTTTTTCTTTCCCTTTTCCTTTTTTCCATTTCCTTCCCTTTTCTGGTTTTTCTCTTTTCCTTTTTCCTTTATATCCTACTTTTTTTTTTAATAAAGGTCAAAAGTCATTTGGAATATAGAGGTCATGTGAAAAATAAAAGTCAGGAGATTGGCAGATATATTGTCAATAAACAAAGGAAAATACTCCAAAAGTAGAGTTTAGAGATGGGATAAGTTCCCTGTATGAGGGCACTAAGTCCAAACCAGTAGTCAGTGCCTATTAATAGTGTTTAATGTTTTCCATGGCTTCAAATGGGAAAAAAAAAATATTGTACCACACTTTTAAATTAGTTTATTTATCTTCAGAACTCTTAACACTAAAAACATGGCAGTTATTTTCTGTGCATTGTGCATTTGGAATTCCATTAAGGCAAGTCTAGCAATCTGTGATCATTAACAAGCAAACCTGAGAATTCACTATGTCAGTGTCAGCAGAGATGTTTTTTAATTTCTACTTGCAGTATTTTATACCCTAATTGTGATTTCACAATTTTACACTACAGCAAAAAGCTGCTTCCTCAGAATATATTTATAATGTACTTATGTTTTACTTAATCATACACAAAAGAGCACACGAAAAACATACAATAAAAGGGATAATGTACTATCCCTAATAAATAAAAAGAGACATTCAGTGACTTCTTACTGTCCATTACATATTGTCCATCCCTTTTAAAGGGACACCATTCAACTTATATCCTGATAGTTATTGTACTTCCTCACTGAGATGAATGATTTGGCATCCAAGCTTGAAAATATGGAAATCTTCATACTTAGAAGTTAAAGTTAAGCCCCTTTATCCAGCTGACTGAGGGGTTAGCATGTGGTCTATTGATCACACTTCTAAATGTATAGGATCATGCCCTTAAGAATGCATTGCCAGATATTTTATTTATAGCCCTAATTGCTTCTCCTGGGCAATTTAATCTAATTAACATATGCTACTGCCTAAGGCCTTGGTCTCTGTTTAAAATAATACTGGCAGTGTGTAAAAGGAAAGCTGAGTCTCTAAATGCCTTGCTTTGGGTGGGGAAGTGAAAGCTATTTTATATCCAAATATATGTTGTAGTCTTTTTAGAAGCTTTAATATGACTACTTTTTTATTTGCTAGATGTTAGAGTGGCAAAATATTATGTCTTGAATTTGAACTGGGTTTCTAAAATGTCACTTTTAAAGTGGATATTGAGGGATTAGTTTAATTAGATTGAATATATGCTTCAGTAATATATGAAACTTTGAAATTTTACCAAAAAAACAATCCATATTTTGTAATATCATAGAATAGAATCATAGAGTGGTTTGGGTTGGAAGGTACCTCAAGGATCATCAGATTCTAACCCCCCTGCTGCAGTCAGTGATGTCAACTGCTGGATCAAGTACTAGCTCAGGTTGCCCAGGGTATATCCAACATGGCCTTGAATACTTCCAGGGATGAGGCATGAGCAGTTTCTCTGAACTGCCTGTTCTAATACCTCAGCACCCTCTCTGAGAAAAACTTCCCCCTGACATCTAATCTAAATTTTCCCTCCTTTATTTTAAAACCATTCCCCCTTGATCTGTCACTATCTACCCTTGTAATAATTTGATTTCTCTCCTGTTTATAACCTCCCTTTAAATACTGGATGGCCATAATACAATTTTACAAAAGCCTTCTATTCTCCCAAGCTCTTCAGCCTGTCCAGCACTTCTAAGATGTTCTCCAGCCATTTGATCATCTTCATGGCTATCCTCTCCAAAAGCTCCACATATTTCCCAGGCTGGGGGCACCAGACCAGGATGCAAGTACTCCAGCTGAGGCCTCACAAGGGCAGTGTAGAGGGGGACAATCACCCCTCTTGCCCTGATGGTCACCCTTCTTCTGATGGAACTCAGGATACTGTTGGTCTTCCAGGCTGCAGGCACACGCTGCTGGCTCATGTTAAGTTTTTTTCATCAGCCAAGACTCGTGAGTCTTCTCAGCAGGGCTACCCTCAAGGATTTTTTTTCCCAGTATGTTTATATATCAGGGATTACACCAACTAAAGTGCAAAACTTTACTCTTCACCTCGTTGAACCTCATTATGTTCTCAAGGGCCCACAAACCTCCTGGACAAATCTGAAGTTTTCCATTACTGCATCCTAAAGTGACAACGTTCTCTGGCTCTCCTCTGTCACTCAGTGGTACACCTCCATGCCTCAGCAGCTCTAATTTAAAGCCCTGGTGATGAGCTCATCATGTCCATTAGCACAGACATGTGAATATTTTACATGTCTCACAGGTTCCAATAAAAGGTAGACACACAAAAAATTTGTAGTGTAGGGTGAAATAAATTTCTATGTTTTCATATTTGTAGAAAATTCTACACTGTCTCCAAGGTTTGCTGATGTGTCTCCTAGAACAATACACAGAAGCTAGAATACGTTTGTTGTTTTTTTCCATTTGGATATAGAAGTTTAAAGTAAGGTACCAGAACACCTACACACCACACAAGGGGGCATTGTAAGTCAGGAAACGCCCAAGATAGGGATGTGTTTGAATTCTTATACCTGAGAAGCATTAAGAAGCATTCTGTCATTCTCCTCCTGCAAAGGCAGATTCCCCTATCCCTTGAAAAAACAAGGTAAATCTAATTGCTCTGTTTTGAGAAAGAGCCAGTAGGAGAGAGACAATAGTGGTTTAAGTTTTTACTATATCTCAGTGATAACAGCATGCTTCTTGGATTTTAGAAACCCAGATTCAGTGCTTTATTGATCTTAACACTGCAACTTAATTTTTCATCCTTGCAGACATAGATTCTCTGAACTGAACATGGGAGGTTAACAAACACTTAAATTTATTCTTCAAATAACCAAATAACCAAGACATTTAAAATTATGAAATAGTTTCCAGAGAAATTAATTATTCTAAAGCTTGTATGGTGAACTTAACAAGTACAAGAAGTATTACTTACCAGTCAGATTAATGGTATTGGCCTCGATGATGCAGAAAAGATCATCATGGACTGACTTACAATGTATGATGAACTCTTGCAAGAGAAAGGGAATTTTCATCACCCCCACCAGGCTACCGTGTCTTCCAGGTGCACAAAATAACAGTTCTGTTACTTCAGAATTGTGCTGGGGTGGGAGGAGACCTTATTGCCTACAGTTGTAGCTTTGACTATTACACAGATAGCTTAAAAATATTTTGGCCACACATACATTGATTTTTAAGTTCTAATAGCAAAAGAGAAAACTGTTTCTTTCATGTGTAACTTATTAAAAACTAAAGTTGTCATACAATATTTAATTAGATTCATTATTGTGAGAAAAAAATATGTAAGATTGAAGTTCACAAATTAGCAACTCAGCTTTGGCTGTCATCACTTGGTGTTATTGAAGATGATATTACAAACTCTCCTTCAGCAACGCCTCCATCTCTGTGGTTTTTCTTATGTATTTACAGCCCAAGCTTAGCAATGTTACTCGCAAGTAAGTAAAAGACAGTAAAAAACTTGAAATGGGAGTTGTTTGTAGATCTGTGTCAGGTGTTGTACACTGAAATGAAGAAAATTGGTGGTATGTTGATAGTTCAACTTCTGTGTTTTTTAATATCACACTATTTAATGAAAAGACACTTTTCTCTTTACTTGGTTTTCATTTCTATCCTTTCAAATGTCTCCATTTCTTTCTGTTCAGCTAGACAACAAAGAGAGCTAAAATTAGGCATATTGCATCAAAGATTTTTCTATCTTGAAAATATATTCTAACAGATAGGATTAGGACGCTGTGTCTTTGGTGGGCCCACACATTTCTGAGAAGCCCTTGAGATGTTTTGCCTCGAAGAGCTATCATACACCATGTTTGATATTTAGCATGTGATTCTTGAAATAGATGAGTTTAATATCAGCTTTTAATGAGCTACTGTCCTTTCTGTCTTTCTTTAAATATATGTGGCTTAATAAACATGAATTTTCTAAGTCAACTAAAGTTTTAAGGCTAGGAAATATGCACATGTTTTAGTGCAGGTGAAGAGCCATGAACCTGTCCTTTCTCTTCTATCTGGCTACAGACATCACAGGGGAGGTATAGTGAGGTTTCCAAAGCCAGCAAATGTGCTCTCCAAAGTCTGGTACCTAGAGCTGTGAGCACTCCCTGTGCTGTGAAGGGCAGACTGGATCCATACATTTCCTTACCCCAGGCAGCAATAGTGCATGTAGCCTCTTGTGAAAAATTCAAAGCTGCTTTTGTCCAAATTTTGGCATGAATAACGTTGTTCATGCTAATTGGCTATATACAAAGAAATGCAAAATGCCTGAGCGTTCTATGTATTAGTCATATTTAAATCAAGTAACCTTCCTAATCCTTTAGGCTGCTATTTGTAGACACTACATGGTGCAGATTGTGATAAGGCAATGCCTCATACTGCTGTTAAATAGAAAGTATGGGGATATCTCAGCCGCCAGAAAAATGTCGATATCCTGATGTGACATTCACAGTGCAGAGTCCTGGTTGAATTATTAAGCAGCTATCTGCACTGTCAGTGATGCTGTTTAAAATACTTGATAATTATAAGAACTTCAAACCCTTAAACAAAGAATGAAATGATGTACGTGTACCTTGTTCAGGGAGTTGCTCTATGCAGCAAGGAAATGGAGCACATTTTCTTTGAAATGAATCTCAAAACAGCAGCATTAGAAGGATACCAGTGTTTTAGGAAAAGTTTACTTTTTAATCAGATCTTATGAAGCAATAATTGTAAAGTGATGCAGGTGAAGTGTGTGCATCTTTATGCTATTTTTACATTTTGTCTTGGCCACTGATGTTTTAGCACAGTCATCTTGAGTAGGTAATGAGCATGAGTTTTTGTTTTTCTGCAAATAACACTTGTTTTGAACGATCCAATACAACTTTTCGTATGGAGAAAAAATCTGTGCATTGTGTTTCTCCATATTGATTTTTATTTAGAATTTCTTCAATGCATGTAGCAATTTATAATGCAATCATCAGGCACTCTTACCTTAATTTGAGACAGTAAAAAACAAGCAAACAACAAACTAGTCAATAGCAAAAACCAAGGTGGTGTGGAACACCAGGAAACCTTTTTACATCTCAGTTACAAAAAAGGTATGTAAATTTCAAAAACAGAAGAACAGACTGTGACTTTGGACTGCAAAAAGGGAATAACTTTGCTATTGTTCAGTCCTGAAATTAGCTGAATTTAATAAAAATCTTTAAAGGGCTTCACAAATCTGCAGATCTGAGGAGAACTCTGATACTTCTACTTCAAAATGATGGGCCTGGAGCATTCAATCTGATGGCAAAGCTTGCTGGCTGCTGGCAGTGGAAGTCCTTCCCAAGCTGCAGCCAGGCAGTAGAGGTCACTTTATGCATGCTGTTGTTGTGCATGAGTCTAATCCCATTGAAGGGAAGAGCAAAATACAATTATGACTACATGTTGATCAGTGCAAGGCACAACGATATGCACAGAAGTGGTTGCTGAGCAGTTATCTGTTTTCATGATTTTTTTTTCCAGGTTTGTAGAGCAAGAATGTTTGAAGGAATAATATACTGCCTAATAACTATAGGAAAATGTGTCTGATGAAGATGGAGTATCAGATCATATTTATGTGACTCCTCTTCAGATGCAGACATTACCCTAAAATAACTGCATACGTGTTTTCCAGCCCAAAATTTGCTAATACAAGATTCCCTTATAGGGGAATGCAACTGTGGATAATAATCAGACTGTGTAAGCATTATAGCTGGACATCCCTGCTAAAACAAAGAATAATAACAGAAGTAACACTTATTCTCCTGTCATTAACTATCTTTAAAAGTGATGTACAAGTATTTGTATCATAAGGTGCAAATGTAAAACTTGCACTTATACTGGGAGAGATGAAGTAATTAACACTTCTAGTTAAATTCTTACATCTCTGTTAGTAGGTAGCTTTTTACACTGTTAAGCACTGATCAACCACGTGTTAGGCAAAAGCATTCATGAGTAGATAAAAATCCCCACAACTTTCTGTGCAGAAGTTACTTCTGGTTGGCTGTGTAAAAGCCACAATTGGGTGATCACACATCATGAGAATGTTTCACAGCTGTATTTTCTTCCTTTTTAAAACTATAATCAGAAAAAAAACAATAGCAGGTTAGCATTTCAGATTGTGTTCGCTAGTTGTTTTTTAATTTACCACAAAATATACCTGCATGTATTTACCAGGAAATAAAACACTTTGAAATGGCCAGAAGAAAATAGGAAGTGGTCAGTCAGAGAGCTGAAAAAAATTAAGAAAGTCCAGGACAAAATGTATGTTTATCATGAGGATGGATGGATCAATTTGCAAATACGGAACTTTAATGATTGCCCAAATTTTATCTGCATATGAAGTTTTCAAGTCATGCAGTTTGGGAGAGAAACAAAGCAACAGCATAGAATTATCATTATTATCTCTGAAAGCCAAGCAATGTCAATTATTGCAAATGTCAGGAAGATAAGTGATTTAAATATGTTTACATAATTTGAGTATATGTTGAAACTTGAAAAAACAACAGGAATTGCTGGGCTGATAATGCTGCGTTGTGAAGAATAATAATCCTTGATTCTGCCTACTTAGCCAGGGGTCCAGCAGCTCAATAGCATTGCGCGATTTGACCAGCTCACAGTTGCGCAGTGGCTGGAGCAGCCTGGAGCAGAGCCCTGTGGGATGCAGGCAGCTGGCAACTGCTGGACTGTGCAGCTCCAGGCACTGGGGCCAGTGGCTAGCCAGGCTTTTACACAGGGCAGCTGTGGAGAAGAGGGAGAAGTCTGGTCTTCTGCACATTCCTAGGCAGCCAGGGGTGTTAATACAACAGTTTAATTGTACTTTTTTTTGGCACAATTTAAAATTTGAGGATAAACTTAACAGAGGCTGAGCTAGACGGCCAAACAGGAGATACCTAAACTATCCATATGACTTGCTGGAGAAAAGGGTTTCCATGAATCCTGCTTGGACTTGAATACTAGCCTGCAGCTTTGTATTAGATACATCTGAAATTAGCCTGAAAACCTTTCAAGGATTCAGATGGAGGTGGTAAAGTCACTTTTTTCTACATAAAATCTAATTCCACCTTCAGTGACGCTGAGGGCAGAATTCAAGTGTCACAAGTGTCTCTTGCAGAGAGCAAAGAGGTAGCTGGACTTGGCACCTTCATGATTAGGGTGAAAGTAGGAGTCCTGGTTTTCATTTTTGTTTGTCTATTTTGCATTAAAGAGAAACTGAATAAAATGAGTCAGTAAGTACCGAGAACAAGGGTCAAAATCTCTCTGGGGATCGAACTCATCATTAGGCAGGCTGCAGTCATATTTCTTTCTCCTTTCTCCTGCTATTTTAACATCTTTGGATCTTTAAAATCTTACACAGTTTTAATAGAAAACACAAGCCCCTGCTTTCATTTGCTCATAGAACAGCTGAAGCCAACAAGGACCTCCAGAGGTATAGGTTCTCAGAGTAGCTTAAATAAAATCAGATTTCCCATGGCTATATCCTCTTCAGTGTTGAACACTTTTAGGGAGACTCCAAAACCTCTCTGTGCAATCTCTTTAGCTCTCACAATGAAACTTTTTTTTTCTTCCTCACATCCAATTGGAATTTTTCTTGCTCCAATTTGCTGCTTCTCATTCTATCTCTGTGTATAGCGAGAAAGAAAAAAAGAAACAGCATGTTCAGAAAACTGTAAAAAAAAACCTCAAAATGTGTAACTTTAAAAGTAAAGCTGTAACTGCAAAAAGCAATGTGATTAGAAATGCATGTGAAATACATTCTTTGCATGTTATTTTGATAGCTGAACACAGTTGAAAGGGGGAAGAGGTAGATTCCAGACGTAACCAGCCATATACTTCTTTTCACTATTGCTGGCAAAGGAAACATGGAGAAAATCCTGTGACAGCATTAAAATGCAGTTCTCAACAGCATCAACATGAATCTTCTATAGCTTGTCTCAACAGCATCACACCCCCAAGCTTGGTTTGACTGGGAATTTCTTCTTACAGAGATGATTTTTGGGTGCAGTTCTCCAAGCCAAGAGGTGTGGAATTAACACAGGGCAATTAACACCTTGCGAAGCTGTCAGGCTTTCTGAATTCTCAGTAAAAAAGAATGAATGGATAGGGTGATAATTCAAAACTCACTTTCCACTTCCTTTATAACACTTGATAATCCAATGATGCCAAACAAGATTAAGTTAATGTAGGTACTTTGTTCAAAAGCCACAGGTTTGGTAGGCTAGAAGAATTCCTTTTAACAATGAGAATAAGAATGTGCATATTTGCAAAAATGTTTTAAAAGCAATAATTGTGGTGGTTTATTTTTAGGTTTAAAATTGCTTATGAAGTATATTTCCTAATTACATTTAAGTATTTAATATTATGCAAAGAATTCATCTTTTTCAAGAGGAAAAAATTCTAAGCAACGAATCTCTTACTGTGATTTATCCAACAAAATTGCTATTAAATTTAATTTATTATTATTATGATTTTTAACAAGTTATGACCTGAAAATTCTGTTGGTGGATTTGAGTTGTACTGATCCAAGTGTCATTCTTTTCTGAAGACAAAGGATCTTCGTACAATCTGTAGAAAGAGAAAAATTCAAGCTGGGACATTACTGCCACAATGTTTTCAGGAAAGGAAATTGAAATGTCCATTGGGTAACAAGCAATACCTTAGCTGGAGGATAAGGCTTCTCCTTCCTTTTGCCTGTAGGTAGGCAATCCTTCTGCCTAGGGCAAAGCAAGATTAGGGAGACTGCTCCAAGTCCCATTAGTCCTGAAGTGTGTCCAGACCATGTCAGGAAGGTGATGCTCCAACCACTCCAATGCAAGAGGAGTACAGGCTTCAGCCACTTCAGAAAACCAGAGCTCTGAGAACAGTGAAGCTTTTCAAATGTAAAACTTAGAGTATTCACCATTGTTGACAGTAGTTTTATATGAATATAAATCATTATTTCTCTCTGTATGATACTTAATAACTTACTCAGAATCCCTTACATCATCTTAATGTGGAAGAAAAACATGTTAAGAGCTACTTCAACAGTGTGCCATGTGTGCAAGAAGAATGAGTGTATGTGAAGTTTTCATAAAAATATACAACAGACATCACTTACTCTTTCAAGTCTGGAGTATAAAAGAGTATAAATGAATACATATACAAATAAAATAGCTATTTGATGTATCAACTGCATTAACTTTTAAAACATCTGAGTAGAATGTGCTCAGGTTTAGAGACAAACTTCTGATCAGCACTTGTGAGCTAAGCACTCAGGTTGGGAAACAGCCAACCAGGCCGGCAGATACTTTTGCTGGGAAAGATAATAAGTACAACACATACATGTTTGGGGTGAGAATTCCTTAGCTACTTGACAGAAACTGGTCAGTCTGACAGATATTTTAAGGAAAAAAATATTAAGTTTGTAATTAACTTTGTTTTCTGTGATTCAGCTTAGAGCTAGAATTGTGACGTTACGTATTGATTGGTACATCTGAGTTTAAAAGCTACTGAATTTGTATTGCTTTCTCAGTAACCCTGTTTCTCATGGAAACATTTTATTTATTTTGTCAACTGGAATTAAGAAGACAGATGTTGTCAGGTTAGGAGATTCACTTATTCAGTTTCACAGATGTATCGAATACATCCGGGTAGCTATAAACCAACATGGCACATGCAGTAACGAAAGCGCTTGCCTGAGATCTTAATCAAGAGAGGAGTCTCATTCTTTGGAAATATTCAAGACCCACCTGGATGCTTTGCTGTGTAACCTACTGTAAGGAACCCGCTTTGGAAAAAGGGTGGACTAAATGTTCTCCAGAGATTCCTTCCAACTTCTACATCACTGTGATTCTGTGAAATGAAGCCAGTTAGGAGATCCCCAGAGTAACACTGTGAGACAGCAACTGCTTGTGTGTTCAGCCTTAAACTAACAAAACAAGAAAAAAAAGGTCCTTGCTGTCCTTTAATTGCCATCTAAATTATCTTGATTAGCTTCTCATCTGCTCTGTACACTCTTATGTCAACTCAGCTAGTCTGTGATTCACCATTGAATTCACCACTGAATTAAGTAGGTATCTAAGCCCGTGGAGTAATGTAGGCCAGCAGAAGAAAAGTTAAGTCTACCTGAGATAAACATAATTACAATATAATGTAAAAGTCTTGAATTCTTAGCATAAGAAGGCTAAGTTAGCATTTAAATGTAGCAAGAATTTGGGAATAGGTTATTAAAATTCATCTTGTAGAACACATTGTAGTAAGCCCTGTGACTTGCATTTGATTCTGTTGTTCTTTCCAAAAAACGTTTTGTAGAGAAGAGGAAAGATAAATGTTTAATGTAAATGCAGGTCTTTATAGCCTAAGTTTCTATTTAATATTTCTAGATGTGTCGTGGAAGAGATCCTTTCTGATTGTCAGACCCCCCCCCAAAAAAATATATATATAAATTAATAATGGCAGTGTACTTGAAAAACATTAGAAAATTCCTTTCTGTCAAAATAAATTCACAATATTTATAAAAAAGAGAGAAAGTCCTAGTCTTACTCAGTAGTATGTATGTATCTAGCAACTCACCAACTGACTTTCAGACTTCTGTGGCAGCCCGACAGTTTGTTCCTATCCTTGTGGATTAATTCAGCTTCTGATAGTATATATACAAAACTCAGAAATTTTTTTTTTGCCAGACTAGTGTATAAGCATTGCCAAAGCGAGTTCAAAGTAATGTTTCTGTTACTTTTTGCCTTTCTTAACATTATTTTTATCAGCGTATCATGCTGCCAATGAACCAAGTCATATTCCCTAGGCTATAAATTCAATCAACTTATATATTCAAAATATACATTTAGTATATATACTATAGTATATATTTAGTGTACATAAAAATTCAGATATTTTTTCATTGAATTCTAAGAACCTCAGTGCATCAAACCTGATGTCAATGGGAAAAGGGAAAAAAACCTTGAAATAACTTTTTCTGGCTTTCAAATATCAGAAAATCAAATATATAATCCAAAATATCATCTAGCTGTGTTTTTTAGTTTGTTTTCATTCTTGTTTTGTTTTGTTTTTAATGTGAAAGAACTTTCTTTATTGACATGATGGCTGAATAATATTGCATTTTGCATTCTTAAATGAGATAGGGAAGAACAGATGGAAGTTACCTGACTGCCTTGTGCAAACGTCCAAGGCATTTAGTATGAAAGCAGTATTGAAGTTCTGTCTCATTTTTATTATTTTCTCCTTGCTTGGTCGACAGAATTTAAACTGATAGAGAAAATATAATTTTCTCAGTATTTCTATGTTTTGTTTTCATATTATTTTGTCTAAAATAAGATAACCATAAGTTTTAGATCTTAATTTACACTGCAGTTGACAATTGTCCTCATTGCTTTCTGAGTTGTTCTGATTCTTGAAATAACTGCAAGTGTTTATTTAAATTAGAGAAGATTTATTTATTGGATTAACTCTACTGGATCTCCCTCTACATGTTTCCCCACATTGTTTTGCATACATTTTACTTGCTTCCCTGACTGGATCTGCATACTGAATTAAAGTAATCATTGAAGTGTTTGTAGTATTTCCAGTTAATTTGAAACAATAGAAATAGTTTGAGTCGTTTATTTTCCTTTCTTTTCAAAATTAACCTTAAAAATGCTCTACTACAAACTGTCTAGTACACTTTTTCATCTTTGAAGTTCTTTATGGTAAAATTCTCTTGAATAAGTAAAAAATAAAATAAAATAAACAAAGAAATGAAGAACAGTTTGTCTAAATTGTCTGATTTTGCCTTCTGGTCATATTATGTGTGACCAGTTGAAATCTATTTACTTCAAAGTACATGTATTTAGTACCCCCTTTTTTTTTATCCAGGTGCAGTATAATTCCGTAAGGATGTCCTCAGTCTTTTGCACATACATTTTGAATAGATAAACTGCTGTTCCCAAATACTGTGATATATCTTCAGAATTTATGTGTTTGGTGAATTTTGCTGAGTTTCCACATTTAAGCTTTCTTCCAATTCTGTATGCATTGCCTCTGTGTTTCCATTTTGCTTAACATTAAACTCATCTTACTCATTAAAAAGCAGAGAGAAAAAAACAGTTACCAACTGCTGTGATGGGAGACAGGAGAGGGATGAATATTTTCAAACCCGTCATATTTACTGGATGGCTTTTCTAAAAGTATAGGCAAACTTTTCCAATAGCAATTAGTTATACAGCATATACCACTTATAGCTATATTTTTACCTCAGATAAAAAAAAATAAAAAATATATATATATAATCATACAGAGGGCAGGAGCTCAAATACAAACCCATATTATATATCTTCAGTTCTATTTAAATTAATAAGAATTATTTTTAATTCTGCAAAGGAGAACAAAGTTAAATTTCGGAACAGGTCTTTCTCTTTTTTAGATAGAAACTTCTGTTTTGTTGGAGGAAACATTGGATATAACCATAATTATTTTTTTTTAGTGGAACCTAGAAGGGAAAAAAAATCATGATATTACTGGAGCCTAATCATTGTGTACAACACAGATTAAAGATATTTTCAGCGTCCTTGACGGTATATTTGTTTTTGAATTACACAATTTCAGTGTATTTGTTTGCATTTTCAATCACATTGTGAAATGTATGCAAGTCAGGGATAATTAGGAATAAAGAAACATTAAGTGCCAGAAATTTATCTTCTCAATGGCTCTTGTTTCTTTCTTTTTTTTTTTTTTTTTTTTAGCTTGGAGGGTTAATTTTATGGCTTTAGAGCAGTCATTATTTATCATCTCTTGGTTTACGGGAAAGAATTAGAGTTATTAGCTATTAAATTATCCATGAAAATTTGACACTACACTAGACCAAACAAACCCTGGGGCTTGCTGATTTTCCCAGTATGAAACATCTGTGACTTCTGCGGGAGAGAACTTAACATTGTCTAATTAGATTTCTAAGATTTGTAACTCCCAAATACTCTATTATTAGAAACCTGAAAATTGGAGTAAAAGTTGAAACTTGCATTTACTGAAGATTATTTAAAACCTTTTTAATAGCATTGTGTGTTGCCAAACACTACTAGCATGTAATTGGAGAGGATTACCAGATAATGTATTATGGTCTATAACAACAGGATTTCAGGAAAAAAAAAAAAAAAAAAGTGCTTCCTTCTACTTAGCTGCTGCTTTCCACTTCCATAATTAAAAATGTTTTATTGAAAATAATATTCATAATTATATGTTCATTTGTAGATTCTAGTTTAAGAATAGTTTATATTTTCTCATTCAGTCTGCTTAAGCAAAAAATCAAGTTTGCTTATTTTCTTTTCTGTGATATTATCATTCATGGAGACTGAGTGACAATCAGAATATAAGTGGTTTTACATCGGCTCTGATCTTGTCTAGCATGTAGTGATTTGTGCCCTGCTCTGTCTTTCTGTGGAGTCAATACAGCTTTTTAAAATGGTAATTACCTATTGCATTGCATCTTCCATTTCTGGATTCTCACAAAATATTTAAGAAATTTTAATCTGTTAACATAAAAATATGGCATAGTCACTATTAATATAGTTTAAAAAGTTGTGAAATACTATTGCGTTTGCAAAGTACACAGTAGTAAAGAAGGTTCAGAACTGGAATTGCTCCTCCACTCTTAACTTGTACTTCCTCCATTTGGATTACAGCAATCTTTAGTTACAGGATCCTTTTCTTATTAAGTACACAGAATAAATAGTGCTTAGCTAATAAACGGCTTTTCAATATTTTCTCTTCCACTCATTGTTCATTACATCGTCATGTATATTATTTACCATAGTCTATTCAGTTCCTGCTCTTAAGGAGAAATGACTAATTTCCTCACAAGTATTTTTCAGTGGTGCACATCTCTATATTATTTGGCTTTTTCCACAAACACTAATTAATCTTCATTACACTCTTGTGGGCAAGGAGTGGAATTAGCTCCAGTTTGTAGAAAGGAAACTCATTTACTGGGAGGATAAGGTTACAAATCTCTGTAATATGGGTATACTTACTATGTAGCTTCTTTCTGTCCTCAACATAACATAATGCTTTATTCATAGACAATTCCTATTAATTTCAGTCTCATTTGTGAGAAAGAAACACTTCTGCTAATGGGAACACATCTCTGCAAATCAAGTAATCAGAAAAAAAAAAAAGACAATGCTGTATTAATTAGGAGAAATTTTCTTTCCTCAGTTACTGAAATCTCAGGAAGAAAAATGATTTTCCTAGGATGGTATTCAGCATTGATAACCAGAAAACCTTTCTGCAAGATTTTCTTTTATCTGTTACTTAATTTCTACTTCTACATAAGTCAAATGGCAAACAATCTCCCTCATTGTTGTACTTCAAATCTGGGGATGTCTTGAAGGAGCTGAAGTGTTTAAGAAATACAGTAGGTGATCCTGTAGTTAAGTAGTACATCATAATCCATACGAGCAATAGTTAATTTTGTGCTGTCAACCGGAGACCCAGCAGGAGCACTTGACTTTATGGTTTCCATAATATTCACTCTACTGCTAACTTCTGTGTGTTTGGTTTAAAAAAATAAAAAATAAAAAAAAAGTAAGAAAAATCACGGGAAATCTACTGCAGCTATCTTTTCAATGTGGTTGTAAATCCTGACTTGTCAATCTGTGTAAAGATTTGGGGTGGTCTGAAGACACAATGAGAGTGAACTCTTCTCAGATGTTAAACTAAATATTCTTATTTGTTGACTTGATTTCTATAAAAGCTTATGACATAGATTAATTGTGTAAGAATTTTGAGGCCCTGAGAACCTTAACATGTATGTGTTCACATGGAGAAACTTAGCAGAAGTTATTTGCTGAGTTTAAAGTACTTGTTTCAAAGTGTTGGGGTATAAATTTAACTTTTATTTTATTTTATTTTAATTTATGTTTTGCATAGGAACAAATTAATTTGTGTCCCTAGATCTGCTTTACAGGCCTGTCAGCATGGCCTCCATGCCAGGGAAGGTTATAGAGTAGATCATCTTGAGGGAGATCACATGGCATGTGTGGGGAGCAATGGAGGGATCAGGCCCAGACAGCAGGGGCTCAAGAAAGACAGATTCCTTAGTACAGGAGAGATGTGGACCTGTTGGAGCATGTCCAGAGGAGGGCTACATACACTGGCTAAGAAATGGATGCTTCCCCTGCAAGAAGGGGAAGAGCTGAAGAGGGCTGAGGATGTTCAGTCTGGAGAAGACAAGGCCATGGGGAGACCGGAAAGTGGCCTTTCAGTATCTGAAGGGCGACAGACACTTCTGTTGCTACAGGATAAGGGGAAATGATTTCAAACTAAGATAGGAGATTTAGATTGAATATAAGAAAAAAATATTTTTATGATAGGGTGGCAAAGCACTGGAACAAGTTGTCGAGTGAGGTGACGGGTACATCCTCCCTGGAGACATCCAAGGTGAGGCTGGAGGGGCTAATTGAGCTATAGGTGTTGAACTGTTCAGTGCAGGGAGTTTGATACAAACAGACATAATCATCACAAGAGAATACTGAGTTTTAAAATTTGGTTTAATGATTATGTTTTAAGAAAGCAATTCAGCAAGAACATAACTTTCACTTGTTAGTCAAAAACTATTGTTGAACAGCTATTGCATTGTGCATTACAACAAAATAATTGAGACTTTATTTAAACTTAATTATTGTAACTCATTGTCCTTGATCCCCGCATCCTTTGAGGACCTGTTAGTTAAGACTTATTTTTTTATAATTTTTTAATTGCAAATCAAATTTATTTTTAAGAATAACTAATACTCTGTTTGATTGGAACTGCTAAATTATTAGCATCTTGATGCTGCCACCTTCAGGCACATAGGAGGGTAACAGGTAACAAAAACTGGCCCTTGGTTCTAATGAGAGCTGAACTTTGCTATGAGTAGCATGGGGATAAAAGATGCATACTATTCACTGCTAAATGAAAGTTGCTTCAGCAAGGTCTGTAGCCACCTAGCTTATGTCTTTATAGAAAGTACTGAAGAATTATGTAGTGACAAAGAAGATATTAGACCAAAAATTGATACTATCTGACTAAAAGTTGATATATCAAGTATTGTGTTTCTGGCAGCAATCAGTATCATTTGCCTAACAAAGAGGGAAAACCTTGAATTATGCTGCCCTAGAAAACTGCCATATATTTGTGACTCATGAATCAGGAACCAGAATGCATACCACGAATCTTTTTATTGTTGTTCATTTGTTTTTTTCACATAAATTTGTCTACTTGATTTCAAAATCATGTAAACTTAGCACCTTTACCTATCCAGCTGCTTGTTCTGCAGTAATTTCTGTACTCTGCATTGTTCTTTCTGCTCATTTCTTTCCTTCTGCTGGAGTGTGTCACTTTGGAGATGGGAGAACAAAACTTAAAAAGCACTTATGTTAATTTAAATGAAGATGCAATGTTTTGTGTTTCCTTATTTATTTATTTGTTTGTTGTTTTCTGACATTTTATTTCTTGTTACTCACTACTGTGAAATGTACCAAAACAATCTATATAAGTCTCAAGATCTCATTCTGGAGTAATAACAGTCATTTGATAGCCATGCTGACTTTTTCTTCCTTATGTTGCATTGCAATTCTATGGATTTAATTGAATATGTCATTTTACTGTTTCAATTATTGAGTGTTTTAAGTCACTTAACAGATGTCTCCTGTCCTTACTATCCTGCGTATCCTTAAAATAATCACAAGCTTGTCCTCTCTCTAGTAACTTCCTTGGTCATTACGATCTGAGTATCTTGAACAGCATATGAACATCCTGACTCTTGTGCAATTCCATTAGTAATCTTCTTCTTTGTGATAACCATAATCTCTATTGCCAAACTTTCGTCAAATTACTAGTCTATATAATGGACTTCTTCTGTGTGATAACAGCCTGATTTCTTTAACAGTCTGTGGTTAATGAACCTCATCATACGTTGTATGGAGAACAGATTAGCTGAGTCTTATGGCCACGTGCTTGTTCCCTCAAGACATTTCAGTGGATCTGCAAGGCATGACATGTTTCAAAAGCCATCTCTTCTCCACACTGTTTATCTGGGTGCCCACTAATCCTATCAAGAAATTTGTACTGGCTTGTTTGGTGCAGATGTTAATGTGATGGTCTGCAGTTTCTTACATCTTACTTGAAGCTCTTTTAAAAATTATCACAAAATTAATTATATATGACATCTCATGTGTAGAGACAGTGTTAAATGAGAATTAACAAACCATAATTAACATCTTTCTGCCTTCTGTTCCTTTAAAACTATTAAACAAATGCTTTCCAATGCTAATGATTTTTTACTTCTGCATAATTCCATGACCTCTTCTATTGGCACATCATTTCATTTTTCTACCTTCTTTTACATGTCCTCTATAAAAAAGAGCTGCAGTGCAAGGAGCTCCTCAGGCTGCTGATGACCACAGATGCAAAACACTCATTTCACTGTTTGTTCTTTTTTTTTACTTCAGCATTTTGTAAAACTTACAGTCACTGCAGTGAGCTTCCTGCTTCTGATGTGTTTTGAAAAGCTTTTATTAGCAGATGCTTTTTTTTTTTTTTTTTTTTACTTTCCCCCAAAAACTTTAATGACCTGTTTTATTTGCATTTCTTCACTTGTGCCTGAGCTTACGGTCATCCACAGCTTCAAATTCTCCTATTTCTGATAGTTATTTTTATCCTCTCTCTTTAACCATACTGATTTCTTTTTGGATCTTTCTCATTTCCCTGTGACTCTGTATATCTTTTCTTGGGAATTTTATTCCTGTACATTTTCTACAATATTTTTAAAGATTTAACATTTGACTGGCCCTTTTTCCTCAGTAAGTTCTCAACTTTTATTATAGTACCTCTTTGGGAAGTGAAGTATAAAAATAATAGGAATTATTATTATCATTATTATTATTGTGCTTCTTTTTGCTCCTGCAAGAATATTTGTGCACTGTGATTACTGATAAAGAGCATCTGGTCAATAACAGCATACTATTCTGTCTTCCCTGTATAGTGTGTACCCTAGAATTAATGTACAATTGATTGTCATCTTTCCCTCCAGCTTCTGATCTGATTATTATGTCAATAGTGTTATTTAAGAATAGGCATTCTTATTCCATTATTTTATATCTCACACTTCATGATTATCATTGCTTTACCGTCCCCTGTTTCACTATCAGTGTATTCTGAAGATTCTCTGTTATTTTTAGCTCGAGTATTTCCAATTGTCCTGTCCTTCACTTGAAGATGCACTTTGTCTCTTTGGCTATCAAGCGCATTATGAGCATGAGAAACTTTTAACATTGTAGTTGTGTTGAATGTTATTTCTTCATCTTTAGCTTTAAAATCTTGTATGAAACTCTTGATAAAAAATTCATCAGTTTGGATTTGATACTAATATAGAGGTTACAGAAAGAAGTAGGAAAACAACTATTTTGACTCTACTCTTAAGCCTTTTTATCTTTTAGGAATGCTTGCCAAAATACTAAACATCATGAGGTGAAGGTAAGAAGAGCATATAGAAAGGAATATAGAATTTATTCCTCATTACTTAGATCCCTTCTACTAGTTAGAATTCCTTTGTATATTGTCTGGCCTACAGCTCCTGCTTCAGAGGCATTTCCATATACTATCATTGAAATAAGTTGTTGACATGGAAGCACCTTGTAATATCATCCTCTCTATCTATCATCTTATACGCTAAGCACTTCTAGTATACGCTATGCACTTCTAGCCTTTACTTTATAAAATTCCTTATTGTTTGGGTCATCTGTACCACTGAAACTTTTATTTCACTTCAAGTTTGTTCTTAGCTTTTTCTTTTCTTTTACATTGGGGTCACTTCACATCGGATTCACTAGAGGGAAATCATGCTTGACCAATCTAGTAGCTTTCCATGATGTCATGACTAGCTGGGTAGATGAGGACAGAGCAGTGGATGTTGTGTACCTTCACTTCAGAAGTGCTTTTGACACTGTCTCCCATAGCAACCTCTTAAGTAAGTTTAGAAAGTGTGGGATAGGTGAGTGAACATTGAGGTGGATTGACAACTATCTGACTGGCAAAGATCAGAGTGTTGTTATCAGCAATGCAGTCCAGTTGGAGACCTGTAACTAGAGGTGTTCCACAGGGTTTGATACTAGATCCAATCTTCAACATCTTCATCAGTGACCTACTTGAAGGTGCAAGAGCACAGGAAGTTTCCTAGAGAGGTTGTGGAGTCTCCTTCACTGGAGGTATTCAAAACCCACCTGGATGCTTTCCTGTGTAATCTAACTACAGGGAGCCTGTTTTAGCAGAGGGGTGGGACTAGATGGTCTCCAGACATTTCTTCCTACCCTTATGATTCTGTGTTTCTGTGGTTGAGCATGACAACTCTAACTTTCTTAATTTCAATCTGTTTCTTCAAATTTTTGTACTTCAAATTTCTGTACTTCAAATACTGACATGATGATAGCAGTTAGTAAGTTGTCATAAAAGCTGGTGATGATCTACTTATACATCTTAATGTTGTTTTACAACATCATTTCCTTATCTGTCCCGTGATTGATTTTTCAGACCTCCCCTGCCTTTCATCTTCTGGAATAGGGAATTTTGTTAGGGAACTACCCTTAAAAAGGTAATAGTAAAAAAAAAGATTTTACCTACTCTAAAGATTAATAGTGTGAACTAACAAATATAAGTGTTTTCCTTGGCTTTTGAATTTATTATTGTTTCAGCAATATGACTAAATGATAACAAATAGTATGACTGCTTATAAACAGATGTCACTGATTCTTTAATTTAGATGAATTAAATATATAAACTCTCCCCCTCACCCTTGTCATGTCATAATATTGCTGAATGGGCTTTGTCTTCCTTTCTCCTTTTGGTCTTGTGATTTCATACTGTACATATAGTCCCTATGGAGAGAATTGATAAATTGGTTGTTAACATAAAGTCATTTGTGAAGTTGAATGTAGTTAGATATAGGTCTTCTCAACATGTAAGAAGAATTTAATTAAAATGAAATTAAATTCTAAATTAAATTCCAGTAATAAATGGATGTTATCCAATATAATAAGCTATTCTCATAAGAAATTAGCACTGTCCAGTAAACTGATTTTAGGTCTTGAGCATGAGATTTCTGGAAAATAATTATATGAATTTAAAGTAACGGAAACAAAGTTTAGGAGTTTTTAGGTATCTTTCTGGAGTGTAAAATGTCACGAAACGTGTTGTTAATCAGAAGTAGGGAATTCTTCTCCCACTTTTTTTTATTTGACATTGCTTAAATTCATATTATTACTAGCTATGTGTTTCTATAGACCTTCCTTTATTTTTTTTTTCATTCTTGGTTTTATTTAGATCCAGCTGTTATTACATGCTAGTTTTGTTCTGAAAGTAAATATCTGTTCACACGGCACTATTTTATCCTTCATAAATGAGTGGAAACATAGTTAGAAAATCACATTCTGCATTTAGGTTTATTATAGGTTATTGCCAGCATGTTTTACTTCGATGTCAAATTTTGTAGGAGTTAGGATGTCTAAGTTAGATTCATTTCCTTGTCACATAATAGAGTTTAAATAGCCACTTTTTCTTCTTTGCTTTCTGGATGGATGAGAAAAGGACAGGGAGATAGAGCCTTGTGTCATGCACATTTTAAGCCATATTTCTTTTGGTATGTAAAACGTGTTATAATTACATTTTGCATGTGAAAATTTTATATAGACCATAGCAGCAGTTCCTATTCCAAACAACACAAAGGTTTAAGAAAATCAGATAAATTGTTTCCCTTTTTTGCCCTAGATTATTGTTTTGTTAGAAAAAGACAAAATACTTATTCTGTCCTTTTCTGTGCTAATACTAGTATATACTAAAATGCAGATTTTTAATCTCATCTTCACAGTATTGTATGTTACAGTTAGAGACATAGTTTTTAATGTTAGGAAATTACATGGGAATCATCATGTCCTGTCCTTTCTCAAAACAAATTAAAAGCAAATCACTATCCTCTTATTTGCAAAGAAAAACCTCTTATTTGCCTGCTTCATTAAAAAAAAAAAAAGCAAAATACATAGTTAACAGAAGTTCGCATGAACGATTGCTTCATAAGTACTGCATCTCCTTCCTTCAGTAAATCTTCTGTATGATACAGCAAGAATTGTAAAGCTATTTCTTTTCATCAAATAGAACATGTTATCTTCTCAGTATGGAATATTTTCTAGAGATAACTCCACAGAACTGGTTCAAAGCCAAGCCATTAAGCTGCCAGGTTAACTGATCTCTTTGAAGGAAGTAGTTTGATGGCTTTTCTTCAGCTTCAAAGGACATCATGGCAGTTTATTTTGACAGTAAGGAAAACAAAAACACCTGGGCTCAAAACCTTATTCTGCTAGGAAGGCTCCTATGGAGATGCAATTTTTATGTAGTATGCTTTAATCTGTGGTAGGAAATGGCAGTTGGATGTTAGTGACCTAACCACTGGTACCTGGCTGTGTGTCACTGGAACCATGCGGTAGGAGGATACAAAGTGTACTTCTGTTTTTGCTAAGTGTGGAATAGCCAAATTTAAACTTTGTCAGAAACAGAGCACCATAACTAACTTCTAAACCAAAAACTGTTTGAATACATTTCTCAGCACCTTCAAATCTTGCTGGTTTCATAGCAACAGATGATTCTGGAGTCTGCAGAGTTTTTTGTTGGTAGTTACGTATTTAAATGTGTTGCTGGTTAACATGGTGTTTCCTACCTTACAACTGCAAGATTCTTTTTCCTTTTCAAGGTTTATAATAGTTTGGTTTTTTTTTTTTCCTATTTAAAAACAAATAAAGGAATAAGTGTTAAGAGAAATGATTTGTCAAAATGATCGATTTCCTTCCATGCAAGTCCAGGAAGCTATACCAGTATTGTTAAGAAATGAAAGTACATATGCATTTAAAGGGATAAAGAAAACACAATTTTTGGAACACTTTTTTGAATTATTATTCATTGTATTCACTATCTGTCGTGCAACTGCTCCTTACTTCTAACACAAACAGTAAATGTAGAACATTTTCTACCTACAAATTAATGGTAAGTATAAATAGTGATCTTTAAAAGATCAGAAAAATTCTACCCTGTAACCAGAATGAACCTTAAATGAACCTTAATTAAGAATATTAAACTGGCTCCTAATAGACACAGGTATTGATCTAATTAACAGAAAGTGCATAGCTGAACGGAAAGATCTGATAGAATAAATCCCCTCTTGTTGACACACTGTTGGCACACAATGTCACTGAGAGGGAAATTCTTAATAGTTGCTCTGATTTGTTTTCACCACCTCCTCCCCAAGTACTCTAATTTACAGTCAAAGTGGCTGGAATTCCACTGTGGTGTAAAGATGGTACATTTTTTCTTTGCAAAGAGTAGTTTACAAGGAAAACCAAACCAAACATGTATTATATAGTAATTATATATATTTGTATGGAGTATAGTGTAATATAGTATATAGCATTATATATAGTATATTTGATATACTAGACATGCTCTGAACTAACTGAAGCTTTGCAGCATCAACAAGGCCAATATTTTAGAACAGACATATGAACTGTACTTACTGTTACAAAATATATGACGTCCAGTATCGCTTTTGACCACAGATTCCTTTCAGTGACTAAGTTAATTATTATAAATCTTTAAATAATCTTATTCAAAACATATATGCTTTAAAGTGTTAGTACTAGCACTGATCAGGTTAAACTGGCATACTTTTCTTAGGTATTTTTTATTTATTATTCTATTCTATTCTGTTCTGTTCTGTTCTGTTTATTTATTAATTTATTTGCAGTTAGTGAATGTCTTAAAGTTTCCTGTTGTATTTTATCATTTTACTTATAGTAGAATTTGCAAAAAATATATATTTATTACAGAGAGAAAAACTGAATATGAAACTTTCTGACGTAGTTTTAGTACCAGGCTTTGAGAGATGATTCTAACTCTGTCCTCATTTCACCTTTTTTAGTTCTCTTTGTTTCTCAGAAGTCATACACAGTTTGTAGACATGCCGTAAAGCTAAATTTATCCTTACTGATTTATATTTTGTATGTTGCACTAAGCTGGTATACATATGAGCCTAGAACAGAAGTCTAGATGAGACCAGTGTCAGAAAAGCTTAGCTTTCTGAACTACAAATATATGTTTTAAATTCCATTTTAATTTATTCATTCTAGCCAATAAATTTATTTCTACAATGTAAAAATATAAAATAAAAATAATTGTATCAGAATGAATTCAAAATCAAAAGTTTTCGTGCTGATTTTAATTCCTCACATAGACAATAATGCACACAGGTCATGAACGAGTGAGGGTAAAAATGAATTCTCAGAGCATCATAAAAATAATTTCCATAATATTTCCAAAAGCTAAATTATAAGTGCATGTGTCAAGCTCCTTTGTCTGCAAGTCTGAGTTAGTTCAAGAGTTTTGAAGACTGCAGATCTTTAGGTAAGCAGGACACAAGCTTTTTAATCTTATGCAGATTTTTTCCTGAATTTTGAACTGATTAGCCAGGGGAGTAGAAGTTTGTGTAATTGTGTATTTCAGAACAGCCTGAAGATTTTTATGCATTCATATATACTATTCACATTCTTGAAACCATTAGCTAGCTCTTAAGAGAAGATGAATATAAATTTTCATCAGGATCACCTGATATAAAAAAGAAGATATGACATTTTTCCTCCGATGTTAATCATGGCTATGTCACCAATCTCAGTGAAATTGCACGAGTTCTACAAAAACAGTGGCTTATTCATCTGTCAGCCAATATAAATGTTATTCATTTATTAGCTATTTATTGTGAGGACTGGACTCCAATTAATATTGATTCATGGCTTTATGTTTTTCCATGGCAGAAGATTAAAAAACATGTCTTTTAAGTGTTAACTTTTGTGACAACAAAAGTTTGAAACATGCTCTGTTTTGTTTCAGGGTTTTGTTTTGTTTTAGTTTTTTGTGACTTTCATATTCCTATTTATTTTTTTCATTTTATATTGGGTTAGGGAAGAACAACTAATGTTATGGATGGAACATTATTTGATTGAAAGTAAAAAATAAGAACTTATATTTTTCAGCCAATAAACATTTTAAAATAACTCAGAATTTGCTAAGCCTGTAAAATACTTTCAAAGATTTTGGATCAGAAGTTACTTCCTGCTCTTTCTCCAGATTATATTTGCCCAGAAATTTTTGTATGAAGATCTTAAAGCCAAATCAATACAAATAACTAGGATACCCTACCCTGCTTTCTGAGCTTGCTACTCTTTTCTGCCTTTCTGAAGATACTTCGTCAAAGCTGTATATGCTCAATACTACTGGAATTCTCATCTGTAATAGGTTTTGGATGATCTGCAGTGTAGCTGTAGATTTTCAGAAATCAATTGTGTTTTCTTTATGTTTTATAGTTGTATGGATTTGCTGGCTTTCATCTTTGATACTTTATACTGATTGATATCCTGCTTGTGTTAAGATAACTTCATCCAGAGTGAGGTAATTCCACCCTTCAGTGAATATTTTTTCACTTCCATTTTTATGAATAGAAAAAAAAAATATATATATATATATATACTTATATATATATTTTTTTTTTAAGGATACAGCTCTTACATGGCATTTTTATGGTCATTTTACCATTCCATGTTGCTGGCGTATAATAATGATAATAATTATATTAGCATGTCTCCAATCATTTCAGTTTATTCATAGCTAGATGTTACTATTCACAAAGAAAGCTTTTATGTCTAACGAACTCAGTTTATTTACTCCTTGCTATCAAACCTCATGTCATCTTATTTGAAAGTTAAAAATATTCTTTCCATTTAGATAAAACGTCTGTAAAATAAACATCAGTTGTAGAATTTCCCTCTAAAGATAATTCGAAGGGATTCTTCTAAAAGAATTAATAGTGTCAGACCTACAAAACAATGTATTTTCATGCAGAACATTAAAGGATGACATTTATTCAACATGGTACAGACCTTCAATATAAAATTAACTGTCTCCATATATGTATATACATATGGAAATATTTCTTGTTTCATAGATAAGTGGAACCTATATATTTCCTCCTAGTATACCTATATATATACACATATACATATATATACCTATATATATACATATATACCTATATATATATATATACATATACCTTCTACTGAATGTTTTAAATGTCAATCTCAGCCAAGTTATGGTTACATTATTTTACATTATTTTTATTGTTCCTTTCAAGTCAGTTGGTGGTCAGTCTTTTCTGTTTTGTCTCAGTGCAGTGCATTTGGGTATTTTTGCACTTTATTGAATTGACATTAAATATGTAAAGTTTTGAAGTCCAACCTTCCAAAATAGAGCTTAGATGCATTAGTTGGGCATTATATGGAAGTTTAAATTACCTATATGTACGTATAAATATTTTGTAAATTAAGCAATTTCATCTTCATTGTGAAACTGTTTGCTTTAAGGTACATTAAAAAGCTTTATATTTGCACCTGAAATAGATACAAAAATCCAAACAATGCAAAATCATAATTTACTATAACATCTGGAGGTATCATTAATTGTATATTTAAGACGGTAAGAAATTGTCAGTAAGAGAATACTTTCCCTGTCCTTCCAATTATTTTAAAGTACTGACTTTGAATAGAATTCCCAACAGTTTGAGGTTTTTTCTGAACTGTTAAAATTACTTTGAAGCACCTCCTTGGATGGTGGTGAATCAGTGAATTCCATAAATGGACTGATCTTTTTTTTTTTTTTTTTTTTGTTTACTGCATGTTGAAGAAATGTAATTCATCTGCTGCTTGTTAGTTTGGACTACTCATGAAAGGGAGGATGGCAAAATTCCCTCCTTTTTTTTTTGATAGGCATAGTGATCTTGAGTAGACTTTGAAGATTACTCATCTGTAGTATGAACTGATTTGAATGTTGCTACAAAAGCAGAAAATGTGAGAGAGGTGACCTACTAGAAAATATGTCTTTTCCACTTTGTGCATTCTAGTTACTCTTGGTTCTTGGAATTGTATCTCTGAGACCTTTCATTATGGAGTAGGTGTAATAGACAATTTTGTGTCAATTTCATATTGAATTAATTATTAGGGAGAAAAATGCATATATACAAATGGAAAATAAAATTACACATGAAAAAGATAATGTTCCCACATGTAAACACAAAGTTAGTGTAGTCTATTTTAGTGTTGTCTGCAGATTAACAACTTACAAATTAGAATGCAAAAAATTCTAAGAGAAATGTCTGAGATCTATCTAGTTGTGAAAGATCAAACAAACTGGAAAAATAAGAAAAAAGAATGTGAATGATCTATTTGTGATCTAGGAAGAATTTTGTAAATGAATTTACATGCCCTATTTATAGTTTAGGAAGACATCTGTATTTCTTCTGTTTATTCTGTTGGCCAAGTCTGAGCCCTTTTGTGTTAAAAATTAGTATAAGCATAGCGTTATATAGACACAGACTCCTTCTTTAACAGCACTAATCCAGATGTTTTATAAATAGATTAATCTACTATTATAATTTTAACTAGAATCTCTGGGTCCTGAGATTTCTCTTAACACCTGAACTGATAAAGGCAGGAGCATGCCTGGAGGGAACTGAACTGGCTTTTCATGAAGTGTCTGTAAAACTCTTTCTTCTACTGTTTTCTTTTAGTTTTTAACCTTTATATGATGCTCTTATGAGCTGTTTCTGTACCTCTACATACAACTGCATCATATACAAGAAATATGACAATGATATTTAATGTCATATACTTTTTTGTACTTGTGTGATAGTGGTGGAGTTGGTGTACCGCCCACCAGTTCTTGGCCTCTACCTTAAAAATACTGCATATTTGATGTAAGATTTTCAACTGATTTGAAAAATGCAGGGAAGGAGGGTAATCATAGCTTTTAAGAAGAAAAAAATAACCTCTGATCTGGAAGGAAAAGAAGTGTGTGTGTGTGTGTGTGTGCGTGCATGTGTGTTTGTGAGTGCACGTGCACACTCATTCATATATGACATATTTGTATTTTTTTGAGGACCGTTTCCTACAGGTCTAGTTTAAGAAACTGGAAACAGATAGGCATGTTTTTTGCTGAAGAGCTTATGTCAGACAGGTGTGAACAACTTTTGTGGTTTAGTATGTTTTCAGACTGAAAGAGAAAGGCGGCAAAGTATTTTTGTTTGTATATTTGTTTGCAAGGAGAATAACTTGTAACTGCGAACAAAACATCTGAGATGGTAGGGGTTTTGCATACAATTGCTTTGCTCTTTTTCTTGTCTATATAATTGCTGTTTAGAAAAACAGTAAGATCCAGCACTGCTTTCCATCCAGCTACCTTTAAGGACAAGAGCTTCACAGATTATCTTTATGCAAATAAGGGAGATAACCTCAGAAATTATCACTCTCTGTGTCAAAATGAGAAAAGTTTTTCTCATTTTCATTTGTTTTGTTTTCAGTCCCTTGCATTTGAGTATTCTGAAGAGAGTGCTTGGCAGACTGAGTTTTTAGAATTTTACTGGAATACAACCAACCAGGATATTTTTTTAAGGGTGGCCTTCAACAGATGTTTTTTCACCTCTTATCTACAGGTAGAACCTGATAGCAGGTATTAGACTGTCAGCACATCTCTAAATTTACTTTGATGCAGGCTGGCAGAAGCAATAGGTACTGCAAAGCTAATCTTTCCAATAACATATGTCTCCTGAAAGAGACAGGACTGTATGTATTAAAAATAATTTGATTGAAGGGAAAAATGTATTGACTAGGATTTTCTTATCTGATATTTAC
Organism: Cyrtonyx montezumae; assembly: GCF_038088225.1. Lineage (NCBI taxonomy): Eukaryota > Metazoa > Chordata > Aves > Galliformes > Odontophoridae > Cyrtonyx > Cyrtonyx montezumae. Next base: position 20,242,842 of record NW_027071936.1, on the reverse strand, counting down.
TTTTATCTACTGGCAGTCTACCCTCTTCCTCTCTTCTCTCGTCCCACAAGGAATAAAAAGAGGTCTGTGCTCCTGGTAGATCTGCCTATATATATATATACATATATGTTTTTATTATTTATTTATTTATCTTTTTAAATATTAATTGTGTAAATACTATCTTTTGAAAAAGGAAAAAAAGCTCTGGTTTTGCTCTCCTCTTTCAGTTTTTCAGATTAAAAAGTAGGTACACCTATTTTGAAGCAATCAAACTTCCTTCCACCTCTCTGTGAACTCATGTCCACCTTAGAAATAATATGGTGAATAGTTCTACAATACAAATACTTGACTGCACATGTTCCTTTAGTAATCCTATAAAATATGTAGTTTGGCAGCCAGATACTGCCATACTCATTGACTTCTTTTTGCTCATGAATAAAAATTGTATTTTTGAACAGGTGAAACTTATGTATGTATATGGAGAGGAAGGATTTCGTGGATCGGGGATTTTATTTTAGCACCAAGACAAAAAGCAATTTATTGCAAATTAAACTTTTAACAGAACATTTAACTGATAAATAAGTAAGCAATAAAAAGATTAATTAAAATTTTATTATGGAGTAAGTGTAATTTTAAATTATCAGGAGTACAGCACATTACTGAGTCTTGGAGTAATTCATTCAGTTATATTTTGGTTTTTAGTAGCCCAAGTTGTAAGCAAGATACTGCTGTATGACTGTTTCATGTCTGATAGAGAGATCTTTCAGATTTTATCCATCCAGATGCCTGAACTCTCTGAATAGGAAAGCACTTGTGCAGTTCATAGCATCTTTGGTACATCTACATTCCAGGCTGTTAGAAAGCTGAGGACCATCTATACCAGGCAAACAGTTGCTCACTCTTCCCTACAGCTCTTCCTGTCTTCCTCAAAACTCATCATAGCAACTTATATTTCTTTTGTTTGTCAGATGGCTCTCACTTGCTCCAGGCAGACTCATCTGTAGAGTTGGAATTTCCTTTTCCACAAAGCAGAAAAAATACTATGTAACATAAAACTGGCACTTCCTCTTTAAAAATTACTTTCCAATTTTCTTTTATTTTAAGTGCATCTATTATATGTGGCTTTTGTTTGTTTATTTTTTTCAGATTAATTCAACTTGTAAAATTTCTGTAACAGAATATAGTTGTTTTATTTAGGGATGAGTACAGGAGCATTTTAGTGACTAGTCAGAAGCAGGAAATAAGGAAACAAGCTCTCTCTCTCTTTTTCCTTTTTTAATTTTTTTCCTTGCTTGCTTTTCAAACTAAACATTCTCTTTTATCATGAGGAAATATTTCTTTTTTAGTGCGAGTGTCATTCTGACACAGACATTGACTGTTATTTAAAACCTTTGTGAGGTAAAATTACAGAGATAAGATTGTTTCTCCAATGTTCATTGCTTTTCCAAACTAGGAACAAAACTCAGAGAAAATGTTTCAGTGTGCATTTTTTCCTCTTCTTTCTACATCTCGATTTTCTAGGATGAGATAAAAAATATGTAAGAACATTATTCATGCTTCAGCGAAAGTCTGGCTGAAAGCTGAGAATAAAAGCCAACCCATTCCTCAAGCATTGGCATTTGAGCATAGTTTTCTTAAAATGTCACCTTTTTATTGCAATCAGCATAAGTGTCAGTGTGTTATTCCAGTAGCCTACATAACTCTGACCACCATTTACCTTCATTGGAATTTGCTGAAGCGGTGGCAGGAATGCAAATTCATGCTGTCAGAACCAGAACAAGCAACTTGGAACTCTGTTCTCACCTAACTCAGCTGGAAAAGGAACAATTACTTGTACTAGTTTGGGGAAGAATATTTGTGCATGTGTAATTTAGATTATCTTTGTGTCTGTGTAAAGCTGAAGTTAATAGCAAGCTAGGTCTGAAGCTTCAGTTTTACTCTTGTGTTCGCTAAATATCCACAAAAGCCCACAGCACAGCAAGGTGAGGATGCCCAGCCAGCACAGTGGAAACAGCATGGCACTGTTGTGTCCTTACATGCCCCTTTGCCAACCCATTGTGGCGAGCAGCCAGCAGCGGGGTCCCACCAGCAGCTGATGACCTGTGCCAGGCAGAGATGCAGTGAGCTTATCCTGCATGTGCTGGCTGATACTTGAGAGAGTTTCAAGCTGAAGTTGAACTCAGGCAACATGGGTTGCTTTGCTCAGGGTCAGCCTACAGTCATGTGGGAACTCCCGAGTCTTATCTCACCTGCCCTGAGTAACATCCTGGCTTAAATCTTAGCAGACTCAGTAGGTGAGAAACTACTTGTTGACAGTGTGTTCTCAGTTGTCAGAAGAGCAGGCTGGTTTGAGAAAGGATTGCTGCAATGTCATGGTCATTATTGCCTTCTGCATTTTGCCACACAAGAACCTGCCCTAGTGGCATCATCAGTTTTGGCAGCTGTACAATACTAAATGCAAAGCTCTACTGGAGAAGGTCCAGGTTAGAGCTGAGGGTTGTGGAGAAGCTTCAGTAGGTGGCCAGTGCTAATTCACTGTGCCTTGACTGTGTGCAGGGGATGAGAGAATGGACAAAATCATTTTTCTGGAAATGGGGAGGGGAGAAAGAGCAATCGTGGCTGGACAGTCAGGGATTGTATCTGAGACCTGGGAAAGGGAACCCAAAGAAGCTTTATTCAGGAGGGTACAGGTTTCACCACTAGTGGCTGCAACATTATGTGGGTTGTAGAAAATGTGTGAACTAGAAAACAGGACCAGGCCAGTAGTGTGTTATGAAGATTTTATATACGGAGTCTCTCTTACTAATATGGTACAATACTGTGGAAGCCTAAGGATGGTGAGTCCTTTATGCTCCAAATGCTATTCTTTAAGGTGAAGCTTGGAAGTTCAGTGCCTTCACTGTAAACTTTGTGGAATTGATTTATGACCTGCAAATGAGGGAGCTTTTGGTGATTTGAAGACCAGAAGTAGACAGGGATTTTTTTACCCAAAAGACTCCTCTGTCATGGCATGGGCACTCTCAGGCAGGTTGTTTAGCTGGGAAATTTTTACATGTTTACCTCAGAGGAAGGTTAAGGAATAGGCCTCAAAACTTCAGTGAATATTTAGGATTTTGTGAAATAATAATTGAGTTTGTAAAACATTAGAGTGTTTCAAATATATTCGCTGTTACAAAATTAATACAAAAAAAATCAAATGTAGATTTAACAGCACTAAAAATACTTTTCTTAAAATGGAGATGTATGTTCAGCTAGTTATCTATTTTGATACATAGATTACATACTTTATTGCTCTGTGTCCTTTATTAAAATTATATTTTCCATTAATGAATACAGTTGGGAATCAGTCTAACAGGCAGTGTAGCACAGATATACTGTCAACTTCCTTGTTAATTCATTCCTCATAACAAAATTGGATAAGATATCGGGATGTGTTTGTAATGCTATGTTATGGAGAAGGGAAATTTTCTTATATTCAAGTGTCAGTTTTTCAATTGTTTTTATTAGTTTTTGACCCTCAAACATTATTAATTTCTGATATTCCCAGTTTGTTAGCTGTCTTCTCAGAAAGCAGGTACTGGTGTGTGCACGAAGTCCTTCTGACTTCATACATTGCACCGAAAAATCTAGTTCTGCTTCTCTCCCCCTCCTCTCCCTTCAGAGGTCTTCAGAGCATGTAAAAGGAACACTTTAATGGGCTTTTTTTTTTTTGGCTCAATTGATGCAGCTATGTATTATTAGCCTACTGTAACTCTCTCAAAATTTTATGAGGCTTCACAGAGTGGCTGAACTGAACATAGGTTTTATGTTCCATACCTAACAGATCTTGCAAGTTTCTGTCATTATCAGTTAGAATATGCTTGATCAAATTTGGTCAGTCCACAAATGATGAGATGTTTTTATTTCACTGTGTGATACATCTAAAAGTCAATAGTCAGGTTGTTAAGGGGTCTAGTTCAAAGTTTCAAAATACAGTTATTGTTACCAAAGCTAGATCTAGTTAAGTAGGTGCAAAATTTTAGCTTTCATAAATTCACTTACATCTCAGTGATTTTTTCAGGTGAATGTCTTTGTCTACTGTCACAAAGCAGTGAATTATTTTAGAATTTGTTGGAATAGAATCTTGTCCTCCTAAGAAATCTTTCAATCAACAAAATTATCTTAATTTAAACTATACTTGGAAAATGGATTTTCAGTGCAACTGCTTACATTTACCTGCTGTATTTACTTGTGCTACTGATAGTAATAAGAATACAAATACACTAAGGGCAACAGAATACGTCTTCTTCCAGTCTTTCTGCATTATGTGTTTCTGAAGTCATATTTCTGTTTTCCTATGATGAACGTTGTAGTATCCCCATGGTCAGTTTGAGTCTAACGAGGAATTGACTTTAAGTTACTCACTGGGTCTAGAAGAAATACGTTTGCAAACAAGAATGCCATGCTTTATATCTGCGCTGTCATTTCCACCTGCTTTCCACCAAGTATGTCGCCACTGTTCCTAATGCTGATGCATCTGCTGCTAACACCTGAGAATCATCGTGATGTTTGAAAATTGAAATGCTGTCATCTACCCTTTTATTATTAAAAAGATATTGTGCTTATAATTTAAACAAATTTGATTGCCAATTTAACAAGAACTGCTACAAAATAAATGCAAACAAGTTAACGTGCAAGAAAAGTGTTGAATTAAAACATCCAGTACTTACATATGTTCTACTCAGAATAAGTATTAGGCTATGTATATTAATACATTCCCTAGCTAAACATTAGTGTAAAAATATGTATGCCCACAATAAATGTTTTAAATAAAACATGCTACAAAAATTGTAGGATTGTAGGATTGTATCAAACATGAAAAAGACTTGTGAAAGCAGTGTTCAAAGAAGAAGCCATAAATTTGTCTTGTAACAATATTTATTCCACTATTGCTACCATGACCAGAGAATAGTGTCAGAAAGATGGATTCACAGTTGCTGGGTCCAACTTCACAGTGTCGTTCACCTCTCCTAAAGCAGCAGAAGCAGTGCTTAATTAAATATTTTCAGAGAGGTTCCTAAAGGATAATTTACTAAATAATTTCTTTCTTAGCTTGATGTTTCCAGCTAGGATGTAATATCTCATTCTTAGTGTCTGCTCTGACAAAAATAATTTTCTTTTTTAAAAAAATTAGGAAACTTACTCATATGGAATAATGGGTCATAAGCTACTATTTACATAATAAAATCTTAATTATAGGTAAAAGCAACTTTAAAAAGTGATGTTAATTCCACTTAAGACTCCATAACTCTGTTCAATAGGTAATCGCTATCATGAAGAAAAAAAAAATAGGTTGTTCTGTATTGCTGGAGTAAATGTATTGCCCTGGTTATGTTGAGGCTGTGCAGAAATAGTAGAGGATCAGTAGCTCTCTTAACAAGGAGGTACAACAGAAGCATCTCTTGCCTCTGGGCAGGAAGTGGAAGTACTCACTGTATGACATGTTTTGCAACTAGATTAACCTCTACTCATTGGGCCAGTTTCCAATTTCTTCTAACCCCAAAGCCGTGGCTTCCAGTATGCATGTATAACTGATAAGCTGATCATGATGCTTTATTTTATGATGTGACAGCTGTTTATGTTCACCTAGAGCATGGCTTGTCTTTCATGCTGCTGTCACTATTGTTGAAATGCACCACCCACTGCCTCGCTGTGCTTTCATTTGCTGTTTGGTCTCTATGTTCAGCAAGCATCAATGAAATGTCAGTGGGTGGGGTGCCATTTTATCCATGTGGAGCAATTCAGTGACACTTTCACTTCATGCACACTTCTACATCTGACACCATTTTGTCAGACTGCCCCTTTGCTGCTGTCTGTCTCACAGCAACAAAAGCTAAAGGACTATTGTCAGGGAGGCTCAACTTCTACTGCCATACCCCCAACATCCACCCCTACATTATGGACAAAAATAATAAAATAGGAGGCATTACTTTTGGAGCAACCCTTGTACATGTTAGTTATTAAGATGTTTTTGTCTTGTTACCTACTTATATGCCTGTTATTAGTAGAACATAGGAAAAATATATATATAGATATTTAGTTTTCATCTTTTTGAACCGTGTAACATTAGAATAAGAATGAATATATTTCGAATAGTTTGGTTGAAGGTAGTTTTTCTTTTCAGTCCAGAGCTGCTTTCATACTAACATTCAGTATAAGTGACCTTCTCAAGGTCTGAAAACAAGATTAATTTTGTCTTGGATACCTGACTACTTGCATGTCAATGGCAAACATACCTAAGGCAAGTTTGTTGTGAAATAAGAAACCTTTATGCCCTTCAGCTAAGGTACTCTCCCCCATATACATTTACATAAAACAAAACATCCCCTGAGACACAGAAAACCTCCAAGGTAAGAAACTTAGTATCCTGCCCAATATATTACTTCTGAGTAAAGTAGGAACAAGTAGTTGAAGTATCTTAGTGAATAAAATGACCTCTCTTGTTTGCCTACAAAATTAATTGACAAACCCTATTTAACGTTGCAAAGTACACAGCAAAGGTGCACTAAATGCAATGTGAAAATTAATTTTATCTGAAAAAATATATATTTTCTGGACATTTTTTTCAAAACTACAAAAGTCTTAAAAATTCTTTCATAACTTCAGTGTAATATTTTAATTCATATTCTAACAAATAGAATTTTTCTAGTAATAAATTGTTTCTAAGAAGGTTACATTAAACACTTTGCACATAAATGATAATCTCATCTTCCAGATAAGTAGTTTAATAGATAGCTTTCTTATTAATAACACAATGATACAATCAAACGATGGGTAATTTCTATTATCTTTATAAATAGATAAGAAGTATATAGATGTGAAAGAAGCATTGATGTGGAAAATGTTAAAATAACAAATCTTATTAGAAGAAGGAATTTAGAAATAACTTGCCAGGAGGGTAACGACCTCAATTAAATTTTATGTGAAATTATAATTGGCGTTTTTAATAAAGGAATGCTGTTGCAAATTGCCTATTTGATATCATAATATTACAGGACATCTTATTTCCTCTGGCTTGTATTTATATTAACTAAAAATCTTTGAGATAATCATGGAAGATGCATAAGTTAGTGTTTTGAGCGTCTGCTCAGGTAAGTTTAAATCAGCTTTCAATAGTTAAAAAAAAAAATTAAAAAATGAGTAAGTGGAATGGTTGGCATAACGTGATCCTTTTGTTCTTTCACTTTTGTTCTCTTGACCAAAAAGCTATTAATATTTGACACAGCTTGTTAGTCAAAAGAGTCAGAAGAACTTTTTCATTTTATTTTTTAAGATATGTAGAATAACTTTTTCATTTTATTTTTTAAGATATGTCCTTTGAGGCAAATTAGCAAATTTATTTTTACAACTACCTCAATAAATTATTGAGGAAGTTCTAAAAGTGACCCAGATTTCAATTTCAGCATACGTGTATATTAGGAAAATATAAAGTTTCTAATTTTCATTCTATTCATGCAGTACCTTCTAATCACAAATTATTATGGTAACATTGATATGTTCTGCTATCAAGACAAATGTTGAGGTTTTGCAGGCATTGCCTATTGAGTCCTCCAAAATATATCTCAGTATGTTTTCAATTATTTATTTTGTACTATTGTGTTAAAATTCAGTCTAGATACACTGCATGCTATTAGAACAGTGCATATTTTAAATCTGAGGAAAGTATTGCCAAGAGAAATCATCTTAAACAGTCTCTCATTGTATATTTCTCCTTTGTTTATCTAAAATAGGTGCAGAAGGGTTACAGTTGCAACAAAAGATAGCAAGTAGCATTGGCTCAGAGTGACATAGCTAAAAATAAACTTTAATACTTAGTAGATTAGCTAATGGAAATTCTAAGCGAAGGGAAGTGGTGTCTGTAGCAGTTGCAAATAAGCAGCTGCTGCCATTCACAATCTACCCCAATTACCTTCTGTTAATCTGGCACATCTTTTAAATGAAATACTGTGCATAATTCTTCATGGGTCAAAAATTGTAGACTTTTCTTCAGGTTCACCAAGAAAAGTCAGCATCACAAGTGACCTGTGTAATTGAGTGTGAGTTATTTTAGAAACAGATTTCCACAGGAGGGATGAAAACTGGAATCACAGGGAATCCTCAGCATTTCTTACAATTCTAAGACAATACATAAATGTAAAGAGAGGTAATCATGATATTGCTGAAAAAGAGATGAGTGTTCTTCTGTAGAAAGTTTATCATTTACATATTATGTAGATATATGCACAAACACTCTTGGGATATACTGTAATCTAAGAAATAAATTCTGCCGTAGTTATGATGAGAAAATGTTTTATGGATGAGAGCAGACTACTGCATCATCAAAGCACATTTCAACAGCCCATTCTGATAGAGTTGCTGCAATCACTTGGCAAATTTGGTGAGATTTGAACTTTTAAACTCAAAAAAGAAGCAACTTGGAAATCCTATGCTACGCTTAGCTTTGAAGATGCCTTAATTGACCTTGTATCTACATTTTGGAATACTGAGTTCTTAATTTGTCTAAACTGAGGAACTTTGCTATCCATGAGACCAGTACTTAGTTATCATAAAGCCAGATTTTGATCCTGCTAAGAGTGACCTTATATATAAAATAAACACATGGACAGATTGGTTGTAACAATGAGAAACGTCCCCATTCTGGAAGAACTGAGGTGTGAAAGCTTTGGGTTACTGAGGATGTGCTGAATTTGTATTTGTCCAAAAAAACCTACCACTTTCTTTTAGCCACTGTAGGAGACTTACTAGCTTTTTAAGGTAATGAATATTGCTTTAACAATTATGACTTCCCCAAAGAATACTGACAGAAGCTGCTACAAAACTTGGAATCTCTCAGATGTCTAAATAATACCAAAAGATATTTCATTTTAAAGAAATAGCCAAAAATTGAAGGATGGAAATGTAAAACAAGGATCAACTTATTATTGCATCATCATCACCACGTTTCTTTTACAATTTCCAGACCGTCTGGGTTCTTTTTCTGTCTTATACAAGAACAATAATATAATTGCACTTCTGTTTGCATTACAATAATCTAATTTTCAAGTGGCTGAAGACCACAGGCTAAGTATTGTATCGTAATAGCATAATGTGATTATCTCTTAGAAAAACACTGTAACAAAGATTCTGCTACACTTCAAAAACAAATATAATTATTTCTAAATAAATAAACCTCACTTTCAGACATGCATAAAAAGCTCTAAACTATTGACCTTTTCTGTGATACCTGCCCGTGGTACCTGAAATCACGAGCATTTGCTTGTAAAATTTATTGCATATCATTGCATTGTAGACATTTTATTACAAAGCTATAATGAGAAATACTGGATCAACCAAAGGAGTCCAGAATGCTGAAGAGCTTCTGAAAAAACACCTATGAAATGCTAAAAAAGAAATGATTGCTATGGTATACTGTATATGGTATATATTTCAAATAATGTAATATGGAAATCAGCACCTAGGAAGCAATTTCCAAATTAAGGCTTTGAGATAGTATGCATCGTGGTTGAACTATGACAAGTATGCTTTGCCAAATCATAGACACTCTCCATGAAGTGTTTAAGTAAAGTTGCATATGTGTTTCTATGCTATGTTTTTCTTTTCTTATTCTTTCTGATGCATGCTTAGGAATTGTTGTGTTTTAACCCGGCTGTTAGCTACACACCACACTACTTAGTACCGCTGTGAGTGAGCTCACTCCAGTGGGATGAGGGAGAGAATTTGAAAAAAAAAAAATTATAAATCATAAAATAAAAATTATTTAATAAGACAGAAAAAGTGATACAGAATGAAATTGCTTACTTCCCCCCTGCACAGCCAGTCCTAGAGCAGCATCAGCCCCCGTGGCGAGCTCCCTTCAGTTTTGTAGTTTTTTCTAGCACATGGTGTCATATGGTATGGAATAACTATTTGGCCAGTTTAGGTCAGCTGTCCTGGTTCTGTTCCCTCCCATCCTGCTATGCCCCTCCAGCCCTCTTGCTGGGCAGTATGAGAAGATGAAAAACTAAATTGTCCTTTGGTCTGTACATCACTGTGCAGTAACAACTAAAACATTAGTTGTCAACATTGTTTTCCTCTGAAACCAATACACAGCATCACACCTGACACTGTGAAAAAAAATTATCCTTGTCCCAGCTGAAACCCAAATGAGAATTAAATTTGAAACTTATAAAAAAGTTATTCTTTGGTGGTGTGTAATCAGCTGATGCTTCATTTTTTTCTATTTACTAAGTAATCCTGCAAGCAGGATATACACAACATAAAAAGAAAGTAATTAGTACTGCCTCATGTACACGATAGCTAGCTGGGACTAATGAGCCTGCACGCTAAGCATCACTACACTCACCAAACCTTATGTTTAAGTTTACAGAGTCTTATATTTGTTGTTGCTGAATTGTTGTCTTGCAAATCTTCCGATTCAATTTACTTTAGGACTTCATATCATTGTCAGTGTTTTTCTTCTTAAATCTTTGGGCAGCTGTCCCTGTCTCAATAGCCTAACATCTGAGTGCAGCATAACATTTCTTACCTCTAATATCTGCAGAAAGACTACAGAAAGCAGACTTTCTCAAAGTTCCACACAATTATGCAATTTTCTCTGAGACAAGGTAATGCAGCTGGACTCTATCAGTATAACTTCGGATCAGTTAGATGGTGGAACCTCTTGAGGAAGGGCTAAAGCGAAACTTCCTAGTGATCAGTCATTAGGGGAAAAAAAGGGGGAGGGGAAATATTTTTCTTGAAGAATAACCACAAACTCCACATTTTTTTTTGTATTGATCTTCAGACCTGATTCACCTCATCTTAGAACTTTAGTTTATGCTAAGCTAAGCTAAACACTTTTTTTTTTCCTACTGCAATTTGATTTTCTGTTCATTGAGTCTTTTGCAAAAATCTGTCTTGTCTTTGTCACTTTGCTTTTTATAATCCTGGCCAGTACACATTTAAGTTGTTCATCCATCATAGTCAAAAGCTATCTTCATGAATTACATCCTGGTGCCAATGATAATCACTTATTTTGTAGGAGACAAGAAATTGGATAGGCAGAATTTTCACTAACAATTTATTGTCTAAAAATCTGGATCATTCTCAACACGTTATAGAGTATGTTCCAAAATTTATAGATTCTTCAGACAACAATTTTTCTTTTTCATATTAAATTGGAAAAGGTTTTTATTTTAGACATATATTAACATCAAAACAGCAAACTCGTCTCTGCTACTTTACATAAAATATCCATACATTTAAGTGTAAGCCTACATGTACAGCTGTTTATATTATAAGGATTTATAATTTCATTAGATTTAGATGACTTGTTGAAGAGTAACAAAATCATTCCAAATGTCATGTTGAATTTGTGTTGAAAGTAGTCCAGGTTTCAATAGGGCAGAGATGAGTGAGGAGAGTTGATTAGTTACGCTGCATTATGATGCAAAGCTATAAAAATTTCATTTGTAATATTGCCATTTATATTCCAGTAAAATCTAAAAGGTTCACATTAAGATCATCCCCCCAGCACTAGACCTTGTACAATCAGAGAATAATAATCAGTGTTTACTGAAGAAACTCTTGGTCCAAACAGATGAGAGAGTAAGAGGGAAAATATTTAAATATTTACCCTTCTCATAATTATCTCTAGGATGATTGCTAACATACATTTCATGTAAGAGAAGAGTAAATTTGAGAAAGGTAAAGGAACATATTAATATTATTAATTTCTCACATCCTATGTGAACGTAACCTTGGACTGATCCTTAACTACTTCTCTACTGAAATTCGTAAGTTATGGTCTGAAATCTGGACTCTGGTTCTCGATAAAACTGATGTTAGTGAATCATCAGGGATAGGAAGGAGGTGTTTCAGTATACCTAATGATATTACTTGTCTTTAAAGCCTGACATTCCTGTCATTTGATTTGTTGACAGACTTCTACTGATTTCCACAAAGTCAAATCAGTGTCTCATGATAAGGAATTGCTAGTGCAAATTTCTGTATTCCTAGTGTTGGGTCCCAGTTTTTCAGGGGTTATATAGTAGGATGACTAGTATTTAATTTTCATCCTTAATTTTTTACCCTGTCTAGTTATTAAGGCAACTCATAAGGAAGAGATTTATTACAAGCTTATGCTTGTACTTCACTTATTCCTTTTAGGAGCTACAAGTGACAGCATCATCTCCTTTCATCTATATTTCTTAAGAGATGTAAGAAAATGTTTTTATTTTTACATGATATGTTAGAACGGATGAAGTCAGTCCATTCTACTGCAGGATGATTCTTAATAATCCATCATATTCAATGTTATCTACTGTTTACGACTTGTTTCACATTTAATGTGCTATATGCAAACAAACAAATTCCGGAAAATTGTTTTTTTTCAATCTGTAACATTTTACACAACTATATAAAAATATCTACAGAAGGAAAACAGGAAGTAGAAAGGGAAAATTAGTTTCCCTTTGAGACTACAGACATGTAGACCTTTATTCAGGGCCTATGGAGATAGGGATTTTTTTATTATTATTATTCTGAAAGTGGTGCAGGGATATCAGGAAATTCATCACATTCCTTAGAGTAACACATAATAGTGATTTAGTGCTTATTCCACAGAAATTTTCAGATTCTTTCCTCTCCCTCCTGCAAGATAAAAAAACATATTGTTTGTTTTTTATAGGAGCAATGTTTAGAAAAGATTCACAACTTAATTGGCAGGAGATGCTGACTTATACAGAAACATACACTTATGTATTTCTTCTTCTCAAATATTGATATAAAATTGTGGACTTGAATGGAACTACTCACATAAAACTGTGTTTTGATACACTGGTGAATGAAGACCATAGTACTATTTTTATTTCTGCTGTGCCCAAAGCTGAGCTTAAATTTAGAAAAGAGAGAAGATAAAAGAAATAATTCTTTTTCCTTAGTCACATCAGAAGCAGCAAAAACACAGCAAATGGTTTACTGCTATAGTGATTCCTCAAATTGCTGCATATTAAATTGACATTCACTGCTTGAATCCATGCCTATGTCTGCTGAGTTACTGAATGAAATATTTGAACAGAAGTAACAATAAGAGAGCTGAAGTTAAAATGCTTTATTTGAAGATATTGAGAAGTTCAGATGTATCTTTTTCAAATATTACTGTTTCATATGACTGTGGTATCTTCAAGATATATTGATAAAAATTAATGTATTCTGTAGAATTAGGTAATAGCTTCATGCCTGCAGTCCAGTTAAAGCTTTTTAACATACAGTTGTTATTTTTCATATACAATTGTTCTGAGTGAAAAAAGCTACAATTCACAAGAGTTTGTGAACGTGGATACAGCACCAGTGAATAAGGAATTTCTGCTTTGCAATCTGCAGATTGTTTTCAGAAGCTTACAATTTTGAGTCAGATTTTCTATGTATGCTTTTTGTTCAAATTCTTTCTTTAAGCTAGATGAGTAAATTCCATCTTCTCTGCTCTCATCATAATTTTCAGCATGTTAGTGCTACAGGCAGGATTTTATATGTATTGCAGCAACTCTCAAAATAACTGGTGTTTCTTGGGTTATCCTAAAAGATCCATGAATGTTAAGATATGAATCATAAAATATATGTATACACACAGATGCATGCAAATTGCACTTGCATGTTTTTCATTACTACATTCTGTGATATTAACCAGTTGTATTGGTTTATGTAGTGCCATAAAACTACTGAACTGTGAGACACATGAAACAGTTTTAAAATGAAAAAGAATAATGCTTTAAGCTATATCTGTTTTTAGACCAGGAGACCCATCGATAACCTGCAGGAAAATGAAATTATACACATATTTGTATATACAACATTTACTGGGACCAGATTCTAGATGAGAGAAAATGGATGGATCTTTATCAATCTGATCTTCATCAAAGCATTTAGTGTTGTGACACATCATAATGCAAGTGTCTGATGATATAAAATTAACATAGAAGTTAGAGTAAATGTAATTCAGATAAAATTTGAGGAAAATAAAGGGCAAAACAACTGTTGACTCCTATCCTGCACTGAAGAATATTTAGCCAGTTTCTAAAGACCCAGATGGTTAATCACTATTTTCATGGAGGACTGTGACACAGGAGTTAGAAGCAAGAGAGGAACATTTGGTAATAGCACAATGTCAAAGTCCAGACTCTGTATGTTGCGGGACTACCTCGCCTGCAACTACATAGATAGCAGCAGTTAAGTTTGTAGGATTCTCTTTTACACAAGGGCACGGAGGCATGTTTACAGAGGATTTTTACTTATTTCAGAGTAGAACAAATCACTACTAGCAAGATTACTACAATCACAAGAATGAATATATGTGTATATATGTATAAAAAACTAATACAGATATTACCTGAAAACAAGCATATTTATAACAGATATTAGGGGTACAGCATGAATTAATAGTAGCAGCAATTAAATACAGCAGAAAGGCAATTTGATTTAAGAAAACGAGTAATACAGCAGCAGATGTGGTTTGGGAATAATTAGATGTTCAGCAAACTAATAATATGTAATAATATGACAGTGAGTTGACTTACTGTGAATGTAACAGCAAATATCACAGGTACTCTTATTAAGACTACACTCATCACAGCTATATATATGAAGGAAATAGTACACAATTATACATGATAAGACTATATTTTCTGTATATATATTCATAAAATCACCAGCACAAAACACATCAAACCAATCCCAGAAGGACTGGCTAAGGTTCCACTGACCTCAGAGGGGTCTAATTAAGTTAAAAAAAACGAAGTCAGAGAGGGGGAAGAGAGAGACAGACCAAGAAACCGCCAACCCCAGGGGTCTAAAACCAGTCCCGGAAGGGGACCTAAGCAAGGAACAGAGTCTCATTCTGGTGATCCATATCATGGTGTGTGAAGCACTGCAAAGTGGAGGAGTCAGCATCATACTGTCAGAGTTAACTCAGTGTTCTAGTGAAACTTCAGCCTACTCCTAGTAACAGAAAGGAAGGATCATGTACAGCACAGGACACGTCTACGAGAAAGAAGCTCGACTTGGGGTAAAAATATCAGTGAGACTAAGAGGGTGTAGGGCACCACTACAGGTAACCAAATGTCAGCTGTTAAATTCTGTCCTACTTCCGAGGTGATCAACAGATTATGATGTTTCTTGTTCTCATTTATTCTTTCCAAACACATTTTTTATTTTTCACATCACTTTATCACTCACATCACTGAGGCAATAAATTGTTCCTTAGTTTCTTGTTTTGCCTTTATCAAGGCAATATTCAGGATGCTTCTCAGCCACATGTCAAGGATATCTTTTGTTGATGGGCCAGGTAACCAGACATGCAGACATGTTCTGTCAGCATTCAGCAGACATTTTGTGTCAGAACTTTCTCATCACAGACAGGTTATCTATGTAACTTCTGTCACCCAGATCTGAGAATCTTCCTTGTTAAGAACTGGGTTTAACATGACATACAGGGATACCTGAATGATTTCAGGCAGGATCTGTTGTGACAGGACAAGGAGAAATGGTTCTAAACTTAAAAAAAAAAAAAAAAAGATTTAGATTGCATGTAATGATGAAGTTTTTAACAAGAGTGGAGAAACAAGTACTAGCACAGGTTGCCCAGAGGGACAGTGGGTGCCCCATCCCTCGAGTCACTCAAGTTCAGGCTGGAACAGAGCACTGAGCACCTAATGGAGCTGTGGGTGTCTTTGTTTATTGCACTGGAGTCAGACCAGATGGCATTTAATGGTCCCTTCCAAATCAGATCATTCTATGATTCTATCTAAAGAATAATGTATTTAAGAATGCTTTGTAGTATGGAGTGCAGTATGTATACCAAGAAAAGAATTTCTGCAGTACTGAATGGATGCAAACAATAGAAAAGAAATATATTTGAAGCATAGTTAAGACATAAAGTTTCCGTGTGGAGAAACTAAGTTTTGGTTACAAGAGATGTGAATGGCTGAATTAGTTTTTCAACACAGGACTTGGAAACATAAAAGCCTGGCTATATCTAAGGTGTGATTTGGTACAAGAACTATATGAGGTGATGCCTTGCATTGTTTCCTCACCACAGCCACACCTTATCCAAGTAGTAATGCCATATTGCAAATATGTTTTCTTTCTCAGCTGCAATTAGAGAATGCTGTTTATGTCTGATACGTTCATCCCTAATTCTCAGATTACTGACTAATAGTCATTCCGAGCAAGACGGTCAAGAATATTCTGATAAAGGACTACATAAATGCAAGTTACAGCTTGGTTACAAGCTGGTGCGAGACTGGAAGACTGATTTACAGCTGCAGGAAATGGACCTTATGAATATTTGCTGCAAGTAAATTCCAAGTGAGCTGGAAACTGAGTTTGGTAGTGAAAGCAATAGGGAGTACAGTGACTGGGTAGGCAGAGCTCTCAAGCAGCAACAATTTAGATCAAAAGTGAAAGCACTCATGTTCACAAGAATGAAAAAGGATTTATGAGCCAAAATACAACAGTGCAGGCATGCTGCTTTCACACTGAAGCAGTGTGATGGCATGCCAACACTAATTGAGCCAGTGAGAACTGAAGGATCTGTGTCACATCAGAGCAGTATATTCATTCATTCTGGGCCGTGCCCAGAGGGTAGTGGTTAATGGAGTTAAGTCCAGCTGGCGTCCTGTAACGAGTGGTGTCCCCCAAGGGTCAGTTTTGGGGCCCATCTTGTTTAATATCTTTATTGATGACCTAGACGAGGGAATTGAGTGTACCCTCAGTAAGTTTGCAGATGACACAAAGCTGGGAGGATGTGTCAAACTGCCTGAGGGTAGGGAGGCCCTTCAGAGGGATTTGGATAGGCTGAACAGCTGGGCTGAGCAAAATGGGATGAGGTTCAATAAGACCAAGTGCCGGGTCCTGCACTTTGGCCACAATAACCCCATGCAATGCTATAGGCTTGGGGCAGAATGGCTTGAAGAATGTAGAGAGGAAAAGGACCTGGGGGTGTTGGTTGATGCTCGGCTCAACATGAGCCGGCAGTGTGCCCAGGTGGCTAAGAAGGCCAACAGCATCCTGGCCTGTATTAGAAATAGTGTAGCCAGCAGGAGCAGGGAGGTGATCATCCCCCTGTACTCAGCTCTGGTACGGCCGCACCTCGAGTACTGTGTTCAGTTTTGGGCCCCTCACTACAAGAAGGACATTGAGGCCCTGGAGCGTGTTCAGAGAAGGGCAACAAAACTGGTGAGGGGCCTGGAGCACAAGTCTTATGAGGAGCGGCTGAGGGAGCTGGGATTGTTTAGTCTGGAGAAGAGGAGGCTCAGAGGAGACCTTATTGCACTCTACCACTTCCTGAAGGGGGGTTGTGGTGAGGAGGGGGTAGGCCTCTTCTCCCTGATAAGTAATGACAGGACGAGAGGGAATGGCCACAAGTTGCGCCAGGGAAGATTTAGATTAGACCTCAGGAAGCATTTCTTTTCTGAAAGAGTGGTCAGGCACTGGAATGGCCTGCCTAGGGAGGTGGTTGAGGCACCATCCCTAGCGCTGTTCAAGAAGCGTTTAGATGAGGTGCTAAAGGACTTAATTTAGTAGTTGGGTAGAGATAGTGATAGGAGGATGGTTGGACTAGATGATCTTATAGGTCCTTTCCAACCTTATGAACTTATGAACTTATGAACTTATGCTTTGTAGAACAACAGAAAAGATACTCTACATTCTGATGACAGTTTCCATCACATTCTTGTTACATTTTCAAACTAGTACTTCTGTACTTTCTTGCATGGGACAACTCTCCTATAAATATTCACACTACTGTTTACTTGACCATAATTAGTCTACTGATGTCTCAAAAGCGCAGACTAACATAATGTATATTAATAGTTTCCTATTGCCTCCTCATACTTCACAGTCTCCCTTTACCCTTCTGCTTTGCCTGGCCATATTAAAAGAATACTAACATCAATTCAATGAGGTATTTTTGCTCTATATTCGTCTATGCTCTTGGCAAAACAGAGATCTATTTCACAATTAACAAGGCAAGAGCATGCTAGTTGATAAAAGGCATTCATAACAGGGCAGCTTAAACAAAGACTTCTGATTATTATTATTTTTTTTCTAGTTCTCCTCTTCAGTTTAATACTCTTTTTTATCTCACAGAATGTGGCAAAGTACATAATGTGTATTGAATATTCATTCACTAATTCCTCTGTAGTTGTCTATAGAAAGACCACTAATAATAGGAATTACGTTGACAAAAAAAAACCATGTTCATTCACTTATAATTTCATTATTTCTTCCTTTTTCTATTTGTTTTAACTTTTCCATTTACTTAACTTTTTTTCAGTAGGAATAAATGTAATCTTACTTCAGTATTTTAACGTGTAGAAGTAACAGCTATCTAAAAATGTACATTTGATGCTGTAAATATCAGAATCTCAATAGCTTTCATTTACCTTGGAATATCCTGTCTTTGTGAGACCTGGAGTGACTGATATCCATGGTCTTTGCAAATATTTACAATGTTTAGTTTCTTTATCTCAAAGTGTTAATATATATCTACTTTTTTTTTTTTTTTTTTTTTTTGCCCCTGCAAGTGCAGAGTAGAAATTATTTTATACTTGTTGATACAATACGCAACAGTTTATTTTTTGCTCACTAGTTTAGCTTTTCTGAGATTAAAATTGGCTCCCCTCCAAAGGACTGCACTTTGGGAATGAAAAGGAATGTGCATCATTTAAGCCTCATCTAAGATTTAAAACAAATGCTTTAAATAGGATTTTAGATGAGTCATAATTACCATACAAGCTTTCTGCACATAAGTGAATGTGATTTACCTGCATATTTTACTCAGAGTGTAATTACTTGCCAATCTATAACCACTCAGTTTTGCTGGATCTATTTTTAGAATTAAATCATTATGTATCCTTCTCTTCCCACCACAGAGAGGACCTGTCCTAGGCTCACAGAGGATTTCTCTGAAGTCAGAGAAATTTCCCATAGGACAGAATTTAGAATAACTGAGGTGATTTTATACATAAATTGTTTCTAGATAAATCCTGAAAACAAGGATCACCTGAAGTTTTGATCACCTGAAGTCATGCTACTAGACTAAATAGAAGTTTCTTTAATTGAAGCTTTCTTAGGAGTCAACATGTCAGAATGATGCAGCTGTCAAAACCTTCTGCTATGAGATGATCTTTTCTTGCCCTCAACTTGGAGCTTTTTTTTTTGTTTGATTTTTTTTTGTTTGTTTGTTTTTGTTTGTTTGTTTTGTACTTGGACCAGTCTATCATATCAGAGGGTTAAAAAGAATCACAGAATCACCAAGATTGGAAGAGACTTCCAAGATCATGTAGTCCAACTGTCCACCTACCACCAATATTTTCCCACAGTGTTGTCACGCTCCAATATAAAGGAGGGAGACGAGGTTTTTGATTACGTGTATACCTGGTGTGAGATTAAGAAGCAACGGTTCAAATGTTGGTCCGACCAGTTTATTACCAATATTGACCAGGGAGATGGGGAAGGCAGACACTGTTAGGGTGATGGGGAAGGGAAGGCGAGCGATAGGAAAGAAGCAAGGGTTTGTACTACGCGGGGAAAGTCACCAGCTAGGATCCTAGGGGCGGTTCGGTTGCAAGCGGCTCTGAGGGTCCGAGGCAGAAGAGCAGGGGCGGCAGAAGCGGGGAGAACAGCAGCAGCGATGGGCAGCCCTGAGCAGCAAGCAGCTGTCCTGGAGAAGCGGCACCGGGTCAGCACAGGAGAAGCAGTGAGGAAAAAGTCCAGGAACAGCGTCAGTCAGCACCGGAGAAGCAGTGAACAGTGATCAGCTCGTGAGGGTTCAGATGGTAGAACACCTCGAAGGAGCGGCGAGGTCCAGGAGAAAGCAGCATGTCTCAGGCAGCAGGCCCAGGAGGGAGCTCAGCAGCAGGGATCAGCTCATGAGGTTTCCGATGGAAGAACACCCAAAATCTCATGGTGGTCCATCCCTCTTTTATCCTTCATTTTTCCTGCCTATGTGACAAATCCTGTGCTAGCGTGCCAGGCAAACATCTCCTGAGATGGCTATCTCCCCACGGAGATGAGTACAAAAGAGTGATAAGTGGCCACTGAGCTGCAGCTTTCGTTGCCCCAGGACATGCCCATCTACTTGGGGATCCAAGACATACCATCTACTTAGACAAAGGATTTTGCAACCCTTGCCCAGAATTAGCTTGGACATGTTCCGACATGTTCATCAGCAAACTTTGAGGCAGTGGTATAAAATATTAGTCTCTTACAAATGTCCCTTGGTACAACATCCAAACTTTTCTTGAGCACCTCCAGTGATGGTGACTCCACCAGCTCCCTGCGCAGCCCATTTCAGCACCTAACCACTCTTTCAGAGAAGAAATTTTTAACAGAGAAAGATATCATGAAAGAGGTTGTTCAGTGAATATTTTTGTCAGTATAGGCATCCTTAAAAATCCAACAAGCAATCAGTGTTATTAGGACTTAATTTGCTTTGGCCTTTTTCTTACCTGTGTTTGTTGCTATTTATAAGCCTCTGGGGAAGTTCTCTTACTGTCTTTGAAACTCCAGTAGACAAGAGTGTTAATAATTCCTCAGTGCTGATATAGTGAGTTACTGCAGCCTGGCTCATGCTCCTGTCCTGGAATCAGAGTAGGTCATGTTACACTTCTTCCTAGAACATTCCTGGAACCACTGAATAACTGCAAATGAGGGGATGGAGGACAATGTTTTACATTTACCCAAATGGGAACAGCTTGTTTTGAAACATTTTCATTTAGGATGCGAACAGCATCTTTTAAATATGTCACAAATTGATTGTGCAAATACTTCTTTTGACTTCGATTATTTTTATTTTTCATCATCTTAGAAATACACAATCTCCTTTTCACCTTAGACCGTAGCACAAGTTTTCTTAAAATATGTTTGTCTCCATTAATGTTTTACCTTGAAGAAACATCATGCTTGTGATTGTTTTGTAAATGTCTTTAGCTATATGGAAGACACAAAGGTTATATCTCTTCTTTTCTCCTAATTCAGTGATCAAACTCCTTTTTATTTTGTCCATGGGAATAGCTCTTATTATCAGTATGTGTATCCATTACAATTTATTTAAATGACAGTATAATCCTTAGTTCTGTCTGACTGTTAACAAGGTCCCATTTTTTATTCTCCATTATAGCCATATTCATACTGATGCTAATATTATTACACTACTTTATCAATACTGTCAGTAAAATATTTCTCATTAATTGGATTTCTTTGAGAGAGTTTCAGAAACACATGCTATTTTTTTCTGAATTTGGCACAAAATATGAAAACAAATATTCTAGAGGATGCCAGCAAACGAAAGTTTATATTAGCTATATTTAAACGTTTTAAGAGGAAACTATTGATTGGCTACATCTCCAGCTGCATTCTTCTTTTTTATTTCCTCTTATCTCAGTCTTTAATCTGCCTCATTTTTCTAAACACTGCAAAGTAACTATATCATGAGAAACTGCCACTTAGAAAAATTACCTGAGGGCATTCTGACTTTCTGCTTGAGTTTTATTTTGTCATTTATTTCTATTAACAATCATTAAGCAATTAATAATTATAAGCCTCATTAGCATTTTAATGAGACTAGTGGCCATTGCTAAGTGTAATTAAATTAGTTTTATTGTATGATATTTTGAAACTGTGATTAAATCAAGTTTTACTGTGCTTTGAAGAATAAACCTATGGAGATCCCTCTTCAGTCTTGTTAACTTATGGGGAGTCTGTAAAATAGACATATCCAGGCAAAAGAGGAAAAATATTCCCCGCTGAGGTTAATCATAAAAGATAGAAAATCAAATGCTCCTGCTGCCATCAGCTCCAAGATTACCAATATATTCTTAGTGATAGTAGTAGGTTTAAATGCCATTCATTGTAAATAGCTCTGTGTAATCTATTTTTAATTTTTAGAAATAGCATCTAGATGCTGTGGTGAATTGTTCTTTATAAATCAAGGAGAGAATTGTATAATGCTTACTCAGACAAAACTCCTATTGAGTTAAAATGAAATTTCACAACAGTAAGAACAGCAGGGTATATAAAAGCTAAGCATTATTGTTGTTTGTTGTTGTTATTACTATTATAGTTTACAGGAATACATTGGGTAGTATTGAAAGGCAGTGAGAAGAAGAAGAAAAAAGGTAGTATGACCAGACTCAGTTAAATTCCAATGATCTTTAGTGGAACTTTTTGGTCAGAAAATCCATACACAAGAAAAGTCAAGCGTTTTTTCTGTCTGTTCTCAACCTCTCTCTGTGAAGTCTTAAGTACAGTTGCTGTATTAGAACAGGTCAAAAGCTGTATGGTTGCTTTTCTTTGCACATTTATCTTCCACTAAATAGTGCTCTTCTTTTGTTAACATCATGATTACACTTGAATGCATTGCACCACTTAGCTGTACTCCAGTGAGCATAAAATTAATGAATACATGAGTTTGCATTTGATTATTATGGTATGAGATGTTAAGCATATTTATGGCTGCATAACTTTTTCTCTATTTTAAAACCATTTTGTCCAAGATTTTTCAAACTCAAACTATTTGGGATTATATATTCCATCTGATTACAACATAAAGTGGGAGTAGGGACCGTGAGCTGTGTTGTTCAAAAATAGCATGTATTTCATAAAGACCACTGCCTATGTAACAGCTACTTTCAGAATTTAATAGCAGACTAGAACAAAAAAACAGCTGAAGGCCCTCCAATAGTGACTGTCCTAATTTTGTTTCTCCTTTCATTAGTGCACTAGATAGATAGATGGATAGATAGATAGATAGATAGATAGATAGATAGATAGATTAGATAGATAGATGATAGAGAGATAGAAAGAGAGAGATAGATAGTCTTCTGCAATGTTGAGTTTAAATCTATTTCAAATTGCAAATCTAAAGTGTGATTTTACAATTTCAAGGCTGAGAATGTTGGGGTTAAGAAATGGCTAGAATTCCCACATGAATATGTGCTTTTACGTGGTCTCAGTAAGAGTGATAACATTGTTTCTCTTGAGACCAAGACAGCAATTAGGGTTGCACAGACCTGAGAAATCCCAAGGAAAGTTGTCATCAGATCAAATGACTGTAAGCTATGGAAAAATGTAGCAAGAAAATGACCAAGAAAAAACTTTGATATTTTAATATCAAGTTTTAATATTGGGAATGTGTATTTGTTGGCACTTTAAATTATATGTACTTTAAAGAAGGTCTACTTAGCATCTGAAAAGCTATTTATGTTGTGAAAGCTCAATAAATATAGACTACACAGGACTTCTTGACAATAAGGCAAATGATTAAATAAATCACAGATCAACATTATTAGCAGCTTTGTTAAATGCTGGGAGAAAGCCTCCTGCTTATGTATGGATTCTGGTTATGCCAAAAACACCCCACAAAAACGAATATTTAACCTGTAAGTAGTCTTATGTGTTTGGAGGATTTTGCAGTGTACCATTTTAAACCCAAAGCCTAATTCTTTTCTTATTTCTCTCTACCCTGAATCTTGTCATTCTTCTACACTTAAGTACTGAAGTGCTTCTGAGTTCACCTCACATATTTAGGATAAAACATAGTACTTTATTTTTAGCTCCCTTGTAACTTTTGATGAACTGCAATTCATCTAAATTAGGGATATTGCAGTAAGTAATTCTTTTATTGTCGCTAGGCTATTCCAGCAGCATTTTTATAACAAAGTAAAAGTTCATAGTACATAAAACCACTAAGAGTGTTCTCAGTGCCTCTGAGAAGAATTTGAGAGAAGGAAAGACTTTATATTGAGTAGAAGAAAGAAAAAAAAAAAAAAAGGATCATTTATTACTGATCTCTTACATTGGAAGCTTGTTCCCAGAAAGATATTTCTAGGTCTTTCACTGGTATTTAACAGTGCAGAAACCATCTTGACTTCACCTGGGAGACTACTCTGCAAGCCATCAGTGCTAGCTGCTGAGGGAATTCTTCGTATTGTTAAGCTTAAATATTTCTTCAAAAATTGTTTTCTGTTTCTGCATGTTACAGATAGAAGCAGGTTTAGGAATTCTATTCCCATGGTGGCTGTTTCATTCAGATACATGAAGAGGTAACTCTCTTGTCTCCTGTTTGCTATTGTTTGCTCTTAGACCTTGTTTTAACTGATACTGCTAGGATTAGAGAACTAAGTTTGGAAATACCCTCAAGAGTATAACGAGATAGTTGTGTTTTCTGATGAATAGCTTCACAGAGAATGTAATTATGCATTTTACAGGATAGCAATTTGTGTACCACATAAAGCACATGTTTACTTGTGGGAATTGTGTGGTTTTGCTGTAATTATTAGAGCCTATTGATTGTCTTCCATTATGTTAATGTTTCCAAATTAAGCAATATGAAGCAATTTTCTGCCATGCTGTATCTCAGAAGCCTTAGGGATATTATCTACAACTTTTACTGCAAGTCTTGAGGCCTTTGTGAATAGAAGTTATAATTCACTTCATTGTAAGTTTTTTCCTGATTGTAATCAATGAACCTTATTCCATAGAATATAAATGAAGTGACAAAGGAGGAAATAACCCTTCTGAGGTAGGAGAAGGGTAATGGTAAAAGGCACAATGAGCATTCAATTGACTTCTTCAACAGAAATACTTTTGCCCTTTCTTTTGAAGACTGGCTACTTTCAGATAATCATAAGCTGTTTGCAGCCATGACCACTTTAGTAGAGAAGAATAATTTTAATGATGAGTCATTATTGTAATTACTTTCACATTTCTTGCACTAGTTAAGATAGCTTATTTTTGGTCATATAGTACTTTATTGGCTTTTGAAATACCGTATCGTCTGTTCAATTTGTGGAAAACTATCAAAGAAGAATAACTGAACGTTAGGGGTGGGAGCACCAAAAGATTTCTGGCAATTATTTCCAAGATCAGCTTCAGACAAGTTGTCCTGATTTTACTTTTTCTAATCTTACTTCAAAAATGTATGTGTATTCTTTTCATTTCTACAGATTTCTTTTAGGCTAATTCCCACCATTCTTATTCTATAAGTTTGTATTTTATTTTAATTTTTTCTTTACTTAATCCATTCTGAATTCTTCCAGTGCATTTCATACCTATGCTTTTATTTCTTTTTGCTTCTTAAATTTGTTCTATTCCATACCATTCTTGGTTTATTTGCTTTTTTTTCCTTTTTGTTACTCATTTTATTTTTTCTATTCCATTTTCATATAGTTTTCTTGTTTCTTTCATGTGATACCACTCCTAAGAAAGATAGAATGTCTGAGGTCACAGACGCAATTATGTCTTTTCATTTCTCTGTACCTTAAAGTACTGGGAAAAATAACAAAATGGGAATATTCAAATGTGAGTGGATTACATATGTGCCCCTAAACAAATGTGAAAACACATGCACCTTTTGAAATGGAAAAGAACTATCATGATTTCCTAAAATAATCAGAGAATCAGAAATATATTTATAAGCAAATCTGTGGACATGCAAGCCAGTAATTTCTCAACAGCTATACTTAAATAAGAAAAATAATGAAAATATTTTTGCGTTTGTACCCCCTTCCTAGCAACAATTTCAAATCTGAGTTTGCTGTTGTGTCAGTTGCTTCCCTATCTGAGGTTAAAGGAAAAGCACTTTTGGAAAGTTAAAAAAAAATACAGGATAAATTTTCTATCTTAAATGTGTTTGCTAGCAGTGTAAGCTGTCCTCTTTGATCTTTGCACGAAAATGGATTGTATGCACTCATCATCAGTCATAAGCAAAAAAGATGTCCTTACCAGATGTCATATCTATGGGTGTTTATTTAAACTCAGTACTTATCTTTGTCTATACCTCTTCAGTACATTGCACTTTAATTTTGTGTTATTTCCGTAACACAGGACTGAACAGAGTGATGGAAACTCTGTTGACCTCCTTGTAATAGATCTCATTTAATCTATTCCAAGCTGGATGAGTCATTCTGCTGGCTACTGGAATCCTAACTCTTGAATACCTAGTCTTCTTATTCAGTCTTTCTCTAGATGAATCAATCTATTTCTGCTGTATCTTGCTATAAACTCATACTTTTAAGCATGTGCATCTCTGCTCACATGATGAGGAAATAAGCAATTTTGTTCAGCTTATCAGAGTCCTTTCTGTTCTTTGACAACAGTACCAGGCCAAGTACCTGATAACCCACTTGATGTAGCTGTTGTTAGTTGACATGTTGTGTCTGAGTCCAGCACTAGATACATAAATTGAATGACTCTTCAGACTTGACCTCTGTTTTTAAGAAGCTGATGTTCAGTAGAAAGGCTGCTTATAAACTTTCAGAGTCTTTGAACATAAAAGTTCCTTTCAAGTTAATAATTAAGCCATTTAAAAATGAAGAGATAGAATGCATTTAATCTAGCTTTTCATACCTTTCTGGGAATGATAAATAGGGTGCCTTGAACAAAGATGCTTAATTCAAAAGGTGACGAGTGTAAAGTAAAATAGTGCCATCTGGATTAGAGGAGGAATCTGTACAAGAGAATGTTCAGCAAGCATTACTTCAAACAACTTACACTGAAGAATAAAGACTATGGTAATTATAAATTATTATATGTGGTCATATTCTTCCTAGTAGAAGACAGTGGCAGCATTAATTATTTTCTCCCTATATTTCCTAATAATTCAGTAAAAATTACTGAAGGATAAGAAAAAAACTATGAGAATCTTAGTTTAGATTAAAATAATTCATCTGAGTTTGAAAAAAAGATATTTTGCAGAAAAGCATATATAACTGTCAGAACAGTTTCGATTTGCATATAGGTAGTTACAAAATTTAAAAAGAATTGTTTACATTTTGAATAAATGCAAACATGGTATTTAAGTAAATGACCTTTGCATTACTTCCTTAACTAATTACCTCCATAGCACCTCCAAATCATACAATATAATTTCCAATCATGTTAAAAGGACAAAAATTGGAAAGTACATTTCTAAATTTCAGATATTACTATTATTTACCAGCATCACTTTCTTTACAAAAATCATACATTATATTGAAGTTTTCCTATTACAATGATCACTTCACAAATTGTTCACGTTTATCATGTGTTTATACTTTTTAATTTTCTCTTTTTTCAGTCTCTCTTAATAACTTACAAGTTCTTAAAAGCAAAATTATTTTTATATTTTCTGAGAAAAAAGGTTTACAAGAATGCAAACAGAATAATTTTTGCATGGTAACAGCACAAGTCTCAAAAAATGATTCTTCATTTCTCTTTGTTAGCAGAGCCCTCAGCAAGTGGTTTTATTTCATTTTGGATTCAAATATGAATGCACTGAAGCTATTAATACAGCAGACAACTATACCAACTCTCATTCTCAGAAAACAGCTTAGTAGTTGGTAATACTTAGTCTGCAGATTTCTGTTTTAGGCATTGATATTCACTGAAGTTTTCCTGATAGATAGATAGATAGTTATATTAGCATTGTTGTGATCAATAATCATTAAACCATTAAAAATATTAAATATCCTTTTTTTCTTAATTGTATTAATCTGAATGTAAACAGGTTAGCTGTTCATATTCAAACAACTGTTTGAGCTGTATTTGTTTCCTGTCATACTGGCATTTGAAATTATATTTCTTTCCATCAAGATTAAAACTTAAATAGATTATGAACCCAAGAAATCTATAGAAAATAATTTTCTTTTGTAACTCACAGTGAGGAAAAAGTAGGAATTCAGTTTCTCTGGATACTTAAGGAAAAAAAAAAAAAGGAAAAGAAAAGAAAGAAACAAAATTGGATACAGCTGCATATGTGAGGAGCTGTGGGGAAGCAAAGTCTCAGCATTGTTTCTTTTCTTTTTTTCTTTTTTTTTCCTAACAGTCATAAAATGTAGTTCAAACTTAATAGGCTTCTAACATTGAATTTTGTCTTGGGGAAATATTAACAAAAGTCTGTTAGCTCCTTTATTTTACAAGAGTATAGTACATTTACATGAACAATTGTGTATTTTTCTCTGGAGCATTTTGAGTGCATGTGTATAGGTATACATAATAAAACCTTATGTCATACGTAGCTGTCCAGGTTACTAAACAAATTTTTTTACATCAGGGTTCTTCTACTTTGTTTATAATTTCAGTAATTGTCTGCAATCACAGCTTTCCTACATTCAAAGTAAAAGTGATTATCTTTTTAGTGTACGTGATGAGCTATGCTGTAACTGTCCCTGTCATTACTGTAATTCTTTCCTGACAATATATTTTCACTTTGTGTAATGGTAAGCCATGCTTCACATTATTGTTCTCATTTTCTCAGAAAAACATCTGGAGATAGACATATAATGGTATTGCTCTGGTAATAATTATGTTAAATAACTGCAGAAATGAGATAGCACATAACTATTTATTATTATAATTCTGGTGCAATTGCACTCCAGTGAAGATTGGGGCTCTAATCTGCTGTGTAACAACATACTAAGAAAAAAATTTGATGAAAGTAGCAGGAGTGGAGGAGCAAAGGAATGAAGACTGAGAGTGAGAGCAAGCAGGTGATACCTGTAGGGGCTGATTGAGCTCAGCTGGGAAGACTGTGAGGCTGTAAAAGAGCTTGCTGGGGGAGGCTTAGGGGGTACACCTGCCTGCCTGAAAGCACTCTTAAAACTTTTATGGAAAAGTAGCTTTTATTGTGGTGAGTAACTGAAATGAAATACTGGGGATGGCAATGGAGGATGGGGTCAGAAGTGATAGAGTTGGATGCTGCTAGAATGCTTTATTCAACATTTTAGTAACTTTTTGCTGATCAGCCCTGGTTGGCTGTTAGGCAGACCTAGGTAATGACAACCATGAATTACTTCAGGCAGATACGCTTCTGGGTTAGTGATAGGAGCTTAAGGCTGTGTTCTTATAGCTTTAGTTAAGCAACTCTGTACATTATTCCTATTTACTTAATGTAGCTATGAGCGAATGATGTTTCAGGAATTCTTTCTGTGCTCTGGGGGTTCTGGGTAGCTCTGAGCCACAGAGTTCCCTTCTAACAGTGTGATATGCTCTCAGCCTTAACAGTCAAAGGCAACAAGAAGAGTCTTTTTGCAAACGATTGTTTTTTCTGGTACTATTCCTGGTATACATTTATTATTATTATTATTATTCTACTGTGTTACACAGCACCTTGTTACAGTTATTCTTTTTAGCCAAATTCTAATCTAAGCCCTTGTCTGTTTTGCAAGTGAACTTACTCTCCTCATGTTTTTGTCCTTTACCATTTTCTTCCATCATTTGTTTTTGCTTCCAACCCTCCTTTTAGTTCCCTCTTCTTTAATTTCTTTCTGGTCCCGTTTTCCCACATCTTGTCTCATTCTTTCATCTCATTCTTTTCTCTTTTTGTTTTGCTCAAGGGGACTTTGTTAAAGTAAGAACAAGTAAGTACTTTGTCCCTTATAATGGTCTTTTTTTTTATTGGTGGTTTTTTTGTTTGTTTTCCCTAATTACAAGCATAACAGTTGTACTTGCTAAAACAAATTACCAAACCGTATTTTCTCCTGTGACTCACTTGTTCCCATGTCTATATGGGCATAAACTGCACGTATCTGTAAAGAAGCTGTAGAATGAGGTGATGCCTTCATCTGGTGAAAGTTGTTTGACCAAGCAATATTTGTCTGTTGGGAGGGAAATTGAAATATGGAAAACACATGGGGAAGTGTAACTCTTACAAATCCTATTTACAGTTCTTTTCTAAGGCAACTTCAGTGGGGAAAAAAAACCAAACCCAACAACAACAAAAAACTTAGGCTTAACAGCGAACAGATATTTAATCTGTGATTTTAGAAGTTACTAAAAGCAACTGGCAGTCATAGGAAGCAGGATCACTCCAATTACTCTTTCTGTATATGAGAGCTTGCTTTAGGTCTTTTTTTTTAAATCAACTTTCCAAAGGCATAGGAAATGTCAGATGCATGTGAAGTGAAAGAGGAATTTCTTTGTATCATCTTTTTTGATGCTCTTAAAAGGTGATCTTGTTTCTTCCTACTCCCATTTCCTGCTAATTATTGTTAACTGTAATGCTGCTTCTTGTAACCCTATTTTAAATGACACACTATAGATTTCTGACCTATAGAGTAGAATTTCTTTTTTTTTTTTTTTGAAAGTATTATTTATTTAATCATTGGTATTTCAAAGTTTTGGAGTAGTGCTCATTTTTCTTTCTTTTCTGCACTTTAATGGTTTCTTACTTTAGGAGCCAACAAGTTCTTTTCATTTACTCTCTGTACGTTCTTTCTATCTAAGAACTCTTTATTTTCTTCTGATGGGGGGGGGAGAATACTGATGGAAACGTGAAACTGGGTGAAAAATGAGTTTGATCCCAGGCTATATATTCTCTGTTGTGGGTACAACCTAAGGAAGAGAAAGAACAAAGGATGTGTATGTGGAAAGCTGTGCTGCTGTTAGACTTTTCATTGGGGTAGTGGAGCTTGGGATACTAAGGTGCCAGTTTCTTTTGAAAAACCAACAACAAAAACACACCACCCAACCAAAATATCCCAACCCAAGACAGGGTAAAGGTATGTTGACACCACTGAGTGGAAGGTGATATAGATATGAGTCAGTAGTTGACTAGTCTTAGTGATTTTGTGCAATATAATGCAGTGCGATTATATTACATAATGATAGTATGTCTGTCTTGCTAGTGTAATGAGTGTGCAGTAATATAAGCCTTGCCTAGTGTAGGTTTTCTTAGGACAGATTTGTGTCGAGATTTCTATGCTAGTATAACTTTGGAGATGGTCACCTTCAGAAGCTACAGTTCTTTGTAGTGCTCTGTGTTGTACAAAGCATGTGCTTGCAGTCCAGGCCCTTCTCTACATACTTGGCTTCAAAAGTTATCTTTTTGGTTTCCTTGTTTCTGTTGCTTTATCTTTAGTTGATTCTCAACATCTATGCATGTATTTCTGAAAATATTTGACAAATCTTTCCCCAGTCCCTTTAGTTTCTTTCTGTTCCTATGTCTGGGCTTTTGTGAGTTAAGTAAGAGTGAATTAGGTACTCTGTCATTTCCATTACCTTACTCAAAATAGAGATTATTTCTTTTCAGAACTGTGATCTTAAGTTCAGCTTCTTAGGTCTATAGCACAAGATATTAGCTATTCTACTTGAAGAATTTAATTTTTCACAAGTTGTTTGCCTTTCTCCTTTTCCAAACAAAGTAGTTCTTTAGATCTACTCATTTAGTTCTGAAGTAAAATACAGATGAAGCATGAGGGTCTGCAGAATATTTTTTCTTT
This sequence comes from Cyrtonyx montezumae, assembly GCF_038088225.1. Taxonomy (NCBI): domain Eukaryota; kingdom Metazoa; phylum Chordata; class Aves; order Galliformes; family Odontophoridae; genus Cyrtonyx; species Cyrtonyx montezumae. The sequence continues at coordinate 20,211,589 of NW_027071936.1, read as the reverse complement.
TCAATGATCTATTACCTTTGCTTACAAAAATGTAATAAATAGCTTGTATATAGTAAAACTGTTTCTTTGTGATTCTCTCCATTAAAACTGATTTCTGTAGAACTTTTATTGTCTCTTGTGCTTTTTTTCCTCTTTGCTTTGGATTTTGTTCATCCTCAATATGTTATTTTTTTTGTATGCCTTTGTTCTCAAGTGTGTTCACATAGTTGAGATGAAGTGGTTCTCCCAAGTCTGTTAAGTAACTCAGAAGTTTAAGTGATTTTTATAAACTATTGATCACTAGCTTTGAATTGATTTGAACATATTTGTTTATTCTGCATGATTTCATACATTTTTATACCTACCTCTTCAATAACTGGTAATAATCTTGGTGTTTATTGACCATCAACTCTGTAACATACCTCCTGTAAGCTCCTGCTAGCAGTCAGCATAATGAACAGAGTTCACTGTTCTGTGGTTAGCTGATGTTTTCTCTTTAAAAATAATAATAGTTAGGGGGTGGAAAAGCCTTTCAAGTATTGTAGTCAGCCCTTCATAGCAACAAGTTGCTGGCAGGCACTTGCTACTGCTATGATTCATCTTCTGCCAGCCTTCTGCCTGGCACATGAAGCTGAATTGGACATGTGCAGCACTGCCACATTTGAGCCAAGTGAAGGTGTGCTTGATAAGTAGAACAATTCTCAGAGTGCTTACTTGACACACTCTGCAGATTTGCTGCTGCCCCGGATGCTGCCCTTGTTATTAATGTGATTATGAGGGGAAATTAAATCATGTTAAGATAAAATGACATTTATTTTAAGATATCAAAGTTAGTTAGAAAAGCTCATAAAATATAAGAGGTCAGGAAATATTCTTGATGTACTCAGGCTGAACATCCTTCTTTCATCTGCAGCTGTCCTGCTTTCCGTCTTGGTCAAGAGCCAGTTAAGAGATCTGTGACTGCTCCCCTTATCAATCTGTCCAAATCTCATGTATGAGATTAGCTTTTCAATTTGAGTTCTTTTCTTCCATTAGTTTTTGTCACTGCCATGGTCAGACTGTTCAGTGACAATAAACACTGCATCAGGGCTGGATTTTTTGTGGTTTCTTTAGGTCTTTGTTTACAAATGTGTAGCATGATCAGCTTTGCTTTGTCTGCCAGTAAACAAGAAATTCTTGTGACGTTTCCACCAGGCATGATGGCATTATACTGTACTTTGCATTCTAAGTAACCTTGTACGTGGAAAAAACTGCGATGTAAATGTTCAAAAAGAATAAATTTATTCTGACTACTAACTAGATATGATGATGCTTACCTGCTTTGGAGCACCTGATCTCCAACTTCTTCCTTCAAATCTGACAGACCTTCCTTCAATATTTTTCCTTCTCCTGTTTTACTTGTTTCATTTTGGTTAATTGTGAAAAGCAATTATTTCGGATGGTATTATGATATTATGGTCGAAGTTGGTTGCAAATACTCAAGATTTCTTCCGGTTTCTGTGTTGTTTGTTTGTTTCAGGATAACTTCTTTTAGTGTTATATCTAAAAATAAGAGAAGAAATATTGGCAGTAGAGTCAGATCTTCATCTGATCAAAAATATTTCATGATGTGCTACCATCAACTTGGTTTCAGTGTTAAAAAACAAATTATGTTCAGCGTAATCTGCATCTGGTCCAAATCTTTGATTTATTAGTATTGCTAGTAATGAGGAATGTGTCTCTATTACTATAATTTGTGTCTGTTGCTGAAGTACTAAAGTGAGTTAGGGCTTGTTTTTCATTTTGTTAGGTTTTTATTACTGTGCATCCCCATTTTTTTTCCTGTGGTCCCAAAGTGGCATTTCTTAGTTCATTCTATGACAGTGTCTCTAGTAAGATATAATTTCCACTTGCCCTGCATTTGTGACTCTTAATTCATGGGGAAAAAGCATATCTTAGACATTATTGTAGGTATATTTCTTATTTATGGTATGAAATGATACTTATTAGCTATTGCAATTCAAAGCTTATTGTATATTATATTAACATATTCATGTTGTTTTGACTTCTTCACAGGCAACGACTTCAAACACTAACTTCAAGTTTTCATGGAGAGCATAGATTCTATAGAAACCAAGTAACAGTAAGTTGTTTTTTTTTCTTGACAACTATTTGCTTTTGTAATAGAAGTCTTTGTGCTATCTAATCTAAATGTATTCTATAAATGCAATTTTTACCAACTATGGCTGATAATGAAATGGTACAAAGTAGTTCTTTGTTAGTGCATCTGATGGTTTCAAATCAGATTTTTTCTTTCTGTGGAAGATAACAAAATAGTAAGTCTGCGTAAAGGTTTCTGTTTTTAGTTAAAGTTCTTTATGCTTTTGTTGAATGCCATGATACTGTTTATGAAGTGATTCTTAAGTTATTACAGCAATATGAGGTGAAAGAGGAAGCATTAATATACCCAGAATTTTACAATATTTTAGTGAGTAACAGAATGCCTGAAAAAATAAATTATTATTATATTATAACTAAAATAAATATCAGTATTATGCAACGTTAAAATGGGGTACTAAACTGATAAATGCTAAGCTGTTTCTCAATTACTGCACGTCATTTTTTTTCAGTCAAGTATCCAACTGCATTGGATACAGTGATATTAACAGTCATTTTAATTATGCCTTCATCATCTTGGGTTCTTACTGGCTTTCAGCAGTTGTCCTGCAAAACAACAGAATGCAAAATTACTATGCAAATGAAGACTCATATCCTCTCTAAACGTATTTTAAGTGCATACCTGTTGTACAATAGTATGTAAAAGAAAAGACATGCCAGTTGCGGTGTTTTTCACCTAGAGATTACTTGAGAATTTACATTTTTTTTCATTGGCTTCCAATTTGGCTTTAGTTGTCAGCAGACGTTGAGGGAGACAGGCAGGCTCACTCTAAGTGATACTGTGCGACTCTGTGTGGTGTTTGTAGCTTCAGAACATCATAGCTTGGGGCAACGTCTGGGCAAGATCAATGGAGAGTAAGCCCTGTAGTATTTGGAGGGATCTGTAACAATCAATACCAGCACAAAACAGTGCTGTGAGGACTGTTCTTGGTAATTTGTTTTTGTTTAAGTTTCTCTCTCTTTTTCTATAATCAAGTATGGGTGTGAGTTATCAAAAATGGTTACAGTAATCTTCACCTTCCATAAGTGAATGATTCAAGGGAAAATATGGTGACTAAATGTTTGAATACTGTGTTTTACTGAGTATTCTTAAATCAACTTATCAACTCTGCTTTTAATTTTCCATTTTTCAGCATGAAAATCTTGGGCTGATATGCAATTACGCATTTTAGGAGACAACTCTATAACCTTATCACTACCCACACATTACTTTTTTTTTTTTTAAAGGCTTTCTCCATTTATTTATTTATTTTGATTGGTTTCATAAGTTTTAATTTTTACTAGTGGCTTGTTGTACTTGGTAGCAGATCTTCTGCAAGTGTCTACATAAATATTTACGTAAATGCAGATGGTTTTTAATCATTGCAACCTGTTATAGCCCACAATGTCAATAAGATATGTAGAAAAGAATTGCTCTTTTAGAGAGTACAGTGCTTCCGTTTTTAATATATGTAATAGAAAAAAAAATGTGTGGCTGGACTGGAGATCAGGAGCTGATCAGTGATGCTATTGACCATTATTGCATTATATTTTCTGTCTACGTCTCGATGTCCTCCTATTGCCCTTTCAGGGCAAGGTTTTAGCAGCAGGAGGGCTGCAAGCTGGTATCTAGAGCTGCTAATGGCAGAGCAAAGCTCTGCTCTCTCAGCAAGAGCTGAGTCGCGAGCGGGGCCGCGTGCGCTCTGGGTGAGCAAACAGAGGCAAGGGCAAAGCGCTGTGCCACAGCAGCTGGGAGAGAAGCGAGCACGCGGGCGGGAGATGCTCCGGGCGTGCAGCAGCAGTCCTCGCGGCCAACGGAAGTGCGGGCCGCTTCCCGCCGCCCACGGGCGCCGCGCGGAGCAGATCGCCACGTGCGGTCACGGGGGAGCCCGCGGTGCAGCAGCCGATGGGGCCGGGAGGGGGTGCAGCCCACGGAGAGCCCCCCAGGAGCAGCCCCGCGGGAGGGCTGAGGGAGCTGCCGCCCATGAGGACCCGTGTGGAGCAGTGCGCTCGTGAAGGGCTGCAGCTTGCTGGATGGGGAGGTAGGAAAGGGCAGGTGGGAGGAGGATTCCCCCCGTTTGGTTCTCCCGGCTCTGGTCTGTTAGCAGTAGGTAATGAAGTCATCTTTCTGACGCTCAGCATGCTTTTCCTGCGATGGTAATTGGTGAGTGATCTCGCTGCCCTTATCTCACCGCCTGTTTATGTTTTGTTTTCTCACCCCGTCTTCCTGAAGGGTGGCAGTGTGAGACCAGTTAGTGCTGCCGCCAGTGTTCAGCTCCCATGGTTCTGTAGTCCTGGCTGTTCTGGTCTTTCCAGTGGTAGTTATTACTCTTTCTTCAGTCTACACACGCACCTGTTAATTCTATCTAGCCTTTTCCCCCTCTAGTTGTGGCAGAATGTGATAACATTTCATATTTCACGTATGAAGAGCTAACACTTGATTAATATTGAGGTGTTGACGTGAATGTCCTTTGCTGTTCATTTTAATCTTTGCTACCATGGGAAGCTGGGTGACCTGTGACTTTCTTGTTGCTACTGAAGGTCATTGTGCTCTGTTCTCCAGTCACTCTGTTCATAGTGCTTGCACAAGCCCCAGGTTACAGGTGGGCCCAGAGTGCCAAAATTCATGTCCATAAAGGGAAAGTTGCCATATTTAAATGCAGACTTCGTAAGTTATGGTAAATTAAGTCATTTTGGAGGCATCTCTTCTAATTATTTTTCATCTGAATGTGAAATAATGTTACCTAATTTATACAGATGAGACTTTTGTACAGTAGTATCTGAAAGAGTCTGACGTTCTGTTCAACAGATGAGCCGTGAGGCTGGAGCAGAGTGTGTGTGTGTTTGAGGTTTTTCAGTTTTTTTCTTTTTGCATAAAAGAAGCATTGTTAGCATGGAATCAAAATGATTATGATAGTCTGGGAGACATGCTTTCAAGGGTAACTTTCACAAATGAGGGTCATAACTAAAAGCTCTTCAGCTAGTACTGAACACATTAAACTGGAAGAACAAACAAAAACGTGGTGTTAGCAGATCAAAGAAAATGAAAGCATAAAAGATACTCTTAGAAGATCAGTTGGCCTAAATATAAGAATTGTAGTAATATCTTTTCTGTCTTATTCTCTTCTGTTTTACTACCTTAATGTATACCTTGATTATTTTAGTCACTGATATCATTTCTTTCAAAAAGTTGCTCATTTACTACCCAGAATTTAATGGGCTAGTAAGTGTTCAAGCCTATCAGAGAGACTTCCTTGTTTAAAAATAAAATGTTACCAGTCTTGGGAAAAATAACTGAGTTCATATTCTAATGGGGAATAAAATTTTTAGTGAACTCTGAGTTTTCTTGGTTAACTGTAATAAAGGTAAACCAAACAGCAGTGACTGTGTCTAGCACTTGAAAATGTTTAGGTGGCAGTGGGTGTATGTGTATGTAATAGCTGTAGAAAGTGAGATAATATCTGCCTGTTCAACAGTAATGTGTGTTTGTCATGTAATCAGTATCACTGAACTTTACATGTATATGAACTTAAAAGGTTTGTGGTTCTATGTGCATCACTTCTAGACTAGATAATGGCTGAAGACTGAATCACATCTGTCAACTCCTAAACCATGCATTACTTTCCTTTTTTTTCCCTATTTGCTTATGGAAGTATGGAAAAGCTACAAGTTTTTCAGGTGAGCAGGGGTTGAGTTAGAGGCTGGATGAATTGCTCTTGTATATCATTCTGTGGCAAGTCCCTGTCACTTCTCATACTCACTGAACTGTTTTCAGTTAAATGAAAAGTAGTCCTCTGCATAAGCAATTGAATAAAGTAAAGGGGTATGCTTGATGTTTCTGATGAATATACCTATTTAATTATCCATACAGCTGGCTTTCTGCATGTGACTTGGTCTTGATGCCAGCCCCCTCACTGGGTATGAGTGTTCTTCGTAATGGGGTTGTTGGCTTCGGTTATTGCAACTGCACTTCTGATCACATAACAGAGAAAGAGTCAGGTTTGAGGTTTCTAAGGTGCTGCTGGGAGACTGCATCTCTTGGTCTTGACTGAAGTTGAACCGTCTATCACTCTTACAGCATAGGAGCTTTTGACTAATTAGGGGAAAATGAGGTGCTCTGTTATGAGAAACCTGTCAAATAGGCTGGAATATCATTTGGCATTTTATTCTTGAAAAGGTGGACTAAACTACTGCAGAACTCCTTTGTAGCCCTTAAGAAAATCTTAATTAGTGACTAGAGTTTTAGTAGAGAGGTTGCAGAATGAGGAAGAACTTGCCTTTATTGGTATCTAAACCATAATGTAAAAATAAATCCATATTTTGAATGTTCCTCTTCGTAGCTTTATATAAGTGACTTACTATTATGAATGAATTCATTCTAGCTTAGCATGAAATATTATTTTATTGCAGACAGAGAAATAGAGACTGGAAAGACTAGTAGGAACTTTCAAAAGACATTGTTCTGCAGAGTGCTATGGTTTGTGCTGTAAAAGCTGCTACTGGCTGCAAAATTGAATGGAATGTGAGTTGTACTGCATTCACAATATTAACTATAAAATGTAAAATTAACATCCATTTCTGCTTCCATTACCTTACTGATTAGCATAAAAGAGACTTTGCCTTAAGAGCTCAGAGGTTAGAAATTCATAAAACATTTCTAGGTCAGGAAAGGATCTAAATGAGAATGCCTGGATACTGAGAAAGTGCTGAGGGAAGAATGATGTGCTTATGCTCTCAGACTCCTCCCAGACTTTTACTCTGAGCCACATTTGGGCAGTTATTTGCTATTGTGCAAGGCGGACCTTTGGTATATTTAATGAATGAGAATATCACACCATTCTTTTTAAAAATAATAATTCAGAATGCTGTAGTAAAAAAAAAAGACATTTTAACTGCTGCTTCTCTTGAAGTTCTTTGCTTTAGAGTGGCAGATACAGGAGTTAAGCTACAGTTGTCATTTCTAATGCTGAGCCATTAGCAACAATGTTAAATGCAGATTTTAGATGACGTGTGTGCTTTCTCTCAAGTATACCAATGCGTGTATGCAGAGCAAACAGCAATTTTGTTATTATTTTTTCCCCATCTTCTAATGTGGGAATATCTTTGTAGCCCTAAAATCAGGTGGTGTTTGCTTTACACTGTAGTGCAGAAAGGTTTTTAATGGATCAAATGGATAGATAAGTCCATTACATTGAGGTACAAAAAGAGTTGACTTAGCATCACATGGTGCAGAGTGCTAAGAGGGGAGTACAAAGCAGTTCCTTTGCCTGGAGAATTTGGAGTACTTTTCTGTACAGAGTCCTTTTTTTCACAGCAAAGGACGAGTAAATCCGCAGCAGTCACTAGCTCATCAGTTCAACAGGGACTTTTTTTTTTAAATGTACTTTCTTCACAGTCAACAACAGGAAATGCTGCTTATATAGTAGTATTCAAATGAATCTGTTATTACCCTGTTCAGAGTATCTAGCATAATAATTTTAAAGCTAGGCTCAGCAAATACCTAATATGCAGTTCCAATGTTTAGTATTACGTATACGATGTGTCAAAATAAATCAGTATAAGGCTGTATCAGCACTTCAGAGCCCTCATGATTACAAGGGCTTCAGAGGGGAGAATAAAGTGTGGAGAAAATAATTAGGATGACCTTACATTACTGAGCTGGTGAGTGGTACTGGATCTTTGTCCAGAAGTAATGAAGGTTTTCTGTATGGTGTTGCTTATCAATAACATATGCATGCAGATATCAGTGAAAGTTAATTTGAATACCTAAATAGGAATATTTATAACAAAATAAGTAATGCCTGAGTTTTCCAAAAATGTTACAGTTCTAGATGAGCTGTTCACAAGTACTTTTTTTGCTATAAAGAATTAGAACTTTTGGTTTATAGCACAATCAAATTGCTTTTAGAATATTCCTTAATTGCTAATGCTGATAGGATTTATTTATTTCTTTGCTTAAATAGGCAGTCCTCCTGCTCTGACAATTAATGGTGGGGTTTGAAGTTGTGTTGCATTAATTTGTTTTAATGGTTCTGTGTTGTAATTTTTAAATGACATAACTTTCTGTATCCTTAATGCTTCTACAGAGGTAGAACTAGATGCTGCCTCATCTTTGAAGCTGGCAATTCCTTAATGTGTGCAACCTGAAGATATTTATTTCTTATTTTGCATTTTGGTTTTAGAGTTGGGAAAATTAAGCAAAATAAATGTCTTAGAGCAACTATTGGAAAAGTAGACTGTGAAGAGCTGATTTTTAAAATATTTGTTGAAGAGTAGAAATGCTAGCTGAGTATGGAAGTTGTTTCTCTTTTATTATTTTTTCTGATCTTGTCTTCTATTGTGGCTTTTGAGAACTAGTCTGAACTTGTGTCAGAATATGGCAGGTTGTCTATAAGATGCCTGCTGCAACACATCTTTTATTTGGGAGGCTGTATGATCTGTAATGAGGCTATATCAACATATAAAGCATGAACTGATTGTAATGATTATTTTATGCCTCTTAGCTTGATTTCTAATGCAAGACTGTTTTTTGATCCAGATCCACTTTGTGACCTACACTGAGTATTTTTTTTACTAGTATTTGACTTATACATACTGTGTATGTATTGATTCACTTTTGAATATGTTCAAAATAATAGGTTCTCTCTGAATGTCTTCTCTAACTTGTCTGAAGACATTTGTCTAAAGGGAAACTTCTGATGTGGCCTCTGATAACTTGGGGGAATAGGTTAAGTTGAAAGATTAGCCATTGTTGTTATGTTTTTGTCAAATTGATTTATTTGGGGCTACTTATTTCCTGTGTTTCTCAGTCCCAGTGGAAAAGAGAGATCAGCAGTGCAATTCTGCATGTATGTTTTTATGATACAGCTGTTTACTTTATTGCCTTGACCATTCAGTATTTCATATGCTGACTAGTATATCAGTTAGTGAGTTCTTTAGTGGAGAACAACTTTGTCAACTGATCAATCATAAGACAGAATACGGATAAAGATCAAAGGAGCAAACAGTCTAATGCACAATAGATATTAAATAAAGGTTTTGGTAGGTCAATCTAGTGAAGTTATAATATGAAAAGTACAGAGAATGGCACAAAAAAGTCCTTTCAAGACTCAAGATTTAAGGATGTGAAAACATTCTCTCATTGTGTTCTTCAAAATTTTTCCATTAAAAGGGAAGTATGTAATTGCAAAGGAGAAATATTCATAGTATACACTTTAATTATTAATATATATGTCCTGAGTGGGAAAATGCTTGCAGACTTGCAAAGTATTTCAGTGTGAAAGAACTAAAAGAGTTCAGCTTTGCAGAATTAAGAGCTAATTGTGAGGCAGAGGGGATATGTTCTCAGTAGACGAAAATATTGCTAAGGGCATAATCTTCACCTCAAGTATATGGAATTCTATGGAGGATAAATGTATGAAGTTGATAATTGGATAAGTATTAACTGTTTTGATGCTTAGCAGAAGATAAACCAGAAAGATTACTTTACAAAGGGTTTAATTGCTGTCTGAAGATGACATTGTTTTTCAGCATCCCAGCTTAAACAAGCTCCACTAGTGGAATTTAAAAGCAACCAAGTACCATAGGCTCTTAGCGTGAAGAGCTAGGTTAAACCTGGAGCCTGCTGAAATATGTTGGCAATGGTTTGACCCTAAGAGCTGTAGAAGCTTACTAAGGAGTGAAAAGGTTAGCAAACTACATACTTTTTTTTTTTTTAGGAGTTCTTAAGGAAGCAATCTTGACAGTGTTCTGGATTTTATTTCAAGTGATTTGTTCACATAGGTTTTATCATCCAGCTTAAAAGATGTAAGGACTAACTGAAAATAAGACAAAGCAAACAAAAGAACAAACAATGAAAGTCCTTTACTAGAGAATCAAATAATTCTCTTCCAGTTAAAAGCAAAAAATTAATGTATGAATATTTCATTTTTACTATTGCATATTGTGTTAAGTATTCTCTGAAAGTTACCTCTCTTCAGTTTACCTGACTGGTCAATCTGAGTGCTGCCTGGAATAAATGGTCTTTTGTACTCCTCTGGCCTATAAAGAGGATGATGTTTACAATACAACAAAGTATAGACATGTTCTCAAGTTGTTGAGACAAGGAGGGGCTTGCTGATTCGGGAGGCAGTGAATTTATAGGTGAAGGCCATCATGAGAAAACAAGAGAATCTGAAGATACTGTGCTTTTTAGTGGTTATCACCTTTTCACTGGGCTTGTTTATTTGTGTACGATACTCTGTGCTAGTTATTTCACCATCTTAAATGATCACAGATGCTCAAACAGCAAAATAGTGCTTAATTTTTTTTCAGCTGTGTCTTGAACTCTACTGTTGAAACATTTGAGTGGGTTCTTTCTGTTTTCAGATCTCGTTGGATATTACAAAAACTAAATATTCATATTCTTGCTAGGGCTAGTGGATTAATTCTGAGATTTGTAATGGAAGAAACATCTGCGTTGATGTATTTGATCTCAGTTAATTAAATATTGCTGAGCATATATGCACAAAAATAATTCCCAAAATGACAAATTCCTTCTTTCTTCAGTGTGTATAGACTTCTAATTTTACTCAAAACTGGAAAAAAAATCCTGGAACAGAAGTTCCTTTACACTACTTAGATGATTTCTTTAAAGCTGAGTTGGAAAATAAAGTGGATAAAACATGAATAGGCTTTAAAAGAAATCTCATCACACATCTAGACTACAGTTTCTGCTATATTTCTATTATAATTATATATGTTTTCAGTGTGAGTCAAGATGCAAAATTGCTATCTGAATCTGTAGTGAAAAAGAAGAAACATATTTTCACCTAAGGTCAAAATACTTTAGGGATGTGTATGACAAAGGTTCGTAGAAATGTAGATGTCTTCCTCTTATGCTCTGTATTACAGTGGTGAAACATATAATTATAATATCTATAAAGTATTTTAGGTAATGCTGATCTGTTATCTAAATAAAAATCCTGAGGGACTTTCCTCCAGAATTTAGAAACTGCTTTTTTTTTTCTTTTGATATTTTAACCTCTAGAAATCTACACTCTATGCTTGTACTTTCACATTGATGTTTCTCTCACAGGAATGGTATATGCTTTTGAACGCCTTAATTGTCTGAGTAATCCATTCAAATATTTCCAACAATTAGTTTCACTAAGAAGAGGGTCTTGCCATTTAGTACATTTAGCCAGGTGAGAGAAGAAACAGTTTCTGGGATAATTTAAAACTGTGTTCGTATAGAGGTGGGAAACAAATAAAACGAGGTATGCTACAGTTTAGTGTTGTTTCTTATGGGCAGAGAACTGCATTCAGTAGAAGTGAATTATGGAGTAGTGAGTCACATACTGTAGAATTTGTGAAATTGAGACAATTATTTTAATTTTTGTCTGGAAAAAATTCAAGATTGCATGGAAATAACAGTAATAGCAAATCATAAGAATTAATACGCCCTCAAGTACCTTAGTTTTCTCTGGGGTTTATTCTCTGTTCAGAGTTCTAGAACCCTATAACTTCTTTCTGCAGGCTGTGAGGAATACGACAGGAGCTAGCTAAAACAAACATGATTTGGAAAAGCATCTTAGCTTCAAGTGAAACTGTTTTGATATGTGTAGAACAAAAGCATGACAGCAGAGGCTGTTTTTTCCCTTCAGTAAATTGATTATGTTCTCCAACTGCAGCTGTGAAACATTTAGGGATGAGTAAGGTAGTATTATGACCTGCTCAGTTTGCAGAAGAAATAAGGGTGCAGTTTTATTCATACTTTTATTCATAGTCTACTATCTCTTCCACTGGTTGCCAATTTATCACTGCTCATCAGGTTTTCATTCTTGGGATGGCCTCAGGCTGTAGATTACTCTAAGACTTGGATATCTCAACAAGTGAAGAAGCCAAACGATTCCATTTTGGCTTACATCTTTCAGCTATGTACCTGTGCTGTTATTTGAGAAATACTGGGATGCACAGGAGGGTACACTTTTCAATTATAGAGTTGATATGATTTAGAGTAGGAAACTGCGGGGGGTGGGGGGGGGAAGATAAAAAAATAATCAGGTCCTGTGAGAAAGATTTTGTTGCATATTCTGAAACCAAAGCAGACCATCCCAACATACTAGAGAGAGTGGTTACTACACAGGCTAGAATGGTCTTGGAAAACTGTGAAAAGCTTCCCAGGCCACATCCTATTTTAAAATATGTGGAATCCAAGGTAAGCCTGGGGATTCTCTTCGTTAAAACACACTTTCCCTATGTGATTCACTTGACAAAAGTTACTTGTAATAGATTGTGCAGGTTGTCAGATCAGTTTCTAAAAACTTAATTGGACTTGAAAAGTGACTCCACTAAAATTTACTTACATGTTTGTGTCAAGCTTGTTCAAGTAAGAATATGTAAGTAAGAACATGAAGGTGTTGCTAAATTGCAAGTATTCAAAGTGAGAACAATCAACATGTAAATTATTGAGCTGTCAGATTAAATGAAGCTGAATATTTTTGAAGTGATTCACATGTAGATTGTAATAATGCACAGATTCTGCATTAGCAAAAATCAGAAGTTTGAGTTAGTACTCCTTCTTAAAGGGAACAATAAGAACTCTATCATAACTTAGCTGTGCAGGAATAATGAATTGTCAAAAAATCAACCTAATCAAAGTTGTAAAGAGGCAACCTCTTAGAAGAGAGTGTTTTAATACATTTAGTATTTATTTTTTCTCGTGTTTTAATGAAGTAGTTACTATACGCACTGCATTAATATTAATTTTTGCAAAGTAAAATTTTAAAGAACTGTTCACCTTTATTTTTTGATGAGAAACTAGATGGCTAATAATTCTGACAAACTGTCATCTTTAAATGTGGGAAATTGTCATTGTGCGCGTTGGAAGTGGCATTTCACGCGTCTTAGAGCTATTGTTCTAGATAATGTTTCAAAACTTATTTGTTTTGATGATTTGGTAATTGTGAAGGCTGGTCCTGAAATCCAGAATGCTTCTCTAATTTTTTTTAAAGTACAGAGTATATTTGAATACCTGACAGTTGCCACTGTTGTATTCACTTTCAAGGATTATTGCTTTGGAATTCTGCCTATGAGTCAGTGATAGTCACTTTATTTGGTAAAATAGGAAAGAAATACTTATTTGCCTTCCATATATCATCCTTTATTTGAGGGTAGGGAGGAGGAAGGAAAAAAAAAATCTAAATTTTGTTTAGTATAGGACTTCAGTATCCTAGCCTGTGCTTAACTTGGTTCTGAACCAAACTCTGTGGGGATAAATACTGTCATTAATGCAGTGGGCGTTGCTTATTGTGCAATGGGGTTTAATCTAGACATACAGTATTGATCCTTAAAACTGTTCATCTTGTAAATGCTGTTTCTGATTTCTCAGCCGTTTCCCATGCAGTTCCCAAATGCATGCTTCTGTATTTTACTTTCTCTAGAAAGCAAAGGATTTGAGTTTTTCTTAATTTATTCACCTCTGATTCAAATGATTTTTTTCTTTCTAAAAACAAACAAAAGTTTTTCAGTCAATGTTTTGCCTGTGCTATGTTTAGTATATAATTGAGCTTCATTTTAACTACATGCAACAGCTAAGATGTGGAGAGTACCCCTCAAGCAGACATGCATTCAATGCCTTGGAAGCAAAGTGATTGATATAAAAGCAGATCCTTGGTAAAGACAAGCTACATGATCAACTCTAGAAGTCCTATTTCTGTTAAGTTCTTAAATTTTTGTACTAGATAAAATCAATTAAAACATCCCAGAATATGGGATAAAGTGACTCAGGCTCTTTAAACAGGATTTGAGAAGTGATTGTATCAAGATTTTTTTTTCCCCTATTTTTTTCTCAACTTCATTTCTCCACTTTCAAAATTCAAAGAAAATAAATATTAAAGGTAAGGATGTAGTGGTAATCTCCTTTTAGAGAACTGGATGTCTATTCACCACTACTGATGCAAATGCACGATCAAATTGTAACAGCCTAATAAGTTACGGCCTAATAAGTTACGGCTTTTAAGATACTGTAACAAGTGATGTGGCTAGACTTGAGAGGTTTGTACTGGGCAAATACATATGGTTGGATATGTCTGCTCACTGACAAATTTTACCCAACACACTTCTTGTTATGCTGTGTAACCAATGGTATTTGATTTGGTCATACTTTGATTTGGGCAAATCAGTGCTTCTCCAAGTCTCTTTCCCCAGGTATAACGGTACTGCTGTTTACTTCCTTTGATCTGTTGGTCACTTTTACTAGGGTGTTTTCTTTAAAAGTTTCAAACTTAGTCTAGAGTGGGATGCATTGCTGCTGCTGATGCACCCACCTTCTTCCACTTTTCTTCTGAGGAGTACAGAAGATTTCCAAGATTGACTCCTGACAAAACTACTGCATTAAGCCCTACAGCCTTGCAGAGGGCCAGGAGGGCATTCTGGTCGCACTGGCCATAGCGAGTAGGGACTTCAGCTTGAAGAATCCAGTATTCTAGGAACTTGCAGGATGTTGGTATCACAGGGAATACTAGTAATTACTTGCAGACTAATTGTGGCTTTTGGGACTGTTATGGCCAATAGAACAAAGTACTGCTACTGAATAATGAGTTAAGGCAAGTGAAATAGGAGTCTGTCAGCTGGGTTTGAAAAAGATGGTCAGATTCCAAATTGGGATCACGTTCTTTAAAACAGCCCCTGGGAAATTTATTTTCTCAAGCAACTGCTGTTATTTTGTGCTTTATCTTTTGTGGAAACCCTATTCAATGCATGGGCATGGAAGTGTATGTAAAATATGCTTATTCTAAATTTAATATTAATGTATTCTATTTGAGAGTGATGTAATGTATTTGTTACCACTCTAAAAATTAGAAAATAATTTAACTGCTAGAAAAGACTAAAATTGGTTTCTCATTTTAATATTCTTCATTAGTCCCTTAATCTGTGACTCTCAGATGAATTGTGCTTTATTTTAAGAACTGGAGCATAGACTTCTGATGAACCTTGAGACTGTCTTGGTTTTGTCTGCATTTTGTCACTGATTTAAAATCACAGAATTGCAGGGATTGGAAGGGACCTCAAGAGATGAATCCAAACCCCCTGCTAGAGCAGGTTCCTGTAATAGGTCAGAGAAATAGGAGTCCAGAAGTGTCTTCAATATTTCCACAGAAGGCAACCCCACAACCCCTTTGGACAACCTGTTCCAGTGCTCTGTTATTCTTGCTGTAAAGAAGTTCTTCTGCATGTTTCCATGGAACTTTTCAAGTTTTAGCCATTACTCATTGTTCTATTGCAACACACAACCAGGATTTAGTAGTTGGGTTGGGATAGTGACAGGACGATGGTTGGACTAGATGATCTTGTAGGTCCTTTCCAACCTATGAAAAGACTGGTCTCAGCCCTTTGCCTCCCAGCTCCCTTTAGATATGTACAAGTGTTCAGCCATCTTTTCCCCTAGCTGAACAGACTCAGCCTTTCCTCATGCAGGAGATGCTTCAGGCCCTTTGTCATCTTTGTGGTCCTCTGCTGGACTCCTTCTAGGAGATTCCTATCTTTTTTGAACTGGGGAGCCCAGAACTGGGTGCAGTAGTCTGTGTTCTCACCAGGGAAGAGCAGAAGAGGAGGATCACCTCCCACTGTCTGCTGGCCATGCTCTTTTATTGCAGGATGCCATAGGCCTTTCTGGCCCCAAGAATGTGCTACTGGCTCGTGGCCAAGCTGTTGCCCACCAGAACAGCAAAGTCCTTCTCTGCAGAGCTCCTTTCTATGTTTCTTCCCCAACCTTTACTGGTGAATGTGGTTATTCCTTCTGAAGTGCAAGACACTATGCTATTGTTAGACCTCATTAGGTTCCTTCCTTTCCAGGTCTTTTTGAATGGCAGCACAGCCTTCCATTTTGTCAGCCACTCCTTCCATCTTTGTGTCATCAGCAAATTTGCTGAGCATATCTCTTCATGCAGATTGTTGATGATGATGTAGAACAAAACTGAACCCAGGTCCTTTTTCCATCTTTTATGGACCACCTTCTTTCTTTTCAACTTTTCCATTAGTTTCTTGCTCATCCACACAGGCCTCCTGTCACCTTTCCCTGCTTTCCTAAGGAAGCACTAATCTTGAGCTTGGAAGAAGTGATGTTAAAGTGCCAGCCAATTCTCTTGAGTCTCTTTATCTTCTAACACCCTAGCTTTCCTCTTGTTCATCATTCACACCAAGTGGAATTCAACATATTCTAGTTGCTCTCTCACATAAAAAGCAAATCCACCACTTTGCCTTGCAAGCTTGTTTTTCCTAAAGGGGACCTAGCCATTGATGGCAGCATTCCAGTCACGTGAGCTGTCCTTCCATATCTCTGTGATTGCAATGAGATCACTGCCCTGTGATTGCACACAGATCTCTGGCTCTTCCTGTTTATATTGCTTGCATTGGTATACAGGCACTTCAGGGAAGCAATGGGTCCAGGAATCTGTAGAGGAATGCAAGCAGAGCTATTGGCAATGTTATCCTCTCTGAGGAATCCTCACAAGATACTGTTAGGCCATTGAGAGATTCTTCCCCCAGTTTCCTAAAATGAGAGCATTCTGGGTTCCTCGTCTGTCACAAGGAGTTCTATTGCATTCCCCCATTGCACCTAGTTTAAAGCTTTTGTAATCAATCCAGCCAGTTAGCTCTCCAGAACACTCTTGTCCCATCTGCTCAGTCACATTCCACCTAATGCCCACATACTCACAAGCCTGTCAAAGGCCTGCCCAAGATTGTAGTTTCCAAAACCTTGATCTTGACACCATTCTCTCAGCCAGTAATTTACCTGACCTATTTTCCTCCTTTCTGGGTTTCAGCCAACAGTTGGGAAGACAGAGGAGAATACTGCTTGTGCTCTCAGTCTTCTTAATGTTTTTCCAAGTGATGTAAAGTCCCTTTCAGTGTTGTATAATTTCATTGTTGTAGCCTTCTGTGATCCTACTTGAAAGACAACAAGCAGTAGCAGTCTTCTTGTTTTATCAGATGTGGTAGAGTCATCTTAACATCTCTGATGCATGCTACTGGAAGACAGCAAACCTCTCTGGAGAGATTACCTGGATGTTATCTAGTTATTATTAATAGTTACTGGGGGTTATCCAATTAGGTTCCTCAGGAGGTCTGTGCTACTACCCTGTGAGAAGTGCTTTGTACATCAGAAATTGCTACTAAAATAGGCAATGCATTTTAGTGTTTGCTAGTAGTTAAGTTTCTTCAGTTTGAGAAGTGAACCTATGAAAGAAAGCAGGAATATTCAGGGCTAGTTCTAGGTTCTGCAGCACCTTTTTAAAGGTCAGGGGTCTTCTTTGTGATAAACCCAATGCAAACTATTTCTGTAGTGTAAGCTTATTTGGGGAAGAGTATAGTTGGAAAATAATTAAAGAAAAATCATTCCTTTAGTCTTTTCTTAGCCTCAGACTCTGCAAAACTTAATTTTGGTGTACGTTATTATTGCTACAGCTCAAGAAAGTCCAGCAATAAAGCAATAGCATATACTCTATACCTGTGAAATTATTTGTGATGGGTGTTGTTTTAGCACAAATTAATAGCCAGAAGAAGCAAGCTATTGTTTATTTAAACCTTTGCTTTCTGTGTTGTCAGCCTGAGTGGGTGGTAGAACAGTGGGGTGTCTGTGCAAATAGGCTCACTGGGAGCAAGCTGCAGCTCACAGCAATGCGCTCAAATTGTGGCGTGCTGTTCTGAGGCTGTGGTTCAACAGCAGGCTGAATCTAGCTTTAGGGCTCTTGCTTCTAATCAAGAATGTTGCACCTACATGATGGCAAGCACTGATCCAGTGCAAACACATTCTGCTAACTCAACAGTTTTCTGGGAATTTTGACAAGTTAATGTTATTGTCAGGCTTTATGACAGATTGACTATTAGCTGTTCTTCTATAGCTGTCATGCAACCTGTGTAGAGCATGAAACTATCACAGAGACTGTACTGTGTGTACAATCTTATTTGAGGGAAAAAGTGTAGTTATGTTCTCATATCTAATACAAATACGATTTGTGTTGCTATGCACAGATCCAATATTAAGAGTTATGAACTTGAGTTTGAATTTTTTGACTTGTCTCCTGGTATGGTGTAGGCAGGGTGAACATCTTGACAAATCTTCAGTGCAGCACTCACATATGTGCACAGGATAAATGTGGGGAATCAAGTCTCATTCTTAAAAATTTGAATAGGAAAGAATGACTTTGCATCTTGCAGTCTTTATCATTCATAGCATTTCACGCTGTGCTCTTTTTGTGTTTACATCTACTCATTTTATGTACATAGCATACATGTAATGTTACAGAGGAGGTAAAATTGTATGCTAGAATCCAAATATACTTAGTGCTGTCAATAGAATTGGCAAGTTTTTTCTCTAAAAATGTTGGGTTCCATATATTACTAATGAAGTATTGGGGGGAAAAATGTTTATGAATGGTGATGGATTTGTTCTTCTTGTATGTGAAGTCTGTGAAAGATATGTCCAAGTAAATATTATGTGACAGGAAGCTTATAAATGTGGCATTCTCTGAAAATGCTCTGTGGAAAGGTCTGTTAAAACACAGGTATATAATTTTTCATGAGCGCAACAAAGAGAAGCATAGATCTTGGAGATGACTGAGATCTTTAGCTTCCCCACCTCTCTTCAATAATTCTGCAACATCAAAACTGATTTTAGATTCAATAAAATCTTCCCGTGTGCTCTCTATTTGTGGCAAAAAGTTGCTCCAAGATGAAATCTGGTCTCTGATGTAATTTTTCTGCCTTTCTAAGTTTCATTTCTTCTCTTTAATAATTGTTGTCTAAATTGAGTTCACTTTTTTCATTTCATAGTTGCTTTATTATAATTTGGGAGCCAGGGACATAAGGTCAACAAATGGGGAAATGAAATGTTAGGACAGCTCCTGAATGACCTGTGGAGTTATACAGGCTGATTATTGCAAGCTTGTAACAGTCACTTCCATTGTCTTAGAATTCTGCTTTCAGTTTTCCTAGGCTGAAACGAGGAATGGTGCATTTGAACACTATAAAATTGTCTGCAATCTTAAAACACACAGGCCACAGAAGTTGTCTGCAAGATGAGATGCTTCCATATTCTTACTTTGTGTGGAAATCCCTTGCTGTGGTTTTTTTTTCTATCTTTTTCTTGTTTTCTTTTTGTGAGTGTGTTTTAGCACTGGTAAGCGTGCCAATCATAAAATTAGGGAGTTAGTTTTCCTCACCCGTGCTACTTTTGATTTTGTTTATAGTCATATGATATATCCAATTAAAACCTTTTATTGTATGCGTTTTTACTAAAACCTGTTGGTAGGCATTGTGCATATCTGCATACTGGACAAGGAAAAAAGTCTTCTGTGAGAGAGACAACTGTCTTCCTTTAGCTAAAGGCTGGAAAAATATCCAATGTGTATTCCACATATATGCAAGAAAAACTGCTGTACTTTGTTAGAGAGGTGAAAAACTAGTATATCTATTTCTCATTTCCCTAGTGTATTTTGTTTGTGAAAAGCAAGAATGTTCAGTAAAAGTACCACAGTTAGTGTTTCACGTCCAAGTCTGAGAGCTTCCGAAAGTTGTTGTGTTTCAGTTTATGAAATATGAAATGAACATGGAGTAAAGAGGAAAAAAATCAGTGGAGCTGCTGGCATTATCATTTACAAACTGAGTAAAACAAGGATTTATTTCAAGGTATTTTATGCCTTGGCTTCTGCTCTTGGAACTCCTAAAGTCAGAGAAGGTGCTGATGAACATATGGTAGTTTAGGATTTGACTGTACCCTTCAAAAAGTAATCTTGAGTACTTTTCTAAGTGGTTTATGTTCCTGTTTAGACACATGAGAAAATATTATAAAATTACAACAAAAATGCTTTCAGTGAACATAAGAATTTATTCATCAATGTTTGTATTTATTTAAAGAAAAGATATATCTAAGGCAGTCGTAGACAGAAATAGCTGGAAGAACAGTGGGTATGACTTCGGATATACTAGTTAAAAGGGTAATTTGACTTAGACTGTCCAGAGATGTTGTGGGTGCCCCCCTGTCCCTGGAGCTATTCAAGACCAGGTTGGATGGGCCCTGGGCAGCCTGACCTAGTGCTTGATATAGCTGCTGGCAGCTCCACCTGTTGGCTGCAGGGTGGGAACTGATGATCCTTGAGGTCTCATCCAACGCAAGCTGTTCTATGATTCTTGGATCTCTTAGTTAAGATATTACTGCTGCAAATAATCACATACATGTTTATACATCTTTTGCTTTCAACGATGAAAGAAAGTAATGGACAGAAGAGAGGAGGCTAAGAGAAATGTAGCAAAGCAGCATGTGTCAAAAGTTTTTTCTGCACAGTATTTTAACATCTGCTCAGCCTTGAACTGCATGCAGCATTCAAGGTGAGGCTGCCACAAGGCTGAGTGAAAGAGTCACTTTTTTATTGCCTACAATGTGTCTTGTCTCTAAGTTTCTAATTGCAGTGATACA
Source organism: Cyrtonyx montezumae (assembly GCF_038088225.1). Lineage (NCBI taxonomy): Eukaryota > Metazoa > Chordata > Aves > Galliformes > Odontophoridae > Cyrtonyx > Cyrtonyx montezumae. The sequence goes on along the minus strand of NW_027071936.1, from coordinate 20,191,017 downwards.
GGAAATATTAATAAGAATATTGTATTTCTTACCGTGATATATTGTTTTACTGTGATGCTTCAGAAGTTGCTGGTATTGAATTCTAGCACAATCAAGGTAGCTTGTACTTTTTTTTTTCCTCCTGCTTTTTACTGTTTTACTACTAATTCTGTTCGGAAAGCTGGTTTTTTTTTTTTCCTTACAGCTTTTTGGAATAGATATTAAGTGTTCCATGACACTTTTGTACACAAGGAGATTTTTCTGATGCCTTGCCTTCTACTGTCTGTGTATTGTGCTTAAATTATTTGTTTCAGAGTATGAAGATTATACATTGCATTGTTTTTCTGTGTTCAGGCTCAGGTCTTGTAATTAGACTGTATACACATGTTCTTTGATCTCTCCAGATAATCATTGTGTCTACTATTGCTCAATTTGTCCATGCTGGTCAGTGTGCATGTGTGTATCATCCAGACCCTCTCTACGGAAGTGGCTTGGAATTCTTTGTATTGGAAAACATACTTGTATGTTGCTCCAAAAGTAATGCCTCCTCTTTATTTCCATGGAAACTGTGGCAAAGAACATAATAATGCAATTTGAAAGAGCAAATTCTTATTTGAAACACTAGTTTTCAGCATAGTCATTAGCATTAGCTGATTTTTTTTGCCAGTGATGAACAAGAGCCTGCATGCCATACTTCTTGTGATACATAAATAAACAAATATGGATGGCCATCCATAACATGGTATGTCTTTCATGTTGTCACTACTGCTGAAATGTGCCATCACACAGTGTGCTTGCATCCACTGTTTGTTCCCCAGAAACATTCAGCAAGCATTAACGAACATCAGTGGGTGCCACTTTTTCTGCATAAAGGAGTTCATTGACGCACCTTTGTTTTGTATGCGCTTATGTCAGATGCCATTTTGTCAGACTGCTCCTCTGCTGCCATCTTGTTACACAACAATGAAATGTAATGGTATATGTGCAGGAAGTTTTGGTCTCTAGTGCTGTACTGTCACTATCCACCTATGACTTTAGGGTCAACATTAATATATATAAATTTTATTTATATTTAAATATATTAAGTAAATAGTATATTTATTAAATATATCTATACTTTTTAAATAAGAGGCATTACTTTTGGAGCAGTCCTCGTAGTTTAAAAAAATGGAAAATATCTTTGCTGTAAGGATACAGCGTGATATAAACACTCTGCAGAAGTCCCACATCAAATGATTTTGAAGTGTAAGCATGATACATACTGATGATGCAAAACTGTTAAGAAAAGTATCTCAAGAGTGAGTAGAAAAGGGATTAAATTCTTTTCCACAGTAATTGCTATTATGAAAATTGATGGATATGAAAATATCTGCTACCAGTTGTAGAATCTGAAAGTGGCTTCCTTAATTTATGACTTTTCCTTGTTTTCTTCCAAGTATTCAGTTTAATAGTGTGTTTAAGCATAGATCCTTGTCTAGTTACAGCGGAACTTATTATGGACTACACTAATTTTTTCCCACTTTATTCTAGTCTTATATGGGAATACGTCAAGATATCTAAAAGTATTAGTGTTCCTAAGCTACGTTTTTTTTCTCAGAAAAATTTCTTTAATTTTGTTTTTCAGCAACTGTGTACAATTCTCATGTTGGTCTGAGTTAGATTAGGGCAAAATGCATTACAAGATACAGATGAATAAACTATCTGTACAGCTTCAAATGTTTTTATCAAGTATGGAGGTAGTGTAGCTTCTACTTAATTTCTGTTTATTTCCTGAAATAGTTGCTTTTTAGCCCCAGCTTTGTTAGGAATAGTACTGATTTGTGTTCTGAATATTCAGAGAGCCTAGCAAAATTGCTTTTTGTAATCGCCTACAAGACTGAAGCTTGTATTAAAACACGCTGTCTGTTTGTTTACTGGAGATTCATCAGGCCTGCTACAGATGCTAGTTCTACAAGATCTTCCCTAGAGTAGAGTTTTAATTAAAACAACTCTTTTTTTACCCCAGCTGTCAATGCAACCAGTATAAAAGGCAGAAAGCTGTTTTTAGGAAAGAGCTTGAATGCTTAGCTTGTCGTAAAGTCTATAAACACAAAATGAAATGAAATGTTGAATTTTCTACTTTTCAGAAATCTTTTCTCCCAGTTTGCAGTAAATTTTTCTGGTTGAAAAAGTCATTTTAGCAGTTTTTAAAGCTTCCTTTCTTCATGTGTTTTCAGAGTTCACAATGCACTTTCAATTCTACTGGAAAATGTACTGCATAAAAAATTTGGAGGTTGGTTTAATCTAATCCTTGCTTTGCAAATAGCTGGAGCTGTACAGTGCCACTTGTAATGTGCTTTTCTTTCTTTCCCCCATCATTTTTTTTCATATAGGGTAGTATCTCAGTGTTTCTTAATGTTTCATGTACTTACTGAATCAAACCTTCCTTTAAGCTGGAAGATAGTTGAATATCAATGTTAAAATGCCAGAAGATATCTTGCAGAAAAAGAAAAATACATCTTTTTTCATAATTTGTGTTTATGAAATTCTAGTCTTTGTGCTTGTTACTGCTATTGTTTGGTTAAAAAGTGCTCCTAGGAGAGAGAGAGAGAGTACATGACCTGTGGGGGAAAAATGATGTCTGCACCTGATTGGAACCAAACCTCAATAACCCAAAGATCTAAAAGTCCTTTAGTACTCAAATCCCACCTGATCTACTTCTGTTGGTGCTAGCCTTCTGCTTGCATAGCTGTAATAGGAGTTAAGTACAGGAAGTGAACTTGTCCTCAACAATATTTACTACCGAAATGGATTACTATAATTCTACTGAATATCTGTATTCTGTCATCTTTAACTCCTTTTAGGGGGTTACTCATCCTTCAAAAACATGTTTCTAGTTACCTCACCATTATTTTTATGGCCATTTCAGAACTTGATATGAACTTAAGTAGTCTTTCCATCACTACTGGGCATGGAATATGGGTCTATCAAGTGTTGATTTTTTTTCCTTCCTTTAAGTTAGCTTAATTTGAAAGATCTTCTTCCCAAATGTTTCTTCCTCATATACCTGTCTAGCTGTTTTACTGTCTGTATCTCCTTTGTAACTGCTCTTCCATGGCAGTGTACATCTGTGCCCTCAATACTGAGATTCATAAATTCTGTGGGTATATAGGGGTTGAGTAAATTTCCTGTCAACCACTCACTCCAGAAAGTTTGAAATAATTCCTAGAATGAGAATACGGAAGATATAACACACCCCTAAATTACCACCTGATGCACAATACTTTGGTTTTTGGCTACCAATGATAGTTTAATTACTTATTAACAACACTTAAAAATGACAAATGATTATTATAAAGATACTCCGAACTATGTGGCTATAGTATTGAGTATATTGTGCTTAAATCTTGCTAGAAATTTGTGCTTAGTATTATCTGGTTAAAAGATTTTTGGTAGTTCAAGCAAAGAAGTTTAGTGATACCAATAGTGAGTTTACAGTGTGTTTTGGTGGACAGTAATGTTCATATTTATGCAAAACTCCTCAGACTTTTTGTTTTGCCATTCAGTGTAAATTACAAACATAACTGTGTATTTAGAGAATGGAAGTTTTCTAAATAGCAGTGATCTTGTTTTTCAGTTTGATAATTGGTAAGGGAACATCCCATGAGGAAAATTTCAATAATTCATAGTTATTTTTTTTACATTTACTTCTACATATTTTGAATACTTTGTAATTGAAATGCAACTTTTCAGCAGTTGGATTATACTTTATAGCTACATACGTGAATGGGAGTTATGTTTTAGCATAGGAAACAGAAGGTTTATATAAAAATTCCTTTTAAGTAGGACAAAAGTCCTTACTTCAAGATCGAAGTACAAAGCAGCCAGTCATCATATAGTAAGACATAAAAACCTGAGACTTATATAAATGAAGTTAAAAAAAACTTGGAGTATTTAAGTTCTAATAATTTCATTACTAAGATGACTTTTAAATTTATTTTTCAATCTTTTGTCACAATGCAGTTAATTTGAGTAATACAGGAACAATTTAAATTGGTTTGATTTATGTCAAATTTTGTTGTTTTTCTTTATGAGATTATTCTATATACTTTGATATACTAGTATTTTTTCATCTAAAACATGTTTTCTAATGGATTTTTTCTTGGTTTCTGGGTATGATAGCATTATTTACCTTACTTGCTCAACTTTACTACTTTCTATCATAAGAAAATATAATTTGCTCATCATTTAAAGAACCTTATGATAACTATTTATGAAGACATAAACCAAGGCTCCTTAAATATGGAGATACAGAACTATGTCAACAGATGTCTTTACATTTTCATTTCAGTCCAGATGAGGCATGCTCCTCATATGACCTCACAGTTCATATTACCCAGGTATCAGCTGGGGCCTTCTTAAACAAAGCTGAGCCAGCAGATGTTTTCCAGGGCATCAGAAAAATTCCTGCAGCCTCTGCTGAATGTTCATCAGACTCAGCTGGCCTAGTAACCCATGAGGGTGGTGCGGATGAGGCCTCCTCAGCACCAGCTGTTGAATGCATTCTTCTGGTGTCACCCTATTCTTAGAGAGACAATTTCTTTCCCTCAGAGTTTTCCTAAAAAGGCTGCTTTCTTGGTTTGAATTAGAGGTCTTGGATCTCTCTTAATGAACTTGCAGTTATGGGGGAAGTAGTATTGTTTTTATTTTCCTGAGGAGTCTGACTTTGAATATACGTGTATATATTTGGCCATGTACTTCTTGAAATGCCTTGCAATGTCTTACTGTATTGCTGCCATGAAAAATTTTCAGGCAGCTGGGGGAAAAAATCTCATTTTCTTTAGCAGAACCCTTGATGACTGAGCTTTAGGCTGGATATTGTGTATGATTGGTTTGAAGGAGGGAATGGCAGTGTTGGCCACAAACACAGATGGTTCTGTGGGATTCATTGGTAGCTGGATCAGGTGGCACAGATCTGTTCTCTGAACCTGGCTGCCATTTCATTGGCTGCTTAATGCAAAATTCAGGAGGAAATCCTCATGAAAGGGATTGCAAATATATATACATATATAAAATATATATATTTGCAATCCTTTAAGTAGCAATACTGGCTTTACTTTACAGTTACTTAGCTTTGATGGGAGGGCTGTGATCAACAAGGACTTCCTTCATTACATTTAACCTGGAATGATTAGGATTAGATAGGGATTTGCATCACAGCAGTGTCAGGGTAGTGTAACAGCACTACGTTATGGAAATGAATTATCAGTGCCAATAACTATTGAAAGGGGATAGATTCAATTGAATTTTATTTAGGAGTTGTTTTAAAGCAGATTGTTAGTAACTGAGTTCTGTTTCTGTTGAAGTTACATGGCTCAGTGGACCTATAATACAGTTCTTAGAAGACTGTATAGGTGTAAATGAGCAAAGGACTGTGTTACCTCTTCCAGGTTTGCCTCTGTGCTGAGGCCTATTCCATGTAGCTGGAAATTGAACATATAAAACATTGCAAAGCAAAGCTCAGTGTTGAATTTGTCTTTGCTCTGGGCCTTTTGGCTGTTGTATCCTTTGCTGAGCTATTCTCAAGCTGCCCATACAGTTCATGCATCAGTGAGGAAACGTCTCCCCAACTTCCCCTTTGTAGATGCTGAGTGTGCCTCTCCGCTTGTTGTAGCTCTTACTGTTGCTGCAGTTGCTGGAGGCAGGCTGTCCTGGTGCCTGGTAGGGAAGGTGCACCTAGGGAGAGTTTACTGAAGAAGTCAAACCTGGCTTTGACCCCTATTCAGTTGTCATCTCTATCCCAACAATTATTCGTGGCTCCTTTATACTTTTTCCTCCAGACTCTTACGGTAGCAACCTGGTTAGTGTTTAATGTGACCAAGGGTTTCTTCTAGCATTGTTCTGGGCACTTCTAGGCACTTCTGTGTTCTCCCTTCATGGACTGTTTACACTCATATCCCAGCCATGCTAACTGCTGTTATCTAGATCAGGAGGACACCTCTGCAACAAAGAACCACGTGATTTTGTGTGTTTTATGTACTGAAGATGAAGCCTTTGTGATTTGATTATCCAAATACCAGGGGACAGACTAAATGGTGAGCAAAGCAATAAAAGTAAGTGAGAGAGAGGGAGAAGAACAAGATCTCTATCTTTCAGCAGTGGTGAGAATTTTAGATTTTTTTTTCAACCACGCGATGCCTTCGGGCACAAGTCATCTCTCTGTCTCACTACTTTCTATATTACTATCTACATTTTCAGAGTTTTGTTTTTCTTGCAACTTAATTAAATAAATCTAGCTGTTCTTTTTTCCTTAGAGCTATTTGAAGTATTTCTTATATGGAAGTTATTAAATATATGAGAGAAATATTCTTCTCACCTTGCAACTGACCTTTGAATAAACTCCTTCCTATTAGTTTTCCAGTAGTCTCTCAACCCATTCATCTTTACAAAGAAAACCCTACAATCTTTTGTCAAAGAAACAAACAAAAGACAAAACCATGCATAACATCTATTTACTTGAAATGGAAGCACATAATAAGTCAATACTGCTGTAGCAGTAAGCTTCTGAGGCTCTGGGCAGTTTTAGTTGGAAGGCAGGGGAGGAGAAAACAAGGGTCTGCTTGAACAAAAAAAAAGAGAAATAAATTTAACTGTCTAGTGGACCTCACTGAGTGACATTGGTTCATGGAAGAGATACAGCTAGTGTCAGGAAAAGTTGCTGGGAATAGAATAAAATTAGAGGGTAAATCTGATTAATGTTCATAAATAAGAGAAGGGAGGCAAAAAGCTGAGGCCAGGCTCTTCTTGGTGTGTAGTAATAGGATGAGGAGCAATGGCCTAAAACTTGAAAGTAGGTTCCATACAGATACGTGGAGGAACTTTACGGTAAGGGTGACAGAGTACTGGAACAGGTTGCCCAGAGAGGTTGTGGAGTCTCTTTTTAAGGAGATAGTCAAGACTCATCTGCACTCCTACCTGTGTGACCTGTTGTAGGGAACCTGCTTCAGCAGGGGAGTCGAACTCATGCAGTACCATATAAAACATTTGTCTTAATTCTTGCATTTTACACACACAAAAATGTGCAACTTCAACAAGCAGATAACTTTAGGAGTATGTTGTCTGGAATTAATCAAAAGTGAACCTTCCAAAGATTCAAATTCATCTTGAAGTTCATTTTTGAGAACGACAAAACTATTTTCCTTTGGTTACTTTGTACAGGAGGAATACTATCATTAATTTTCCCTTTAAATCATTGCTACACAGTAAGCACATTTTTAACTCACCCTGAGTGTGGTGGTAAACTATCCCTGGGAAAATGATTACTGCTTTTTTTTCTTAAGGCTGTGGTCCTAATGCTGCCACATTCAAGGTTTTGTCCTACTTGTTCAAACATATGATGTTGCGATTAAAGCACCCTTTCTTAAAACGCATCACACTATTCCATTAGCCATGCAAAGGCAGTGAAAATAAGGATAGTCTGTGTTCCATAAAAGGAGGATTAAAAGTAATCTTTAGCTAAGTAGACTTAAAAGTAAGTTTGGTACCATATCCTGCATTCGTTGCTCTGTCCTTTTTTTTTTTTAACTTACCAAATGTGTGGAACACAGGAAAATTAAGCCATAATTGCTATGTAAAACTAGCAGAAAGCAGTGTTCAAAGATGCTGTCGTCCCTTACACTTCTGTATGTAGCATATATATGTGTTTTTTTTCTTTGCAGAACTTCAAAGGAAAAAGGACTGTTTATAGTTTTTGTGGTGTTCAGGCAAATTTGACTAATTGCAAAGGAACTCATCACACCACAGTCCATTACAAGAATACTTAATGAGTGTTTTTTAATAGTGATCTTTTACTTTCCTCCTAACAGCTAAATATGTTTTGAAATGGGTTGGATTTTTTTCTTTTTTTTTCAGAAATAGGTGAAAGCAGATAAGTAGCACATAACACTTCATGATGAAAGATTTAAGTTTGGTGAAGTAATAATCACCTGTAGAGAGGAGGCAGGGGGGAAGGTCAATATCTGCCTAATTTTGATGTGGGTATTGCACACAAAAAAAATTGAATGACATGAGTTTTCTGGTAGTCATATGTGTATGCATAAACATAAATCATAATAAGAAAGCATTTGAAGGGATGAACTAAAAAGTACATAGACATTACTTCAAATTAAACCTGGATAGTGAAGTACTTGGTTGCGCCTCTCAGTAGGTGGCACATAAAATCATTGTAATGTCTTTGTTAAGTAAAAAAAACCAACACATTTATTTGAATGAATTTGAAGAAGTAAAGCTGGATGTGATGCTGAAACATTTAAGCAGAAAGTGCTAATGAATTATTTCTGGTTGATGATAGCTAGTATGGCTTCTAAATGTTCTAAATCTTATTTATGGTTTAGATGCCTAATTATATTTGTTCTAATTTATATGTATACATCTATTTCACTTTTGCTTGTTTTTTTTTCATTTTATTATCTCACAGAGTTCACGAAAACATCAGTTTTACAAAAGATTAAGACAAAACACTATTATTGTGTTGTGATATCATTTTATACAAAACAGGTCTTAAATGTTTAACTGTTAAACTGATTGGAGTAGTATTATTATTTTTATTATTATTTTAATAATTCCCTTTATTCTGTGAAGCAAGTAACAAAACAAAAAATATGGAAAGAATCTACCCAGCCCTCTCTAGCCAATTTAAGTGACTCTGCATTTGCAGGTCCTGATAAGCTTCATTAAGACATTTTTTTGGTGCCAACACCCCCGTTTTACTTCAGTAACTCAATCTACTATTTCAAAATACATGCAGTTTTTCCACTTTTGTGCTATTTCTGGTCATTTGTTGAAGACAAGTGGAGTCACATTGCCCCCAGCAGGGCAAGTGCAGAACATAAATCCATTGTGTTCATATCAAAATGCAAGCATAGTGCTGGATTCAAGGAACGTGAGTTTGCAGAGTAATTTGGGGGGCCATAAATAAATGCAACATACAAACAAACAATCCGCATTTACCATGTTTCAGTAAATGAACTTGTATTTTCCTTATCTGTTTGAAACTTATGGCTTCTTTCAGTGTGCACAGCAGTTGTTTGCATAACTAGGCATAGAAAAAGTAACTGATTTTTGCTTTCTAAAACCTATTTATAATGTTGGATAAATATATTCTGCTTTGTTTTTGTTTGTTTTTCCTAAGGCCTAGTTTGGTAGTGCTTTCACAGAATAAATAAGATTTCCTTTTGAAGTGTCTAGAATCTTTTCAACAGTATACAAAAGAAGATGTAATGAGTAATTTTAAGAAGAAACATTTTTAATTTAGAAATTTTTAGGAAAAGACTGTGGAGATGACTTTCACTTGAGTTATCTTTTTGATTTTATTATTGCTGAATACACTGTGTTGTATATACAGATTTGACTTCTTTATTCATGGCATTCTGTAGCAAAATTGTTCTTATCCCATACTAGAATTCTATACAGAATCAGAGTGCTATGAATAAAAATCTTCTTAAAAAACAAGTAAATGTTGCATGATTTCTGTTCTAAATTGAGAAATTTTTCAATACCTTTTTGTTTCCAGAAGATTTTCTCTGACACAAAAATATGCACCTAACGGAGTCATCTGACGTATAACTTGATGCAATGGCATAGAATCTATGGATGTCAGATCTTAAATAGGTAGCTTCTAAATATCAGAAACTGCCACTTGAAATTGTATGATCTGTTACAGCTTGTGTACCTTGTTTGCACTTTTCTATGTTTAAGATATTCCATATTAGATAAGGTATTTAAGATGAACCATGTCTTCCTACTGATATTAAACCAGATATGTCTGTGAGACCAACTTTGTTTGGGTAACACCCTAGATCTAAAAGCTAGATAGTTATATTGGAAACGTGCTGTGTTCTGCTGCATTTGATTGTCAGACACAGGTTGATTGCTTTATCCTATTTGTTTATGTTAAATGAGGGGAATAGCTTAGTCACTTCTGAGAATACAGCAAAGGAAAACTGCTGCTTGTGCATGTTTAAAAAATTTGATGACACTTTCTTTGTGACTGTCTGTAGTCACTGTGATTTAGTAGGTACTTAAAACTTAGTACAGCACTGGGATTTGTGCCAGGTTGTGTGTCATGCCATTTTGTTGCTGTAAGCCTTTGGAAAGAAAATTGTATTTTGAACATATTCTGTAGACACGTTTCTGGGGCAGTGATGAGACTAACAAGTTTTCTGTGACTGAAAATACACATAAGTCCTACTGCTGAGAAGTCTGTGGGTGCACTCTTTCACCAGTCAGTTAAGAGTGCTTTGTTTTTATCATGACATGGGTCAGCCAAAATTTGTGCTATCCCCTAACACCTGTATTACCCAAAGAAAGGCTAATGAAAATTCGCTCCATTTAGGATTTTTACAATGTTTTTGTGCTAGGTGTATTCAAGAAGTTGATGGAATCTCTTGAACAGAGCACTTTTAAGGTCTCAGTGGCTTTTTGTTAGCTCTTGTCAAATCAAGAGTTCAAATTGTTTGATGAAAGAGTTAAGAGAAAAAAGGATTGGAAAGGGTGAAATAGGAGCAGCCTATCTCATTGGTAATGCAAGCAAGGGATTCTTTGCAAAAGTTAGAATACATTGATTGCCAAGCTGTACTGAACTATGCGTGGGGAAAGAGAAGATTGCATCTATCTACTTAAGTATCCACACAAGGAGTTGCGTGCATACTTCCATCAGGTTTATCCTCTGTGTATGGTTTTTAGTCCTTGAACTCAGTCTGTTGAGCACCAATCTGCCATATGACTTAAATGAGCTCAGTCGCTGATATAAGACACTGATTTCTGTAAGTTTATCATCAATCACAAGAGGATAAATTATTCAGATCATATACCATTATGGTTGGGTGTATTTTTCTGCTGTCACTGAGTAAGCATGAGTTGCAGAGGAGGTTTAACTACAGATAATATGAAAAGTCTAATACAAATTGTTTTAGTACAAAGTTAGTAAGACAAAGAGAATCAGAAACTCAAAAAAGTAAATTTTAATCTAGTATGTCTCCAATATTCTTAATAATAACTTGGATTGGCAGAAAATCTTGTCTATGCAATTAGTTAATTTTGCCATTTGATGCATGCTAAAAGAAAACAAGCACATTCAATTTTCATTGTGATATTTTTCTGTCCTCCTAGATAGGTGAACAAAATAACACTAAATTGACCTAATATGTAACATAACCAGGTACTTAATGCTGAACATCTGAACCTGTCTTTTGAGCTTGAGTCCTGGAGTTTCTCTGAAGTCCATTATTTTGTTGCTGAAATGCATAGACTCTTAATTTTTCATCTCTTTCTAGGAATACAGAAGATATTTTGTAAGTTCACATTAGAAACTTCTAGGGGAGGGATGGGGGAAAGAGGGGATCACTAGAAATACTCAAAAATAGTTAAAATATGTTGGGTAGAACTTGAGATAAATTCAACATCCATTTATGAAACGTCAGTTTAGAAAGCGTATTTGCGAAGTTCTAAACTGAAAACAAGCAGGTAAACTCTGTCATCATATTTTTGAGGTAGTAAAATCTAATTGGTGTGTAATTGCCTGAAGTGTTTTTATTCTAGATTAGGAGATGGTACAGCTGATTTCAGTCTCTGCAACTGCTATAAATATGATCACAAAAATGCAGATAGTTCCTATTTGATCTTGCAAAGTCTGCTGTCTGAACTTCATACCGAGCTGATGCCCCAGAGAATATTACGAAATACTGAATTAGGCAGATAAGCAAGGTCAGACTCAAATGTGCAGTTTTAATATTTCTTTATTGTTGTCCAGCACCTGATGAACTTTACATCATGATTTGTTAAATGTTTCTATCAATTGAACTTCTGTTGTGGCACTCAAACATATTTTTTCTTCTAAGAAATAAAGTTTCTGAAGAAAGAGGTAATGCAGCTTTACTGAGCCTACTTGAAATCTCAAAATATACATAGAACCTGACATTCTCCAAGAAATACCAGGTCCTACAATTCACCTATATTAAAACATTTTTGGGGGAATATTTTAAAAAAATTACTGTTTTTAGAGAATCTGTAATCGCAAAAGAAAAGTTTTGTTAAACTTTGATCACACATTATCAATAAGTTAAAACATTCCTGAACACCGTTAGCTGTACAGACAACGTAACATTCAGGCTACTAATGCTAATGAAAAGATCGATGTCTGTACAAGTTGGCCTCCTGTTTCTTCCCGATTTCTTCATTCCATTGCAATCATTTGCAACTACTCTCTGCAATTTCTTGCATCTTTAGTATATTAAAAATGAAAGAGAGATCCCAAACCTATGAAAATTTTAGGGATGCTCCCTAGTTTTATACGTACCAAAAAAAAAAAACGGGAAAAAAGAAACAATCAAAGCTCACAACTGACACAGTTTGGTTGCAGACAGTTGGATTTGCATACTGATGGATTTGTATACTGATAATTAATTAGTTTTATATAAGCTTTTCCAGTTTTTGGATATTAAGCAAGGAATCGTTGTATGAGACCGTTCCTCTCACGCTGGTGTTCGTCGCTTACAACTCTAAGATTTCTTACCAAATGGTTGTCATGGCTGAGTCATGCAGAGAATTCCTGGGACATAACACTTCAGTGACTTTGGCTCATCTCCTTGACGAATAAGGGTGCACACTGTAAAACACAGATGTCATGCTTTGCTTTTGGATGGATGTGGTGCGGTGTAACGTTAAAATTTTATATAAATGCTTTTATTTTATTTTCTTTAGAGAATCTTGATTTTTCCTTACCAAATTATCCTATGCTTATCTTTACATATCCTGACCATCAGCATTAGTGAAACTGCTTCATTATCTCTTTGTGCGTAAGTAGTTTTGGCTGTTTATATGGGAAACCTTATCCTGAATACATTTAGAGTTAAACAAGAAGAACTTTTTAAAAATTAATGCTGAACTATTAGTCCAGGGAACTTTAATATATAAACTCACTGTACCTAGAGGAATTTAGAAAGGAAATGAGAGGGCAAAATACTGGTGCATATATTATTTACTGCAAATCACCTGTATAACTGAAAAGTAAGTTTGTAAGTGCCCCATCCAGTCCATTCCCCCAGGCAGAAGCAACTACTGAAAAGCGCTACAATTTTCTCAATTTTTTTTCCCAATTAATTTCTTAGCATTAGGAATTCACAATTCTTTTTAAATGTAATGTTCAGAATATTTCTCTGCCTCAGTCCCTAGGGGCTCCATTTAATGGGGAAGGATTTTAAAGTTTGACAGATGTCATAACAACATGCACAGTTAAAATTTAATACTCTGACTAGGTTTATTTGGTTAGGATAAAAGGATAAAATATTGCTACTCTTGAGAAAGACCAATTTTTATATATCTAATGAACATCAGCATATAATGTTAACCTTTCACCATAGACTTTTAAAATTATGGATTGAATGTAAACAGTGGTATAATGGTAATAACTACATAATTGCATGTCCAAGTTTAACTGTTTGTAGTCAAATGTATTCAGCTTTTTTTCCCTTTCTTTCTTTTCTGACTTTCTTCACTGTTGTAGTCACTCTTTAATAGCTTTTGTTTTGCCAACCTTTTCTAGTTACGTAAAATATGTACTTGAAAGCTTTTTTTTCCAATAAGAAGAAATTTTACTGGAACTAAGTGGAAACAACAGTTCTCTTGTAATTAGAAAACAGAAGCAGAACTGATTTACTTAGCTATTAAAACATGATCTCAGTCAATTCTCATTTCTATTTTGCTCAGGACAATGAAAATACCATGTTGACAAGCTGTATTTGTCAATCCCCTACAGCTGGAGGAAAACACCCTGGAATGCACTGAGTTCATGGCAGTAGCAGGGGTTAGATGGGAATAAAAATAAAGAACATGTCAAATTAAGCAAGAAGTCAGTTATATTAAAATAGCAGTGTTATTCCACATTAGATGTGCTGCATCACAAGGGTACTCTGAAACTTAGAGTTCTCCACTTTACCTATGTATGTAGAAAAGAAAAAGATGCAGAGGTATTTGAATAACTGTGTAGTGAGTAGTGGCTTAGACACCACGTTCAGGGCCATGTTTTCTTATGTTGGGAGAATGTATCTCAAGAATTTGGGTAAGTAGCTTTTCCTGGCAATTGCAAACGTTAGAGCTGGCTCTTCCAGCAGAGCAGGTTTTGTTTTGTTTTAAATGGCCTGTTTTTTTCTGTATGCAAGCAATTCAGTCTTTCTTTTCTGAACTCTTAAGTTGAACTTTTAGATGAACTTTTTCACTTCAGAAAAGCAATTTGATTTATTTATTTGCTTTGCTACTTTTCTGAAATACTGTTAAAGGATAGCTCTAAATCCATGCTATATTGTAGCAGATCTTTTCTTTAATGTTCATACATTTTGCATGCTATTTTAAATAGCTATTTTAAATCACTCAAGCAGAATATCAGTAAAAATACATAAAAGATTTGTTAGCTTCTTTTCCACTAGCTATATTTCACAGCAGTGGTGATTTGCCTGATTAAGAGATTAGTCTCTGAGAAGAGCATATTTGAATGAGAATGAACTCCAAATGCTCAGTGGTACCAAGTAGATTATTTTCCATGCAATGGAGGTGGTTCTAATTATTTGCACTTACTTTGATTGCTATATTGTGCTTTAGTATTTGGATTACCGTATTATTACCATAAAATGTGCTGCCATGGTGTCAAACATAAATTTTGTATTACATGGAGAAGAACAGAGATGTGGTTGGTGTGTAGAGATATTATGGGGATTTAAAATGATCATATAAGTTATATTCTGGTTCACAAAATGAGAGTTTACAGATTTCATAACAGTTTACTCATTGTGCATTATGGATCATCTTGCAAAATGCTGTGAAATTTAAAACAAAATTTCAGCAATTTTCTTAATGCTGAAAACTTTCTGTGCCCCCCTCATTTCATCAATGTCTAGAGCCTCTCCTGTACTGTTAGTTGTCTGCTTTGATGCTGCCAACCAGAAAAAAAGTAGCCATGTCAGTATAGCCCTGTGTCTGCACTGACTGTGAGTAGTGTGTGGTTTCAGAGGTAATAAGAGAATACAGAGCAGAATAGCTTGGGAAATGCTGTGTTAATTAGATCGCATCGTGTGGTGTTCCCCTTATAAGATTCTTGCTAAGTTATTCTGAAATACTCTGTAGTTGGAAACCTTCGTGCACTGTGAGAAGTGAGGTATCCTACCTGACATTACTACCTAGAGCTGAGAAGTAGGCTGCAAGTGCACTGTGCCTAACTGAAAATGCTTGGATCCAGTCTTCCCCAGCCAGCGGGCCTGCAAGGCTCACTGCAGGAGCAAAGAAGTTTTACAAGCTGCATACATTTCTGAGGTTAGGCAATAGGTCCCACACAGCCTGGAACACCCATCTTACTGAGCAGCATCATACTGAGCGGGTCTATGCAGATACGGCTCTTGGGCTTGCTCAGGTGTTCATCTCTCTCCTTCCTTTGTCCTCAACATCTCTTGTCTTAGAGTTCTTAGTATGCACCAACCTATGGTTGACCAGTGAAAGTGGTATTCTTGGATTTGTTCAGTATTCCTCATGAAAGAGGCTTTACAAAAGAATGTACTGAGACTTAATGGCTAGTATAATTAGCCAGTATAATTTTATGTGCATAAAATCTTAAGAAAAATGTCAGTTTGCAAACTTAATAGGGTATGTAGCAAGTTGGTGAATAATAAATATAAATGTAATAGTAAGACCTAATTAATTTCAAATGTGCAAATGCATTGGAGGAGTTGATCTGGCAAATAATGTTATTGTTTTATCCTTATAAAATGAGAGTTTAATATCAGAATTGCCCAGATAAGTGCAATTACTTATTTCTGATCAATTTGTAGAAAAACTGTGTGCCTAATGGTGTCATAAGGAAACGTATATATATATGTGCATCCAACATTTTTCAAAGAGTTTCAAATTTGAAAACAACCAGGCATCTTTGAATTGACTTTGGATGAACACTTCAAGTTGCTCGCTAATCCTCGTTTCCTTGAAATTAATTATTAAATTAAAAGAGCAATGTCTAGATCTTCAGGTTCATTAAGGCATGGTGTTTAACACTCGAGATCAGATTCCTTTCCTTCATACAGTAAATATGCTGTATTTGAACTTGAGCTGGTTTGGTTTGCTTGATGGAGCACAGATGCATCATAAGTAGAGCATGCTAAGCACTTGTCCCAGTTATTACTGCAGCTGGCATTAGAAATGCCTTTCCTTTGGGGAATTCTTCAAAATATTCTCAGTATTTTTTCAAAAAATGTTCTTTTGTATCACTGCTTTCTGTGTACGCTTCTAAAACCATAAGAAAAGTTTTCACTCTTTTGGACAATCTAGTTCAAACATTACTTTTACAGAGCACACTGAGGGAGAGAGGGACACACCATACCTTTTAAAAATGTGAACCTCTAAAATAATAATTTGTTGAAAGTTTATTGGTGTATATTTTCAGAGCATTAACAAAAGAAATGTATATCTATGTTTTGTGATCTGTAGCACCAGAGAAGTTTTTTGAAGCTCTACAATTATAAAAGCTTTTATTACTTTTAAGCACAACTCTTTGCTTCATTCTAATAAAGAAAATGCTGGTTAAATGAGGAAAAATGGTTGCAGATATTAAGCTACATAGTATTATTGCTGGTAATTAGTTAGTCCTAGCAATGCTTTTCCTTAATGTTCTCCTCAAATACCGTCTCACAGTTTCTGCCTTGATGAACCCCAAGGCATAATAACATCAGGCAAGCAGTACACATTTAGCATTAAGGGAATTTACAAGAGTTTTTTATTTGTTATTTAGAAAGTAGAATATTTGTCAATGCTGCGAAGACTGAGCTTTTTGAAAGTTTATGCAGTAGGACATTAAGATGAACAGTAAGAAAATGTTATACAGCAATCCAAGAGATTGCATGTATTCACATCTTTATCATTGTCAGGTGTTGTGTGATGATATGCTTTGGGTCTTATGCATCCAACAGTTTTTTCTGCTTTCCTTTTACTGACAAATGTTGATGAAAGGTGGGCTTTGCAAAGTCAGAAAAATGGTGTGCAACTCAGAAAACAATGGTATGTATTTGGAAATCCCTGTTTTACAAGGTGCACTTTCATGTGGTGGACAGCGCTACCTTTTAATTTGCTATTGGTTGTTCTGTAACTTATCTGCAATATACTAAAGATGTGTTTTGTCTGATGTTTAGATTTACCAAGTTCTTAAACTATAACACTGAACATGTAAGAAATACTTGTTATTGTTACACTTATCTCTGATTCAGAATTGCTTCATCTCATTTCTCTACTGTACTTACCCTTTTTAGTTTAATTTTATGCACTGGAGTTCGTGTGCTCTTACACTGCCATTCCGTAGACAGAAGCAATATGATTCCAATTAGAAGTCATCTCAAAAGTAGAAAACACTTTTGCTGGATAAATGCTAGCTGATTTCATACACTTTGCTTGTAAATTAAGCATTTAAACATTGTCAAGAAAAGTATGGATTTTCTGTCTGCCTCTCAACAATAGAAGAAAGTTGTCAGGCAGAAATTCACTGCAATAAACTTGCTGTGCTGCTGTTCGCATGCACGTCAGCAGGTGGTGCTAGAATGCAGTGCAATAGTTGAGCCAGCGAGTTGCGCACTGAAATAAAAATTATTCGTACAGTCTGTTTTGCTTCCTGGGCTATTGGAGTTTATATTCTTCAGATAATTATGTCATGAAAGCGTTAACTGCCGTTATTAGCAAGTTTTAAAAGCTGTTTTTGTTTTTTTTAATTGCAAATGTTTGTGACACATTCTCTGTTTTTTGACAAACCGGACAACACTCAGGTACATTCAGGCATTGGTCTCTTAAGAAGCAGATGAGAGATGTGTATGATTTTGTGAGCTGAGTAGTTAAAGCAATAGAGACAGTGAATTCATTCCTGTGCTGCTTGCCAGAGACCCATTAATATATCATACAGGGAAACCACCAGCACTATTCCTTCCCACTCTTAAGGAAGCATTTTCACAGTAGAAATGACAGAGTAATGGTGCCATCTAGGGATTAATTTTCTTAGTGCTCAGTGGCTATGCTTTTTCTGGGTGTGGGCAATGCTTTTAAAATCATTTTGCCAATTAATAACATTTCTTCCTTACATGCTTCTAATGAATGAAAGGTACTGAGATGTGCCAATCCCATTTAAGAAAAAAGAGGGATCTCTCTACTCAGTCTTGTCTTTATTTTCTTTCTTTGACGAAAGGCAGCTCAAGAGAGAACATGGAAAAGGAATTTGCAATGCTGCTGGCAAAACAGCCATGTGCATTTTGATAACAATGCTTAATTACATGATAGAGTGCTATTTTCCCCTCTGTCTCATTCAATGAATTTGGTAATTAACAGGAATATTGACTTTCTAGTACACCTTTTTAGTGCCATTTTACCTTTAGCAGAAAACTGTCCCCAGATGCAGTCCCACCATCTTAAAGCCTTGTGTGGGACTTAATGGCAAAGAAGATGAACATGGTTCATCCTCCTTTTGTTACTCCCTGGGTTTATATAGTCAGTAGTTTTATGTGAAAGTATTTTGTTCAGTGGCAAGAGACTGGTCTTGCTTTGGAGAATGTAAACATTTAGGGAAATATTGAGGGGTTGTCTAAGGTTTAATGACAGGAATGTGAAAGTATATAATTAGTGTTGTTTTTCTCAGATGGAGTTACGAACAGTGTTATAAGATGTATTGTTCTAGGCAATATAAAACAAGTAAGGAGTTTGGCATAAATCAAGGCCTGAAATGTGCTTTTTGTATTTATACTGAGATGAACTAGTTTTCACTATCGTTATTGCATGCCTTGTTTGCTTTATTAAGTGTATTGCTTAAAAATGAGCAGGTGTTTTTCTTATGGAGGTTTTTGCTCAGCAGCGGCTCTCACTTATACTAAGACAGTGCATGTGTTTACCTTCTTTTGTCATGTTTTTCTAATACTAGAAGTCTAGAAGGATAGAAGGCGACAGGTGCTCTGTAATGAAAACTAAGAGGTGACTGAGTCATGTGATTGGGATGTGCCAGCGAGGACACATCAGATGATCCTAGGTATTGTTTCAGCATTTCCAGTATCAGTCAGAATACCTTAGATACTGACTCTTGAGGAGTGGCAGCCAATGGAATTTAAACTGCAAACTATTTCCAGAGAAAGGAGTTTCCCTGAATGAGTTCAGGAGTTCAGTCAAACTGATGAATTGAATGCTCTCCAGGCTGTTTGTTCTGTTACTTTTTCCTCTATTTCGACCAGAATCCTAGTAATGTATTCTCTTTTTTGCACTCCACTTTACTTCTTTTGCCTTCAGAAAATATTCTTACCTGAAGTGCATTTTTGTTATTATATAAAATAGTTGACCACAGTCTGAAACTTCAGTCCACTTACTTCCATTAGAACTTCTCTGTGTTATTTGGGAATAAGTTTTAATAACTTTGCAAACCACTGAGCAGTGATGAACTTTTCAGTTAGTTTTCAGGTGATTTCTCATGGACAGCTGGGAGTGTTGAGAACTTCCTAAGATAAACATTCACAGATAAAACATTACTGAAGAAGTGTGAGGATGAGCAAGGTTTTGGTGGAGATGATGCAAAATTAAACATTCATAATTAAAATAGAATAACGTAGACTTTTAAAAAAGCTCAGTAATATATTGTTCATCAGGAAAAAAATATATTATGCAGGGTTGTCTATTCAAAGGGATTTGTAGTAGAAATCAGCTCAAACACTGAATTGACTTTCAAAAATTAATTTTATATTTATTACCATATCATATTTTTTAAGCAAAATAAATACCTCAATGTCAGAATTTTTACCTCAGGTCTTTAATGTAAGAATTGTTAAAAACATCTGCGCATTAACCACAGTTCTCATGAAACAAGTGTTACCTACTTTACCACTCTTGACCTTATCATATGGTAATTTTCTAGCTTTTGCGATGTAATTTTTTAGGTTTTCAGATGTATTCCCAATTTCTTCCGAAGGTGCTTTTGCCGCCTTAAGTAGTCTTTAAATGATGTACTTGTAGTACTTTCACTTTATATTTCATATGTTGATTGCTTGCTGAACTCTTTCCTTCAAGTATGAATAGTAAACAAAGCTATAAAAAGCTTTAAATTTAATTTGCATCAGCTTCTAAAATCAGACAAGGTTTTGTATTGAAAAGATTCCTAATCTTTACTCTAAAAACTGTAGGCAAGATTTTCATTTTAAAAATTTCAGTTGAAAATTAACTCAAATGCTATCCTTTTTAAATGCCACACATTGAAAAGTCATTGTGTTACCAATGATTTCCTTGAGATTTGCTCTTGTTTATTGGGATGACTTGTATATAAATCTTGTCCTAGAAAGGAAGAAGAAAACGTGCTTTCTTTTCCATGCTCTGCCAGCTTCATCAGCTCTGTACTTAATAGTTATCAAGGCTATCAAAAAAATTGAAGAAACACACTCAGCCTTCTAAAAAGTGAACAATAATAAAGTATCAGCAATGACTTCATTGGGTAGATCTTCAGAGTTTATTCATAGTCAGAATTTCAATGTATCTTAATGTTTTTATTACTGTTTTCTTTAAATTCTTATATCACACTTACACAGAGTAAATTCTCTTATTGTATCAATATTTTCAAAGAGACCAGTTAACTGTGGCAGTATTTTCTATGAGAAGCATAGAACCAAAATCGTATAGATGGGAAAAGAGTGTATGGAAGTTGCCTACTCTGATTTTCTACACACAGTAGGGTTGATTGCAGTAGGTTGTGCATGCCTTTGTGTGGTTGGGTATCGAAATATTTCTTAGGATGGATACTGTGCATTGTCTCTAGAGCCTGTTCCAAAGTTAGCTTTCTCATGCTTCTGCTGTGCATTTCTGAGAAGTGCTTGAATTAATCTTCTCTATCTCCTCATATTATGGAATTTTAAAATTCCAATAGGATCTTCTGTTAACTTTCTTAAAACTGGATGACCCTGTTTCACTCAGCTTCTTGTGTTATCCCCTTGGCTGTCTTAATACCCTATGGTTTGATTTCCTCCAGAATGACTGTCTTATATTGGGCAGTCCATAGCAGAACACAGTACTCAGTTAATAATATTCAGCAAACTCATGTCAAGTAAAAAAAAAAAAAAAAAACGATCTGAAGTAACCTCTGAAACACTATCATGCTATAAATCATGCTATAAAATATTTATGTATATGCTAAGAAGTTAGTGTAAATTATTCTTCTGTGAGATTCAGAGTTTTGTGAGAGAATATCTTCTGAAAACCACAGGTTTAAAGGGAACTGAGAACTATTCAAGATAGGTGAACAGAAGGAGTAGCAGATTCTCCTTATAAATACTTTGCTACTAGTCCGCCTTTTATCTGACTTCAACTCCCAGCAATTGAACTTTGTTTTGTGTCTTTCTTCTAGTGTGGGAATTCTGAACTTTTTTTAGTTGGTTTTCTGACATATTCATCAAAATCCTTTTGAGTTGTTCAGTGTACTTTTAGAACTGCAAATTAAAAAATAGATACATATACAAAACATATAATTTAATTCTACTACTTGAACTCAGCATGTGATGAAGGGTAAGAAATTAGCAATAAAAGATTTAATTAAACATATAATAGACCTAGTTGGAATTTTAGGTGACTAATGATGAGTAATAGGTGTGAATTATTTTCAGTTTGTTTTCTTTTTGCTCATCTACTACTCACAGTATCACTATTGCAATATCAGTGGCTCTCTATCAGTATTCATTTGGATCCTCTTCTCTGGCTTATCAACTGTAGGCAAGATACCTGGCATCTACTTGGAGCTAATCCTCTCTCCTCAATCACTCACTATGAAACCAGCACACGCAAGTGATCAATTTCTGGTATCAGTTCACTTGTCTTATTTTTTCAGACAAGTTCTTTGAAATATTTTTTCATTTCAACTGTACCATTGGGAAGATTATTCTGCAAGCATGCTCATCTGTCCCATTGTTAGATCTCCTCTAAAAACTTTTTTCTGTGATGCTTACAGAAATGTGGTAGTAGTTATATCTGTATGTCTGCTCAAACCTGACATTTTGACTCGAATGTACACAGTGGGAGGAGGTTAGAGGTTACTCATACCCACAGCTCACCCTCTTGAAGCAGAATTTCTTGCTACCTTTTCTGACCTGAGAGCTACGCCTCCTAAATGAACCAGAGCATTACAAGAGCTAGAGTTGCTTCATGGGATTAGACTTCCAGAGTGAAAGAGGCTACTCCAAAGAGGAATTTGGGACAGTTAAATATACCTTTCTTTCGTGGAAGTTTATAATTTCCCGTTGGCTGTAGAGGAATTCAGAATAAACCACCTCTTTTATTTCTAGTGGCTAAAAGTATTACATTGTATAACCTAAGCTTGGTACCACCTCCTGAACCTTATAATAACTGTTTCTTAACTTTATTGTTGCTTGCAGAACTATTTTTAAACTCATTCGTTCCTTACAGTGACAAGGAGAAATTCTTTGTGTCAGAATGCATTATATGGATGTTTGGAACTTATTATAAAGGCATATTCATGAAAAATGTTCAGTCCTAGGTGTTCCAAGAAACATTAATGAAGCTTTAATGAAAAGTGGAGAAGTCAGGCATAAAGCTGTAGGAAAAAAGAGAGAGAAATGAGGGTGGGGGAATAAAATTGTAAGATTTCAAACTAGCAAGCAGATGGAGCATAGATTTGGAGTGTATTAACTCTCTCTCAATTATAGCCTATGATCTTTAGGGCAACCATGGTAATTTCCATGAAGTCTCGAAGAACAGAAGCAAATAAGCTGCAAAAGTACATGGTTTTTTTTAGTGCATGTCATGGTTTTATGATTTTTGGTACTGGTATTCCACATCATAACATCATGTAGTGCATTTAGAGTGTAGTGCATTATGACCAGATTGGTAGGGTTGATGTCAAGATATAATGTAAATTTAAGAAATAGCTACATAGTTATTTTGAAGTGGTATTTGTGTTTAACATTGTTTTATGATTCTAAATGCTTTGAGTTTAATGACTACTGATTTATTAGACAATTTCTTCTCCTTGCAGCTTTTATGAAATTATACTGTAGAGGAAAAAGTATCAATATTATAGTTTTAGATGCAAAAGATTTTCTCATGTTCAGCATATACTTCAGTCACACTCAGTATGAATTACAAGTATATCATGTTTGTGGGTTGTTTCACATTCAAGTGTATCAATTAACTTTAAAAAGAAAAAAAGTAAAAAGCATATGAAGGCACAGTTAAGTAAAAAGAGTGAAAGAAAAGAAATGTAATTACGTCTTCTAAGGAAATCCTAGACAAAGGTTATCTTATAATTGCTCAAAATTAACAATTACTTTAATATTTTTCCAGAGAAGCCCAGCATTTCAACTTGTACTGCAGGTGATCATTTTTAGTGATTGAAATATTCAGAGGTTGCACAAACACATTCAAAAGCTCCTTGCATGTTGTTTTAAAATAGTGATGAAGTTTTAATCATGTTTGTTTGTTTTTAAAGTCGGTCACAATTTATCGATATACAATTTTATTATACACTGCTGAAATTGACTTTTCTTGTCTTTTGCACTCTTCCACTAGCTTCCTCGTTTCAGTGTCAATAAGTGAAACACTGTGGTTTTGGCATTGGCCCATCCTGCTTAGATGTATTCTGTACTGGAGTGGGATTGCTTGCTCAGTTTATTGTTTTCATTGGGCATTTCAAACACACATCTCAATTTGGAGCCCACTAACTCATCAGGTTTGGCTTCTTTCCGCACTGCCTCCATATCTGGAATATTTGGTGGTGCATAGATTGTTTGCACCATAAATCTGTGTTTACTCTTCTCATTTGGATCACAGTGGAAAGACTGTTTGACCTCACACAGTATCGATGAGGTGGAAACATACTTTTCTATCTGATGGATTTTGTGGCTTAAGATTTGTGGTTACTCTGTGGAGAAACTAGTAGGTTGCCTGTCACGGTTTGCAGGACAGTTTGACCCGGTACCGTGACAATTTAGGCAGGGGACCCACGGGCCCACACCCCGGGGAAGGGGAAGGGGGAAAAGGGAAAAGGAGAAGGGAGATGGGCCTAGGAACAAAACAGCGGCAACAATCTGAGGAGGAAAG
This sequence comes from Cyrtonyx montezumae, assembly GCF_038088225.1. Classification (NCBI taxonomy): domain Eukaryota; kingdom Metazoa; phylum Chordata; class Aves; order Galliformes; family Odontophoridae; genus Cyrtonyx; species Cyrtonyx montezumae. The sequence continues at coordinate 20,166,915 of NW_027071936.1, read as the reverse complement.
CTATTTTACTAAATAGATATCAGAAAGGAAAAATAACACAATATAATATAATTGGAATTGAGGCAAATGAATCAAATAAAATGAGAGAGAGAGAGAGTGTCCGATAAACCGAAGGCCTTACGCTAACGCTGAAGGCGGATGGCTGCAACAAACACCCACTGCCGAGCTCGGTCCCGAAGGGAAGAGAGAGTTCCGTGACTGCAGACAGTTTTTATCTTTCCCTCTGAGCGTAAACACATAAGAACGCAAAGCATCGCAAAGTCCTCTGGGGAATGGAGTTCTTCTTCTCTTCTGAGACAGGCATACCTGGAACTATCGATGGTCCACGGAGCTGGAGCATTAACTCTTTAACTCTAAATGCACTACATGATGTTATGATGTGGAATACCAGTACCAAAAATCATAAAACCATGACATTGCCGTAGCCTATGTCCAATGTTCCAGAATCCATAAAATCTTATAATTCTTAGCATCACTGTGGATGCAAGTGTGCAACTCTTTCAAGTCATGTTTTGTTTGACTGCCTTACTTGCTCTTTTTGTACTGATATTCCCCTGATGTACAGGAATGTTCAGTCTTGTACAGTTCTTCATTGCTTGGTTGTACATTTCCTTTCCATTCTTCACACACTGTGCATATGAAAGACCATACACTCTTTTGGGTGTTCAAGAGAACTGTGATGTAGATTGACATAAAGTATTCCTAGTTTTTTCCTTTAATCTGTTACCAGGGAGAAAATGTGGAAAGGCACTAAATTATTTCTTATGCATAATTTTATATCTGAATAGTTCCTCTTTTTATAGTAGATATCTGCTTTGAGTGCAGGTGAGGCATCCACTTTCTAATAATAAGAAAGCAAGGCAAAGCTTTCATGTTTGTGCGTGCTCAAGTACCCAGGCTTGATAAAAACCCTCTCAAGGTACTCAGCCACTTCACAGTCTGCTTTAGCTCCTTGCTTTGGAACTTGAAGTTCCTTCTGCCCTGCCCTATGGTGTATCGGTAGGAGTCATTCTTCTACTTTCTCCAACATGCCATCTTTCAGCAGAAATATTTTTTACATTTATTTAGGAGTAACGTACCCTAATGTAGTAGTGTTAGGAAGAACTCCTGAAGGAGAGGATCATCGTCTCTCAGGACTCTCATCAGAGATTTCTCGTTGAAGCAAAAAATCAAGGAAGCTAATTATCACCCACATTAAAACAGTATCAAGTTTTTATATTGTGTAGCAAACGTGCTAGAAATCTGTGGAATTTCAACAGAGAAATAAGTTCAAAACTGTAAATTGCTAGTGCCGAGACTAAGGAATTCACTTCCAAGAAATACAGCTAGATATTATTAACAAGTACATACTCTTAGACCCATCAAACTATCTTTTTCACTGCTTTCTTTTTCAGTTAGACCAGAGTTTCATAAGATGTTAAGTAGCATTTCTGAGAAAATAAAAGTCAGTAGCTTTTGTTGCACAGATAGGAAGAAAGGATGCAGTGCCCTCTAAAATAGTGACTTATAAGAAAAGCAGAATCGTTTGTGGGTTTTATTTCTTTTCAAAAGGAGAAATGTTATTTCCTGAGGAATTGTTAACAGAAATTCTGTAAAAGAAGCGGAACCATTGTGCTTGTCCACTGGTAGTTCACTTATAGAAATAGAGTGTTTTGTAGTCACTTGTTACTTCATTGTTATTGTCCATAGAAGTCCCTGACAGCCACTCACTCAGAATGCACAATACAAAGGAGAAAATAAAGAAAGAAGTAACTGTATTAAATTTGTCTAGCTTTTAAATAAACTTGCCATTTCCTTCACAATCTGTCACAAAGTAATTGTTTTGCTATCTAGCTGTAGCAAATTTTAGCAGCAAGAAACTCATTATTTAGAGGGCTTTTAAATTTCACATTTTATCTCATTCAACAGTAATCTTTCAAATTCTTTTCCTTTATTCTGCTAATACTACTGACTAAATTGCTAGCAATGTGTGGTTTCTCATTTGGGTTGATGTTCAATGCTGTATCTCCCAACATGGTCTCCGTTTTGTTTTTGTGGTGTTTTTAGCACCGTATTCTTGAAGACTTTTAATGCAGATTGTCTCAGTGAGCTGAGCATATCTGTGAGGGAAGAGGAGAACAAATAGTACCCCCACTTAGGTACAGGGCTGAGCTGAACAGGTAATTTTTTGCACTTGAGTTTGAAACCTTTGATTTTAGGCTACACATGCTTTATCTCATTCTTTCAACAAGAAAGAAGGAACATCTGTGTCATTCTAGAATGAAACTGGACAAATGTATGTGTCGGTACCTGCCTCAGGAAAACGAACTAGGAGATTTATTCATGTGTCTTAGTAAAACAATAGCCACCAAAAATTTGGCTGTTTTTGCACTCTCTAAGTCTGTGAATAAATCATGTAGAGACTTTGAGCTGCTCATGGCATGATGCATACTTATGTCCATCTGGAACAAATAAAGTGAGTAAAGTTTTTGGTTTATGTGTAGATGTCTATATAGAGCTGAAAAGTACAATTACCACCCTTAAATCTTGGTCAGATATTTGCAAATGCCTTCTCTAACATTTTCTACGCTTACAAAATGATCATAAGTCTGCCTCTGCGTCTATCTAGTATTTTGTCTGCATTGGTCAATTTTAGAATCAATGTATGCTAAAATAAAAAATATATGAAATACCCTGATTTGTAGGATAAGTGTCAGCATTTCTAGCTTTTTTCATTTAAGGAAGTCACATTTATTGGAAACTTTTCTAGAGATCTTCTGTTAACTTCTGGTGATAGTAGGAATTCATTTCATCATACAGAGTAGTGTTGTTGGCATAATTTATTTATAATGCTCTATAAATTTTTCTGCAAAGCAGTTGAGTAACCTCATAGTAGCTTAACGTGTTTTCTATTAAACATTTACATGACAAAGGACAACTTAATTTTAAACTTTGCCATTTTTGGTCATTTAATGTGAATTTATGTGTCTGTGTTGGCAATGTTATTGGTATTACTTCACAAAAAATACTCAAACCTGCGTAAATCATATGTTATTTATTAATGCATCCTCTGGCATTGTTATTAGAGACTAGAAGACTAGTGTTTTTCTTCAGGTGTTCAGGGATTCGTTACTTTCTTCATCATTAGTGGTGGGCCATCATCTCTGTGACAATCCTAGTAAGATTTCAGCCTCTTCATCCTCACTGCTTTTAAACATTTAAATTAGTTCAGTGATGACCAAGTAAGTTTGCAAAATGTACGATTCATGAAGATATAAAGACATTTTGCAGCTGCATAAACCTAAAAATAGTGTGTGGAGCTCCAGTTGTTTGTGCTCTTTAAGTGAAATGTGTGTCTGATCTATGTTTAGGTGGGGAGTACTGATTTCATTTTGTATTGAGATATATATATATATTTTTTTTTTTTCCTGTGGAAAATGTATTTTAAATAAATGATCTGATGTTATTCTAAGAACACACCGACTGACCAAAACTCTTGGGGGTGACCTTGGGGACTGGAATAACATGAATGCCCCAAAGAGGAGGACAAATTAACATTCCAAGACAACATCATCTTGAGGTTTAAAGCTATTAATCAAAACTGATAACCTTGTGCCTTCTTAGCTCAGAAGGATACTCCATGCGCTGTATACTTTGCGTGGAGAATAAGATTCAGAGCTCCTTTGCTGAAAGGAACTGTTTTTATCCAGATTTATCTAAACCATCTGCAGGACTTTATTTGTCACCTTAATTAGAGAAAAACAAGCTATCAATAAAGTATAATTTACTTAGACCCTAAACTTGTATGTACATCTTGCAAATGTTTAGGTGCTCTATTAGGAGATTGTTCATATGGTTTATGATTAAGCAATGTATATTTGAACGTGCATGCATAATAAAGCTGTGAAACCTAAGGCAAAATATGCTGCAGCATCAGCCCTTCAAGGTGACTTTCTTTCACGCTTTGGTGCTTCTTGCATTTCCATTCGTCTATGTGCCATATCTCACTTCATATCCAGCTGGATTACACAGAAATTGATCGTGATTTTTAAGATAGAGCCAAAACTCCCAGGAGATCACCTTTATGCAAATAACATTCTCTGGAGGAGTGAATTGATGCTTAGAATAAAGGAAAAGTGGATAATTACCTGTTGGGTGGTAAATAATCATATGCCTAAAAGACGGCAGAAAAATGAGCACTGCATGTGTTTGTCTTTGATATTTTTGCCTTTGATACAATTTGGAATTCTTGGTATAGTACTTAATATTTAGAGACAAAATGTCATTTTACAGACAGAGGAACTTAATCCAGTTATATTTTCTTTCTCTATTTTTCATCCTTTGTTTGTTTTCTAGATCTGTTTGTATACTGTATCTCTGTAAATGTAGATTTTGGGTTTTTTTTTTTTGTCTATTTTAAATAGAACATATGTACTTCAAACTTAAGGCAGTAAGAGATTCAAAAATCCTTCCTGTCAGATAGCGTCTGCTTGGGTTTTGTTTTGCTTTTCCAAGAGGCAAAGCCAGTCAAAATGGTTTTCATTTTGATCCTTAAGAAAAAAAAAGTAATTCATTATCAAATTGAAAATACAATATGGGAACTGGCTATTTTTCTATTTAATGACAAAATTAAAAAGATTAAAATAACTCTGTAAATTTCTGTCCTTTATAGAGGTACTCTAGTGATTTTTCTGCACATAAATTCTGTTTTGTACTTTTGTACCATACTTTTTATTGTGAGATATGGTTTCAAATAGATTCTGCTATATTTATGACAAATTTTGCTTCAATGGAAACACTGCTGCTCTCTCAGTGGACCATTCACCTTTGAGGGATTGGGCCTGTGTGTGTGGAGTAGCATTATTAGAAAGTGCAAAAAGAAATTCAATTTCTAAGATCACCTGAATGATTTTAACATGTTTTGCTGGAAAATATAGGTAGTCACTTAGTAGGTGTCTGTCTGTTGTTCTATATATCTGCATATGCATACACACAATGAGATATATATGTTCCTAGTTGAATTATTTTCATTTTGGGAGGATTATTCCTATGCTTGAAATTAAACAAATTTAATTTCAGTTTAATGGGATTAGAAGTCTGCCTGCTTCTTACGGAAGTTTATTAATAAAAAATATTTATGAAAACAAGTTTCAGTCATCTGGATAAATTCTAAAATCGTTGAAGCTGTAAGAGTTGTACTGCTGTTTTTTACTATTCATGTCTGTTACTATTACTAGTTACTGTTTTTTCTTTTACTCACTTACTAATAAAGTGAGTGAACTTTTAAGATATATTTCTTATGATATTTCAGTTTCAACTTAAAAGATCCAGTGACCTTTCTTATGTCATAGTCTTACCATATGGCATACACAATTTAATGCCATTATATTTGCTGGAACATCTTTTAAATCATTAAGTGTTTTGACAAGTAAACTCTTTTCATTTGTGATCTGATATCACAGAAGCACAGGATGGCTGAGGTGGTCAGGGCCCTCTTGTCCCTGTGTCCCACCCAGTGCTCAGGCAAGGGCACCCAGAGCAGGGGGTGCAGGTCCATAGCCTTGGAAGGTCCATAGTCTTTGGAAGATCTCTAAGGAGGAGATTTCACAGCCTCTGGGTATTCTGTGCCAGTACTCCACCTGTGCAGCACAGAAGTGCTTTTGGTGTTAAAAGGGGACCTCCTGTGCCCATTGCCTCTTGTCCTAGCACTGAATAGAGCATGGTTCTGTCATCTTTGCTCCCTCCCTTCAGGTGTCTATAAACACTGATAAAATATCTACCACTTCAAATCTCTTTATATTTTGAAGTTCTCTTGGCCTTTCTCAGAGGAGAGATGCTCTGATATTTTCATCATTTTTGTGGCTCTTTTAACTCCCTTCGTTAAGTCCATGCCAGTTTTTCACTGACAGTCTGAGAACTGGATCCAGCACTCCAGATGTAGCCCCATCAGCACTGAAGAGAGGGGCAAAGATCCCCAACCGTGACCTTTGGGTGGCACTCCTGCTAGTACAGCGTGGGTTGCCAGTAGTCCTCTTTGTGACCAGCACTGTTCTGGCTCCTCACATTCAGCTCTGTGTCCAGCAGAGCCCCTGAATATTTATCTATGATTATAAAACATAAACAGATTTTAATTTCCCAGATTTTTTTTTTTGTGAAATGTTGGCAGGACTTATCTGTAGTTTTTCTTTGGGAAGAAAAAGAAATTTCATAGTTAAGAACTGCCACTTCTTGTCTTTGTAGTTTGTGACTTTGCTATTGTATTCTGTCTTCAGAATTGTCCTTGTTCTGTACTGAAACACCAACCAGGGTACTGTGTCACATTATAAAAGATTAAAGGTTACCTTTCCTATAGGCTAGTATCATTTCTAAAGAAAATTATGTGCTGTATGGTCTCTATGTTGCAAGTTATCAGAAATGATATTTATTAGATGTATCATAGTTACCAGAGCTCAAAGAGGAGGAGATACAACTATAGTAAAAATTGAACAACTTTCTTTCTGCATGTCATCTGCTTGTGGAACTTTTTTTCTCCTATTTATAAACATGTTGCATTATGGATAATTATATTCTACTTTTCTGCTATTCAATTTAAGAAGACTAACATAGCATGACCCTCGTGCTTCCAGTTCTTTTAGTCCAGTTGAAACAAATGTCAGAAGTTACAAAGGTATATTACTGATTACACTGCTGACAGAAAAGAAAATTGCAAATACATTATGATAGATGACTTCTTTCATCCACTGTATCTTTGTCTGTAATGAAATGAGACACATAGGAATATATATTTTATTAATTTATTTTTCATAAATATTCACCAAATATTCAAGGAAATTATTCATATGCAATAAAGAGAACTTCACAGACCTGCTGCACTTATGTGATTTAAATATGTGAGAGGACCACCTTCTTTGACGTGTGGCTAAAATCACATGTATCTAGGTCACCCAGTGCACTGTTGACACATGCCATGTATTTCTTCGGAACTTCATTGAGCCCCATCAAAAAGGCTCACTTGTACTAATTTCTGCAGTTCCATCATTACTACCTGATATCTGAAGTTCTATACATACCACTTTGGAACATTTAGTGCCCATCTCTATTCTATTCCATTTACCTTTGCTTTTTAATCACATATTTGTTTACAAATGTTTGGACTATGAGAAATGTTAAAATAAGGATAACGCAGTTCCTTTTTTCTGGACCTCCATCAGCTGATCCAGCAGGATACAGCCTTGAACTCTGTCTGCAGTGTTGTTATTTTTCTTCAGTAGTTATCATTGCTTTTTCTGTGAGGAAGCAAAGATGTGATAAGATTTAGGAGAGGAAAAAAAAAAGGCAGTTTTAAGTTATCTTTTTAATCCTTGTTCTTTAGATTACTTTTAAAGAAGGTATTTTCTCCTATCTCAAGAAACGCTTCAGTTGTAACTTCAGCTAAAATTTGTTTTAAAAAATATGTTGTTTGTAGAGATTGTAAAAACAAGACTAATGCAGAAATTCCAACAACAATTGGTATGCAGCATAGTACAGTTGTAGTGTATTTTAGTCAAACATTGCTTTTTTGGAGAGAAAAAGCAGTATCTAAACAATTTTCTGAGCATTTTCTTATTTAAGCCTGGTCTTTCATCATTTTGTGTTAGGATTATAATATTTTTGCCCCTAAAAAGGTAATCTGTTATTTTCTCAGATATCGTTTGAAAGGAGCATTAAGCTTATCCTATTTTTTTTAATAATGTGAATGAATTTCATAGATAGCTTATCTACAAATTATAAATATTAACCAAAAATTGTAATTGTATGATGGGAAATGTTGGGATCCCAAGCATAAAAGATATGCATTGATATTTTTAGGTTCAGGCTGGAAAAGATTAGATTACACAGCCAGGTTTCTGTACCTTGGAAAAATAAATAAATGTTTTGTCATAATAGAAGAACAAGGAAGAAAAAACAAGCTGAAAGATGAAAGAAACACTGAGTTAAGGACCAAGCAGGCACTTATGAACTCCAAATAAAGAAACTTCTTTATATCTGGAGTAAAACTGCCTCATTTTGGACTTCACAAGTGTTTTCCTTCCTGTGTGCAATTATTTTAAAATAAATAACTGGTGTTTTCTTCTTCAAGGGAAAAAAATAAAATAAAATGGACCTCCATTTTTCTCTTGGAAGGAAAGCTGAAGCAAGACTACCAGTGTTGGTACTAATCTTGTCCTTTAGAAAAAATTTTTTTCTTACGCGTAACAAAATGCATTCTCAAAGCTAGAAAACTGTTTTCAAAAAACTGTTTTCAAAATGCTATTGAATAACAAGCTATTTGGTACTTAGTTGTTACTTGGAATCCAGTGTATCCGTATCATTCATTTGTATTGAGCCAACATCTTTTATTGCATATATAGTTACTTACATGCAGTTGTCACTCCTTTGGAAGAATAGTAGTTCTTTGCAGTAATTTCCTAAAATACCTTAACTCTGATTGTATAGAAACCTGTCCTTTATCAAGAGGGAGTATCATGACACGGTAATGAGGGATTTAAACAGTATCAGAAAATACAGTAAGTGTAATGGGAAGGATTGTGCCAGGAAAAAGCACAGAAAAGAATTTAAAATTGCAAGTAAAATGAATTATCAACATTTCAAAAGTGGACAAGAAAATAACGTTATGCTATTATATTTAGGCTATAAAATCCTTTTTTCTACATCTTAAAAATTGCAATTTTTATTAAGTGGGAAAAAATTGAAAATGGAAACAACCACAGAACTGTAGGGGTTGGAAGGGACCCGTAGAGATAATTGAGTCCAACCCCCTCCTCCCTAGCCCAGGTTGCACAGGTAGGCGTCCAGGTGGGTCTTGAACGTCTCCAGAGAAGGAGACTCCACCACCTCTCTGTGCAGCTGTGCCACTGCTCCGTCACTGCACTGTGAAGAAGTTTCCACACACATTTGGGTGGAACTTCCTATGCTTCAGTCTGTGGCCGTATGTGAAGTTTGATGAAAGAGTTTTTTTCTTCTGTTTGGTTCTCTGTTAGGGCCCTGTACTTACATTGTAGTTTATCAAGCATAGCATCATTCTTCTGGGTTATCTTTAAGTCTTCTCAGGAAGCTAATTTCAGGCTTTAGAAATAACTTATGTTTTAAAGTCTGATTCTTTCTGCCTTTGTTTAATCAGGTGTTTTGCTGCCATCTTTCATACCTTTTGTTGGCTTTGTACTTCTGTACAGAATGATGCTCTTTCCTGTTCCTTTCTCTGTTCCTTTCTCTAATTTCTTAAAGTTTCTTTTAAAAACAGATTTTGATGAAACATCTTTATACAGTAATAGGAATGGTTGTAAATAAAATTGGTTTCTAAAGGGCACTTTTTTTTTTTTCTTTCACCTTCACAACTGGTTAAGTGTCTGTTTATAACCATGTTGGGAGAACTGTGGGCAACGTGATCTGTCTTGTACGCCAGAGGGAATCATCCTTATCAAACTTAAGTCGATTACTTCTGCTAAACCTGCTTTGGCACTCCAACAGCAGGACTGGATATACAATCAGAGGGAGCATCAGGCAGTCCTTGCCCTGTTTGCTGAGGTGCCGTGGTGAGCTGATCCTTGCTGGCAGAGGGACGGGCAGTACTGGGTACTGCTCTTTGGTTCCTGGTATTGAATGGTGAGCAGGAGCTGTGAAGGGGAACTTCTAAGGCCTTGTTTGTTTTCCTTTCTGTGGGCCTGCTGAGCAAGTGAGCTTATTAACAAGTCTTTTCATGGGAAGTTCAAAAGTGGCAATAGTTTGCCTGATGCATCTGTATGTTAGAGAACAAACAGAACTCCCGTATGCATAATGTAAGCAACCAGCAGATTTTGTCCTCCTCACATGGATGCTATTAAACACCAACTGGTTTTGTTATTTTGAAAGTATTATAGAAATTCTTGCAAATTCTTGTCTGTGCTTTCTTTTGTGTTTGGCGATAAACATTCCTCCCCACTAATCACATCTAGCTTTTTTAAAATTTATTCTTACCAGAAGTCACAGGGATGTTACAGCTGGAATAAGCATAAAAAGAAGGAACTGATGAGGGGTAGTGCCTGGGGATTGTAATAGTATATTAAAAATGGACAACGGGAGTTAATGAAGACATAGCAGAAGGACAAAAGCATCTATTTATTGTAGATAAGTATTCTGTTGTTCTAGTGTGCATAAGACAGTCTTCGAAGCAAGTTGGTTGGCAGAGAGGTGAATTTGTGTGATTGGCTGCTGATACTTGGATGTTTAGTTAAAAGAATCCCATAGTAAAAATAACTACAGACTTCTTTGTAAAGATATTTTTAACTTGTCCACTGAGGTACTTTGAGCTTGAAATGTGAAACTGCTGCATTTAGATAGAAAAGACTTGTAAATGAAATATTTCCATTATGTTAGAATTTGCTGTTTCCTAACCCAAGTAATGCAGACAGATTGCTCATACAGATTTTACAAGGGCATTTTCTGACAAGTTTCCTGGTCAGCACTGGGGATGGATTTCACTCTAAAAATCATATTTTTGAAATGTCCTTGTGCAACTTGTTAGATTGTTTTAGTTTTTCATCACTTTTTGTGCATGTATTTTGAAACTCTATATTTGCTGTAATTGGAGACAGTGTCTTTCGCTGACTCAGTGCATTCAGTCTGTCTTTTAAGCTTACCTTGCTTCCAGTGAGTAAATGGTAGGCAGCTTACTTTAAGATTGAATTGATTTGATCTGTATGGTTTGGCCTGCAGGAATTGTTAAGAAATACTACATAGATCACTCCAAAAATAATGCCACTTATGGAAACTACAAGGAACACAATAACAATACTTGATAGAGCAAATTCTCAGCTACAAAACACTATTTTTCACCAGTCACCACCATTAGCTCTGCGTTTTTGACAGCAATAAATAAGAGCCTGTGTGCAATGTTCAAAAAATTCACGTTGCTGTCCATAATGTGGCTTGTCCTTTGTGTCACTGTTGCCACTGCTGGAATACATCACCCTCTGCCTCCACTGTTTGATCTCCAGAAATGTTCAGCAAGTTTCAGTGACTGTCAGTGGGTGCCATTTTTTTTGCGTGGAGAAAGTCAGTTCTAACTCTTTGCTTCATACATATTTACATGTCAGACACTATTGTGTCAGAGTGCTCCTCTGCTGCAATCTGTCACATGGCAACAACATATTGCCACAGAATATTGGTGGGGAAGTTTAACTTCTGGTACCATCTCATCAACATCTGCCTCTGATGTCAGGTCATAAAATGGGATGCATTAGTTATGGAGCATCCCTCATATAGTACTGTAGTAAGGAAAGAAATGGACCAAAGAGCATAAGCTGAATGAAGCTGTGTCTGATGGCCTGTTTTTCTAAACTGACAAGGAAAATTGTGAAATGCTTTTAGAAAAGTTGGTCTTGCAAAATGATTACATTGAGAATAAGCATATTGCCCTTAGAAATCTTGCATATCATATTCCTTAATTCCGAGAAATCACAACTTTCCTTTTCATTACTTTTTATATCATTATTGACAATGAATGTAAATAACCAGTGAGAGATAACAACGTAAGGGGAAAAAAGGCAGTAACAGCTTCCTTCATGTAGGTGTGTAGTTACTACTTTTTCAGTCTTAGGGGGCAGTTTCATTTAAAATATAATCATAACAAATATGTGGAATAAATTGCTTTCACCTCTTCAGTAGCTAATAAGCCCCCTTAACGCCATGATAGCACTTAAATCTAGAATATATTTGAATAAAGAAAATAAAATAGTGTTTTTTCCACCTTGGGAGATTTGGATAGGCTTTAGAAGTTCCCAACAGAGGAAGGTGTTTTTCTGCTGATTGTTTTGTGATTATTTTGCTGCTGCGAATAATGCTGTGTTCTAATAAGTATTTTTGGATCAAATCCCTGCGGGCAGAAATCATGAGGAAACTCTCAGCAAGTAATAAATTCAGTAGCTGACTTCCCACATTACTGTGTTACTACATATATATTGATTTCATCTAAGCAGTTGTATTTGCCTGTGTTTAGTGATGTAAATGCACTTTGATTACATTTGTTGTCCCAAATAGAATGTTTCCTGTGCACTAAAGAACATCATGATGATATAGAGATCACCATCCTTACTTGGTGCAGATTTGGGGTGAAACCTCTAAATTCTTCAGTGGCCTGAGGCTCTTTACTGGCACTTCCTTTTGTGAGCATCAACTTTAAGTATCTAGGTTGTTCCTTGGAGACAGCTATACAAAATGCTATATTTTTTCCCATTTTTTAATCAACGAAAGCTCTCAGTTACATGTGTTTTTGGGTTAACTAAACCAATGTTTTATGTAGACTTCGTTTTTCAGAGATTATTAGCTAAAAGGTATGAGTTCTAGTTTTGTATTCCAACTTTTTTTGAACATGGTTGATCATTGTTTTCATTCAGCAAATACTTCCTAATCAGTGTGTATCAATTTCTGATAACTAGCCTGATTATTTCCAGCTGGTACAGTGGATTTTAATCTTTTTCTGTATATATTAATGACTAAAGCTTTTAGTGTTGAGATACAAATTATTGAATTGACAAGCTCAATTACTTACTAATATTAGTAATCAACAACAAATAAACGTCATATAAAGTGTGCATTATTCTTGGGTAAAAAAAAAAAAAAGTGTGTCTGTGGGGGAGAGGAAGTGGGAAGAAGTCCCTACCTAGAAGATCTTACAGCTTTCAAAATGCAAAATGAATGTGATGTGCATCTAAAAAACATGTTTACAAATAGGTACACCTGCATGTCTGCTGTGTGTGCATCTATACTTGTGTAAAAGATTTGACATTCTCTTTGCAGTTTTGCAAATTTTACAGTGTTAGTTGTTCATAGTTGTATGTAACAACTAGTAACGTGATTATTCTTGTATTTGTAGTCATGTTTGTGGCAGGAGTTGGTATTTTCAGAGGAATGTTGGATGAGGCAGGTATAAAAGGAAAAGAGCTATATTAAGGGTATCAGATCCACTTGTGATACGTGAAAAGGGTCTTTTTGTGTATTGTTTCTCTAGAGACATTTTCCCACATAGTCAACATGCATTCTTGATCAATTATTTTGTTTTTCAACCTCTTATTCTTGTCTGTACATCCCTGCATATATGTGTGCATGCTTGCATGTTCTAGAATTTGTTTTCCAAAGTATACAGTGGCATTAGTAGTCATTAGGTGATGAAGTATCAGAAGCAGAGTAACATAGTGATTCTCTTAAGTGTTCTATATTACAGCTTGACTTTGACACTGATGATTCCATAATTTCTCTACAAATGTTTGAAAACTTGAATGATTCAATTTCATGAATAATTATTTTAATAGAGATTCTTATTCAGTTTCATTAGACTTGTCACATTACTTCAAGCCACTGTCATAGCATCATGGTCTTTTTGTTTCCCTTCGCTTGCAACTCTGACTCATTTTTCTCAACTATTCCATGCTAAGTATGAATTGTACATCCAGACTGACATTGTCATTCAGTCCTCCCAATTTCTAAGTTAGTACAGAGAGATATATTTAAAGTAGTAGCACCCAATCAAAAAAAGTTATTTCTGAAACGGTATCTTTTTGTCATTTTGTCCCCCATATGTTTAGTTTTTATCTCTATTTCATTTTCTCTGTCCTTTGGAATCCTCCTGTAGTAACCAGGATTGACTCTTTTACGTCCTTGAGGTTTAACAGATTGTTTCTACACTTGCCATGTGCTGGGCTGGAACCTGAGTGGCCAGCAGTGTTCCCCATCTACACATTTCATGCTTGTGACTAGATGTGATTGCTGTTCAAGGTACTTGTCAAAGTCTTTCATTTCCCATCCTATGTGTAACAGCACCTGTATGGAGAATAACATATGTTTTGGTCTCTGAGATCCTGGAAGATATGGGGACATGAGAAGACACTGCCTGTCTCATGTGCTCCTCTGTACTTGTGAGATCTATGGATGATAAAGCTGATAAGCCACCTTTTCCCAGGAAATCAGTATGTGTTTTGCATTGAGTGCTTGAATTGCATCACAAGTCACAAGGTACTTCATTTTGTGTGTCCCATCAGTCACAAGTTGTTCTCTCTCTTGTCTACAGCCTAGTTTCTTTAGAATGAGGTTCTGTTCCCCTGACCCTGCTGAGGTGTCAGAACTGAAGCAATTTGCTACGCTGCAGGCAAAGATGCTCTGAGAGCCATTCAGACTCATCCAGTAGGTGGTCAGTATTGTATTTATATGATGGTAGCTTGAGATTCCTCTATCTTTTTGGAAATTTCCTTTTGTCTCTTTTTCTACCATGTCTATTTATTGTAGCTGCTTTGTGAAGCTGGATGATGCATTTTAACCTAGAGTAATGTAGTTTATTAACTGTTTTTCTTTTGAAACCTGTTGTTTACTAGAACTACATTTTAGCTCACTAATTTCAACGATTACACATTTTTCTACATTTTTTTAATTCTTTTAGATATTCTGACATTGTAATCATATAGTGTTGCCAGAAATAGCAGCAGACTCTTTGTCAAAATCTAAACTACAGAGAATTAGATAGGACTGATGCTCTCTGTGAAGAGAGAACATCTGGTTCCAAGCCTGTGCAAGGTACAAGAAGAGGCTGTGCACCTGCTCAACACAGAGCAGGATGGATGTATGTGATTTCACTGGGTGAGTCTATGAATTGGACTACACTTTTAGCATGACCTTAATTTTAAGTGCAGTCTGTCAGGGGTAAATGTGGCAATTCAGATAGTGAAAATCAGTGTACACCAGCAGATTGAAAGATAAATTGATAAATTGATTCCAGCCCCCTACTTCAGAAATGAGATATTACAACCGGCTAAGGATGGGCTCAGATTTGATGTTTATACAGGCAAGACAAATTCTGCCCCATCCACATAAACTTGGCCTCTGATACCATTAAGAATGGCATTGCCTGTCTCTCTCCAGCCCACCATTCACTTGTTATTAGTTTGTGTCTGTTATATTCATTTATCTACAACTGCCTTTGCTCTGCTCCCAGGCTACCCTGAGGCATCCTTCTTCCAGCCTGTTTCAAGATGCCATGACATAACCTCAAAGTGCGAAGTCTTGTGGCATCTTAGAACACAGCGGAGAGAGCTGTAGCTGACTGAATAATACAGATAAACACTGCTCCAATTTTCCAAACTTTGGTGCCTTGAGCAAATACCATTTGCTTTTCCATCGTTCCCCTTCAGGGCCCACTTTGAAGGAAACAGAGCTGTGCGGGCACTGACTTTGGAGGAGTGAGGCTGTGCATGTGTTAGGAGATTTGAAGATTTTTTGTTGTTTTTATTAGAGGATTGATCTTAAAGCAATTTGAGAGCTGAGCATGTGCGTAACTCAGTGAAAGTATTTGTAATTGAAGTAACAACTGTAAGTTAGAGTAATATGTTTGGTGTAATACCAAGTGGAAGGTAGAGACAATGTGTACATATATTATCCATGCTGTTGACCAAAACACAAACTTAGTTCCTGGAGCACTTGTTTGTTTTGGTTGGTTGGTTGGTTGATTGTTCTGTTGTTTTGATATTAAAATAGTCTGTAATACCCCAAATAACATAAAAAGACAACAAAAATAACAGCACCCCTGTACTTAGTGTCTGACAGTAAATATTTGTACTGTTAACTGATCTTAAGTCCATTTGATTGTGTAGCTGGCTAGAACTTGAAAGTGAAGAACTGGCACATCACTAAAGCTGGTTAAGTTGCCGTCAGCACTAGATTAGGTTTTGTGTCCATCCCTCTCCTGCCCACAATTTCACCTGTTTCTTATGCTTATGGTCACTGTATCTCCGTTACTTGAAACAGTCAACTGAGGAAAAAAAAAAAAAAAAAAAAAGCAAAGTGTTAAAAAAAGATGGAAGAAAATAACAGAGAAAGGGAAAAAAAGGTGGTGTAGAGGAATGGGTTAGTTTTTTTGTTTTAAAATCCTAAACAGAGACCAGATCAAGAATGAGCCAGTCCCAGTGTGTAATACAGAGCTGGAAAGTTCTGCTGTGTCTGCCTTTTGAACAGATGCTCCATACATACCAGTGCAGCTGTATTGTGAATTCTACTCTAAACTGATTTTGAACTGATTCATTGGATATGCCTACAGCCTAGCCAGAGTGCTAGCTACTGTGGATACCTGCAGATAGACCTCAGAAAAGTCTCAGATTTCCACTCAATTCATTTTGCAGTACTTTTTAAAAGTGCTCAGCTCTCTTACCGATTATTTCCTTAACAACACTCTCGGTGTTTACATTTAGAATGCTTAACACATATTCATTCGTAATTTCTGCTGCCCTGAAGCAGGAAAATATATCTTGCCTTTATCATTAAGTGCTGTTACAGTGATACTCCCAGAAAGAAGCTGAAATTTCTACTGCCAATTACAAAGTCTGCAGTCAAACAATTTTGTTTCGTTCCAAGTAAACTGTGCATGTGGTTGCTTAGTGCAAACAGCAAACTCAAGTGTTATTTGATATCACAGCAAAAAATTTCTTCAGAGTATAAGAAATCTTGTAAGCAGTATCTTGCTAATGTATATTGCTAATGCTACATTCCCTGCTAAACCAGAATAAGCAGAAAGGATTTAAAAATGGCTGTAGAAGAGATCTTGGTATGAAATACAACCATAACATTTTGTCAGAATCTCATTTACTTTCAACATAAAGGTCCATGGTAGGTAAACTTACTGTCTGAAAATTAAAATCTGATCAGTGAAAAGTTGTGTTTAAGGGACAGTTTGGAATGGAGATAAGAGAAGGAAATTCCACATATCAGAGATTCTAGAAGGAAGTAGATTTTATTCTTTCCTTATTCATGCTCTTTTCCCAAAGTAAGTTTATTTCACTAGTCAAGGCTTTGTACTAAATATAATACTGCAGAAATGCTCCCGTGGTTTTTCAGGGACATTTATGATTTAAAGCTTCTGTGGGCTATCACTGAAGCTATGTATGTTTAGCACTCTTGAAATCAGATCCACAATGGCTTCATCCCTCTGTACTAGTGATATTTTAGAAGCACTTAGAGAGAAATGTCTAAAAGGAAACTAGAAATTCACAAACTTTTCTGAAAAGAAAAATCACCAACTGTAACTCTTTCTTAGTGTGTAGTAGAAGTCACAGAAATACTAATTTTTGTTTGCTGCTTTTTGTATATACCCTTGTGTAAAAATATGTACATGTGATTCAAGCTGTGAAAAATAATGAATTTTTGGTCCTGCTCCCAAACAATTTAAAAGGCCTCAAAAGATTTATTCTTACTGAGCCCAATTTTTTCTTCCAGAATTTATAGTGACTGATGGAAAAAAAGGTCTTATGTGGAAAGAAGGCTCTTTTGAATTAAAAATATATGTGAGGGAAATTTTAGTTGTCTATAATTTAGAAAAAACTAAATAGTGTAAAGTAAAGTAGCAGATTGGATTATTTGAAAAGTAAAAAAAATGCAACTACAAGTCAGTCAGTTCTAAAGAACCAAATAACCGAGGAAAAAAAAAACCCAAAACCTGAACTGTTGTACACTGTCAGGAATTAAAAAAAAAAAAAAGACATGGTGCATAGTTTCATCAGGAGTGTTTCATACCAAACCAATTGATGTTGATTCTTTTAACATATTTTGTGGACTGAAAAGAAGTGGCTGTCACCTGTCTTAAATTTATTAAAGCTGTTGATACTGTCTGAGGTGATGTTCCTATAGGCAAGCAAGAGGATGGTAGTCTAGATAAAACCAACATAATATAGGCACAACATTGTTTAGAAAACAAGGTGTTTTCAGGAAGGTTAGATAGTACCTGCCTTCTACTTAGATAGTATTTGCCTTTAGAAGAAATGGAGATTACAAATTGACTTTTTATAGTCCGTTATGGCTCAGTTTTCTGTTTTGTATTGTCCTATCATTTTGTGGTGCACATATATTGGTAATCTAAAACCAACCAAACAAAAAACCCTGTAAAATCATTTGAATGACTAAAAGGTTACAAGTGTTTTTCTGTAGCGCAGGAAAATAGAAAGCAGAATTTTATTTCCAGTTCAGAGGGCAAATTTAGACATACTTAATGAAGTTTTAACCTTCATTCATCTTCACCTGCATTATAATTTGGTTCACTGGCTGTTATTTCAGCTAAAGATTTTCTCTGTAAGTCTAGCACTGTCGAAGGATAGGTCAAACGTCACTAAACCCAAGGAAAACAGGAGCACAAAAAAGTTGACAGAAAATATTACATTTTCATTTCAGCAGTGACAATTGTATTTCAGTGGAGAATACAATTTGGTAGACTCTCTTAAATCTACACATACAGCTGACTATTTTAATGTGTTTTGTAGCAGTCACTTTAGTGTCTTTTTTCTTAGCTTTTGATTTTCTGAATGTTTGTGGTAATTAGTTGAGTGTGCTCAACATGTAGACACCTTAGTTTCCAAGTATGTTCAACAGGGTGGACACTATAAGATATTTAGATAGGGCCTTCATTTTTTTAGTCACTTTTCATTTCATTTTCTTGATATTTGATGATTTGTATTTTATTCATACATATACTTTCCCTAACAACAGTGCATTTTGGTACTATCAAAGTAAACCTTTTAAAATTTAACTTTTCAGCTAAATGTTGTTTCCTTTTTTTATATATACATGTAAAGAAAATGAATGCATTGCATCATTTTGATTTTTAATTGGGAAAAATATTGATTTCTCTTTCACTATTCAGTAGCTCTTTTGAATGTTTTTATGGCATTCTTTGTAGTGTAGGGGGGCATATCTCAGAAATCCTGAACTGCTTGCCTGCTATAGCCCTGCTATACTCCTGACCATGAGAAAAGAGTCCAAAGCAGTAAACTATATGATAAAAAAATAATAATAGAATGATGGAAAAGCAATTACTTGCTTTCAAACCTGCATAATATCATGGCCAGTGCAGAGCACCTCTTGGCTTCTGCATCACTCTACCCTCTTGTTTGGAAAACATTAAAAAGAAATCTAGATGAGCACCAATGTTTAATTTTCCCCATGCTAAGTTTCAGACTTCTTCACAAAGAGGTGCAGCTGCTGAGCATTAGAAGAGAATATTAGATTTTTGATTGTCTGCACTGAACAACAGAGGTGTCAGGAATCCGTTTAGTGACCCTTTTGAACCTTCCTCACACCAAAGGTGTTCAAGCTCTCCCTCATGGCTGAAATGCACTTTTCACTATGCTTAGAGTTTATTTTCAGGGTATTAATAGAGCAAGTGCCAGACATGGGATTGTTTACCAGTTCTGTTTTATTTCAAATTAATTTGTCCAGTTAAAGCTGAATCTCTCCTCCTTTACGTGAACAGGTGGAATTTGCTGCATACCATTACCCACTGTTTGATGATTTGCAATTTGGACTCTAAAATCAGTGTCCTACAAGGCATTTCTAAAGGACAGCATACTTGTAAATTTTACTTAGGCATCCTCCAGGCCACCAGAGATTTAGCTGCAGGCTTTTATCCTAAGTAATCACTGCTTTCCTTATCACTTTGTTAACATTTTCACCTCCTTTGTTCCTAAATTACAGAAGAAAAACTCTTACAGGTTTTTAAATAGGTTTTAATTTCCCTTGAACAGCAAAATATTATTCAAATGATAATGTTCTGGACTAGCAATAGAGATCTTGAAAGCAGTTTTGTGATTCTCAAACTAAATAAAAGATTTAGGGCATTAGTTTTTCCAGCCTTCTCAAAATAAGCAAATTAATGACTTAAAATTTACAGTTTCTTTCTTTTTCTTTTCTTTTTTTTAATTTTTTTCTGAAGGCTGCTACTATTAAACACCTTTATGTCTGAGAGTCAAATGAGAATTAATACTGAAAACTTTCAGTCATGAAAAATATTCCTGTTTTCTAAACTCTTAATTGACCTTTAGCTAAATAAACCACAACTGAAGTTTTTTCAGTTTTGTCTTGAAAGCAAAAGGCATTGACTTATTCTCTCCTATAAACAAAATAACAGAGAATCCTTAACTTCCTGTGCCACTGTGAATTTCAATCCCACAAACAGTTCAATTTAAAACATTTCTAAATCTAGATAAAATTATTTTATAATAAATGTGTAAGTGATCCAACTGTGTAAACACTTATATTGTTTTCTGTTGTTGCTGATGGTTTCAGTCAAAAGAAACAACCATCTTTCCCATTGAAAATGGATTTTAGTTCCTGTCAGTAGGCTTTATTAATAGTTCAGTAAGCAATAATCTTAGAATTCTTTCCTGCATTTTAAGACTAAGATTAAGACTGTCAGTAATGGGCAAGCAGAGGTGTTTGTGTTAGATGAGGTAGTTTGGTATATAGAAGTCTAATAAACAATGTGAAGAATGCATTCAGATGATTAACATGTTGCTGTGTATGTAAAAGAGCTTGCTATTTACAGAAGATGGGCTTTAGATACCAGTCCAGGGTCTAGGAAACGGTTGTAAAACTGTCCTACAAATATGGAACATGAGATTTCATATGAACTGAAACTTCTGAAGTACAAATTGCAATGAGTTAACTATCTAACTGTCTTTATGAAGTGCACTCTGAGGCAAGACAGCATTTCTTGGAGCAGCTAATCCTCTTAGAGTTAAAAAATTATTTTCGTAGCCTATTCACACATAACACACAAGAAAGGAATCTCTGTTGAATACAGAACTTCAACTCTGAAGAATTTGTCATGCGTAAAAGAGCACTGAGAAAATATTGTCTTTCCTGTGATGAAATATTCTTAATACTGTCTGAACTCATTGGTGCATTTTAATTAAATAATTAATTCCATCTGTTCTTCTATTATGATAACAGTACAACTGAAAAACATTAAATGCCATTCTGGAAGTAAAAGAGAAGAGATCCAAGTCTAACATGAACATTCCCTTCTTGCAAAAAGGATACTATCATCATAATAAATCTGTTTGTTTTCATTTCTATCAATTTCTAATGTCTACTACTCCTGTTATTGTGGCTGAATAGCAAAGGTTTGGTTTATTTCTTGTTCCTGTAGCACTGAACCTCTGAAAATGAATTAATCATGTTTTCCTGTTGAACAGTGAATATATGAAAGGTAGCAGTAAATCTGAATGTTACATGAACCTGATCTTACTGACACTGACTTCAGAAGCTGTTGTCATTGGTAAGAACTTTTCTGCAACACAGCCGTTTTCATTCTGTTGTGGCATTTGCAGGAAAGTTTTACGGATCTTAGAGAATACAATAGGAAAGAAAAGGATGTGGTATCCAATTATGTTGTCAGAGCAAAGGTGCACTGCTTAGAGAAGTTCTTTTGACCTTTCTTAAGATTGTTGTGCGCAAAAATTAAGCTCAGACCTAGAACTTCAAAATACGGAGCTCATACGTTGAGAGCCATATTCCAGTTTCTAGGGTCTGGGGCAGGATGTCAATCTCTGCTTTCCTAGTTTGCACAGTGAAAGAGGTAAATAAGGCATATTTTTCTGTTCCTACCAACCAGAGTTGTCAGCTCAGGGACTGACCTGATGTTGTGCAGGATTTTGTTCCCAGAATAAATGAGTTGAGTGGTAAAAAAGCAAAGGCAATTTTCCTTGCTGGCCTTGCTGTTGCTCTATTTAGGTGTTAAGTTCTCTGAACTTAAATCTTTATTGTTCTGCTCTTGCTTATGGAATTTATCTCATAACACGAAGCTTGCATGTGCTTGCCCTACAATAAAGGCAGTGTTTGAGAAGGGATGTAGAAATAGCTGAAAAGACACAACAAAGAAAAGCCTCAGTACAACAGCAAGTATAGTAGAGGAATGCTAGGTAGTTACTTTTTCTGGTTTAAAAGCTAATTTTTACCTTTATTTCACACTTAGGTAAGGAACTATTTAAGTACTCTGGTTGTCTCACTTCCCAGTTAATAGAGAAAAATACTAGAGAAATGGCATATAAGGTGGGGGCAAAGCACCTGCTTTTTCTTTATTTGAGGTATACTACTCATGGTGAAGTATTGTAAGTAACTGCTTACAGACACAAAATCCAATCAAAATTCATACTTAATCAAAAGTTTTCTGTTTTCTATGTGAATATAATCTTATGCTGACATTTTCATACACCTGTTTCCGATTATTTTACTACAAGTAAATTTACTACATGAAAGTTTTGCTTGTGAGTTTCTGCCTAGTATAAAAAGTACATTTTTATTACCACATGAAATCATATGTGTTTTATTTTCTTCACGTTAGAAGAACTCAAAATAAAACAGTTTGAAATGTTGTGAGGCGTATAGTCACAGCAAGAGATAGGGAAAGTTAGGGCAAGTCCTTGTACAGTGAAGGTAAATACAGAATTCTTTACTCTTCTATCCCCGCTGAATTTTGGGTCACATTGTAGAAGAGAATAGAAAACAATAAAGCATTGTTAGCACAGCTCAGCAGGAGAATAAGGGCCAAATCACAGTGAGTCACTATTTCCTGTTCAGATGTCTTTTACTCTCACAAAAAGACGGAGTATTTGAAAAAAAGACTGTGTATGTATTGCATACATATATTTTTGTGTGTAGAATAGTAAGTAATGTTTGACATTATTCATTATCATTTTTAATTATCATTATTAATGGAAAAAAACTTTTATTATAATTGTTCTGTGGCATTTTCACTGTATCAATGTAATTGAACAAGGAGCTGCTTTGCTGAGATCTATTTTAAGCCTTTGGATATATGAAAGTCACAAACTAAAATGTGTAGCTTTTCATCTTTGATGAATGTCTAAATGTATTTTCTAAAAAATCTCAGAAATCTTAATGAATGTGAACTATGATTACAAAAAAATTGGCTAAATATGATGTTTTAGTATTCTAAATAATTTCATTGGTTAACATACGAATTTATTTTATCAATAACATTTCTGAGGTGCATGAGAACATAACTATCTTTAGTTGAAAGACTAACATCACAATCAATTTTAATTTACTGAATTCATCAATTTTTCATATTTCCTATTGTAGGAGGTTCAGTTTTAGTAAAGTCCTTTATAAAGTTATACAAAGAAGTTTGTCTTGCTCATGGTAAAAATGGATTCTTTTGTTATATGTTTACTGCATTATTTGCAATGCATCTGAGGACAAGTTTGGCTATATGTACACTTCCGATTGCTTGAATCAATCAAGAAACAAAGCAGTGCTATCAAACATTTTTGAATAGTGGTATACTGTCTCTATTATTGTCTTTTAACTTCTTCCACCATTTAATCTGTGCATAGATTAATCCGCACAGTTGTACTGATGTTCCACTCAAAATTATTTCCAGCTTGTATAGAGTCAAGAACACCAGTACCCAACCAGAGAAACAACCAATGTAGACAAGTATGTGTTAACCCAATAAAAGTAGGTTGTAGTTTGGCTCATTCTGCCAATTTACGTTCAACTATCTTTTGACATTTCATTTATACATTTTTATCCAATATTAACAAGCATCTGGTATATTTCATATTAGCAGTAACTTAAAAAGTGATTACTATCAGAAATACTATTTCTTCTTAGATACCCACAGGAGTCTAATGAATAGAAGTATCTCAGAGGGGCCAGTTTGAGTCTAATGATTGTTTTTCACCTTTATCAACATTCTAATTCTTCCAAGCTGAAGTAAGCCTCATGCACCTCAAAGAGACAGCTCTCCACCTTCAAAGGGTGATTATTTCTTATGTGATCCTTCTATTTTTATATTATCAGTCTTTCCATCTGAATGAAGATTAGCGTGTTAGCTTGATTTGAATAATTTAAAAACCAGCAACAGTTACTATTAACAAAAGATTCTGACTTTATCACCTTTAAAGCTATCTTGAAACAAACTTTATGTATTAAATGAAATACTAGCCGGATTCTTAGTTTTCAGATCCATCATATAACCACAGACTTCTTTCCATGCTACATTTGGCTATTCAGACTGAGCTATAATTTGAGACAGTAGTTTAGGTTTAGACTTAGTTTAGAGGTCTGATACATTTAGAAAATTCAGTTTAATAATAGATAATCAGCTCTTATTCGCGGTAGCTATTTTATTATCAGATTAATATCTAATTATGTCAAGGTAATTTTAATGTATTAATGAAGTTTTTCACTGCTCAAGATCAGTCAGCAATCTTATGAAGCAGGAATATTACCTTGCAAGTCAAGAAGAATTTATGATGATTTTTACTTGCTCTATAAGGTAGTATTTACTAGTGTAAGTCTGAGTGTTAGTAGATAGCAAATCTATATTTTTTCTTAACTTCTTTTGAAGTATGGTTGAAGGTGGATAATTCTCAGTTTTCAAACATCTGCGTCTTTTCCATCCATAGAACAGTTATTTCTAATAGCTCACTCGCTTTAGTGGGTAGATGAAAGCCTTTGAATTACAACACATATTAGGCCATTGAAAAGAATCAGTTTTTCTACTTACTCCTTGGATTTATTTGGGAAGTATCTGAAGATACGAGTTCAAGCTTACAAGAGGTCTAAGTAAATGTCAGGTTAGAAGTTAGATAGCTATCAGAGTTTCCTTGGTTAAATAACGTGCTAATGATATATGGTTGTGTATAGACTACTGTCTATAAACTAATGCTTGTTCTTGTAAAAAACTAACTGCTCTTAGGTTGCAGTAAAGCTAGCTTTGCAGAACTCAGAAGACTAACTAGAGAAGAACAATACATTTCCTCCCCTTGTTTAAGCATGGAAAATACTATTGACATTCAGTATTTTACTTCAGATGTATGCATAAATTAATTCAATTACCTACAAAAGTCTTAGTTGTTGTCGTTGTTCTCTTGCTAATAGATAAGGTTTTCAGTTTTTCCAGTGTAATATATATAACACTGTACATTTAATAAGAACTTCTGGAAAAATGGAAACAAGTAATTACTTTGTAAAAAGTATGTAGAATATCAATCCCACCAAATTAGCATTTGTTGGCAAAAGATGGGGAAAAAAAGTTCATGAACATAAAATATCTTCCTCACCAGTGCCTACAGGTAAATCAACAAAAGAAAAACAAATGAGCTGAAGGCTACTTTGTGATTAAATATTTTTTTTGTTGTTTACTGGATAATGTCTTTATTCATCACTGAAATGAATGTATCTTCTTTTACATCTTAGAAAAAAGGATGGAAAAATTTAGTCCTGAAAAACACAGAAGGTGAAGAAATGTAAGGAGCTAGTCATTTCACTGGGTGAAATTGGAAAAGACTGTAAAAGATACAGAAATGGAACTTCTTATATGATTTACGCATGCACATTAATTAGGCTTAGAAATCATCTCATTTTATAGTCTAGCATGACAGCAGAGCAATATTCAGAAGTTCTGATATAAATGTAGGAGCAAAAATATATTTGCTTTAAGGCAAGACTGCTGGATGGGAATAGCCATTACAGTCAACAATGAGGCAATGAATCTGTGCCTAAAGCAGTGCAGTAAGGCTTTTCATAACTTTTTGTATGCATAGTGAAGAGTAAATTTGCTGGAGTATCCACAGAGATTTAAATTAATTTCAGAAAGAAAATTATTACATTAATTTGTTTTCTACAAATATAATTTTGAATTAGTTATTCAGTATGGGTTTTCCCAGTTGCCTTTAATAAAATGATAGAGATGGGCTTACGGGGAGAATCTTAATTGTTCAGTATTCCATTTCTGTTTGACTCATTTTCAAACTTGGTTATTAGTGTGAAATAGCTGAAGTAAATTAGTGTTTGGGAACTGTAGTGCTTGATTCTAAGCTTTTGCTTGGGCTTGTTAAAAGCTTAGTAGATGTTTAACAGTAGTAGAGCATATTCAGTTTTGATCAAAACATTGACTTCCATGGGTTTCTGTTTCAGAAATAGTTTCGTGGTGGGTAATTTGTGTGTTCAATATTTAGTGTGAAATTTACAATCTCTTTTGAGAATGTCTGTTAATATTATAGGTTATTATATATTATTATTATATGTTAATAAAAACACTATGGGGCCACTTGTTACTACAGTTACAAATACTACTGGTTACTATTTTTGTACAGCATTTCCTAATGCTACCAGTTTCTCATAACAAAGTTATAAATTGAAGCATATTCCAAAATGAGGGAATTAGCTACTTATCTTTTTAAACAGAACTCATAATAAAATCAATTTACATACAGACTTTTTTTTAAATCTGGCATGACTGTTCAGAACATGGCTATTCCTCTAAGCTTATGGACTTTTGTCCAAAGAGCATAATATTTTGTATTGTTCCTCTGAGAAAGCCTTGGGCAGGAAATAATTTCTGTAGTGTGGAACACAAATTCTCTCCTTCTAAAGTCCTTTCAAACTTAAGGTACAAAGCAAAAATGATTTAAACTTGAAAGTGATAAAAAATGATTCCTTTTCAAATCTAGCTTGGTCATCATATATTCTTAAACCAAATTATTTAAATAGGATAAATAAGACCCTTCAAACTTTTAATATGGTAAAATGTAATTGAATTCCTGTAAATGTCAATATCATCCTGAATTATTTTATAATGAAAGTGAAGCCAATAGATTTTTGTGTTTGTTTCCACTACCGTCACCCCCCTTCCCCACTCTCCCTAACAACTGCTTTTGCTACATGTAATTCATGGATAAAATGGGCCTGTTTACACTTCTCTGTATGTACACTTTTTTTTTACTGAGCTGTTGTTTCATGTTTTTGCTTCTCATCATGATTCCATAGCTGAATTCTGTCTTGAACGTTCATACAGTCTAGAGTCATTTCAGTTCTTTTGTGTCTTTATATATAGTGATTGCAGAGGAATTTGAACAAGGGAAACAAGAAAAACCTGGAAGATGGAGATGTACTGGACATATTAGATTGAGATGTTCGCTCTGACTGTAGATTAGGTAACAGATGCATCAAACAAAAAAGAAAAAGATACTGTTAGAGATAGTTAACTCAGCAATAACAAAACTCTCTAACATGCCAGTGTCTGACACCTTTTAAAAATCTGTAATAAATCAAGAACAAAGGGTAGAGGTTTCAGAAACACTGTGTAACTAGAGAGTGGTAGATCATTTTTTAATGACTTGCTCACAATAGGCTGACTTAAATAAATGCTTTCAGTATCCAGTAACTACCTACCTTTAGCTACCCAAAAGCTTTTAAAAATGATATTTTTATGATAACCGAAAGAGACTTTGTAACCCATCTTTATTGAGTCACTATTATATAGACCTTATAATTAGGATGTGCATGGCTTAATAGTGTAAATCAATCATTTATTGGGCTAATCCATAACAATAGTTAGAGCATGTGGGTTGCTTGGCTAAGCACTAATAAAAGCTCCTAGATCCCAGGCAGTTATCTGTCAGGTGAGGAAGAACTCTTGGCTTCTCTGGAATGCAACTGATTTTCAGTCCTGCTAGGTTGCTAACTTCCTATTTTCTGCTTAGGCTTTTGTACTTCTTTATATTAGTACTATTTCTTCCTGGATCCTTGAAATGCTGCTATTGATTCCTTTTTATGTATTTATTGAGTTTTCTCTCACCACAGCTGTATCACTTTCTTATAAAAGTTTGGCCTTCAAAATGTGACCACAATACTCTGGTAGAAAATTGCAATAAATTTTCTTTTGCCAAATAAGTTAATTTTAAAAGCCAAATTTTGATATGCAACGTGATTGGTGTTGAAGCTAGGAAGTGCTGAGAGTAACTTATTCTTACTACCATAATGCTGACAACGTGAAAGTTGTGCTTTTTCAGCCTTGTTTTAAACCTCAAATAAAGGTTAATAATGATTGTGATTTTTGTTAAATATTTTAAAAATATTTTTAATACTTTTTAAAATATTTTAAAATTATTTTTACGCTTATTATGTTGCTTTGGTTTTTTTTTCTGTTTCTTATCTGTACTTTGTGATCTTGCATTCCCTTTTTGTTCTGTTGTCCTGTAGTACAAACGAGGTGCATCTTGGATGAATGTTGAAGAAGATGTTTCATGTTTTAGTACTGTTTTATATGGACAACATGCATACATGCATCTGTAGGTTTCTGTGTGCAGGGATGTGTTGCTGGTTATGGTCTGTGACATACTTTTTGTTAGTATTTGAGTTACTGGTCTTTCAAAAGCATGAAAACCAATTTATTATTTTTGTCTCTTTGCATTATATATTTCTAGAATTAAATTTTTTAAGGGGAAGTTTGTCAATGGATTTTGGTTTTGCATTGTTATTATTATTTTTATTATTGCTGCCATTCTTTCAAAGCATCTTATGTATGTTGGTAGGAAAGGATGTCAGAATGCAGGGCAATCTGTCCAGTCTCCTGCTGAGAGTGGGACTATTGCCAACACAAGGCCAGCTTTGCTATGATTTCATCTAATCAAACCTAAAATATCTCTAATGGTGGAGATACCACAACACACTGCTCTTACATCTTCCTTGCAGAGTTACAGAAAAAAGATTTCCTCATTTCCTTTCTGAATTGCTTGTCCCAAGCTACTGTGGCTACTGTTCCTTTTTTCACCACTTTCTAGCATGAAGAATTTGACTTCTTCATGTTTGTGGCCTTGAAGTGCTTGTAGAGAACTGGAGGATCAAAGTTCTACAAACACTTCCCTAATTTTATAGTGTTTGGAAATTTGCTCAAGGTGCATTTTGGTGAACCATCAAAGTCACTTATGTATGTACTGAACAATAATGCCTCAGCATGTACTGATAGGATGCCATAGCCTTTGTCTGCTGCCAAGTCCTTGGGAAGCCTGGCACTCCAGCCACTTTTCGATGCATCTTGCAGTAGTTTCATCCTGTTCATATTTTCTCAATCACCAAGTGTGAATGCTTTACCCACAGTATTAAAAATCATGCTAAAGTCAAGTAGATCTCCCATCATCAGTATAGCCAATGATTTCACCATACAAGACAGACAGGCTGGATGTGTGTCTTCTGCCTTTGGCTAAATATGTGTTGCCTATTCTGAATTATCTTCTTGTCCCTCAGGATTAAATGGATTCCAAGAGTACATGCTTCATAATCCTTTGAGGGTCTGATTTCACTTTTCAGAGCTGATAATAACAAATGCATCAGTACAGCGATCGTTTTCAAAATTAGTATGTGGTGCTTAGAAAATCCAGGTCCCTTCATAGCATTAGCATATTACGTTGCACGTAGTAAGCCACGTTAGTATTGCTGATTGGTGGCACAAAGCAGAAAGATGTGTTTATCTTTTCAAGGAAAGACCTAATAGTTTTGTTCCTGTCTCTGTGCAGTGGGGACTGATAAAGCCTAATTTCTGTCTAACATTTAAGGCAGATTATCAGATGGAAGTTCTTTACACAGATAAGAAGCTCCCAAGAAAAGGGAATGAAACTGTTATCATAGAAAAGGTTACTATTGGTCTAATTATAATTCACATCCAATAATGAACACCTTGTTCAATAATGTTTAATTCAAATCATGATGCTGAATATAGAATTACATATCGAGAGAATTCATTAGAAGTTTTAAAAGTAAGCTGAATAAATGTGCCTCAGAGAATGTATTAGATGAATCGGTAAAAGTATTTAAATTAGATCTGTAAAGTATTATGAAGAATTCACAGGGGATACACAATTAGATGAATAAGCTGTTCAAGGCCAGGAGCTATTGAACATTTATTGTACAGAGCTTCTTGTATATTGTTTATGCAAAACAGACAGGGAAAAAGTAACACAGCAAAAAGTTTGGAAGAAACTAAGGAATGGGGGCTTGAATAGCTAAAAATAAAAGTCTATTCTGTCATAATTAGTTTTTCATTGTTTTCTTACACATTATTTCTATACCACTAAAGTATTTAAATATAGGGCAAACAATTATTTCATGTTTTTATTTCATATTTGTTGACCTTTTGAGTTTCCCCATTTGTCTTTTTCTATTCACGTGCATGTGTACTCTGACCTTTCCAAATGAGTATTTAATATATTTGCCTGTAATTGTTATAAATACCTTTATTGGGAGCATAAATATCTATAGCAAGATGGCATTTTAAGAAGACTAGTTTCATTTTTGTATATTTAGTGTATTTATTATTGAATGGTGCTGAAGCGTGACATATCTATTGTTCGCCTTTTTCAGAGTTCTAGTAGATGTCTTGCAGCTTGCTTCTTATTGTATTCTCTCCCACTTTCCTTGATAAGTTTAGTTATAATTATCCCTACTAGTAGATGCAGTTAATTAAAATGCTATTTTTGGCATGTGTAGGCATACACAGGCTAGCCCTATTCTAGCTAACTCATACTATGGCACAGGGCTTCAGCTGTCTTTCAGTACTAAACATACTTGGCAGGACAGTGTGCCACCTTCTCTATTATTCTTAACCTTTGGGTGCAAGCCCATGAAGAAAAAGAGCATAGTTTGTGCTTAACCCCAGCGACTCACATTACTAACTGTAAAAAGACAAATCTCGGGTCCCTACCCCTATTTCTCTTCACACTTGTCCATCTTTTGCTTTCCATGGTGCCATAACACATTATTAAAACTCAGAGACTTGAAATAGTGTAATCAGTAAAAATGTTAGCGAGTCTAGCCATTTTTCAAGTACTGAACAGCTGAGAATACATCTGTTTAACTCTGAATCTCAAAGGTCTAAAATTGTCTTGTAAACATGTTATGGCAATTGATTTTTAGTGAGTTGTACTGAATTTTTTCAGTGGCTATTACCTAATAGTCTGTGTGCGCAAATTTTATAACAAAACCAGCGAAGTTTGTAGTGTACAAGCTGTTCCTTGTGATTAGTTACTGTTAACACATTGCTAACAGAATGAATGTGGACACTTTCTCCGGGCCAACCTGTGCTTTGGCTTCTCTAGTAGGAGCAGTTGTTCTAATCCCCAAATCCGGTCACTCCCTGGGAAGCCGCTCCTACCCCCTTCCATGTGACAGAGGTAGCGATCCACCTGCCTTAGGAATCAGCAGCATCCACTTAACCTCTGCTCAGCAGGATGAGCACCTGCTCACAGCATGGGGTAGTGCTGGGAAAATTATGAGCCTGCGAGCTTCTGTGTTAACAGTGATTAATATTTGGTATTACTGTTTCAATATGTAGGAGGCATTACTGTTATTGAAATGTGCCTTCACTCCAGCTGCTTTTCCTACAGAGATCACTCTCATTTAGGAGATGCTGTTACGCAGCTTCTACCAAGAAAGGAATCAGAAGTACCTCTCAGGGCTTAGAGTACACAGCCAAAACCCTAGATGTTACAGGAGAAAAAATGAAGGCAGGATTCCAATTCATATAGTACTTTGTGACAAATGAGAAGTGCTTTGTATCTTGTGATACACATGCTGGGAGTAGGGCACAATGCTTGGTTACTTTTGCAGAAGCTTCATTTTTGAGATAGTCTATGTTAATCCTTGCCTGAGTTTCAGGAATATGAACAAACTAAGGTGACAAAAAAAAGACATATTGTTCTTTGTTTTCATCATAACCACCCATTTGCTTTCACTAGAAAACATTGATGCTTTTTCCTCAGTTTATTGTGTTTTATGTAAATACATTATGGACCTGAAAAGTCTAAGTCTTTACTTCAGAAATTTCATGCTGTCAATGGTTTACGGACTGGTTTGGCCTGTAAATGACACATGCATGTTGTATTGCTAATGCTGATCCACTCAGCTCCCGTGTACAATCTGTTTAAATACTTCCTAAAACTATTTGTAGAAAGCAGAAGCCAAGGAAATATATCAGAGTTCTTTTTCTTTTACCTACCATGAGCTCTCTGGCTGTGATTTTAACGTCTGCTCCAGCTAATATAAAAACTGGAAAAACACTGCAAAACTCAAATTGTTTGTCCTTATTATATCTGTGCAAAGATAGAATTATGAATTAATCAAGCTTCAAAATTATTTCACTAATTTGGTGTCTTAGGAGGACTTTAGTTCAAAGAAAAATAAAACATTAATGAATATTTATCTTTTAACTGTAGTAAGTTACTACTGATTCTTTTCCAGATATGTGTCTCAGTTCTCAATAACAAGTGAAACTCTGTATTTGCTCTTTTTTTGAGTGTACATGATTGCTTCAGCTACATGACAATGAGTTATTAATTCAGTTTTGTTTCTTTTTCCAATTTCTGCCTTTAATTTCAATAGCTACAAGCAGCCTTTATCACCTCCTTTTGTTCCTTCTCTTCATTCTTTGTTGATTTTATATTTGCTAACCTTACAAGCAGTAATATACTCTTATTACTGCCTTGAATTTTCTGTTTGTGCTAAGGAAGCATAATTTAAAAGAAATATCTAGCTACTTAAAGTAGCTAAAAACTCTTTAAGCTGATTCACTCTTCCATATTAGAAAAAATAAAAAAATCGAAACCTACAAAAATAACTTTGCATCAGCTAGATCATTTTCAGATGGTTTATTTTTTTTAAAGGGTACTGTTTACCAGTTACAAAATGTGATAGGCTGACTGTTTTCGCCTTGAACATCCATTTCACTTTCGTATGTAGATTACAGTGATTTGGGGAGTTGCAGCATGAGGAAAGAACACCAAATGTGGTGTGGTTATGATAAATAAAAGCTGGCAGTAGCACTGTTAATGACCACAGGAGCTGAGGGCCAGACCTGCACCTGCAGTGCCCATTGACTGCAGTGTATGTGTGAGCAGGGCAGCTTGGGTGATGGACAGCGTGCTGATTGCTGCTAACTGAAGTGCTCTGGCTCCTTGATCTTACTTGAATTTGTATTAAGCACTTGCTTCTGGAGAACTGCCATGGTTCAGAAGTGGTTTCTTCCCCTTTTTGTAATGTACTCAGTGAGAGAACTATAACAAATTAGAGAAATCTACTGAAAATGTACACATGCGTGACTCATGAACTGATAAACTTCAAGCAGCCAAGAAGACAATTTCTAGGTACTCATTTAAGTGGGAAAATAACTTGATAAAATGTAATGCAATTTCCATATGTCGACACCTGAAGGAAAACACTTCCTATAGCCCTTTACTGCAATTTTATAAACCAGTGAATGGGAAGAGAAATTAGAACTGAGAGCAGGGAGGCAGACGCTGCAAATGATTTGAAATTGCTCAATTATCTTTTTTTTTTCTTATACTGGAATAATAATTAGCAGTGGCTACTTAGTCAAAGAAGTATATTTTATCTGTTATTAGTTTATGGAGCATAAATGCAGCATGTGCTGCTACATTGCTCAGTGGGGGCATTTACGACAAAGCGAGTCACCTTGCTGGCAGTGGAGCAGCTACTAGGAAGGGGAGAGGAATGCTGACTTCTAGTTGCTGGCTGAATATTGTGTCTGTATCATAACCAAGAAAGCACTCGGTTGTGCCTTAACTTGTTCTGAATTGTTTTTAAATTCTTTGTGTAGCAAATGGCTACAATTCATGTACAGTCAACATGCATTTCACAATTGAATCTTAGTCGAGGCCACAGTATCTTTTATAGCTGTACTGGATAGAAAAAAAATATTAAAAAGGCTTCTTTTTGTGTGAAAAATTATTAAAAATTAAGCTGCTGCAGTAAAAAGATCATTGCTAATTGTCTTTGTTATCATTCTGCTACTGCTGCATTTTTTAGCTATTTTAATTCTATGATACACTGTTAGCCAACAGGTGGCAAGGATGAGGACCCAGTTCTAAAACGATCATATTTAAAATTACTTATATCTTCTCAGCCCATAGTTCACGATAACCACAGAGGGAAGAATAGGCCAAATAGGCATTGTAAGCAGAAAACAGAAAACTTTCATTAAGTTTTCCTGTGAAATAAAATAAGAATTTTTTTATCTGGCTTTAGGTGCTTGCAGGGCTTTACTTCAAAATGCTTTTCCACAGGGGAAAAAAAAAGAAGTCTAGAAACAAATAAACAAAACAGAAAGCAATAAATAATTATATAAATATGAGCAGCTTCCCTGCTTCAGTGCTATTCCTTTCCAAATACATTAACCACTGGTGAGATAAACTCTGGGAACAGTGAGGTTCTCTGGTTCTGTGAGTTCTTTGGCTTCTTCTGATGTGTGTATCATCCAGGCAAGTCCTTGCCGCAGACACACAAAGAAGCTTTTGGAAAGGCAGCTCACTGAAAGGGGTTAAGGTATAGGCTCTTCAAACAGTTTTTTCTGAGACGAAACTTGGGACAGATTAACACAGATCTTAGTGGCTCCCTGTGTAACACAGGTGTTCATCACTGAGTAATTTCCCTTGGTGATACATAATATTACTACAATAAATACAGAATATACATACTTATAAACACTACTTGCTGGTATGCTATCTGTTAGTTAAGTATCTCTGCTTACTTATAATGAGGCTGAAACATGCTTTAGCATCTGTACTCTGAGACTTTTGCCATCATGTTGAGTTTTGAGTGTTATGCATATTTTGTCATCTTATGGGGTGCACGTTCCTCCATCAGAGGTGCTTGGCAGCCCTAAGCTTAAAGTGTAGATATATTCTGGACAAGAACAATGTAACTCAATTACTCGTAGTTGAATATGGAATCCCTCAAGAGGGTACATTTTTTTCTTAAATAAGAGGTGCTGAATTTTGGTTCCTAATATTGCTGCTTGGTTACATATGCATGGCTCTTGTATCTACAAATAAGCACAGGATTGGATAAAGTATTATGTTCAGTTTAATTCCAGCACTGCATCCTGAATGTGCAACGGCTTCATTCAGATGTTCACGCTGTTACTGTCGTTATTAATGTAAATCTAGTAAAGGACTGAAACAACTCTTCAGAAAGCACATCTGCTTATTTAGGGCACGAAACAGCATTTTAGTTTTACGTTATATTAAATCGTGTTAATGCCCTGAGCCCTTTCATGAACTTTTAGTGAAAGTAGATGTCAGCACAACATTTTCCTGAGGTTTCTCAATCTATTTGCAGTACATTTCTGATGATAGTATTTGGCACGTTTTCTATTATCAAAAAAGTTAAGAATGAAGTAACTACAAATCCTTAAAGATTTTAAATGAATTGCATTTACTTTTAGATATACAGTAGTTTGTTAACGAATTTCTGTTAGATGAGTGAAAGGTATCTGATTTTTGGTTCACATTTGCACTTCTACACTAGCTACTTCTATTTTTAACTAAGCTGGAATGCAGTTTTTGCTCAATATTATCCCAGTACTTTTTATTTTTTACTGGAATCATGAGGTTTCAACTATTTATCTCTCCTAATTAGTGAAACACATAATTCCTTGCAATTTAGCACAGTCTGATAAGGTTACTGATCTTCTTTCTTGCTCATGTCTAAAACCTAATATCAGGGCACCCATACTTAACAGACTGAAGATGTGAGATTACATCAGCATAAGGCAATTTTAGATAAATCATTATGTGTTTACAACCAGTATGTGCTTGCTTAAAATAAGAAGATCCTACAGAGCTGAGAATGAAGGACAGCTGTACTCAAAGTGGATCATCCCAAATATCTTTATTGAATTAAAATTATATGCATTAACAGGCTGAGGGAAGAAAAATGTATCAGACATGAGGGCAATACTGTTCCTTTTCTTGGTTTCGTTATTAGGCCAAAGAAGAGTAAAAAATAATATCCCTGTGAAACTGGTTGATTTCCTCTGGTTTTGTATTCTTTGCTGCTTTTTTTTAGCCCTGTTAAAATAAGGAAAAACATTAAGTTACAATTTTAAATAAATGTTTTCTAACATTAAAACTGGTAAGAATCATATAGTTGCTTTACTATTTGTAGCAGAGAATTCCTGCTGGACTTAAAAATTCACTTGCCTCCAGGTGAGGATCCTGTTTGCTCTCACCATGTAGTTGAAAGTGATCCTTGGTGGTCCCGAATAAAGTGTGACAAAGCCAAGGCTGTGAACAACATTTCACGTCACCTGTCTTGCACCTGCTGCTTGAAATAGGTGGAGAATCTGGGTTCTTTCTCAAATGCACAGAGATAATCAAAGACTCAAAGGGTCCAAATTACATATTTTCTTTATGCAATAACATTCACAGATTATTCAAGTCGCAGGCTTATTCAAATGTGAGCAGGATATGAGCTACACGATCGCGTTACAGCAATAAAATTCTTTCAATGTTGCTTCACCAGTCTAATGTGGTGGGCTAAATGATTTGTTAGCATGATGGAAAAAATGTATCTTCCTTTGGGAAAATGTATATTGGAACAAGAAAAAGGAATGTGAGCAAACCTATTGAAATATCTGCAATGATAAGCATGTATAGACATGCAACACAAGTATTTGATTTGAAATAGAAGTCTTAAAGAGAAAAGACATGTTGAGACTCAAATGCAACTAGTTTTGTTGGTTGGTTGTTTTTGTGTTGTTTTGTTTTGTTTTCCAAAGAAAACTAATCAGGCACTGAAAAAAGAGCCCGCTAGCAGTCTTCTCTTCAATCTGAGGTGCTGGGATTTTACAAAAATTCTCCTAGCACCAGAACTGCATGCTTTTTTCAGCTGAAGTTTAGAAACCTTGAAAGAAATTAACATCTGCAGGGCTGTTTGAGCAAACACACTGCTTGTTAGACTGGAAAACAGAGCCTTCATCTAAAGGTGAGGGAGATGGCAGGGTATTCTAACTTTCTTGTGTAAAGCAAAAAAAAAAAAATCTCATTGGAATGTGTAAAATGTGTGTGCTCTTAAAATTTGGATCTTAGTACCTTTGAGTTGTCAGCAGAAGCTACACTTACTAGTTTACTAATGATCTAAAAGTTATGTGGACATGCATGGGCAATGCAATTCAGGAGGAGGCAGCTCTGCAGCTGCTACAACTATTTCTCTGTTAATGGGATGTGATGCATCTTCAGTACCAACTAGCTGCAAATATTTGTTATGAAGGCTGAACTAAATGTCAGAGTAGTTAGGCAGACACCCTGAACTGGTGTTTGCCTAGGGATTCCTGTCCAAATCTGTTGGTGAAGTAGAGAAACACTGGAAGAAAAACAAAACAAAACATCTCTTATCTGAAACTGCCTATACTACTTGAGAGTGTGGTAGGTTCTACTGATGTAGGAGGCTGTTTCTTCTCCAGCTGAAAGTAGAAACGATACCTGATATCTGTAGAGATGATGGTAAATATTTTAATTCTCATTTTTTGCAGTTACAGCAGTATTTACATTCTGATAAGCTTGGTATACACTGCCTGTTTATAGTAACACTTGAGGAGAGTGATGGTGAGGGATAAACTGAATTTACTCATACTTGCAAACAGTGTACTCATTATATTGGGTTTAATTTCTTGTTTGAGGTGGTGAGAATAAAAAAGCACTAATTTCTGGAAATATAAATAAAACTTGCAAGAGAGACAAATGAACATGAACAGGCAACTTTGTGCTCCGAAAGTTCAGGTAGCATAGTCTTGTTCCGTGTGTAAATAACATGGCTGGTGTGGAGCAGGTACTATGATCTTCCATGCTTGCAGAGCAGGAAAAGAATCTTTTGTCATGGGTAAAAGAAAAAACAAAACAAAACAAAACAAAAAAGGTTTCTGGGTTATTCTGTGCTCCATTCATCCCTTAATGGCACTGTCTGCCTGGTGAGGAGGGTTGGTATTTCTGTCTTGTTGAGACAGTAAAAGAGCAAAGTAAGTTCAGACTGTTTGAAAACAGTAGAAATTCTGCACTGCTTTAATGTGACGATGCTGTATGTCAGTGGACACAGCCAAACAAGTTTTCAGTAGGTTTTCTTTCCGTACACAAAATGCTTCCAAACTGTAAAGAAAGTTGCTGACTGGCAGTTTTATGGCTTGATTTGTTTTAAAGCCTAAATAGCTTAGGGAAATGTTTTACAGAGCATATAATCCATCCACATGGAACAAAGCCTGGAAAATTAGGTGGCACTAACCTAAAACATGGAACATATTCTCATGACTTTGCACTTAAGCTGTTGCTTACTGAACTAATTTAGCAGTTGCTATATATGTTTTATTGCCTAGAACTAGATTTTGTGAAAGTTGGAAGCAATTTAAGAAGTTTCATATTCAGAAATATAGATTACTGATGTCCTGCACCTGCTGATTAGAACAGCTGACGTACAGATCAGCAGGTGAAATAGCTGCTCACCCAGGAGCACTGCTAGCACTCTGCCTTTTGTAATGGCTTTGCCAGCCGTGGTAAACTTATCTGTTGCTGCTGGTTTTCTTATGAATTGATTCTAAATGATTTCAGTAATGCCATTGTAGTTTTTTATTCACGTGCAGAAACCTATACACATTTAGAAAAGAGAGGGCGTTTGGGAGTGTTTTTGCAACTTGCTCTTCATGAATGCTTTTGTGTTTGCTTTTAAATACGAACCCAGTAATAAAGCAGTTTCTGATACTGCTGCTTGTGGGCTCATAGCTCCTAAATATGAACAAAGGCACATCTTACACCGATAATATGTACATACAAATTGTGTCCATTCTGTCAGATGTGCATGTATAAATATATATTTCAGCCATCTTTTATATACTGATATGCTCATTGCTGGGGTGGTGCTGGGGGAAGTAGTAAGTATGGAGAAGCGGCTGATTTGAAAGCAGCACTGTAGGCAGCAGTTTGTATCTGTTCATCTTTGCATATCAACTGTGACTGTGACCAAAGTTTTTTGAAGAAGTCTGCTGCATGTTTGTGTTGTTTGTTTTTGTGGTTTGTTTTTATTTTTATTTTTATTTTTATTATTTTTTTCCTAT
The DNA here is from genome assembly GCF_038088225.1 of Cyrtonyx montezumae. NCBI lineage: Eukaryota > Metazoa > Chordata > Aves > Galliformes > Odontophoridae > Cyrtonyx > Cyrtonyx montezumae. Next base: position 20,128,409 of record NW_027071936.1, on the reverse strand, counting down.
GGTGCTTAGTGATTGCAGAGTGCTAGGATGATTAATAGGAAATAATCGAGGACAGATAAGGGAGGTGAGGATGACCGGATCACTACATTTATCTTTCATGATTGTGAGGTAGCAAGCAGTGAAAGTTACATAGCCTTGACCGATTGGGGTATTATCCGATTATCTGACTTGAATACTTAGTTGGCCTATTTGTCTTTCTTATTATCATTCTTATACGTAAATAGATTTATAAACACTTGTAAATCTTTTTGGTGAGGTAGCATGCAAGTATTTAATTTAATTACATTGAAACATTTCATGGATTTGTATCAAATATTCAATATTTATATTGATTTTTTTAAACAATATCATATTTCATGTGCATTTCCAGTATTATATCCGAGGACAAAACAAGCTGGTTTTGTGTGATCCTAACTGAAATTATATTTTAGAGTTGATTATTGAAAATTAACAAACAAATCTGCTACATTACAAACATCTCATTGCACATTCTCTTGGCTGACAAATATATTCCATACATAATGTACAAACAATGTTTATTTTAGTGGTTGCTTTTTTATGAACACAGTGAGCATTTAAATACAAGTATTAAAAGTTGTGTTATGGGCTATGATCAAAAGACAGCCCGGTGAAGAGCAGTGAGCTCTCTCTGACCAGACTTGGGAAAGGTGGAAGACAGTGCTTGTAGGAAGCTCAGCCTCAGTTCATCAGGTTTTCCTCTGAATGTAACTGAGAGACAAACATGATTAAGAGGAAATTGGAAAAGCTTAAATTTAAACCTGTTATCAGACTTCACTCATTAGAAGCTGAATTGCTTGGAGATTTCCCAGGATGTGAGTAGCCATAGAATTTAGGAGCTTCTAAGAAAAACAAATTGCTGCATTGCAAAGTCAACTAAGTACATTTTGGATATATTTCCCTTAATTCTTAGATTAAAAAAGGCTGGACTGGACTTTAAAGTGGTCACGCTGTATTGATCTAAGAAATACATATACATATATATATATATGCACATAAAATGTGTGATCTCTTTCAGGTTATTTTTCAATTATTAAAACATTTCAATTTCAAGTTATTTCAATTTTTAAAACATAACCTGAAAGAGATCACACATTTTATGTGCATAAACCTCATTTTATAAGTATTTATATTTTGGCTTCGATTTGTTTAATCCTGAGCTTTGTAAACTGTGTTATCTCAGATATGCTTGGGCAATGTTATTTTGACAGTATGTTCTAGAATGCTAGAGGTCCAAATATTTCAATTACAAAATAGAAGGGATAAAAAAGTGCTCCAAAAATTCTGGAATAAATTGCAATTTGTAGTTTGTCCTTTTTTAAAAAATATAGAGTTTTAAAATATAGAGGGATTGTGGTAAAAATGATGAGAAAAATTAATCATTAGTTTTTAGTAATAAAAATGTAAAGTGCATTTGTGTGGGTAATATTCAAGACATCGTTAAATAACTCTTTTAGAACACTTACTGTTCTTATAATTAGGAATGGATGACTTGTTATTTGTTCAGAGCGCATTTCTAGTGGAATAAAGACGCAAATTGTGTAATTGCATATTTTAGTTCAGGGAATTAATTAAGAGAAATAATGCTCTTTATAACTGGACGTTTCTATTTTTTTTCTATTTATTTCGATTAGACAATGATTTTACTCAAATCCAGTATAGCACACTGTGATTTCCTTCATGTCTCTTACCGTTTTCGGGCCAGTGTACACTCATAGGGATAAATCTCAAGATTTAGCTATTACGTCAATTTCCACAAGGTGGTGCTCCAGCAGTAAATTTCAATCTCACCATGTCATAAAAGGCACGTTAAGGGGCTTGAATTTGAGAACACTGCTGTCAAACAGATGTTCTTGTCTTTGAAGCTCTATGTAAGTTAAGGTGGGAATGATGAGGTCAGAAAGGCTAGTAAATTTATTACGTAGTGGAGAAGTTATTTCTTGCTGCCCAAGAGACAGAAACACCATTATTTTTTACTACATAATGCCATCTCTTTGTGTCCATTTTGACATGGAACTCTCATAATCCTTTCACAGCCATATTTTTGTTGCCCTTTATATGCTGTCCACTTTTGGTTATGATTAAAGGAACTTGCCTGCATAATGAGATTATAGCGGTTGCTCTAAGCAAAATGCTGGAGAGTTCAATAAATTTAAATACATCTGTCACAGGGGAGTACCCTGGACACTGTTTCACTGATCATTCAACAGTAAATAAAAATTGTAGGCAGTACAGTAATGCAAAGAGGCAGATGATGTGAGGGAATGGCAGTGACTATAAACAAAGCAGACACTTGGGCATAAGTGTTTTTCCCACTTTCATCAAATGGAGCATCCTGAGCTGTTTTGCTTGCCAAAGTGCTGCATCTGTTTGTTGCTTTTTGTGCGTGTGTGTCTGGGGAGGGAAGTTACATTCACTGCAAACTCCTTATTCATCTCCTCCTTAAAATTATATAGATCATTGATAGTTAAAGTTCACTGTGACTACTTCTGAAGAAGAGTCAATAATTAACATAGTGAGCTTTGATGCTCTTGTTTCATTCTTAACCATCAAATGACAATAATTGTATCTGCAATAAAAGCTTGTTTCTCCCACTCCCCCATTTTTTTCTTTATTATTGTTTTCTTCTTTCTGGTTGTTTGGTTTTTTTCTTTTCTTTTAAAATTGTTGCCTTTCTTTCAGTGTGAAAGATGAACAGAAATTCTACCAAACCCGTGAATGACTTTACCTCTTCTGCAAACAGTGCTCCTGGCCATCTGGTGTGCTCATAGAATAGCCCTTATTCTACTAGTTTTGTTGTGTGTTGTTTTCTACTTTCAATAGCAGTTATGCATTGAAAATATACTGCTTTTTTGTTACTCATTCTCCTTAATCTCAAGGATGTAAAATACAAGTCCTATGCTCTTTTAAAAATAAAGCTACTTTTAGGTAGCAAAAAGGACTTTCCTAGTTACGTTACTTTCTGACAGCTGATAGAGCAGTAATCATCGTGACTGAATAAACTTGAAGGGTCTGTGAATAAGGAAGTCTCATGTACTTCAATATGCAGCCAGATGGGAGTAAAGTGATGACAGATCTGTGAAAAATGAATCAACCTTCCCCTTCTATTTTTATTTAGAGATTGCGCATGGAGGCCTCCAGCTCCTGCAAGGTATTTAGTCACCAAACTCCTACCCACATATGTTTGAAGATGTGAGTCCAAGTTCATTGATGGTCCACTTTATAGATTATTGGGTCAGCTAACACAGTAATTTGCAAGATTAATTTATACATTAACATATAACATATAACATCTTCATTATTGGAAGCAATTTGCATCTTATATATAGGGATATTACCTTATTATCACGTTACATCTGTTTATTCATTGGATCTTTGTACAGGTGCATTTATTAAGGATTTACATTTTGGCTGAAAAAAACCCCAAACAAACATTTCTCCTAGTGGTTAACCTTTTGCTTTTTTTTCAGTACTTTCTAACTTGCAGTTGCACTGAGTACCTGCTGACAAAAAAATTGCTTAACTGTTTACCTACTGATCAATAAATGCAAATAGTAAGTTAGCAAAAACTATACTTTTATATCTCTGTAATCTATTACGAATAAACCTTAAACATCCTTTCCATGAATAACGGTGTTTGATTTGTCCGTATTGTTTGGGGATAACCAGTGCTTGTTCATTTCTATTAGTGGGCCTGGTTAACAGCTGGCACTCTGATGTCCTGTGGTTCCTTTTTTTCTTTCTTAAGACATGGTAGTGGAAGATAAAATAAATGTAAAAAATCACTGTAGCTCTAAATAACTAATAAAATAATTAGTTTACATTTAGTTTCTATTTACATTAGGTTTCTAATTACATTTTCTAATTACATGATCGTTTTTGTTAATTTTTGCTGAGGCTGCACATATGCATTTTGGTGGGAGAGAGCAGTCACAACTTATATCTTCTCATTCTGACTTCCAATTCCACAATACTGTATAAAGGTGGAATTGCAGTTTTCCTGCTGGTACTGTTAAATTGCTTCATTACAGTCTCTTTTGCATCTTTCAACATTTTAACTGCTTTACCACTGGTGTCTTTCATTCCTTAGCCCTTGCTCTGCATAAATTGCCTTCACATTTGCATCTGACTATTTAAACTTTGTGTATCTTAATTTCTTCCATCCTTTTCCAGTTCTTTTGGGTATCTGCGTTCACTATCGCACCAGTGGGAAACTCATTAAAATACCTTGTTGATGTACGTGGAGAGCTTACATGGGCATCTGTCTCCTGGGGGTTCGCCAAGGCAGTGTGTGCACAAAGGCTTCACGCACAGCCTGGAAAGAATTTGTGACCCCGTTTCTAAAATCTCAGACAGCTTTGGTTCTCAGCTATTCACTCAGACTGATGGGCACTTAGCTATTATCTTTAAGTCATAATCAGTAAAACTTGTGCCTTTATTGCAGGTGAGAAAACCTTAAAGGGGTGATCAGTGAACTTATTAAGATGAGAGAAAATAACCAAAGTAAAACTAGCACAGAATCTTTTTGTATTTTCCACTTTGTTCATAATTCTTACTTCTGATTCACAAGGGATGAGTTGTGAAAGTGTATGTATGAAATTATATGGATTAGAGAATACAAGTCTCAATGCAAGCATCAGGGTCTGTCTTTTTCTCTAAAAATCAGTTTAGTATTTATATTTCAGGTAATAAAACATGCTTCTTGTTTTCATTTCATTAGTTCAGGCTATTTTTTCAGTTAGCAAAATTGAATTGAAGTAATAGAAAGTATTTCATAAAGCAGAAATTCATTAGAAAATACTTCTTTGTTAAGAGATTTCAGGTAAATTTGTAAAGTGAACAAGTGCTGTAAATCAGGTGTGCACTGAGAGTATTTGTCACTGATGTGAGCACACAAACATCTCCAAGGCCATGAGAGTTTAAGAAACTCTGGTTAAAGTCAATGCTCTTAATACTGAGGGATGAGTAACAAAGATGTCTAGCATGGTTTTTCAAGTCTCCCAGGATAATTTTGACAGTGGCTTGCCCTGGTATGGTGGTCTTCTTGCTGCGAGCTGATATTAATGTTGCTGCATGCAGAAAAGCAAGGATATCTCTGCATCCATATGATGAACAAGTGAGTGGGAATTTGGCATTGGAGGGGCAGGTGTGAGGGTTCACTCCCATGCCCTGTAGATCTCCTGAAACTCTTGACAGCAATTGCTATTCTTTATTAACTGTAGAAACAGTTACTGTTGGATTTCATCTAGATGGTGGTTCAAGAGAACTCAAGGCAACCCAAATAAACATCCCCCAGGTTTTCTCCACCTGCGAATTTTTCATAGTTCACAAGAGGGAAAATTTTTGCAGAGCTTGAAATTTTGCAATGAAAACAACAAAATTATTTTACAAAGTATTTTTTTCTGCATTTTTATCATTCATCTGGTTTCTGCTGCTGTTTTAGCAGGAGCTAGCTTTCTCATACTGAAAAAATGCATACATATATATATATAATCTATCTATCTATGTAAATATATATATATATAATCTTAGCTAATTTGAGTGTAGCTAATTACAGTTTGTCCTGTGCGATAGGTTTGCACTCAGCAATTTTAGTAGAGAAGGGCAGGCAGGCTCAAGAATGGCTCTGCCCTTCTATTATTTCCTCGTGGAAGAGCATAAACCCCCTGAAACTTTAAAGGCTGGATTAGTTTAAATTGTTTACCAGACAACACTCTGTGTTCCTTAGTGTTCATGACCCAAATATGTCACGATAACAAATATATCACACAAAGACGTTGCAAATCACAATCATTAACTGTTGTGCAGGGCTCAAGTAATTTATCCTTTTAACAATTTTAAGACATCTGTGCGTTAGTATGAAAAATAAACTAGCTTAAACTGTTGGTTGTCATACTGATAGATTGATCTTTACATTGTTGTCATTTAAATTTTTCGTACATTCACAAAGTTCTCAGATATTATTTGTTTGTTGTTTTGAATTTACCTTTTACCTTTGTGTTTTCTCTGCTGTTCTTAATGGCTCTACTATCTCCCGCAGAAATGACACAAGATTAGAGTCTCCCCAGTGCTGATGGTTCTCCCTCAACCTCTCCTGAAAGCTCTTGATGTGTTGCACCCCACGCAATGGAAAGTCATGTGGCCTTTCCACATTTCCCCTTTTCCTTTCCTTTCCTTCTTTTTTTCTTTTTTTTTTCTTCTCATTTTTGTAACAGATTCTTACTACAGAAATCTCTTTCTAAAGCTATCAGCAATGTTGTTTGTCCCGAAAGCTCTCTCACAGCAGACTTTGCTGTCCTGTAAGCCATGTAAACATTATAGCAAGACAGTTCCATGGCTGAGACAGTGTCTTTAGAGCTCAGAAGATCCCAAGTTCACTTCTCAACTCCCCTCAAAACATTTGCAGATTCAGTTTTGAAAACAAACATAAAACTTTAAGAAGGTGGAAGGTCAGAGTCCCCAGATAACACCTGTTAGTTCACATGCTTGATAGCTCTCTCAAGTCTTCATTAGGTTTTCCTGTTAACCTCAGAAAATCACGTACAGTGAGTCGATGGAAAGCTGTATTATATGCCTAAATAATCACTTAAAAAGGAAAAACTTTGTATTCTTTCTAGAAAGGCATAATTATGTTCCTTCTACTCGGAAGATTAGAAATGGTAATTCTATAAGTAGGTAGTCATTATTTTATCATTTAGTATTAGTTATAATAACGTTAGTCATGATGAACTAATGTCGTATTAATATGGATTTCATATGTACTCTCTTAGGAATATAATTGTAATTTACCATTTTAGTCATATTCAATCTTTCTAAAATGTTGCTGAATTAACAGATCCACTTAGCCTTAATCACTACTCACCTCATTTTATATCAATGACAACTTCTGCTTCTGAAGACCTAACACTAATAAAACTGAGGTGGAAAGAAGAGCTTGCAAGCAGTTAAACAAAAACAGAAGATAAAATAAGAGTTAATTTTTCCAACACTTGATGAAAAGGTGTGTGTTTTGCCAAAAACAGCTGGTATGATGGTTCTAGTTAGCGTGGGAACATCTAGTAGGGATGTCAGAAAGATCTGCTGAAGCAAGGAGCTCTTTAAGTAATATGAGAAATATACGTCTTGATTCTTTATTTCACTTCCATTTTTTTTTCCCCTGTGGTTTCAATTCTTTCCAATTGGAGTTGGTTCTTTAAAAAAAGAATACATAGAATGGAATTTCGAAGTCTGAAAGCACAGACAAGTGATTGTTTGCATATGGAAGAAACACATCTTTAGCATTCTGATTTATCACCACCCTGTGATTAAGACACTGTGCTTGTCCACGAGATCTTTTTTCATTCAAACAGTTTTCTGTAGCAAAAGTTAAATTCATTTTGTTTTGATTTCATGTACAATAATAGCAAATGGTGTCTTATTTTTCTCAAAAACTCTTAATTTGCTAAAAGATAAAGGTATATGTTTTAGTAACATTCAAGCTATGTTGCCGTGAGAGTGCAAAGAAATGACACAGATTTCTAGTGTTTGGTATAGGAGGTGGAAACATGGGATTTCTACATTTATTTATTCAATTAGAATGTAGATTGCTGTTCATCATTTTTACATAACTTGAAAAGAGAAAACCCTTATGTGTAATCTAGTAATCATTCAGAAAAAAATCACTCTGTTTCAAACTGAGAAAGATAAATTTAAATGTATTCTGTATATCTCAGGGTGTCTGGTTTTTGTTTGTTGCAGGCTTATAAATCACAGTATCATTCAGCTCCAGTCTCCACTGAGCTATAAGAAATTTTCTGTTTGTAGGATTTGGCTCATACTTCTCTGTAACCATATCAGATTTACTGAGATGTGTCAAAGTGCTGAGATATTATGTATAGGAGAGCCTAATTCACAACTCTGAGCTCATTAGAACAACATTTTGTGACACTGTTCTCTTTATTTCTATTAAGATCTCAGTAAAATACATCATTGTTATTAGGAAGCAAGTATAACCAAAATGAAAAGTTAGGCATAGAATGGTAGAACAATATACTGAAGTCACTGAACAGGAAAAACTGTAGTGTCAGCGAGAATTCACAGCCTGGAGACCAGTGCTTCCTAATGTAATGCTTTTGGTTCAGGGGGCAACATAATGTTTGGCTACATTGACAAGATAAAGTGATTTAGCCAGGCATGTTGAAAAATGTCACCCTGTTTCACAGGAGGAAGTACTGTAGTAGATTGTCAAGGAATGCGGTAAAAACAACACCCAGAGTTCAGAAACCAGTGTTACTTGTCAGTTTGAAGATTTTCATGGAAGGTATGATATTAGTGCAGAATACATAGAGCAGATTGCATAGTTTGTACTGGAAGCCACACGAGCCAATCATTTTTGGACTTTAGAAACTAACATTTTTTTCCAGATCTTTCATAAATGTAATCAATTTCAAGTTCTGGATGATTTGTAGTTCAGACTTCCAAAGATGCTTTGTGATATGAAAGCATACACAATGCAGTTTTTCTAAAGGCACTTTAGGACACATTTGATAAATGTTTAAGTAGGTTCTGCAATAGCTGTCATTATGCATCTGGTACTAAATATCAAAGTTTGGGACAGAAAACCCAGATTTTTTTCCTATAAGGTGTGATTAGAACTTAAGAGCATGAAAAAATTCTCCAAGTGGAGTGAAGAGCTATCAAGAGCTAATGAGTGGGAAATGTTTCAACTTGGAGATTGCACCAGAGGTTCTAAGAAATACATTATTTTTTACGTAGGCGGATGTTAGTTCTGTATTTCTCTCCTTTATTTTGTTTGTTTTTGCACCCTTGTTGTCCAGAGGCATTCTTAGTCAACACTCAACACTTCCTTGCAACTAAGATTTCTATTACCTGACCACAATATTGAAAATTGCAGCATTTTTTGGAAGTTTTCTCCTTTGGAAACATAATGAGATACTGAGGAGAGTCAGAATGTTGCATTCTTTCGTGATGTTATTAGGTTTTGACCCACAGCAATAAGTTTACAGGAACTCATCTGAGTGTAAATAGCAAACCAACATTTACTGAAGAAACCCAGGTCAGCGTACTTGCAGGCTCTTGGAATCTCTACGTTAGTAGTTTGGTAGTCAAAATACTGTTCAGAATCCCTTATGTAATTGTTGAACACTTATAAATACATTATGTTGAGACCAGTTTGCATTGTGAATAAGTTTTACAGTCCCCCCTTTATTTTTGGAATATAGCTGGCATTGAGATAATGTAATTTGTGTTCAAATACTATGAAAAATATTCTGTGTCATTTGGTTCTGGCTACACAGATTTTGGTTGTCTCAAATCTAGCAGACCAAACTATTGAAGATGTAATATTAATTTTAACTATGAACCTTTGGTAGCGTCTGTTACTTTGATTCAAAATTTAATTGCTATTACTTACATAAGATTGTCTTTTTGTTTCTTTTCTTTTTTCCTTTTTTATTTAAAAGAATAGAAAAAGCTAGCCTTGGAATTCAGCAGTAATTGTCTTGTAATTTTATTCTAAAGGCTACCAATAAAAAGATTTTGAACTAATAGTCTTATCATTTAAACTACTTAAAAGAAGAAAGGATTGTAAGGAAGCTCATCATTAGCTGTAGAGATGAAAAATGTAGTTCATAATGTCAAATCCTACTGTGGCTGGACGTTAACTGAATATAGCACAGTAGTGTATGATACGCTAACTGGAGTGAGGCACTTAGATACTACATCCTATCGGCAAGCTGAGAAATTTAAACTGCCTGCTGCTAGAATAAATAACCCATTTGCTTTGTATAAGCACGAGCAAGTTAATGCTGGAATTTATTGTGAAACTGGTTTCCAGAGATTTTTACAACTTGAGTTTGCATTTTGTTGTTTTTATCATATTTATGTTTATCTCTTTTTTTTTTTTTCTTATTTAACAGAAATTAGTTATAATAAAGACACAAAACTAATTAACCTCAGTCTTGGAATGCAACTGCAAATATCTTAGAATATTTAATCGCCTACATTCAAATGATGTTTTTCTTTTGGATATATTGTTACATTAAAACAAACAAACAAAAAATACACCACCCAACGCTATAAAAGAAACTATTGGCAAACTTAATTAGTTGAGTTAGGATTTCATCAGTGCCTTTTCCACCCAGAGTATCAAGTGAAACAACACCTGGCTCTTTTCCCATGATCAATATAATCTCTTAAGAGTTCAGTTTCAAAATCAGCTGCAGAGAGTAACAATTAGTGGTTAGTAGTCTTGATAGATTTTATAAGAAGCAATTATGTCATTAACAAATTATAAATTTATCAAGCTGTCTCATGGAGATAATATAGAAAAAAAAGGTGATTATATATAGAGAGAGACTTGTCTAGGAAAAAGAAAAAAAAACGATACATGTCTGTTATAGGAAGAATGTGTTATTAATTCAAGTGAGCTCTATGGTGTTCACCTTTAAAGCTGGGAGCCAGATGCCAAACCTAATAATGGATTTCAAAAGCAAGATACAGAGATCTTATTTTGTTACCTAAGTGATGATTTAAGTACACTGTAGGATTCCAAATCTTAAATTTCTCTCTGAAAACCTTTACAAAGATGTTGCCTGACAGTTACTGTTTTTATTTACAAGCTGTTTGGACATGCCAGGCGCCTTCTGTGGACAGTGGTAGGTGCTGAGCTGTGGGCTACCAAGCTGTGCTACACCAAACTGTGTTTGGTCACACTCTGGCCTTGAATGCCTAAGGGGTAACCATAGAACATGAGGTTTTTTAGCTATTTCCATTCCTGCTGGCGTGGCTAATCTCAAAGGACTTGGGGGGGTTAGTTTGTCCAGTGGGGAGGGGCACATCTTGACTGAGGTCTTAGCAGGTTTTTCCTCTTTCATTTCCCAATTATTTGTAAATCTGTCCCTGACCATCTGAAAACCTGGATACGATGTGCTCTGAGGAGATAGAATCTGTGGATTTAAGGCTTCCAGTTATTTTCTCTTCCACTTTTGAGTAACGCTTCAGCTGCTATCTAAGGGTGAGAACCTCCACTGAAAGTGCAAGGTGTTGCAAATGAGGAAAATAAATTCTGATCTGTTCATTATAAGGTGTGGGCATGCAAGCATTTGAGAGCTTAGATTCCAAGAGAATATGTCTCCCTAAAATCCTGACTAATGGTGTTAGGAAGCAGGAGCATTGGATGACCTGGCCCTGGTGACACCCCCTGCACTAGCGCTCAGTGGTTCTTCAGATAGCTCTTCCCCTCTTATCACCATGTGCTGTACTCATGTGTTCTGTTCAAAGGTATCCAGGTCTTGCAATTGCAAGTGGACAGAGGTACCTTGCAACAATAGCAACGGGCTATCTCAGAACATTGTAATATAATATAGCTGGAGAATAGCTCTTGTTAATTCTATTTACAATAAACAAGTGGAGTCAGGACATGATGTAATTTTACATACTAGAAGTTTGTTTCTAGACATCCACACACTAAAGTAGGCATGGGACCAGTGTGGGTACTACTCATTTACAACATGCTGAAATGGCAGAAACTACTTGTGTGTGTACCCCTTACAGGTTCACACAATTGAACGAGTACTGTATGAACTTCACTGTCTACTGCAGCGATCAAAACAAATGCAGATAAAGTACTGTTAAATCATAAACGTGCCATACTTTCTGTTGTAGTCTAACATATGTATGTTGTATCAGTTTAAAAAGAAAATATGCTGGAATCTACAACTACAGTCATATTAAGCAGTAAGTTGGAAGTTCTCCCTAAACATCATTAGAGCAAACAAAGGGAAGTTGTATCTTCAAGTATTCTGCAGGTTGTGTCAAATGCTGCGTAAACTACAGGTGCAAATCAGAGAGTAGCTGAACTGCTAATTCTGACTGCTTAGTATAACTTTGGAAATAATGCACTTACTTGCTTTTTCCTTTTATCAAAAGTTTCATTGCACCTGAATGCAACAGAACAATCCAGTATATAGCCCTTCTCAGGGACTTGGCAGTACTTCTCATTCAGGTTCTGGGTGGTTTAATCAGATTGCTGAACTCTGAAGGTGTGAAGGTATCCGTGGCACAACAGGGTGCTCCGCTACTAAGTTTTATTGTTCCTGTGCACTGCTTTGAAGTTAGAATCATAGAATCATAGGGGTTGGAAGGGAACTCAAGAGATCATCAACTCCAGCCCCCTTAAGTTGGTGGTAGCTGGTGAAATGAGACAATCACAGTGTTCTTGAGTGTACTTAAGAACAGTGAAATTCTTTTCCAGAACCCCAGATTCATCACAAATTAGTAATGCTTTGCAGGTTGTTTTTTCACAGAATGTGCCAGTATTTCATTTAGTAACTGCTTCATTTCTTAGTTTCTACCTATGTAGCAGTACAACATAGAAGAGCTCATGAGTTTTCTTCCTAATCTTTTTTCTTTATATTATTATTATTTATATTTAATTTCATTTTATTTCTTTCTTTTGGAAATTTTATTTTTATTTCTTGTTTTAAAGCATAAATATTACTAATTATTTTCCAGTAATGGCTTGCATGTGTTCTCTAGTTACTGAAAATTATTCATTCAAGCCAAATATATGCTACAGATAACATGAAGTAAAATAAGAATTTATATAATTGGAAGACTATTAAGTCTGCCTAATCTTTATGAGTGACATCAATATGGACCCAATTAGCACAGTTTTCAGCCACTTCATAATTCAAAAGAATGTGATCATTAAGCTGGAAGCACATTTGACAGAAACTCCATAGTCATGAAGGTAAAAGCTTGCAAGATCACCCAGAAGGATGGAGAAGCTGTCATTCTTTCATCAGTGCTGTTGAATACTAATGTCAAGGTCAGAAGAGTGTAATTTTAGGCTGCCAAAATATTGTTGGATTTGATCTGCTAGCAGATGTTTAAAAAGGAAGTAAGAAACTAAAAATGTATATACACTTTTGATATGAGAGATACAAAGTTTCAAATGCCACTGGAAATGTTCTGAATCATTTACTGCTTTGATTGGCACTCCAGTTTTTGTTTTTTTTTTTAATTTTAATATGTGCTTTAAACATCATTCTCATTGTCTTACATCAGAAATTCTAACTGTATACATACTTTACAAATTCTCAGTGTTATTTTAAATTTCAACATGTGTTCAATTAGTCATAATTACAGCAAAGACTGAATGCCGAAACATCTGAATGCTAAATTTAGACATATAAAATTGGCATGAATAATAAAATAGTATATTTGTCTTTGCTGTGATTTTCATTTACATAATGCATTTATGCTAAGGAGAGATTCTTACTACTGTCTTCAAGTAAGAACCTAATAAGAAGGTAGAAACAAGATGGAGCTGGGATATTCTCAGAGATCTTTCTGAGGCTTAAATGGATAAGATAAAATGACCCCAACTTTCAACAAGTCAAATTCCAACCAAATACTCATAAAAATAATTTCATACTGGGGATGGCCAAGCATTGCAGCGGGCTGGCCAGGCAAACTGTTACTTTCATCTGTGGTGATATTTAGATCCTGGTTGAGTGGCCATTCACAAGGTGAACCAGCTGACCTTCAGACTTCTCCAACCTCAAATAATCTAAGATTCTGTCATTTCCCTTCTGATACAGTAGTAGTTCATATAATTGATATAAAATCTTAAAAAGTTTTGAAGTATCATTTTGAAAATACCAAGAGGCTTTTGTGCTCCTTAGCTTACAAGAAGGTACTTAGGAAGGTGGGAGTCATCTCTTCTGTAAAACAGAACATCTCTTTCACATCACCCTGTGGGAGGTTTAGCTTTAATTCCTGAATTTGCACTACTTCCTTTCTCTTACCTACCTTTCCAGCTTCATTTGCTCCTCTATCTAAACAGTAGAGTTCCCCAGTAAATGAACATGTAATCTGATACTGTTGTAGTAGTTTAAATCTTCACATAGTTGTAAGATAAATTTGGTTACTCAACTTTCTTTTGAAACAGAGAAGTTCTAGAAAAACAAAATGATACAGCTGTGTATTTTCATATCGAGTGGGAAGTTTTTGAGTTCAGTTTGGGGTTTATATTTAAGTGCTTTTTGGCTTTGATTGATTTTACATTGCATGAATATGTCAATGAGCAGTGGCAAACAATACCTCAGTAGGATTGCTTTTTAGTTTCAGATACATCTTTGAAAGATGTCGAAAATGACATGTTTGCAGTAAAATATACATGGCCGGGTGAACTTTTCTGGTCTTATCTTGCGCCTCAGTAATTCTTAAGCAGAAACCAAAGTCTTTGTTCTGATAAACTAGACATCTTTCTAAAATATATTTATTAAAATGAAATATTCAGAGATTCCAAAGAGCAAGTATACATAGAGAAAATATATTCTTTTCCTCCTGTGCATGGTTAACTTTCATTCATATTAATGGGGTTATGAACATGCTTCAAGCAGAGAAGGCTATCATTTTTAAAACCTGTGTATTGAATATTTGGTTTGGTTAAATTTATGTTGTCTGTTTACTACAGTAGGGAAAAACAGTTGCTGGAAGGTAATGCTTATTTTGAGTTTAAATCTTTTATGAATATAATTGTCTCTGAAATCACTAGTGAGTGTTTTGAGAGCCTTGAGAATATTTGAGAAAAGATAACTGTACAGCATTTTCATAATTAAAATCTCTTTATACAGCACAATTCCAATATCTGACGTTTTTGTTTGTCTCTTTCTATGAGTCAGGCAGGTTCTTTTCTCCAAAATGAGCAAGAAGGATTTCTATAAATTCAAAACAAGTGTGCTGATCCTTGGGACATTTAAGACATTATTGGCTCTTAATTAAGAATAATTTTGTATAAAGGAGCACTTTTAAGAAAAAGCTAGTTGGCTGTGAATAAGGGTTGAAAAGAAGCTGATGTAATTCAGGATTTAAATTGTAAATGGTAATTGCGTATGTGTAGTATAGAACAGTCAGAGATGATAGCAGAGATTTTTTTATTTGCATTGCCTAGTCACAATCGTAATGACACTTATATATTTTAACACAGTATTAAAAAGAGTTTGTATTCTTGGAAAACTGTTTTGCCAAAACATCCTTATGACTGGAGCCCATAATTTCTTTGAAAGCAAATTTGCTTCAATCTTATTAAGTGCTGAGTCATTTATGGTGGTGCTGAACAGCAGAGTGCATATTTGGATATTACTGGTTGTTCACCTGGTTAATTGAGATGAAATTCACCAAATCTTCATGGTTTACATTTAGCTGGAATACACCTGGGATCTGATTATTAACATTTTTCCTTAAAGATATGTGTTTTGGGGTATGAATCTTTATATATTAATGGTAATCTCAACATTGGGAAGGCATCAAGGTAATCATCAGTGACAAACTTTCTGTCAGAAACACAAATTTGCCCTTGTTTTTTGCAGTAATCTAGAAGTATGTCATTGTAGCAGTCAGTGCATGAGTGATAATGTTTGCAAGTGCAATTACGTGTTTAAATGAGTTGAGGGAGAAGAAATCTGTGACTCAGAGGACTTTGTTTTGTTGAAAATGTAGTGGAATTGCTGTATCCATATCCTTTCAATTCACAGTATCTTAATAGGATTCTACAATTACTTTAAAATCCTTATTTTCTGCAGCTGAGCTTTTCAGTACAAAGAAGTGACATCATTCTAGCATGGCACCACACAGGGGACATGTTTCATTCAAGGTTCCTAGCTGTCTCAGAAATGGTGATAGTTCAGATTATAGATCTTCTTATTATAATGTAGAAGTCTCTCACATTTGTATGAGTTCAATGTTTTCATACATAACGGGATCATTAACTTATTTATTTTTGTGCTGAATGTAAAATAATTAAGATGTATACAATATTTGCCATATAAATTCTAAAAGGTTCCAAAAGTTTCCATGCATTTTTGGCAGTCTGTAAATGAATCTCTTTCACAAAACTCTTATTAGCAACTTGCTCATACATTTTAATAGTTAAATCCATTCTCTCAGTCTGCATGGTGCATGTCTGAAATCCATGGCATACATGCAATTCTTTTTGTGTGTCTAGGCAGGGATACATGCACACATATTTCAATGCTTTTATAAATGCGTCGAGTTCTAGCTATTCACATCAATTTTAATTTATTCAGCTCACTATTCCATTCCCACTGGAAATATACACAAATTACGTTGTCATTCTCTTTTTAGAGATTAACTGGTATAGAAGTTTTCAGTCATTTCAGTTCATTTTCAGTGGTTCAAACTCTCTGTTACCTTCTTGAAAACGTGAGATGGTTGGGCATATGGATGATACACGTATAACCTTTTGGCACAGAAGACCCGATAGTGTCTGTTTATATACAGAACAAAATCCTGATCAATCTCTGACACTTACTACAGACTTCCCACTGCTTAGAAATGTGTATTGTAATATCATTTGTATGTTTTCTGTTCCCTTATGATTTCAATATGTTGCTTCACAGGAGCAATAAAAATTTGAAATAACATCACAGACACTGTAATAGACATAAATAAAGTAGCAGTTTGTAAAATCTCTTGGACAGATCTTTACATATGAATCTGGGAGTCTCTATTGGTATGTATAATCTGAGTATAAGTAAAGTAGGGGTAATATTTATATGTTGTATGTATATACACAGTTATTTCATTTTAAGTATAACAGTTAAATTATAAGAACGTGAACTCTTTTTCTCTTACCAATAACTAGACCACAGGAGACACCACTTAGTGCAATAGCTGAAGAAAAAGAAAATCTTGTGACATTGGAGAAGGTTTTTTTCCATTTGTGCGTTGGGGGAGAGAAGTGATTGTATTGTTTTGTTTGCTTGCTTTTTTTGTGTAAATTTGAGTTGAAAGACTAAAAGTCATTGATTGTTTTTGAAAATAATCATCTGCTGAATTTTGATGGGACTAGTTGGTAAAAGATTACTAGATGGCCAGTGATTTTCCACTTCTGGTTTGGCAGACAGCTAATACAAATCCCTGGGACATGCGATTGTATGGAAAATGAACAGCAAGTACACAACCATCTAATTCATTTAGATGAACAGAAATTAACAGGGGAAAAAAAGATCAAAGACAGAAAGGGATAGGAAAAATCCAAGCATATTCTAGTATCAGTACAAATTGAACAGCAGCAACCCTGAGTAAGGTTTCTCCATCCCATTTAGCATCTAAATTTTCACTGAGGTACAGAGCTGATTTTAAAACATAAAATATCTGATTAATTAAACAGTTACTTTCCTTTTAATTAATGTTTATTTTCTTATTAATAAGCTATGTCTGAAACTCGAATAGAATTGAAGTTACTGGAAGTTCTAGTGGAAATTTCAGTGGTTAAAATATTTCTTTCTTTGAAATATAAAACAAGTATCCAAGGAACATCTATTAATTTTGTCTAGCTAAGTACCCCATCTAAAATTTGTGTTTGACTTTGGAAAATACTTTTATCTCCATTTGGCCAATGAAGAGCTGATATAACACTACACACAGCACATTTTTGTGTATTTTTGTCCTGTAATTTCCAATTTCATTTTTTTTTCTTTTGTAAATACATTCTTTGAAATGACATCTGTTTAAAATTAGAGAATACGTAAAACGTGCACAGAACGCCATTGAAAGAAATTATGCCAGGTGTAATTTTTTAATCTCAAAAAATTAGCTACTGCTGCTAATTGTTTATGAAAACATGTGCATAATATTTCAAACAGAAAAAGTTTTTCAAGTATATGCAAAAGTCTCATATTAATTACCTCATACAATTTATTTTAGTTGAGATATGCGAATGTCTAGTAGGTACAAGATGAAGTATTTAAAGAAATATTTTAATATTTAAAATATATATTTTATTTATTATATTTAAATATAAAATATTTTTAAAAATCCATCCCATCTCCAGTGCAAAAAAGGGAAGCTTGTGCCATGTTTATAGGTCTTTCCTTCTCTTCTTTCTTTCTTAAACTCCTCTAGAACACCACACCTCAAAAATCTGTTTAATAATGATGATGTGTAATGTAAAAATCCAAAATTACATCATATGAAGTATTTCCTCACTCTATTATCAAACTGTATAGATAAAATCCATGCAAAGAGAAGTGTTCCTAAATTGTACCATATCATTTCTGTACTTGTCTGTAGTGCACTCTAAGATTCATTTACTAATAAGAAGTACATAAAACACAATCAATTATCTAGAATCTTAACTCTAATTTTTTGTTCTGCCAACTTTTCTTCTTGCTAGCAGTCATGGATACTGCTGAGGACACAGCTGCTATACACATATACTAATGTGAAGCTGGTACAGATAGTGTACCACACAAATGGGTTTTAAAAACACAATAAGAAGAATTTAGAAGTTAATCTTTGCTATAGTGCTGTCAGCAGTAAGTATGGTACCAACTTATGTCAGTTAGACGATGTACATGTAGCAAATAGCACAGTTTTGTACATTTGTAGGACACAGATTGTAGCCTGTAGTTCCAAATCTCTCCTTTCCTTTTCTCAGTGTGGTTTTTACTTGTGGGGATTGTTGTCCCTCGTCTTTACTGAAAGTGAGCCAAGAGGGGGTAACTGTAATAAAGCAAATTGGAATAATCTGCCATTAAATCTTTATTTTCAGCATTTAGTTGTCATTTTCCATCTCTTACAGAAATTCTTTCCGTGCAAACGTTGGTTTACCATTTCTACTGCACTCTGTGAAGCTATTTTCCACTCTTTCTGTACCAATTGAAAGAAAAAGAAATGCTAAGGGTATAGATAGAGGATTCTCCATCCATCCATCCATCCATCCATCCATCCATCCATCCATCCATCCATCCATCCATCCATCCATCCATCCATCCATCCATCCATCCATCCATCCATCCATCCACCTACCTACCTACCTACCTATGGGGTTCTTTGAGCCATTTCTATGTTTTTGGTCTTTATGAGCTCTTCCATTTCTGACTGTGGTTGTTTGTTCATTTGGTTGGTTTTTATTCTTCTGGAGAGTCTTCAAGACCTGAATAAAGACATTGATGCAGAATTCAGAGGAAAATATCAAAGATTTTGGACATAAGAAGTACATACATAAAATGTATCTTTATAGTAACTTCTAGGAATTTTATCAAGGCTTTAAATTGTACTTTATTAGTAGATTAGAAAAATTCTAAAAAGCTAATATGTTCACCTTCACTATTAGATGAGTATGGCCTGTGGGCAACTGCTTAATTATTCACAAGAGAGTCTCATTCATTCCTCATTTCTCTGTCATTGGGGCTCTCCCTAACTCTCATCATTTCCCATTCATGCTTTCTAAGGAAGGAGGAGGTTCCTTTTTCTGATGCAGGCCTCATTATTTTCATCTCTGCTTGATCATTTTGTATTCTTAATAGACTATTAGAATGCATTCTGTGGAGGCCATACTGACAAGAGACATAAATTACACGTAATATTTGTTTTATTTATTAAGCAGTGCTTTACAAAGTGCCTTGTACTGTCATACTTTAGTATGTGCCAACATCCAGGGTGCTGGAGAATAAGATACTGCTCGTGATCAACAAAGCAAGAGCTCATTTAGTTGTTGAGAGCTTTCTTTGTTTAAATAAATTTGTAGTGATTGTGACTGGAGACAGATCGTGGAGGTGCCACCTGCTGGCATAGTGTTAACCAATGAAAACATGCACATCTCCTAATAGCTAGTACCTGCAATTACTTCCACAAACACAGAAGCATTCTTTTAGATGGCACAGTGTGCATTCGCACACAGTTTGTGAAAGCTGTCTTGCTGGATGCACTGACCATAAGCATAGGTTTACAGTTAATTTAGGGGCAGTAAATTCAGTTGAAAATAACTAAATGGTTATATCACATACTAGCTTTTGAGGTGAATTCAAAGGAGAATTTTGTTCAACGCCTATTTTGTTCAATAAAGAAATAATTAATCAGTTCATGTGGCAAGGGGAAGACAAATCTCACCAGAAACTGCATCTTCTTTCCTGTAGGTACCTTAATCACAGTGTATCCAGACATTTTCTTTGTTCATATAATTCTATTTTGAATACAATATGTAAATATTAATTACTGTTGTAATTAAAGCTTGGATTCCCCATGCAAATGCTCCAACAAAGAGGGAATAGAATCATTTTTATTTTCTCTGTCTCATTGGGTATATGAATATTTATTAAAACCACTAAAAAGTTTCAAGAGAGATAGAAAGTTATTTATCAAATATCTTCCTGTAGTATAGGGGTATGGTTAAGAGAGTTCCTGGGAGACCAGGGGTTAAATTATTTTGAAGTAGAACAGACATTTCAAGTTGAGATTTCCTTGCAGTAGATGATAGCTTGAAAAACTGTGTTACTAGGCAAAAAGACTGAAGAACAGATTAGAACCACAGAATCCTTAGAGTTGGAAGGTATCTCTAAAGGTCATCTAGTCCAAATCCCCTGCAGTGAACAGGGACACGCAGAGCTCGATCGGTTTGCCCAGGGCCTGATCCACTGATCCATCCTTACCTTGAAGGGACAGAACATCCACCACATCTCTGCGCAACCTGTTCCAATGCCTGACCACTCTCACTTTAAAATACATTTTCCTTATATCCAACCTAAATTTATCCTCTTTAATCTGAAAGCTGTTTCCTCTTGTTCTTCTACCAGTGAGCGTGCTAAAGAGTCTGTCCCCTTCTTTCCTGTAGCTGCCTTTTAGTTACTAAACAGGCTGCTATCAGGTCACCTCAAAGCCTTCTCTTCTCTGCGCTACACAGCCCCAGGCCTTTCCACCTATCTTCGTAGGGAGATGTTCCATCCATCATTTTTGTGGCCCTCCTTTGGGTGCAGTCCAACAGATCTGTGACCCTCAAGAGGTCTGTGGCTCTCAGAGTATTGGTATCCTTTTCTCCTCATTTCTATGAATGGGAGAATGTGAAGTTTTCCATGTCAGTTAAGATAATGAGGAAAAACACTTTTGTTTGTAGTTCACGGATAAAATATATGGAAAATAATTTGCACTATTCCCCAGTCTGGTTTCATTTTTTCTAGTAAATACTGGCTTACTCTGTTGCTTGCAAAGAAACAGCACAGTGAGAATCACAGAATTATTAAGCAGCAAAACTTTAAGGTAATGGGTAACAAGGCATTAGGTATACATATACAGCATGGGGAGTAAGTGTCACAGTCAGCTAGAGGAGAGATGGAGAGTATCCTCTCAAGAGCAGTGATCATTGCCAGATTATTTTTGCAACAGAATATCTCATCCCACAGCATTATTTAACACAATTTAGACCAGTTATATTGGTGGCAAACTGCAAAAAACTCTTTCTTTTCTTTTAAGCTTATTTAGGCCAAGGTGTGATCAGGGTAATGGGAGAGGTTTACTGTAGTGTGAACACATTATTTTTCTTTTGAGCCATATAACCTGGTGTAGCCCTTTGAAAATGTTGCACACATAATATATGTGATCAAGTAAACTCTTGATCAACATACAATGGGCTGAGCAAACTCAAAGAAGGGAAAAAGAAAATAGAGAAAAAAGTTTTTCAACATTTGACTCTCTATATTATAGTTATCTTTTACATACGTGCAGTAACTAGAAAGCCGACTTCTGACAGCTCCAGGGTTAAATGTCTAGAGTAATAGCTGCAGCTGAGTCACAAACCTGGCAAAATCTCTCTCTTTGATAGAAAGATCCTATTTCCCCAAGAAATAAAAAAAATAATAATAATTAAAAGTGTGAGTAATTACTGAGGAGCACTGAAAAGCACAGTTAAAGTCCTAGGGGAGAAAAAAAATCAGTAAAGATGATTAATGGTTATCAGCCATAAAATAAGTGTTTTTAAGCTCTGTCAGCTTTGCTTTTCTAATGAGGACTTAACTGCTCCTAAAGTAAAGCCTTCATCCAAGCTGTGTTTTATATTTTGTGTAATCGATGCTTCTTAGAGACACTGTCATAACCTTTCAGTTCTTGTATTTTGGCATCTCATGGGTTTTGTATGCAAGTTTGAGTCTCAAGGGAAGTAAATTTATCTGAAATGTCCATATGTAATTTAATGTGTGATGCAGAGCCATAGAACTTCCCTCAGACTTGCTTATTGTTGCAGAGAGCCTTTGTAATTACCAGGGGATTATGGCAGAATATGAAAGACCTTGAGAGTGGCTGTTTTGCAGATCAGGCATGTGTTCTACACAAACTCTGAAACAATCAGCTAGAGTAGTGAAGCAGAAGTATATTAAAATTTGAAGAGTTCACTGAGAAGGTCCTGATAGATGCTCCTAATTAAAGAAATAAAAACCAACTTTAAGGAATGTAGAAGATCATTTTGTCAGTAAGGAAAAAGGGCCTTATGAGGACTGGAAATAAGATGATAGCACAAATGCAGTGGATTCATTCTCGTTATTCTCTACGACAGGAATAATGAATATTGGGCTTAATGGTACATAAATAAAAACAATTAAATAGAAACTAGTTGTAGTGGTACATTACCTGAATTAATATACAAGATTAAAAGACCAATAACCCAGAAACAATTTAGTTACTTTTCTGTTCTTACGTAAATTAGTGAACGATTTTGAACAGGAACATGGTGCAATATAGCACCAAAATACTTATATTAACTTTGGCTTAATTATTTTTCCCTAATTATTTTTTAGTTATTAAGGATCATTTCATGGATTTCTTTAAAACTGCTGCACTATTAGTTTGTTTCATACTCAGCAGTACATTTTTACTTTGTCCTTTTCCATTTCAAAGCTCAAAATTGACAAAAGCAATACTGTATTTCAAAGTATTACGTGATGGAAATAGGTCTGCATCAGTCATGTAGATGAGGTTAAATAAATGTTTTTACTCCTGATAATTTCACATGTTCAGACCTGATTGTAGAGGATTCAGCATTAGCCTTTCTCTTTTATATGGATTGCTACATTGTCTCTTGAGATTTCTATTAATGAATTCTTTTCAGTGTTACTGAAATTAAAGAAAATTAAGGTAAATTATCATTCAGTATTGAAGAGGTAAGAAAATCATACATCAGTTTTGGACATATTACATCCCTATATTAAACTACCACAGTTCTGAACTGGAAGATCTGTATATTTGCATTTTAAAATTGTAGCTACTGTGTAGCTGTAGAAATGCTTGACAAAAGTAGTCAGAGAATCTTGATTCTTTTTCCAGTTCGTTCACTAATGGAAGATGTTAGCATTCGTTGTTGTTGGTGGGTTTTTTTTTTTTTGTTTTTTTTTTTTACATTTTATTATATATTTCTAAATAACATAATTAGAATTTTTTTTTTCTACACATTAATTCTCTAACACACTTAAAAAGCTGACAAAGGACATTTGGTCAGATTTTTTGTGTGTGTGTGTGTGTGTGAAATATTTGTATATAACTGGAAGGTAAAATTTTACTAATTTGCCAAGTTCATGTTGCAATACTTCCACTATCTCTCTATCAGTACCCAGTTACCAATCACTAGTAAAATCTAAAACTCAAAAGTTCCAGAAATGCTGATACTTTATAAAATCTTTGAGTCCTATGAATCAGAGAATCACAGAATTCTATGCTTTCTGGTCACGAGGAAGAACTTTCCCCTACTACCTCTTTTTCTCACAATATCCCATGAACAGCTCTGAGATAAAAGCAGCATATATTTTGTGAAAATAGATTTGGTTTGCACCATGCATCAGTGTATTCATTTTCCATTTCAGATCTAAAGTTGTCACATCAAAGGAGAGTTGCATTAAGAAATCAGATAACTGCCTTTTTATTGAGTCAACTATTTTTATTGGAGTTTGTTGAAAATCAGTGATTACCAACATAAACTTCCTATGCTTTGCCCAAATGGAGAAATTTTAATTGAAAAGTGCATGAAGTTTTTCAAGTGAATATGATGTTTTGTGTTCAGAGTGGGTGGGCTGGAATGGAACATGGAAATACTAAAAGTTAGACCTCCCACAGAAAGAACAACTTATCCCAGGGGACATGTTCATTGGTAACATAATTTCCCTTTGTTATTATGAGGCAAAATAGAAAATACTCTGTTATTTTGGCGCACACTACTCTTATATAAGAAAAAAAGAAGAAAAATGTAGTGGTATTATGGACATAGCAGCTTATTCTGACTGCTTGTTAAAAAAGTAGTAGTAACTTGTGAGTGCGCTGTATGTGCACATGGACCAGCAAGGAGTAATACTGTATAGGGTTGGCCTGAGATTGAATGCTTTTGGATATGTAACATCTATATAATCATAAAATTAAGTTATTTATGTAATTATATTAAGCTGAAAATGTTTCTTTAACCAAAGCCATGTTACTGTTCTACCTTAACATTTCAGCTTTACTGGTCTTTTGCTGTTGAAATACACTTTTTGTTTGAAAGATTTACATCCAGTTAATTTGTCATTGATATCTCTGGAGCTTCTGAATGCTGTCAGAAAAACATGAAGATTTTAGGAGTGAAACAGTGACAGTGAAAGAAAAACAAGATTTAAATACCATAAGTGAATTATGCCTTGTTCAAATTTAAACAACAACATTCTGTATCTAACCTTCAGGAAAGTAAATGAATTCTCAAGTCTGAGCTGATGGCTAGTGGTCACAATTTCAGTTATACTTTCCTGTTGCTCAGTATAATGATTTATTTACTCATAAAACAGACTCGGCTGGGTATAAATATATAAATATAAAATATAAAATACAGAATGCTGCACTCAAATAGGAGGCTTACAACCATGATGTCATAGAAATTGAAAGCTCATATTGCCAGATGAGCTATAGACTCAAAAAACCTCAAACCCATAACCACTCCTTTCTCTTATGCTGAAAAGTATGACATGTACCCTGCACAAACTGAAACATTAACTTAATACAGCTTTCTCTGTAATATCTCCCTCTTACTCCACTAGTACTGAGAATGCCATTTGTAATACAGACCTTAAATGGCAGTCCATCCTAGGTCCAGGGGGGTTATTAGTGTTTACTATACACATATATTAATGGAAAGCTCAAACTCAAGAACCAAAAAATAATTAAAAAAAAAAAGGTGGGGAGGGTGGGGAGGAAACGTCTTCATGCATGCAAAAATCTTTCAAATATGAGTGTGGGGGAAAATGTGTTTCTACATCAAATATCTGAATATATTTTTAGTGAATAAAGGGATTACTAAAATTTAAAAAAAACACTACCTGTCCAATTTTTTTCAAAATGCAGATTGAATTTGGAATTTCTTTCATTTTTCTTCTTGGAAAGGAAAAGATTCACAAAACTGTGGGGAGAAGATAACAACTGCTTCTCTTTTCCGTCTTCCCTTCTCATGCATTTACTTCTCCCCCCACAAGGTTGAAGAACTCACCATATGTTCCTAATGCAGTAACTCCTGTACATAGGAGGCTAGGTTTCAACTTCTTTCCCCTGACTGAGCTTTAAACCCTCATTTTCCACCTTCCAGGGGAATCACACTGCCAGTGGATGTTCTGCAGTGGTATACTCTCACCTGAGCTGTTTGAACTGCTGCTTTGACCCCGCTGTGTGCCTCCCCAGTGAATGCTTTAACCGCCAGACCAAAGAGTCATTCTCGCTCTTTGACTCAGTATTTAAATAATCCATGCAGAACAGCTTTTCCATGGGGATCAGGAAAAGCCAATTACAGATTTCTCACTGGTTTAAGAACTCTTCTGGGAAAGTGAAAATGTGGGTTCAAGAACACCCGAACAAAGAGGGACTTGAACCCGATTGTCCCGCATTGTATATCAGATGGGGCCCTGACCACAGAGCTATTGAATAAATGAAGAGAGGGGGGATTCCCTTTACTTCCATGAATGATTTACAAAGAGTGTGTAAACCTAATCTTTCATTTCCAGTTCTTTGGTTCTGTGTTTAAATGGTTTCTGCAGAGTTTCCTGTATCTGTGGCAAGAGTGATATTCTATATTGCTGGTTGGACAAAAATATTGTTTTGAAAAACAGTGAAAGATAATTCTTTACATTTACTTAATCCTTAAATATTCCCAGAGTGCTTCTCAGTTCATCTATAATGAAATTGAAGTGTGTTTTTATTTGGCAGTAAATTCAAAATATTGGTTAATTTGGGAGAGGTGGAGTCGGGAAGAATGATTTTTCAATAACTGCTGTGTTAAAGCATCTAACTGAAAAATTATTCACGCACAAAATTCTGTTGCATATTTCCTAACATTTCTTAATTCAAGGACCTGTACTGAACTAATGTGCTTTCATTAAGAGGGTTTAGTAGAAGTTGCTAGCCACATGAGTGTGCTAATTTAAACTCTAAGATCAATACAAACGGGGAGAAAAGCAGTGTCTGTTTATTAAATGAGTCGTCTTCCTTTACAGTTTACATTGCCACACAATGTGAGAAGACAAAACAATGATTGGGGGTGGACAGGAAAAGAACCAGCAGAATCTTTTAGGCACAGTTCATCTATTGACCGGTTGCAAGAAAACCCTTCAGTAGCAGTCTGCAGATGCAGAAATAGTTGTTTATGTTGAAAATCTGTCCAAAGTCATACAGAAAGTCTACTCATACCAGTTATGAAAGTCAGCCTTCCTGAGGCTTAATTCAGTGGATGATTACCCTTCCTCTAGAGGTGTGGTGAAGGAATAGGAATGGCTGTGTGCCATCCACTAATTAGACAGAGATCTTTTGTTTTGTTGTGTTTTGTTATGTTTTGTTTTCCTGTTTCTGATGCTCTTTTATTAACTGCTAACAGGGAACATTGTTCTTATGACTTCTCATGCTTGTCAGTTCTCTCAAAATAATTCAAAAAACATATTTTCTGGAAGATCTTCTAGACAGAAATTCTAGGAAAACTGACACTCCTGCTGGAGAAGTCAGTTGTCTTTGCTAGTTGATAATTTGTTGTCTTTTGTTTGTTTGTTTCTTTGTTTTGTTTTGTTGTTTTTTTGTTTTGTTTTGTTTTGTTTTTTCCAAGAAGATTTATGGTGCATCGGATTCTTATGGTTTACCTTTCAAGTAGAATATAGAATTATAAAATCACCAAGGTTGGAAAAATCCTCCAAGATCATCTAGTCCAACTGTTCACCTTCCACCAATATTTCCTCTCTAAACTGTGTCCCTTAGTACAGCATCTAAATGTTTCTTGAGCACCTTCAGGGACGGTGACTGCACAACGTCCCTAGGCAGCCCATTCTATCATTTGACTGTGCCTTTTGAGAAGTTTTTCTTATTATCCAACCTGAATCTTCCCTGGTGCAGCTTCCTTCCTTCCTTCCTTCTTTCTTTTCTCCACCTCTACCCTCTTAGATTTAGACAGCACATACGCATAATAATAAAAATATTGATCATCCATAGTTATCATATATGTTGTGGAGTTTTTTTAATATTTTTCCCTAAAAATGTTCTCTATGTATCCCCTAAAGATAAAAGACGTGTAACAAACCTTTGGAGTGATTATGTAGTTTTATAAACAGAGATATGAAGGCTTAGTGGAGCTGGAGAAGTTCTCTATTGGATGCATTGTGGAAACATCTAACCTGTCTGTGAAATCCAGAGGACATGCAAGCAGGGTGTGATGTAGGGTTAATAGAGTGCCGTAAGTGAGCTCAATAAGAGCAGCAGCCAACACAGAAAGAGAGACAGAGAAGCAGCCAGATGCTGCAGAGACCATAACGTGGATTTTTTGCAGTGATTTTTTTAAAGATATTTTCTTTCAGGATGTTTTTCAGTTGTCTCAGTATACCTTTTTCAAGGCTTTCTATAGTTCACTCCCTCCTACCATACTCTATGTGCAGCGTATCAAATATGTTTCCTCTGACTTACTTCAAGCTTTAGCTACCTTTATTCAGTTAATAATCTGCATGGACCATATATTAAATTGTAAGTCTGCATATACTTCACTGGTAAGAACATTTTAGTAAATGCAGAGTTTAGTTGACGTTCAATGGTCCGATGCCTTTGGCTTCCTGCTTCAGGGCCTCTTGTTGAGTCAAACCATTCCTGGAGCTTAATGTATTTATCTGATTATTTTTTTCCTGCTATTTAGTGAATACAATTATTCTTTAATTAAGTGAATGTTGCTGTGCAAAATGATTCTCTGATCCCCTAAATATTTGTTAATTGGAATAATACAATTCAGTGCCTGAATCAGGGTAAATTTTTGTGTATTGATTGTTCAACTATGTAGATACATGTTTTGGGTCTAATCATGCTTACATTCTATAGGAGATCCCTTCCTTCACTAAAAAACAATTTGAAAGTCTGATTTTATATTCTTGATCAAACAGTAAATTGCTGATTAGGTCTCAAAGTGGTAAATGGAAATATATGACAAGTGCAACTTTTAATCGAATTCTAATTAGATCATTCCAATGATTATGCTGCCAGTAAAAGAATGGATTTTTCTCTTGTTTACTTATGCTCCATTTTTTCTTTTCTCCAAAGAAGTGTGGAAAAATCTACAATTGCCTAGAGCACAACTATCTCTAGCGGAACTTAATCTTTCTATTAAGTATTCCCTGCCTGGGTGTCACACCAAGGCCACTTAAGTCACTTCAGCATCAGTCAGAGATGTTTAGAAACACTTCTGAGTACTTCAGTGGTTCATCAAGACCTAACCCTTTGAACATTGCTTTAAGGCATTTCGGCTCTGCTCTGAGTCACTGAAGCAAAATTGGAGCATCTGGATGCAGTGTCAAAATAGCCCACGCAGCTTCAGTGCAGCACCCAAGTGAATAATCTCAACATGGAATACAAACACTGCATTAGTGATTGCCGGAAGGCTACAGTTCATCTTCCTCTGAAATACAATACAAAAAAAGTGCTTGGAAAGTTGAAGGATGATAGATTTTTTTTTCTTTGTATCTTCTGTTGTATGAACAAAGAATCAAGCTTTGTTTTGATGGTTCGTTACATGTTTGGCAGCATTGCCCTACCATTCCACCAAAACCCTCTTTCCTGGACAAAGGAATAAATGATTTTCATAGTTTATACCATGTAAGATATTTGAATGCAAAATAACATATCCAGTTGCTGATATGTTACCCATGAATCAAAATAATGTAAGAAAAAAAAGTAGGATGGTATTTTATTAGTCTATTAGTGATATAACATCTAGTTATTCTCTGTTGAGTTGTATATAAAACTTCGTTATTTCTATGAGTCTTCTGATATCATATCTCTTCCACTTTGTTTCTCTTACAGATGTCAACAAAATTGCATTCCGTTGATTGAATCATTTTAAGGTAATTCTTTTTGTTCCTTCTGTTGAATTAGACTTCACATATTATTTTCTGAAGCTGCCAAAATGTTATTTCTTTGCTGCTGTTTCTTGCGGACAAAACTGGGTTCTGATCCTACTTCCTTGAAAACTGCTGCACAATTAATACTCTGCAAGAGACTGTGAGACATCTGGTGTGTGGCTACAGATACAATCCCCAGGAAAGATTTCTTTTGCCATAGGCAAGAATACCTTATGTGAGGCTTAGGCCAACAGGTCAAGAAATATAAATGCAGAAACATGCTAAACATACCACCTGGCATCAGGATTTGCCTGGAAATGCTATACTCCAATGGATGATCTGTAGAGTTCACACCAGAATGAATACTGGAGAGCAGAACTGGGTCACAACAACATGTATAGTTTGTTTCCTCACTACCTATTTTTCTGAATAACCATGTAGGACTTTATATGTAAATACAGTGCCTGGAACTAAATCCAAGCAAAACCATCAGATTGATTTGAAATTCTGTTATTTTTATATTTTTCAAATAATACAGATGTCTTTTGCATGTATATATGCATATGAAAACAACGTACAGTAAGATAATTAGTGGTTCAGTGATTCAAAAAAACTGTGCCTAAGACAAGGCCTCATTCACATTGCTATTATACAAGCAATTCCAAAATATATTCGGATTGGAAGATGTCAAGTGAATGGGTGACACTGTTTCTAGCTTGTCTGACTACCATTAATTTAGTTAGTATGCATTGTAATTACACTGATCATAATGAATTCATTTAGTATTAATGTGAATGTTAGAGATCTTTTTAGGAACTCCATTATAATTCAGCAATAATTAATGTACATATTAAATGAAGTGTTACTACTCAGTGCTATTATAAACCCATGTTGTTTCATTTGAAAGTCTTTAGAGCAGGTTGTGTTTGATCTGGTTGGTATTCTGACTGTTGCCAAGAGGTATTCTGCAATGGCAAAGGTCAATTCACACTGGGAGACTCTAGTTAACTTTTCAGAGAGATTCCATGTTTGCACTTGTCTACTGATCCCCATATAACTTAACATTTGAAGCAGGATATTTCATGGCCATGACAATGCCAAAAACTTAAAACGCTAGAAAAACCCAACGAATAATTTCTAACATTTTAGACCTTATGCAATAAAGGAAGTACTTGTTTATAAGTCAATTGCAATGCAATACTTTGCTGACATGCTGATTATATATTAACATACACTGATTATATATTAGATAGTATATATTAGATATTCAAGACCTGCCTGGACGCCTACCTGTGCGACCTGGTGTAGAGGGAACCTGCTTTGGCAGGGGGGTTGGACTCGATGAACTCTTGAGGTCCCTTCCAACCCCTATGTTTCTGTGATTATATTCTGTGATTATATATCTCGAGTGGCATTTATCAGGCAGTTAAACAAAAATAATGAATAGTACAGTAGCAAAAGAGGGAATCACCCAGGATCATCTGGCTATGCATCTTATCTGTATGCAGTAAGTATAAATATATTCCTAGAAAAGGTGAGAGTTATCATTATGTAACACTTTTCCAAATGCTCTCCAAGCCTCCAACAATTTTAGCTGAATTCAACTAAGGTGATTTACAGAGATCAGAATTTTTTGGTTTTCTCCTCCATTAATCTGTTCCTGTAAACTATGTAAACTTTAAAACTGTGTCCCTTGACACTAAGATGCACAGGCCTACTACTCTGTTAATTCAGCACATTAAATAAATAAATAAACAAACAATAGATAATTAAAAAAAAAACATTATTTTTGATATGGTTTTGTATAGTTTCATTTAAATCTAAATTGGATTGGAAAGCTGTGAACTGAAAGAACAATAAACAGTTAATGTCTGTCCACTCCCTGTGTGCCACCAGCAATTTGTGAGTGTCAGCTCAAAAGTATCCATCCCTCTCAGGAGGTCTTGTCAAGAGAAGCATCCTACTCCACTATCTGCGCAGAAGCTATTGTTTACCCTTTCTGGATTTTCTGTGCTAGATGTGGTTTTCAGAGTGAGAGAGGGTTACACCATTTCAAGATGATTTCTCCTGCTATTCTTCTCAGTTTCTACTGAATACTTGAACACTTGTGTAACTATTTATTGAATGTAATTCCAAGCTCCAATATTTTTTTTTCACCTTGTGTGTCTTTTTACATTTATTTACCTGATATTTAATCTACCATTGTGTTGCTCAGTCACTGTTTGTTTGCACTGCATTATACATCTTCTAGCTCTCTGTACCTTTGCAGTTTTAGGTGAGAGAGAATGCATTGACTTTAGTCAATAAGCTGTTCCATCTGTGAATTGACTTACAACTCTTCAGTGAACATTATCTTATTCTAATGATTTGTGACTATTCATTTTCTCATCACTTCCGTTCTCCTTCAAGTGGATATTCCCACTGAGAGTTATTAGGATACATTATTACACAGCAAGCAATCTTTACCTGCAGTTTTACAAAATATGTCAATGTAATGCTAATTAATAAGAAGTCCACTAATCTATGAACTTCTGACTTCTCTTCTACTGATATATTTGACCTTGGCAAATCACTTAACCTCTGTGTTTCTTTATTGTTTCTCTTCTTAGAGTGGAAAGAAGGGAAGTACCATTCTCTTTAAAACTGCTGAGCTTTATAGATTATGTATATGCAAAGTATTTTTATTTGGTTTTCACACTGAATCAAATTAAGGCTTTCAATAGAATAGCAGATAAAATAGAATAATTTTTAACTTCTAAGTTAGGAAATCATTATTTGTATGTAAGAGTTGGAAACTGTATGGAAAAGCCCTAAATTAAAAAGCAACCCTTTGTTTACATCAGGAAAAATAAGAGAAAAGCAAACTTTTTTTGTACATTAAATACTGAATTTCCCTACTTGCTTTTGAGAAGGTTCTTTTTATGATCAGTGCATTTGTAAAAATTTTGTTCATCTTCTTATCTAAGTCTGTCGTGGCTTTATGTCGCATAAATGTATATACAGAAATTGAAGATTAATTTAATTTATATATTGTATGTTAATTACCCAGAAATAAAGAAAATAAGTTCCAGGATTGAATCATAGTAAATGACAAAAGTTTACTGTGCTCGTTGCAAGTGCTGCTACTTACTGAACAGTTACCACTTGGGAAATATTACTGACATTGTTGTCCTTTCTTGTTACTGTTGTAGTGTTCTTTCCCCTTTCTCAGACAAAATTCAGTCATCCAGTAGCTCTGATTCTGTGATTCTGGCTTCCTGCCCCTGAGTGGGTGAGACTGCAGCATTAAACTTTTGCTTTTCACCTTTCTTTAGCCATATCCAGGGATCTGTGAAAGTCTTCCGCCAGTTTTTTCTTATAGGCTAGGGTAAGCATAGTCTTGTGCATCTCAGTATTGTTGTATAGTTCGCCAATAGAAACATTTCAGGGTTTTTTCTTTTCTTTTTTTTTTTAATTTTTTAATATATAATTACTAGTACTAACTTATGGTGCTGTTTTCACAGATGCTGAACTCCAGCAGCTTTGGCAAAAAATAAAAGGAGATATTGATTAAAAATACTTGCGGAAATAAGGCCAATAGTTACTAATACAGCTCTGATTGACATTGTCTGGGTTTGTTGGTTTTTTTGTGTGGGTTTTTTTTTTTTTTTTTTTGTGATGTTTTTTGATGATGTACGATTGCTATTTTGCCCTTTGCTGCGAAGGATGAATTCTTTCTTACTTACTTTCTCCAGAGCTGGCAAAAAAGTATTGAAAAGTTTCAATGACAAGATTAATGGCACTTCAGTTTCTTGTGGGAAAAATATCAGTCTTTAGGAACAATGTCATTCATTCCATTTAATGCAAAATTGGATACATAGTGAGTATGATTTGGCATCACCAATCAAAGAGCAGCTCGGACTTAGTTCTGCTGTTATGGTTTGAACTAATCTGGATAGATCGAAGGCTGTTTCTCTACCTTTTTTACTTCCCTTTCACCTTCTCTTCTCTTTTCTTTCTTATCTTTAACAAGAATATAAATATGGTCCTTTTCACAGACAGGCTGGAATTATTTTTCTTACATTTGTGCCAGTTTGAAGACCTAGGCTGCTTCTTCCATCTTGCCATCCCTTCTCCCTTCTTCCCCCTTTTACATTCCATTTTCCATATTGGTTTACTTCCAGACATTGTCATTTTGGATCTGAAGCCATCACATTTTTGCCTCTCATTCTCTCACTTTAACAAGTGGAAAGGATGGAGAAGTGACTGAATCTTCTCTTGAAGATTTTTTCGTAACTCAGGTATATCAAATCAGCTATAAATCCAGAAAAAAAATTATCTTTAAATTGTGATTTGCTTAAATCAATTGAATTCAATGGAATTTCAAGGTGCTGGGAGATACTACATTTTCTGTTTGACATCCCAGCAAGGATCATATTGCGAGCAAGCTGCATATCATGCTCAAATACTTAAGGCTCCTGTCCCATCCCATTCACTTTAAGCTTTCCTTTTCAAGATTAGTATTTGGGCCTATCTCAGTAGAGGAATTTGAAAATAAGTGCCTAAGGACACATGGTCTAACAGATATGTAATACAACATATTTTAGCCCAGAGAAGCTTTTTATAGTGTGGTTTAAGCTCTTGGAAAAATAGAAAGTACAACGAAAACCTTTAACAATCTTTTACCATGGTTGCTTCAAGGCGCTGATATAATGCTAATGTGACAGCTATGATTTTAGCGAGAGACACTTTTATTTCCTTGATGAGACAAGTGTTACATATACTGAAAACCAGACGGAATTTTCTGGCCACTGTCTCTTCATATTTGTGCCACTAGGGATTTGCTGACTACTCAAATTATCTTTCACAGGTTAGCACGTCTGCCTTACACAAAAATGTTTATCTTCCTTCCTGACATTTCTCTATATGATCTTATTTTTAAAAAATGAAACCCAGACTTTGTTGTTGTTATTAAGTGGCTTCCTAATGTTCACTCATAGCACATCTCGTGCCCTTGAGACCAGGAAGTGTGGATTTGCTTCTTGATCTGTGTGTTGGAACGGCAATTGATTTGGACCAAAACAGAAATTAGTTAAAGTAGTTTCTAGCTTGAGGATCAAATTTTTCAGTTATCTGATTTTCCTATAAATTTTCAATTGCTCACTCCAGTAAAATGAACTCCTGGAACTTATTTTGTTGTATGCTGGTACCTCAGTCTGTGATATTATTGTGGTTCTTCTAAAAGTGTTCTGGTGTTTGGACACCCAACAGAATTCAGTTATAGACCCATAGAAATATTTGGAGCATTGTAGTTAAATATCCCA
The DNA here is from genome assembly GCF_038088225.1 of Cyrtonyx montezumae. Classification (NCBI taxonomy): domain Eukaryota; kingdom Metazoa; phylum Chordata; class Aves; order Galliformes; family Odontophoridae; genus Cyrtonyx; species Cyrtonyx montezumae. Next base: position 20,093,929 of record NW_027071936.1, on the reverse strand, counting down.
AGATATTTATAGAGCAGTTAATTAATATAAATTACTATTAATTTAATAACTCTTTAAGAGGGAGTGCATACACTTAGTAGTAATAATCTTCTACTGCCTTCTGTGGCACTCTAAGCCAGACGTACTCCAAGAAGAAAAAGTATTAAATTTCATGACAGTCAGTGAAATATTTCTGATAAGCAGGAAAGAAGTAGCTAGATTGATCAGATAAGAGAACATCTGCTAAACCTTACTAATCATGTTTCATTCAGAGACTAAAATGTGAAAGCGTAAAAAAAATAACTGAACACAAAATAAAAACCTTTTTGTTCCTGTAAAAAGATATATTTTCTTTAAAACTTGTGCAAAATGAGTCGATATATTTTGATGTAGAAGAGAAATGCAGTCTGAAGCTTATATCTGACAGTTAAATACACACATGCTGGACTTCTGATCTAAGTTGCGTTATCAGCAGGTAGCAATGTTCCTTATTCTTAACAAGTAAGGCTATTAGTGATAAAATAATATGTAGGATGTTCTCTTAGCAGAAAACATGCAAAATATTCTCCGAAATTGTTTTCCCTTGTGCTCTTCATTATAAATTACAATACAAGAAGCTGCTGTAGTATAATTCAGACTCAATGGTGAACAAATGCTAGAACAGTTATTTGGCCCATCTAATTCCATACATAGATTCCTGTGGTTATGTACAGTTATCTTCAAAACAAACAAACAAACAAAAAAAACCCAACATACAAACAAACAAAACCAACCAACCGAAAAAAAAAAAAACCAAAAAAAAAACCCAAACACTCCCCGCATATCACCGACTTGAAATTGTAATGCTCAGCAATTTTTATTTGACCTTAGTTTTGATTTCCACACCTTTATCTCCCATCCTTTCTTTGTCTTCCTCCTTAGCAGTAAAGGTCATCCACAACGATTTGTTCTAGAGGCCAGGAGCAAATGAATTTTGTAAAGCATTGTCAGCACCTGTGCAAATGTGTGCTCGTACAAAACTTTGCAGAGATACTACTAGTTCATCATTTTTGATCTGGATATCCTAACCTAAAGCTCTGCAAAACACATTGCCTCGTTAGTGTATCTTTACACTCATGTACTCTGCCTGACTACAACAAGCAACTCCGATTTTGAAGTTTAATCATTTTCTCCCAGCAGTGATTCTGGGACAGAAGAAGAGCCATATGCCTGTAGGAAATTAAAGGATTGTTTCTCATTGAGTAGCCATGCTGGTGCAATTGTTAGCTCTACTGTATCACAACACCAGTGAATTAACTACAATTGCAGAAATGCAGCTAACACTACTCATGCTATTACATGCTGCTGTTGTAAATACCATGCTGCTTAGAGAAAAATGATAAGTGAATAAAAGCAGCAATTTAGAAAGCAACTACTATGGAAAAGAAAGAAAAAAAAAAAGCAGTAAAATCATAGGTCCATGAAAGTAAACAGTGTAAATCCCACTGATTTCATCCCAGAGTAGGCTAGCTGATGCTGGACAGCAGTGATGTACTGTCTCAGAATACAGTTTTAAAGCAGTTGTTGCTGCTGTCATTTTTAGAACAAGTGAAGATGTAATGCCTTTCTCTTTTTAATACATTTTAGTATGCTGTTGCCTAAAAATCCTGAAAAGTAATTAGTGTATTTTCTCCACTTGAAGATATTTGCAAATAACAGCAAATAACAGTCAGTAGGAGGGCTTTTTAATTTTTTTTTTCAGTTTTCCTTTTCCTAAAATCATAGGTAACACTACAAAATGATACAAATAACATTTCATCCCAGTATTTGACCTTGCCATTAGTAAGAACTGTAAAACTGGGGTATGACTAGGGTTACTTTTATGCAAGTAATACATAGGCAAAATTATGGATTTTCAGATAAAATGCACTAGATAGAACTTTTCCTGACAGAAGAGCATCTCTATTGTTGTCAGCTGTTTCAAAAAGAAGACTGACAAAAAAAAAAACTGCCATCAGTTTAAAGTTGTCAGTCCATATGTACATGTATATAAACAGGAATAAACAGGATTAGATCTTATATAATAGCCCCTTCATCCTGCAGTGCTTTGCCAAGCCCTAAATTCTCATTCTCCAGTCCACCCTCATGTGAGTTCTGCCTTTGCCCAAGCCTACCAAACATCTTTACATCCGCCTCGCCTATATTGAATTGTCCATCCTTTTCCTTGCTTTTTTGCTGTTGTGATCAAATACAAAACATTCAATTTAGTTTCCATTTTCATTGAAATATTGGATACCTGAAGCCAATTTCAATTACTGTATGGGTACAAAACGAGTTTAATAGTTTCTTATTATTTCCCATTGTGTATTCTGATTTAAATCTACCCAAAAACAACCTTTGTATTTTCAGTTCACATAATTTCTTAAAACGTATTGTCAGCAATATCAGAAATGTATTGTGTTGGTGTAGAAAGGCTCAGTATGTAATAAACATCATGACTCTTTCACGAGAACCACAGGAAAAGAAGAGGGCTGACTGCTGCCGTACTTTATAATTTCCAAGCAGGATATAAACTCCAGTCCTGCAGAGTTGTTAAATCTCACTTATCTTGGTTATTATAGGGTATTAGAATAGTAGATGGCTCTACATTCAGATATACTCTGCAGGAAAATTCTCCACCAAATTTCCACTAAAACTAAATACTTTGAAATTATAGGTAAAAAATTCTTATTATGCTATATCTATTTTTTTAATAATATCCTAATGTAATATGCTACTTATTTTGCTAAGAATTTTCTGTCAGTTACAGACACTACTGATATGTCATGTTCACTGTCGTAGGTGATCTTATCTGTTTTTCACTGCCTCCGTGAAAGCTAACATACAGAGAGAAGTCAATAGAGAACACAGAAGAAATCTGAATCTGTAACTGATCCTTGCCTCTTTTTCTCTCAGAGTGAATGTAATATTGCGTAGTATAGTTTAGTCTAGATCTTTGCACTACAGCCTGGTGTATCTCAGAATCTTCCAAATGGGAGAAAGCAGGGAAGAAGTACTTAATGTAAAAGAAAATTTCCTAGAATGAAACAGCAGCACTGTAATTAAAAAAGAAAACAAAACAAAACACAGAAGAATGACAAAGGAAAAAAGCCCTAACATCACGTATAACTGCAGAACTGCAATAATCAAAACATGCAGTTATCTTGAAGTTTGGTGAATCTGTCAGGGCTGCTTCGATACATCTGGGCTTTTGTGTTTAAAATATTGTGTACAGAAATGTTTGAGCCTGCAGAGTTTCCTTGTTTCTCAGAAGAAAGACTCTGCAGGAGAGACTTTCTGTCCTGTGGAGCTTATAGACTCTGCAGGATCTTTTGCTCAGTGACCCTAGTTTATCCACAATTCATTTATGTGACTGAATCTTATGTCTCCCAGATAAACGAGTTTCAGATCATTAAGGTTGTACTGTCCTTGTTAGTAAGAATATATTACTGACCAGAGGAATGCCATAATGTCCTTTTCTTCCAAAACATGGGGAAAGGAGTATCATAGAATTTTTATCAGTTTTGTTTACAACTTGCTTATGGGCCATTTTTTATCCTGTCTCAAGAACGGGAATAAATTATGGATGAGGTCTCCCATCTCTGGACATGATTATTTTTTAATTACTATTCTCTTTGATCTTCAAGAATTTGCAGGCTTTTATGCAACATGGGGTAAAATTTGATGTCAAATAAGCCTTTCTATGAAAATAATACAAGATACCAGCTGTACCTGCATTGCTGTGCAACAGTAATTATATAGGGGAAAAAAAAGAAACACATAAAAGAGATGTCTTCAATCTTAATTCAGTCTCTTACTGAACTGAAAATATTTCAGACTGAAAAATATCTAACAAAATCAATGGAAAGCTTTGTGGGTTAGGAAAAAAAAACACCTTTTTCTTTCATATTCTTTGGCACTTTTTAACTTTTTTGGCATATAATAGAAAGACAGTCATATTATTTAAATCTGTTAATATTAAAAGAATTATGAGCTCTCATTTCAGTTACAAATTGATTAGTAAATTTTAAAAGAAAAATCAATTTATTGAGAAATCCATCAAGTGAAAGATACATTAAGGAGTCATACATCTTTAAGAAACATTCCAATCAATAGCATAATCTTACAGAATATTAAACTCTGGTGATTTCTGAAAATGTTGTTTTTATTGAGTGAGCTTTTTGATGAGTGCTGGTAGTAGAGAACACTGTCTGGTTATTCTTTATAGCTCTGCAATACGTAGTATGTGTTCATTAATATGTAAAAGAATTTGATTAATATCAAGTAAATAACCAGTGCAGAGAACATAAATCAGGCTTTGATTGATGATGCAAAATCACACATGAATTTGAATTCTTCAGTTGTCATTGCCATGTTACTAGAATTAAAACTAAGAGGAGGGATACTGATTTAGCTACTCATTCTGTTCTAAAAGTTGCTTAATTTTCAGCACAGTGAGCAGCAAAAATAGAAATCTGCTTAAATAGTCTAATGGGTTTTTAAATTCAACCATTCTTATTAAAAAAGTGGAAGGCAAAGCACATCACAAAGGTGATCACACGATAGCTACACAGATACTCACTAAGAGTATCTCTCCTTAATGTTCACTAATACAATTTTAGCTTCATTATGCATACTCTATTTTCCCAAGTGTAGAAGATTGCATTCAGCTGTATTCCAAATGTTGTTATTTCAAGAAATGTTTGTATCTGAAATTATACACGTGAGAATTAAATTAGTGTACATAAATAACTGTTTGCCTCTTTGAAAAATGCAGAGCACTGAAATAACAAAAGAAAAGGGCTGTACAAAATAAATCTGTAACGAGATTTAATCTTATGTTCTGGTCTATTCAGAGCTCAGGTTTCACTGTTGGTTTGGAATGAACAGCAAATTTTTAGAGCTACAATTTATTATCCTTGACTGAACAATCACTCAATTTTTCATCTGCAAACACTTCTTTCCTGACTTGTCCTACTTCATGTTAGTCAGTCTTCATTGTGAACAGTACTAAATAATAGCAATTAGGGCATGTGACCTACTGCTGTAGTTTCTAACCTTCTCCTGTATTCACTATGAAAAATTCTCATTTCTCGCTTTTTCTCACCTTTTTTCCCCCCTCATTTCTTGTAATGTAGTATTGCAAATACAATTTAACATCAATCAGCCTTTGTCACTGTATTCTTTAACTTCTTGTCTTTCAAGAACAAAAAATCTGGTGCTGAATTTAGACATGCCAGGAACTGCTCCTCAGTGTTTTTGTGACATAAACAGCTCAGGAAAGGAAATGGCAGAGTAAGATGTTACAATGGAAGAATAATAGAATAAGAAAGTGGATTGTCTCTTCAATTTGCGCTTTTCTTCTTTGTCCAAGATAAACTTTTGAATGTGTTTTATAGAAGTGGTCTTGCCCAGCAGATGCTTTGCTCTTTCTGTCTCCAACTGACATTTTCATCTTCAAAAAAGCCAGCTCCCAGTCAAATGCCAGGCTTTGGTATGCATATGCTAGTTCATCAGATGTGAAATGCTTCAAGACGGCATGTCAGTTTCCCATACGGTTCTGCTGAAACGTGGGAAGTCTGAAACTGTCCGGCCGCCTGTCAGCTCCAGGCAGTGCTGCTCAGCCACTGTGCTCTGGCACCTGGCTGCTCGCCGTGCCATGACAAGGGCTGTCCTGCAGCCTGACACCCAGGGCTTTCTGTTGTGTTTTGAAGTGCAAGGCCTGTTCTGAGGTTTAGTGAGCCTCCAACTAAAACCCTTAAATCCTGGGCTTAGTCTTGGTGTGTGTAATTGTTGACTGACCTGGCCACTGTTCAATTTCAGGTCTGTCCATGCTCTCACCCAGCTGTTTTTATACCTTTAGCACAGATAAACTCTGTGCACCATAATACTGCAAGGCATATGCAAATGGTGATTACTGTGCTTCATGTTCATCAAATAAGAAGTTAGATTAAGGAGTGATAACTGAAGTTTTCAGGTTCTTGCAGCTAGACCTGCATACAACATTTTTGTGACTTCTAATGTTACTCTATTTTAGATTGACCAATGAAATATGTGTATTTGATGTAATTGTGTAGAATGTGTTTTCCAAACTAAGCAGTGTTAAATGTTGTGAACGCAGAGACTCAGGTATTCTCTCTCACTTTCAATAGGTCATACATAGCATATGATTTTATACAGATCTGTGCACTCCCACCACATTGCACTATTATCAGATAAGAAGCTGAAAATTAAATTGAAATTGTTCTGAAGTGTTGCTACAGTCTGCAGGCTACATCAGGATGGGAGACAATGCTGTCTCAGAAATCTTTGCAGAGATTGAAACTTTGATTAAAGGCGACATTTGGGCTGAACAGAATTGGGATTGCCAGAAACTCCTTGATTTGACATTATAGTTGGAGACAAGAAATTTGGATATCGTAGTGGGATATGGGATAATGAGAAGTCATATTAAGACCTTATTGCCTGTCATAGGGAACAATGATTCTTTCCCCTTTTACCTTTTTTTTTTTTTTTTTAACCCACAACCTATGGGAAACAGAGCAAAGGCTCTGCTTTGTTAAAATTCTCTCTTTAGAGGTATCCAAAACCCAGCAGTTTTCTTTCTCAGTCCTTTGCATCTGATGTGGTCTTTGCACCTCAGGCAGAAGCAGTATTTCTTTCCTGTTCCTATTTCTCCTTCATAAATTCTAATTCAATGTTTTAACTTTTTTTTTCTTTTAAACATTTGGGGGTTCTTTTTAAGCTAAAACGTATTTTAAGACTTTGAAAAAAGTTAGTGCTTTTCCTGGTTAGTTCAGCTGCTATCAGTTGCCTTGGAAGTAACCTTAAAAATTTTAATCTTGTTTAAATGTATTTAATTGTACTGGGAATCGTTTATTCTCATACATCAGGTAAAACAATCACAGAATCACAGAACTGGAGGGGTTGGAAGGGACCTCTGGAGATCTAGTCCAACCCTCCTGCCAAAGCATGGTCCCTACAGTAGGTTACATGGGAAAGAATCCAGGTGTGTTTTGAATATCTCCAGAGAAAGTGACTCTGCTACCTCTGTGGGCAGCTTGTTCCAGTGCTCTGTCACCCTCAAAGCAATAAAGTGCTATGTCCTGTTTGTATGGAACTTCCTGAGATTCAATTTGTGCCCAGGTGCCCCTTGTCCTGTCACTGCAAAGTGCCTGACTCCATCCACTTGCTTTTTAGATACTTACAAGCGCTGATAAGTTCCCCTCTCAGTCTCACTTACTCCAGGCTATGCTGTACTATATAACTATTTAGATTTCCTCCGTGAATATTGCTAGTACATTCCTCCTTCCCAGAGTAAATTAAAATTTCCTTTACAGTCTAATATAAATGTCTCTGGCCATCTATTTTGATTTCACAAGAGGTTCTAAATTAGAGTATGGAAATCTGAAACAGAATTGCATGAAGAAATCATTTCATTTTTTAGCTTGTAAATTGTAAATAGTTTGTAGTTGCCTAGGCATATATTTCGTGTAGTGAAATGAAGATAGAAGATGTAACAGTGGAAAAAAAAACAAAAACCAGTAATTACTGTAATTAACCATATTCCTTGATTTGACTTGGTTTCTTTTTTTTACTTTTTTTTTTCTCAACTGAAGAGAATTTACATTGAAATTGAAGTGAAACAACGCTGTTTAAATGAAATATTATATGAGAGCTAAGCTGGGAGATACTGTAATGTTTCTTTCCAGTTGTGTTTATCAAAACTGATCTGCACTAGACCAGCTATTCCCAGGCTTCCTTTTATTTGCACAGACTATATCATGTTTATATTCTCTTAAGATATAGCCAGTAGGAAGGGTTTTTATTTCACATGTAGGTAAATATATACAAGTATGTTTATCCTAAACAAGGATGCAGAAAAGGTGATTCAGAATATACTTACTAGTATTCTTAATGGGAGATTTATCTTTTAGGTGTAATTTACTGGAAGAACACACGCATTAAAATGGACTTATATTTACTTAATGCTTAGGTAGTTATTACAGCTTGGTTTTTAATTTTAAGAGTTGTGTATTCAAATGCATATATATAATATATCCTACTTTTTTTCTGAATATATTGTGTGTTAACATATAATTGAAATGAGATTACAATTTTGTAGTCAGAGCAATGGTTTATATTTTATTACCCATATGTCCAAAATGCCTTTTTAAAGTGATAACAAATTAAGGACTCTTTTTCAAGAAATAAGCTCATGTGCATTCATCTCTTTCTCTGTGAGACACATTCCTAATTCAAAGAAGTATTATGGGCAATCCTAAAACCACTTATCCAAATTAATTAGTGGGTTATGTTCTTGTATAGCATAGACTTTAGCTTCAAGGAGTTTTTTGTCCTATTTGTATTATTTGTCTTTTTTTTTCACCCTAAAAAAAGTCACTTTTTAAGATAAGATTCAATCAAACTAGTATCAGAAAGATCATGAAATCTATATTTCTGGAGGTTTTGAACATGACTTGTATTGAAAATATATGATTTCTAGATCTTAGATCTATCACACGAGGGCTGCTGGTATTATGTTATGAGTGTTCAACCATCTGCTCTAATGCCCAATGCTGTTAAGCTGCCCTTCTCTCAGACAATCCCACACCACCACCAAGAAAAAGAAACATGGTGTAGTTCACTTGTAGTTTCTTCTCTAAAATAGTAGAACAAGATTTCAGTTAAGAGATAGAAGAAGTGAGGAACTAAAAAAAAATAGTGACAAAGGATAATAAAAATAATCAATTTGTGAGTTAGATATTCTTTTGCAGCTTTCCTTTACTTCTCAATTTTAAAGCAGCACTGAAAATGCAAAAAACAAAGAAAAAGATAAAAACAAACCAAAAAATAAAACCTTTCCACTTATGGCAGGAAGGGTATATTTCCTGTTTTCTCCATTTTTAGAGGTTTGGTTGGTTGGTTAGCTGGCTGGTTGGTTTTCAAGGAGAGGATTGTATTATGCTTGCTTATGCTTGATTTTTATGTTGGTCCTATATAAGGACATATGTGTGTATAATTGCACAGCTTCCAATACAATAAGGAATAGCTGGTATGTAGCAATACAGTATTGCTGTAAACCAAAGGAAATACGCATATTAAAAAAAAAATCATTTATTTTCTGTTGATTCTATTTTCAGTGATACTCTATTAGAATATCAAGTTCATGTTGGAACTGGAATTTATCGCTACATGTAGTATGTCCTTGATTTTTGTTTTCCATTTAGTGATACTTTTTCTCTTGCTATAAAAGATGAATACTAAAATGTATTCTGCTTACTAAATTTTTTTTAATATGTTTGTGAAAAGCGGCTCTGTAAATTACCTTAAATTGCCTTAAACATGTAAACACAAGGTAGCATTTAACTCAGGAGTCTGTCAGGAAAGATTTATAATGTGAATTCAATCCATTTAAAATCTCAGAATTCAGGGCTTTTAAGGGTTTATTTCTGCCTAATTTAAATCTGCTCCTTATATTTCCATGACTTTCCAAAATCAAGATGCAAAGGTAAATTCTGTGTGAGCTGCAGACCAAACTCTGTGCTAGTGGTAGAAATGTTGTTGGCTTTTGTAATAAGATATGACTTCTGAATAAAATATGCAGCATCAGAGCAGATGTTTTTCTCAACTTAATTGTGCCAATAAATGTACAAACGAGAAAGTCACCCAGAATCTGACAAAACAATTTTGACAGTAGTTATTGTAGCATTGTGTGTTATTAAGAAATAAGAAGTGATGGTTGTGGGACTATACTAACTCCAAATTTATCTAAGGTAAAGCCCATTTATGCAGAATAAATTTTTTAAATGACTTGAGGGACAAAATTATATAGACCACTTTATGTGCCATTTTTCTTCAGTTAAGACAGTTTGTTTTTCTTACCTTGTCCAAAGACTGTGTGTGATCTAGTTTGAAAGAAAAACAAAGGGAGTGGAATTACACCAATTATATTGCAGAGATGACAAATGCTACTGGTTCAGTTACAGGCTTTGATACAGCTCTGCTGTGGGGAACCAGCAGAGGTAGCATAATCTTCTAATCAGAGGATAGGTCTTATGCTGAGAACATTTTTTCACTGAGTGAAAGAAGAAAGGAGTGAAAAAGGACATGTTCTAATTTCTGCACAGAATCTGCCAATAGAAAAAAATTTTGGAATGGACCTAAAAGTCTTTAGAGGGTACTCCTTGTCATCGTGTATTATTTAAAATTTTATTTACACAATGCAACTTCCTCTATTTTAACATATCTTTAATTTTCTAATTAAATATACTGCTTATTTTTGCAGTCTCTTACTTCAGTTGCACAGATGTAGTTGCACATTATTATAATATGGTCTTGCTAAATGTTAATTTTCTTTAATTTTTCAGAAGAATTCAGAGGGAAGTTGTTATAGCTGGAACTAAGTTGGTAAATGCAATTCTTCATAGTTATAGTTATAACTGATAACCACCTACCGTTATTTTTAAATAGCGTGTCCTCTGTATTTGTCAAAACCCGATACAATGGAACTGGATTCCCCAAAAAGCTACCATAGATGTAAATATGGCACATAAAATTTTCCAAATAGTAAGCTGACATGAAAAGAGAAAGACAAGACTTGTGTGTGTTTTTAGTTTCTCTTCTAAATTGGTTTAAATGGAATAGCAGCTGCATGGATTTATTTTCTTGAAAAGAAACTCAGAGATTGGTGATGTAGGCTATGAGGGTAGAGGTTTTGACTTTACTGTGTGTCCTGTTGTTTGCAAGTTTGTTTCATTTTAACTGTTAACCACTTAGAAAATATAATAACTGAAAGTTCTACTGATGTAGAATATCAGTTCTGACAATTTTCAGGAAAGAAGAATTTAAAAATGTGATTAACTGGGATACTCCCAATATTGGTAGCCTTGAGTAAATGAGATAGAAAATAAAATGGTGGTGTTGAAGCCATTTGTTACATCACAATTGAAGCAAACCAGGTTCCTGAAATAAGATGGACATTTTTTAGAGTCTAGTGAGATGATAGAGCACATAAAATGCTCAACATGAGCAGAATTTCAGCAAAATGATTTAATCTTCCTGACTCCAGAATAGGTGTGTGTGATTCTGAAATTAAAAGAGAAAACCTGGAATGAAATACTTGGCACAGTCTGAACTAGGTGCAGTGAATACTGTGTTCTGTTTTTCTGTGGGACTTTTCATTTCATTATCAGTGTGGATAAAAACTACATTCATTGAAAATAACAATAGGAAGATGAATTTACTGAAGTGCAGACAAAAAAAACAAGAACTGCAAAACAGCTCTTTGTGGAACCACTGAGAAAAATAATTTCAGAGTGGCTACTGTAATGCCTACTGAAATTTTCATTTTTATATTTAGGAAAGTCTAAGCTTTTCCCAACTCTTGGAAATACTAGTTTCTTACATGTAGTGTAGCTGCTGTCTGTGAGGCAGGTTATTTTTCTGTCCTTAGCAACATTTTGGTCCCAGCAGTTTTTAAGTTTTCCTTCCTTCATCTCTGTGCTGACAAAAATGTTACTATATGCTCATGAAAACATGAAATAGGTCCTGAATATATGAAATATATTCATATGAAAAGCTCCTGAAAACCAAAATTTTTTATTTTGTGAATTTTGTGAATTTCATGATGTGTCTCACAAATTTTGTACATAACTGAAATATCCTGCACAGTAGTTTTAAAAATGAAATTACTTCATGTATAATGGAATCTTGATGGGAATTTTCCAAAGCATTTGCTGGTACAGAATTAATATTCATTATTCAACGAATGTCTATCTTTCATGCGGGTCAGTATTGAGCTGGTTCTGTACCCATGACTTTGGGTCTCAGTGCTGCTGAAGATAGATCTCCGATAAGATTTAAAGCTGAGGTCTTTTTATTGATCATTTGATTTTCAACCTTGAGGTGAAGGTACATAGGGAATGAATTCTTGACAGAACATTCTTTACAGAATGTTCTGTCCCTGTTTTTTGTGCAGTTGTCCAATGTTTGACTCCCTGAAAATTCAGTATGCAACAGGAAGTTATTAAAAAATGAAAGAGAAAGTGTATTCTGAAATCAGAAATCTGAGTTTCAAAATATATACATAATATAGCTACATTTCAATGACTTAAGTTTAAAAGTCTGTCTGTATTTTTGTATAACTCAAATTAGACAATCAAAATGACTAACTGAATGTCTTTAGCAAAAGACAGAAGCTTTTCTTATACTTAAGTTTAAGAGTATCTTCTGTCAAATACTTAGAATTTTTAAATGGTAGGGAAATGTGCTGTGTCTTATATTTCCAGTAGTTGTGGGTTTCACTGTCCAAACCTGACTGAAAAGCCTTTTTACCTTCTGTCTTAGGTTTTCTGTTTTTGTTTTTTGTTTTTTTTTAACCAAATCTAAAGATTTTTTTATTTATTTTTTCAAAATCTTCCAAATAATATGTTATTTAAGTAAGTATAAAACTATGTTATCCTGAAAGGTAGCTATTAGCATGTAGCAAGGTTTTTTCCTGGCCTTCAAGCATAGAATATTTTTGTAAACTCTATGTGTTGATAATGTTTGTAAGCCTGGGATCCTTGTTCTGAAACTTTTAGAAATTATTCAAATCCACCGAGGTAAAGTCTTTCCTGTCTGTTCCTCTAATCCAATCCCTAGAGCCTCCTTGTAATGACAACTTACCTACTGCGTTGTAAGCCCATCCTTGTTGTTTCAAAAGCGTAGTATTTAGGCTATCAACAACTAATATAGAAATTGTAGTTTGTAGCCCCCCAGGGAAATGGAGTCTTGATAAGTATCCACCTAGTGCACTTCAAGTGCTAAATTAAAATCGAAGTAGAAACACGGGAACCACAGAATGATATTGTCAGTCTGAAAATCCACCCCGATATAAAAATGCTAGTTGACAAGAATCCTGATGAACAGACTCATCTTAGGCCTCCTGGGGCCAATTTGGAAATGGAAAAGAGGAGTGAAGAAGATATCTTAAAACAATGTCTGCTAGCAGTGCTGCAAATGTTGTTGGCATTTCTATTAAAAACTGATACCTCCAGGGGGATCCAAAGTCTCAGTCAGACTGAGAGCGATTATATACATTTTTTTTTTTATATTTATTTTTTGTTTGTGCTCTGTTGATTTTATATTTCAGCATTTGCAATAAAAGGAAAAGGTGTGTTGCTGGTTCTACACTGAACTTAAGGGTCAGTTTTGCAGAAGTCTGGTCTCTTGTGTGTAAGTTAGCAGGATTACACGTGTTGCTAAATGAAAATTAAGCTAAGTCTGTTTTAGTCTATAGAGCAATTAATTGATTCATTTGTAAAATGTGATTTTTTTAACACCAAAACCTTTGGAGAACTCTAACAGAGATTTGTTCTGCAGGTACATACATCTTTGCTGTCACTCTGATGCAGTATTCAGCAAAGTGACCTGTAACCTGTACATTGCACACTATGCTAAATTAGGCATCCAAAGTGTCTACTGATCTGTTGTACTTCTGTTTTCTTAAAAATATATAAAAATGTATATTTATGAAGTCAGTTTGTAGTGTCAAAATTATATTTTTAAGAAATTAACAAAAAATAAAAATAAAAAGGAAAGGAAAAATAAGAGAATCAGGGTAATCCGATGGTCTTCATTATTTTACAACATTAAAAATATAATTGGGAAGTACATTAATCTTCATTTCTATCATATTAACTCCCACTTAGTAATATAACAGAAAATGTCCTATAATATATAATCATAAGAATAATAGACAATTTTTTTTCTATTTTTCTTCATATATATATATGTATATTAAGAAGAGAATACCTTTAAGAATTCAGTCTCTAAAAGAGAAGAAAATGCTGTTTGAGCAGTTACGACATTACAACTCAGCAGCAACAGCGGTGTCCCAATAAAAAGGAATCTCCAAAACTCACAGCATAACTGCCTGTGGAGTCTGTCATGGAACCACATGCTGGTACTCAAAAAATACCTTCTTACCTTTCTGAAAAGTGGTGAGATGAAGTAGCAATTAAGAATAGCAGGATAGTTTTGTTCACCTGCATGGTTGGGCATTTTCATTTTTTTTTCCTGTGTGAATGCACTGAAAATGATCATAAAATGAGTCGAGGGTGATCCTTTCAGTGTTCATTCTAGTTAGTTTTCAGTGCTTTTTAATAATATTAAGCTTCTCTATTTTTCTTTTGGGGGAATATTCATTGTGTCTAAAAAAAACAACGTGGGTTTCTCTTCAGCAGGATACAAAATCTGCCATACCTTTGCATATTAAATGAAACAATACTGTGTGTGGCTCAAAGGAAATTCCTGAGGTCACCTCTTCTCTAGGAAGTTTAGTTTTATGTATGTCCTGTTTGTATGCTCATCCGTAAATATGGCACTGGTCACTGCTGAAGGCAATATAATGGCCTACATAAACTTTTTTCATGATATATCTAGCTTTATAATTAATAAAATTCTGAAATCTAAGTTCAGTTGATTGACAAAATTCAGGATCTAAACAATTGAGGCAGCCCATACAGCTGTGGAACTCGTCATAGAATCATAAAATCACCAAGGCTGGAAAAGACCTTCAAGATCATCCAATCCAACCGTCTGCCTATCACCAATATTTCCCACTAGACCATGTTTCTCAGTACAGTGTCTAAATGTTACTTGAACACCTCCTGGGGCAGTGATTGCACCACCTCCCTGGGCAGCCTGTTCCAGCACCTGACCACTTTTTCAAAGAATTTTTCCTAATATCCAGCCTGATAGTGATTTGGGCTCCTCTGTGCCCTGAATTACTGTGCTGTTCCCCAGCTTTAGAACTTGTTGGGAACTGTACGCACAGTTTAATTGTTTCCAGAGCATTTGGCTGAACTGGGACATTGACTTCCAATATTGTATTGTTGCAGTGTTAACACTGCTGACCAATAAATGCCTAATTGATTACCTGGCACTTTTTGCTAACATACCGAGTTAGAGGAGTGTTTCCCCTCATTGTCACAGATTCTATTGATTCCAGATGTCAGAGCTCTCTTAAAAGGCCAGTCTCTCTCATACATACATTCGTGTAAGTTTAGTTCTTTTTTTTAACACAGGGATGTATTTTGGTCCAGGTTTTGCATGTAATACATCCCATTTACATCCCACTGATCTGTACTGCATGGAAGTTTTTGGATGATGCATTATTGAGCCATTATTGAATATTCTATGTTTTGTTAGAACATGCATGATGGTAGTTGGGTTTTTCTCAGAGTATAGTAAGATTTTTTTATAACAATGAGTGAAATATTGTTTATTTTTTAGAAATATATATCTGCCATTAACAGTGTTTTCTGTTACTTTTATACATTAAAGAGTAATTGCAGATGTGAGGTTTCAGCTTTACTGTTGTTAGGACAATTACTAAGCAGAGTAAAAAACTGAATACGTGCAAAGCTTCTTCCACACAAGATTAAAATCTTGAGGGTGTGCCAATTACTATAGTTCCAGTCTCCCAAAAGCTTGCTTATCCTTTCTTTCTTTTTTCTTCTTCTTTTTTTTTTTTTTTTTTTTTTTTTTGTTGACATAAATTCGTAGTTATATTCGTAGTAGAATTTAGGTTGTTTGTGTGTCTGTGCTTTCTGTGCGTATTTAGTTATGGTTTGGTATTGAATACAGATAATAAAATGTAATCCACATAACCAGTAAAAGAAGATATTGTGGAACTGCAGAACTCTCGGATATTAGAACAGAATCTCTCCTTGCTTCAAGTAAGATAACTCTAAAACGGATAAAAGGAGTGGAGTATTGAAGCCTTATAACTTTACGCAAAGTTATCTCATTAGATATTTTTGGTCTGTCCAAATTTCTAGATGAGGAGTCCTTCTATTGCATTTTACAGGAAAAAATAAATAAATAAATAACCTGCTGGTATTGACACTAGTCCTGAGAAACACAGAGGTGATGTTTCCACTGATATGAGTGTTTGCCAGAAGCGTTATATAGAGTCGCTGAAGTTTGATTGTATAACCAGGGAAGATGAAGTTAAAGGTGTTTCACTGTGGCTCTAGTATTCTATGACATTAATCTTACCTTATTGATGCAATGAGATAATTTTTACAAAATCCAGGTGCAGCAAGACCCAATTTAAATGGACCCCACAGCTATGTAGAATGAGGAATGGAGGGGATTAAACATCTCTGTAGTCATAATTCCAGAGGCTATATTGACAACGGTAAATATTACACAAATTACTACTTGTTTGGAACAGCTTGCTATATATAGATTACTGTGCCAAAAAGCACAAACAGGATGAATGTGCACTTGGTAATTTTTTTGAAATTAGTCTTCCTGAGTGCTCACTTGATTGCTCACTTGTGTGAGGGTGAGCAGGTCTGCAGGATCAGTGCCAAACTTTAAAATTTATTTTAGATCTTCAAATTGTTTAATCACATGAAGGTTCATCCACTTTCTAAGAAGGGCAGTTATGTAGTGAAAAATATATCTGAAAAATAATTGTAAACAATGGTTTCTAATTTTTGTGACATTTTTATACTTTATGCTGATACCTTATTAATATCTAATGTGTTTAAAGAAAGAAGGATTACCTAAAAATTCAAATATAGGTTATATTCACACAGTCCCAAACCTTATGGCTGCTTATGCAAGACATCCATTTACATTCTTTAGACTGATCTTCAATAGTTCAGTTTGAGTGGGGGAATCTTTCTTGGGACCTTTCTTATTCTAACAGTTGAGTTAGAAGATGTGACAACTAGATAGCAGTGGAGTGTACTGCTAAAGGGAGTTGATGGGAGTGCTTCTGCTGACTACCTGCTGTTGTCACTTTCTGTTGTCCATACATCTCCCAGAGACAATTTACAGCTGGAAGTATTGATATGAGAGGAGTATTTCATCATGATTGGTGTTACAAATCATGATAGAGAAATGAAGTAATCTCACAAGGTTTATTTCTTTCTTTTAATTCAGGTGTATGTACTGCCTGAGTCAAAGATGAGAAGATTTGAAACATAATCCATTGTATTTTGCTTAGAGTAAATATGTTGCATATTTCTGTCTACTTTCGTACACCTAATGAAGAGCTTTAAAAGCTTACATGTTCAATGCTTAAGGGAACCAAATATGTCTGTGCTTTCATCCTTAATAGTAGAAGTCAATGTATATTCTGCTTTTTCTACAAACTTACATCATTGTAACAATGATAATCATTCATAGTAAGCTTGAATATTGTCAAAAAACAGTCTTAACCATAGATTTCTCTACCAACAAATGTGCCATAAATATTCCCAAATGTGCCATAAATATTCCCTTTTTCTTTTTTTGTAATTTGGATTTGGAGATGAAGTCTTATATAGTTGTATTTCGTGCCTTGTCACACTGGATGTTTTAAGTAAGACTTGTATTTTGGTTCATTATGCTTTCTCTTTGCAGACAGAAGTCTAATTAGTGGTGTTAGTAAGTAATGAGCCCACCCAATAACACTAGTAATATTGAACTTCCAGACTTCAGAGTTTCAGATCATTCTACATCAGAATGATCTACTTTCAGAGCAGTCCTCATGAATGTGTATATATATTTAGTTGTCTTACTACGTAAATATACATATATATATACGCTTTCATGAGGAATGCTCTGAAAGTAATGCCTCCTATTTTATGATGTTGTCCCACAACATCAGTGGCGAATGTCAGTGGTATGGCAGTACAGGTTGAACCTTCCCACCATTATTCTACTGCACGGTGTTGCTGTGTAACAGATGGCAGCAGAGTTTCAGTCTGACAGGTGGTGTCTGACATAGAAGTGCATATGCAGCAAACGTGTCCCCAAATTCCTCCATGCAGAAACAGTTGCACACATTGACATTCATTGACATTTGCTAAATTTTGCAAAGACCAAACAGTGGATGTGAGCAGAGTGAGACGGTGGGTGGTGCGTTTCAGCAGTCACAACAGTGACTTTGGGTCACTTCTACAGATGCAGATTTGTACAAGTGCATAATGCAGGCTCTTTTTCCTTGCTGGTGATAATGCAGAACTAATGGTGGTTGTGTTGAAAAACACTGTTTTGTAGCTGAGACTTTGCTGTATCAAATAGTGCTGTGCTGCTCTTTGTATCTCTTGTAGTTTCAGTGGAAATAATTTGGAAGCATCACTTTGAAGCACCTGGATAGGAACATCTCTTTTAAACATGAATAATTCCTTAATTAGTTGTAATGGATTGATGAGGAAACGAACTGTTTGAAAATTATCCTCAGTATGAACACCATCATAACTACTGATGTGATTGAATTTATCAGCATAAGTTAGCACTCTGATAGAGTTTGGGGACTTTTTATACTGTTTTGTTTAGGCTTTTCAGAGAGAAAAGTGTAAAGTACGTGAAAGTGTTTGACTAGGGCAATGTAATTTTTAAGTGTTTGGAGGTGTTAAATTCATTACATTGAATTTAAATGTCATATAAAAAAGTTAGTTCAACCCTCCTGCAAATTAATGACTCCTGTTCAGAATAGTGAATTTCTCTTACTGTCACTTTTGTTTTCTTGCTTTTTCAGATATATTAGAAGTTTGATTTATAACAAAATGTAATATTATTTTACATTGTTTTTATTATAACAAAACCATATTTAAATCCTGCTTTACTTTGTTTCCATAAATCTTAATCCCTAAATATGGTATGTGTGTTGAGACCATTAAACTTTATGTGCTCTGTCAACGTTAAATTATGTCATCTAGATTGGTTCACCTTGTACAAGCAATAGAACTTTTTGTATTAATGCATCAGAGCAGCTTATATTTTGATTGTGTCAGTTCAGAATGCAGACTGATTGATGATATCTACAGATATTGGAAGGAATTAGCTGATGCTATTTTTTATCATAAATCTAAGAACTAGTTAGAGAAAATATCAAATCAATCTCATTGGCAAGCTACCTTTATAATATTTGCCAGGAATTACCCTAAAAAGGGCTGTTTGGCATTGCTTATGAACTGCAACTATTTAGTTCCTATGGGGAAACAAGTTTTAGAAACAGTGCATGCTACTTCACTCTTCTAACCCATTGAGAATCAAATTTTCAACACTTAAAATTCTTTAAGAAGATGTTTCGGTTTTTTTGACAGTTAAAAAAAAGAGAATTGCTTTCTTTCTATGGATCTTTCCTTCATGTAAAATGAATCTATTAACCCTTCCTGTGCATTAAGATCATCTTGACTTTTGCTTGTATTCCACATAGTATTCACTTTTAAAATGCATTTTAATTCACCCCCAAAAAAACCAAAAACATATCAATTAAAATTCATGCAATATGCAGATGTGCAAAGTATACAGTTTGTTACAGTTGTGCTTCTTTGAGGCAATTCATTCGATTATTTTTTTTTAAACCAGTTCTGCAGTGAAATGTAGAACTTTGTATCAGAACTAGGAAAACCATTGTTAATGTCTTGTAATGTTAGAAATCTTCTGTTCCACAGATCTATCTGAATAAGCATTTCTCCAAGGAAGGCTTTTAGGACATTAATTTAATTGCATTTTCACTACAGTGTTTCTTAATGTGTTTGCAGTGAATTTTACAAATGCTTCTGCATTTTTAAATGTTACTACCATCATAAGACTAATTCTGTTGCTCTTAACTACTTTCATTTTCTTATTATTCCCATTTTTTTTTCTATATTTTTCTTTTCCAAACAGTACATTTAATATGTCTAATCTCATCTTTCTGTGGCACAACTCTCCTTCTTGCCACATGTGAACACTTTCTAGGCCTTACGATGCTAACATTTTTGAGAAGTTTTGTGGTGATATCATATGATCAGCAGTAATGTTTAAACCTTTCTACTCTATATAACATGTATTTTTAACAGTTTGGAAACCTAAAACTTCTGTTTTTCTCCCAGATTCTGAGTTGAAGATCTTGTATTGCCAAGGCTTTCAAAATTAAAAAGTTTGAGAGTGAGAGGGAAGAAATTTTAAAATTGCAAAATCAAGCTGGGCTGTTCTGCAGTATTTCACTGTCTGGTTTAATTAACCCCTTTGCAAGCCAATGAATAAAGAAGACACTACACTTAACTATTTTCTTGAAGCTTAATAAAAGGATTATTTGATGCTCTTGAAAGACTTCTTTGTACTACCCTATTTGAGAGATTTATATTTCACGAGTGTAACTTGCTGTAGGCAACCTCATGCAAACTTCGTTGCTGATATTTTGAGAAAGATTTATATAATTCTTATTTAGTGTTAATTTGCTAATGTAACTAAACTCAACTGAGCAGCACATAGCATTGTTGGTGATTGTTAGAATAAAAAAAAACAGCAAGCAGGCAATTGAAATGGTTTGATAGAGCCGACAAAGCAAGCTATATACCTGATATAACTGAAAATGTATTGGGAAATTCTGCTGGCGCAATTGTATTTGGCAAGGAATCACAAATATGTGGGGCATACTTCTACACTCCTACAGTGAAAGAATGGAGCATTATTCTGCACAATTTCCTGCCAGTGGGAAAGTGGAAGATGAGGTTGTCCCTGAAATGTGGTATTGGTGAATGCAGTAGATTGTTTTCCCATATTTCACAATATGAGATCAGTAGGATTTAGGACGACAGCACTATTCCCTTAAAGTGAAGTGAAAGTAGCCAGTCTGAGAAAATTACTGGTAGCCAATAAAGCAGCTGGGCAGTTTATGACTTCTTCTTTCTGTCTGTTCTCTGAGCTTCCAGCCTTCTTTGTGACCTCCTTTACGAGCACAAAATTATTTTCTGCTAGGATTTATTCTATCCAACTATGTAGATAAAAACAGCCTACTCTGGTGTTGCTAAGACTTAGAGCTAATCTAGAAGTATGTCACTGGTTTACTTTGAAAATATTTCCTAATGGAAGATGAGCTGGTAGTTGTCCAAAGAAATAAAGATGCTTCTTTCCCTGGCAGATGAGCTAGCATAGATTCGGATTTTTAAATCATTTAAAAGTGGCAGATAAAATCAAGAATGGTGGTATATATTGTTTCTTCTTCCTGTTCACTGACAAATAGTAGTAGACTTCTGCTTATTAACTGAGTAAAGGAACTAAGATTTGTAAAGTGTGGTTTTAGACACTCTCGTTATTCATGCAAAAATGAGCTAACAGCAAATTCATAGGGTAGGTCAATACAGATATTTAATTTTTTATTAAATTTAATTGTTTAATTTTTCTGTGGCATTTCATTTGACTTTATACTGCATTTAAAAATTTGAGAAATCTAGATGAAAAACACCAAATAAAATGGAATGAAGTCATTCTTCCTTTCCTACTGGGATTTTTTTTATGATTATTGTTATTATGTTGCATACATTTTAAATTTATATACTATATTTGCAATAAAATATAATTTTTTATAATACCACTTAATTTTTTCTTTTTTTTCAACTGAAGCAATTTTCCACAGTTGAAATCACTCCCTACAAGCAAGTAAAGCTGTAGAGAAATAGCCCTGTAATTTCAAAAGTGTATGTCTTCAGTACTAGGGAGAAAGGGGAATGGGAAGGTGAGAGGGAAGTGACACTCCTGTTTAAATTCACTGTTGTGTAGGTTACATTAAAAGTAAAAGGTGACACTGGAATTACTACTTTGTTTAAAACATGGTTGTCCAACAATTTGGCTTCCCTGGGCTGCACTGAGAAGAGTTTTGTCTTGTGTAAAATATAAAATACACAGTACAGTTAATTTATATAGGTAACAGAATCCATTTTATTTTTTTATGATTTTTAATAAAACATAAATAGTACAATGAGAAAACATAGAACTATTGGGATATTTGTCCTTGTTTTTGTGAAACTAATTCATCAACATCTCATTCAGTGGCAGTGGCTGCAATTCTTAGTGAGCTCTCAAGTTGTGTGTTGGAGATTTTTCATGAAATATTGCTCTTCCTCTACTTCTTACTTGAAAACATTTGTCTACAAATATACGTACTGACAAAAAGGAATGATGTGAATAAGGCATGATTGTGAAGCAGAAGCAAAGGATATCTTTCTCTGGTAAGAGACAGCTTATAGAAGTCTAGTAAAGAGACATGAAAATTTTTTCTTTGAGTTGAATGCTTGATATCTACTCCATA
Organism: Cyrtonyx montezumae; assembly: GCF_038088225.1. Lineage (NCBI taxonomy): Eukaryota > Metazoa > Chordata > Aves > Galliformes > Odontophoridae > Cyrtonyx > Cyrtonyx montezumae. The sequence goes on along the minus strand of NW_027071936.1, from coordinate 20,071,866 downwards.
CATACCATATGAAAATTCACAGGTATTTATTTCTGTTGAATAAAAATAAAGTCACAAATATACAAAAAAAAAAGTTTTTTGGTTTTTTTTTTGAAATCCTGAAACCTGTTTTCAGTTGTTTTTTTTTATCAAAAAGGAAAGCACGGCTGTATATTTCTCACTGTTCACAGAACTGAGGACTGTGGACTGAGTTTAGACAGTGAATCAAAATGCATGAAATTATTTGCCAGAAGTTGAGTTTGCCATAATTTAAATTTCATTTTGAATGCTGTTATTGTGTGAAACATAGATAAGGCGATTTTCACCTTGACAATGCATATTCAAGTCATTTAAATGGGCAGTCATATCCACCAGAAATGATAAATCTGTAAGCCATTTTTCATCTTCATGTTCTGCCACAAATTTTCATTTTGATTCCATAAAGAACTTGATTTAATTTTGCAAATCATAAATTCTTTTTAGCATTTTTCCCAACTTAACCACCTTCCTTCAGAAAAGTAAATGATGTCCCCATAATCAACATCCGTACTTTTAATGAGCTCCTAGAACTGGTGATGATTCAATTCCTTGGACTTTGATGAAATTCACAGCCTTGATGAAGAATTGCACAACATTATCCATTTATGAAGTTTTCACATATAAATTTTCTTGATGTCTGATGCAGTGATATTTCGTCAGACTTGTGCTGCTGGTGGCCATTGCATCACTTCAATTACCTCTACCCTCTTTTTTACAAACCATCACCAGGGCACCTCTGGTGGCTATACCAGATATGCTGACAAAGATTTAAAGAAACTTGCTTTAATTTTTTTTTTACTGCATCATACAAATGAAGAGATTTTGTTGTGCTTTTTAATGGCACCAAAGGAGCCATTTCTTCAAAGACATTATACTCATTATCAATGCCTGTAATAAAAATGGCAAGTTGATCTGTATCTGTACTATCAGTACTTTTCCATCAGTTGTCAAAGTATAACATTTGAAATTAGCAGCTTTTCACTCCAAATTTCTTTTTCCTTCATTTTCCTTCAGTTTGCCTGGCTATATTCCTGTGACAAAAACTGATTTTAGAAAAATTCATTTTTTTTATCAGGACAAATTATATCTGCTATGTTTTCTATACATCGATTAATAAACTCACCATAAGTAAATTTGTAGGGCTTTTTTTTTTTTTTCAGATTTTCTGGATAATTCTGGCAGTGAAGATGTTACGTAATTAAATTATTTTATGAAATGACACAAAGCCAAGTTTAACAACTAAATAAGAAAATGTACATGCTTGCTTAACAAGAAAAAATATATTTCTTCACAGGCAAACACAATGTTTGTTGGTTGAAATATTATCAGTATTCAGAATGTTTTACTCACTAATTGGCACATGGACGTATAATTTGTCATACATAAAGGTTTCAAATTGACTGTGTGTATATGGTTGAGACAAGAGGTAGGCTTAGTACTGCACTGTGCCCTCCCTCCAGAGTGCCTATGCAGTCAGCACTCAAGCTATGCCCCATCAACTCATGACAAAATGTTGCTAAAAATCACAGAACAGTGTTAAAATTTATAATCTGTTGGGGCTGCATTACTAGCTGACAGAGCCACATGTGGGCCATAGGTTGAATATACCTGGTTTAAATGGTATGTGTCATGAGGCAGTATTCTCCACACCATAGTATTTGTTTTGGTTCAGAATACATTTTTTTTTTCCTATGAATCAGTTTAGGTGCAGTACTTGTGAATTAAAGGTACATAAAGGAAGTTGGTTGAGTTGAGTTTTATTCCTTCATTTATTAACAGTTTTTTCCACAAATCTCTCTTTTGTCTGCCAAAACAGAAAATGTTACTGCCAGCGTATTTCTATGAAGGAATTACTCCTACCACTAAAATACAAATGATTAACATCTTTATTTTATACTACATTCAGTATCTGTTGTCAAAGCAAGAAATGAAACAATAGGGTACACAGTGAAATACTGGTGTCTATTGAAGCTGTGGTTGGTCTGAAATGAGGGTGGGGTATTTTTGTTGTTTTTTATTTTTACCTTAGTCTTTTTGAATATAAGTGTATATTTTGTACAGTGTATGCAAAGGAACAATGAAAATCTCAATCTGCTCAGAATCTTTATTTTTTTTAATTACAAACAGAAGAATGGCTGTATGCAGTTCAGTCAAAGCACACTGATGTCCTATTTCTAATAGCGGCCAGTCAAAAGTGTCTCAGAAAAATAAGAGCAGATCAGGCATAAAATGAAACCTTCTGGCATGTGGCAATCCACAGCTCAGGGATTTCCCAGGCTGAAGGCTATATTTTGAAGGCTTTATTCCATGAATTTCTGATAGGTTTTCAAACCTCTGTAAAGTTTTGATTTCCATAACACACAGCTACAGTGATTTTTCTCAGTTTAGCTGTGACCTGTTTACACAAGTACATCATTATTTCTTTTCCTTTATATATATATATATGTATATATATATATATATATATCTTGATAGTTTTATCTGAAAAACAGGGAACACGAATATTGATTTCCTAGGTTTCTGTTATACTCCATCTCAGTTACTATTCTTCTAGGGAGAAGGGTCCTAACCTATTGAGTTGAAACTCCTGCTGAACTTTTATTGCCTCCTCAGTGTTCTTTTAAAGTTGTTTGGTTTTTTTCCCACTTTTTTCTACTAAGAACAAATCGTAAAATGTAGTGAGGAGACATATCTTTGGATTGAACAACTGCTATCTATTTAGTCTTTGTTTCCAGGGTCATTTTCAGCTAATTATAAAATCTCCAGTCATAACATGAAGGCTTTTAGGACAGCTGAGTAATGGCTTTTAAAGGGAGAGAAGAATTTGAAACATTTCTTAAGGATACTTGTTTTTCTAATGACTCCTGAACAATTCAGTGCTAGATACCATGGAACCAGAGAATCACCAAGGCTGAAAAAGAACTCCAAGATCATTCATTCAGTCCAACTGTCCATTTGTCACCATTTCTCCACTAAATCATGTCCCTCAGTGCAACAGCTAAACGTTTCTTGAACACCTCTAGGGAAAGTGACTCTACCACCTCCCTGGGCAGCCCGTTCCAGTGCCTGACTGTTTCACTGACTATTTGTATATGTTGTAGATTTCAGCCATAGGGAAGTGAAGAGAGCTAAAGGGAATTACCCTTTCATATTGCAAAAAGGGCTTGGATTTTGCTATTTTTACACCTTCTTCAGATGAAAAGTATATGCTGACATTCCAAAAAGAGGTAGAGGCTGAAAGATTTTAATAATCTCAGGATTTTTGGAGTTAATAATATTTCAGAAACTTAACAGCTAAAACAGTTTAGAGAAGGAACAGAAACTCTTGCTAACAAGTGTTAAATCACAGTGTGAAACAAGGTTTTGATTGCTATCAGATAGACACAGATTTTGAGAGGAAGCTCAGATATGTGCCCTTGAAAATTTTGTATACCAGTTGAACTGGAACAGCACAGCTGGGTGCATTTTTGGAAATTATTCTACATCTCTCAGTATTAATATTTCATCTTTTTTTCAGATTTTTACATGTTTCCATGTATCTTAGAGCAGAAGCCAAATTTTTCTTTAGTGATGTGGAAACTGCAAGAATTTGATTGTATAAGTGAGAAAGTTCTTTGGAGTTGTGATGATTATAGATAAATATTCTTTAATAATACTTAAGTCAGATGTTATTATTGAAAATACTGATTTTAAATGTTGTTTTGAATTTGTATAAATATTAAGGTTCTGTGGTTAGAAGAGAGGACTAAATCCTCTCAATTAAAATTCTTGTAAAACATAAAAATGGCAGGTAGCCCCACACAAAATAAAAATGTACCTTTAAGGTTATAGCTTCAAATGGAAGTTTTGGGGTTTTGTTTGTTGGCCTATTTATTTATTTATTTATTTTTACTAGCTTTAAAGTTGTTTGTTAGCTTTTTTAACAGTAGATTTCTAAAAATAAAAACCAAACCTTGGATAATTTAGTGGCAATAGTACACATCAGAAACTAATCTCTTAAACTATTTTGACTGTTAAGAGGTGTTTTTATTACAAATTGAAGAGTGTTCAGTGGCTGGAGATTTCCCTCCTTTGTAAAGGCAAAGGTACTTCCTGGAAATAGACTGAAAGGAAAAGAGCTTAAAAATCTTTAAATCTCAAAAAGAGTGCAAGACCACAAACAGCAAATAGTGCTTTAAAATAAATGTCTATAGAGTAGTGGGGAAGGCATTTTATGCTTTCTCTCTCTCTTTTTTTTTTTTTTTTTTTTGCTTTAATATATTGAGTTAAACTAATTATTTTACTTCCTTTACACTGCAGTTCCCTGATTCAAGAACTGTTCAAAGCAATGGCTGAAACTTAGAGAATATGGCCCTCATTACAAATATCTTATAATATTAGAAAGTAATCATGTTTTACAGCTTTGTCACTAATTTTAATTTTTGTTCTATAGTATATAAACTACTCACGATCACTATCTGTCTTTCAGGACCTTAAGCCTTTCTGTGATTTATCAACTGAAAAGAGCTTCTTTGACAATTCTATGGCACTGTCTAGTGAGGAATTACTTCCACAATTCTGTCGATAATGCATATTTATTGAGTATACTGTTTCCTGTCTTTCCATCAGCATTTTTAAATAGCTTTGATTTTTTTCAAAACACGTTTTAAATTACAAATTTAAACTAAAACAGTATGAAGTTAAACAAGTCTTACCAATAGGAATTCTGGGGACATTTCGATTGGCTAGATGGATATGTCACCTTTGTCCTCTCCTGTGTAACTCATTCAGGCCATGTATTACCAATCAGTAGACGGGTATCTGATGCTATATTATGGCAATTTGTTATCCCATGTTATGGCAATAAAACTGATTTGTTTGTCCCATCTTTGGCTTACCTTATATTACATTTAAACAAGTCAAAGAAATTTAGCTGTAAAACCTGAAATGTGACAGGATTCAGAAAGATTATTTTTTTATTCAGTTAGTGACTTAGTTTTTACTTGTATTATATACAGGAAGGAAGCAAAAGAAATACAGCGATCTGCTGAAAAAAAATTCTTAAACAGTTTTATCTAGTTATTCATAATCACCTAGAGGCATGATATTGAGAAAATCTAGTTTGAGTCAATAAATACAAATATATTTAGTACTGTTAACATCATCTCTGTCAGCAAGGACAACATTGTTAGCCTCAAGTGCAGCAGAAATCAGTTTAAAGTTCTGACCAGAAACGAGGGACATCAAAGTTTTGATAGTAACTATTGTCAATTAAATTTTAATAACGGATTTAATTCTGTAAAAATAAATACTGCGAAACATTGAAATTAAGTGACTCTTGCAGAGTTTTTTTTTTTTTTTATGAAAGACATCACAGCTTTTTTTTTTTTAGGTTATGACGTGCTTGTTATTGAGTGGGAGTGTCTCACTTGGAATTGCTTAATCTCAGAATTGAGCTTGCTCCGTTGCTGTCAGTAACTTAGAGAAAATTAGGTGCTATTTTTGTTGGGTTTGTTGTTTTTCTTTAATAAGAGTGGCTAGACAGGAACTGTGAGTGGAAATGGAAGTTTTGGGCCATTACCCTGAAATGAATTACAGTGTTGACTCTGAATATACACATTTCTTTTTAGCAAAATTAAGAGAATTTTCTGCTTTTTTGTTAAAGTCCATGGTGAAATTCATAGTGGGATTCAGTTTCACCATAATATAAAAGTAGTGAAGCCGGTCTTGACTTTCACCTTACAGCACAGGCTCTTGCCTTAGGACTTTTTATTTTAATACTAAAAGCAGTGTTATTCTTTCATTTATTAAACTGTTTAAACAGGTATTGCTATGGCAAACTTTTAATACGTTCCACCAGAAATTGTCTAGTTGTGCTTGCAAACAGATCTATTCAAATTATTAGAGGTGTTTCTTATGAAAAATGATTTTAAAATTTTCAAGTCATTCCCAATTTTAGTAAGATTTTTTTAGAGAATGATTTATGAATTATGAATTTTTGAATTATGAAAGTAGCAATACTTTTAGTCTCTTAGATAACTTATGCTATTGCATCAACATATGGGAGCCCTCTCTTTATACTTTTTTTTTTTTCAAAATAGTGAAAATTTAAATATGAAGGTAATTTTTGCCTTTATTTTTCCCTATGAAACTTTCAGAAGGTTCCCTGGTTCTGCTTTTCATTCATGCAAGACTCTTTTATATCATAACATTAAATTCTAGGCTTTCATTTCATGCTCTGTTTTGAAGTCCAAGTGATTTTTTAGCTGTTTGTTGTGGTCAGTGATTCTTGCCATGTACAGTATTCCTTTACAGCACGTAGTATTCCACACAACAAGAAAACACCATCGCATACACCATGTACACTGTATAATGTTGTTGCTTCTATTACTCTTAAGGGAGCCTGTTCAGTCATTGTGTGATTGTGTATTAAATAACAGAGTAGTAGAAATCACTGAATAAGTAGAAACAGGTTTGTTAGCCATCTCTGCCTTCATAGTCAATGTACCAGTGTGAAAAAACCTTGTACAGGGATAGTGTTACTGCTTTTTACTACTTTCAGGGATCAAGCAGTCTTATTCAGAGTAATGCCTCAGAACACTGGCTGTGTTTTTTCTCTTCAGTATAGATGCAACTGAGTCATTTCCTCATCTCTGTTCTTTCCTATTTCTAGTAGAGCTATTATATAATGTCTAATGATATCTAATTCTGTTGAATTATTATTATTTGTGTTCTATGGGTCATCCATGCCCTTAATCATGCAAGGAGGACCTTAGAAGAGGAAGAGGCCTAAATGATGTGTGAGGCTAGTATGCAATATAAGGATGTGTGTTGGGAACAAACGTAAGGTAAATGATGTAAGGCATGACATGAGCATAACTTTTTTATTAAAGAAATTCAGATGATCTGAAATACTTTGTTCCTCTTTTTCAAAGGAGATGGACCATTAATTCAACTAATGAAATTTTAAGCAAAAAAAAATAGCAGTTGTGGTTAAGATACTGTGACATAATTACATTGTAATACAAATTGTCAGATGATGTTAAGGAGGCCAAAACCATAAACGGGCTCAAAAAGGGATTAGTCTAATTCCTGTCTCAGGAATTTATGTACCTAGGGATTGACAGAAGCTTGAGAGACAAACCAGAGAAGAATTCCTCTGTACATATTTACATCAAATTATATGTGCTGCCAGACAAACTGGCCAAGCTGATACTCAGTTCAGAAGGATGAAGGATCCTTTTCAGTTGAGAAGGATGTGTAAAAAAAGCATAAAAATTGACAGCTCTGATACCAGGAAATATTTGAATATCACTATGACTGCTGACATACTAATGAGGACCACAAAATAGGGGTGAAACGTCTGAAAAGACAGTGCCTGAACCTTGAATTTTTTTCAGCATGAATACTTCTTCCAATCACAACTAAAAATTGATAGCAAAGTGAATGTCTTCAGTTCTTAAGTATTCATCACAGTACTGCTGATATCGTGGTGTTTTAATTGTAAAAGACATCATTATACAGCAATGATGCTGCCTAATTCAGAGAATAAAACTGAAAAACTGACTAGTAGCTACAGACATCATTGTATACTGGTATTGCTCAAATATTCAACAAAAAGAAATGATACAGAGATGTTCTGTGATGCACAAATAGGTATTAAAAATGGTGGATGTACCTTCTATTTTGAATGGAATAGTCAGATAAATAAATGTATTTCTTTAAGTTATACTAGATGAAGATACCAAAACATTAAGGTTAAGACTAACAAGGATTCATGTTAAAATTTAGAGAAACCTTAGTGTTTACTGTAAGGCAGAAGAGAAGCACTGCCTTTCACATGAAATAACCTGACTGTGATTAAAAACTACTTAATACAAAATTTTGCTTTTAGCTATTTAATTTAGTATTAGAAAAGGCATTACCATTTTGCCCACAAAGCTAGGACTTGTCTGTGCTTTCTGTATCCTCCAGAATTTGAGAGAACAGTAGCAACAAAATTCCTGGCACACAATGATTTCCTCTGTTAGCTCCATGAGCTGACAATAACCAATTTCACCCATTTTGTATCCTAGGAATCTATTAGATTTTTGAGGTTAAAAGAAATTTGGAACAGATCTTTTTTTCTGATTTTTTTTTTTTTTTGACACTGCTGAACTAGTTAACTGTTGAAATAAGAAGCTTAGTGATATATTTAACATAATAGCAAAGGAAACTGTAAATTTCATATGACTATGGTTAATGTTTTAGAGACACATGCCTGAGCTTTCAGACGCTGAAAAATATCATGTGCTTAATTTTCCTAAGAATGATGCAGATTCTTACAAAATATGTTATTTCTAATCAGAGACAAGTGTCAGGAAGAAAAAAAAACACCTGTGACATTGTCTCCAGCATTGTCTCAGACAGCTAAAAAATAATAGCAACATAGGAAGGTGTACAGAAGGGAACTTGTCAAAGTTGGAGAAAAATATTATCTTCTTAGCACTGTACTTTGATAAGGATAAAAGTGTTTTAATTGTCAATAATATCTCTTTTAATTCACCAACTAGTATACGGTTTTGATTTGCTATGAGGATATGCTATGAGGAGTTTCTTCATGGAAACTTGTGCAGTATATAATGTATTGGATATAGAGCTTGTCACCAGGGCTATAAATCTGTGCGTATGTTTAATGTAATGCTCTGTAAAAGCCAGTTTGAGTTTGAAGTTTAAGCAAATGCCTTGGGAAACTTCATTGTTTCAGACTGAGACTATATATATATATATAAATATATATACTAGCTCAAGTGGTGCCTATTTGTTTCCATTTCTTTGGTTTTCAGCCTGTATTTTTCAATGGATCTTACATTTTCTGTACATCTCTATCCCTCTGGAATTCATTAACTCTAGCTCTAGAGTATAAAGGTGACAATTTAGATGTAGCAGTGTTTTTGCTACTCTCATTTTGAACTGAGATGTCCAATCAACACCTACAGACTTTGTAGGTATTAGTTTACTCTGCATGCTGTCTTGGAATTGTAGTCTAATGATGTTTTTGACAGAATAAACATTTATAAAATATAATTTTATTATATATATTCCCAGTTCTGTGAGAACAAAGCAAATAAATCACCTTAGTGACTAGTTTCTTTGGAAATTAATGTGTTTGAATTTAATTCTTTTCCACTTTTTAGAAAACTGCTTCTCAGAATATTCAGAGCCACACACATGTTTATAGGTAAAGTGGACTATTTCTCCTTATATTTTGGCCTTTACACTATTTAATCAAATGAGTTGCATCTTAATACATAGTGGTGACATTGTCCCTATAAATGTAAGTAATTTTATATATTAATCTTGTACATAGCAAAGAGTATGAGAGAGTTCTCAACAAGAGTATTACAGATCTTGTTACAAAAAAAAAAAAAATGCGCCAGCTTTGTTAGATGAAACCATTTCAAACTTCTTTCATTACTTGAAGACATAACATTGTCTTTACAGATCGTTTGAAGTTGGGATTTTTTTTAGATGTTTGAAAAAAGTGTTCCAATATTTGAAAAGATCAACTAAAAGAGATGGCGGGTCATAGAACTTCAGGGCAAACCCCAAGAGGGTTTTGATCCACAGTCCCTTAAGTTGCTGTACATTCGTGTTTTCATTCATACCAGTGCCTTCAAATACTTGCCAAGTTTAAAAAATATATATCTTTGTTTTATTTCACACTAAAGGTCTCATTCAGAGAGGCACTGTAAAATGGTATATCTTCTTTATGTTGCTCATCTTGGGAGTCAAGGAATAGTATGGCTTAATGAGGTACTACATGGGTTGTCAATAGGATTTTATGATGGACTTCAATAGCTTTACATCAGAAACACACTTAAAAGACTTATGAAGAGTTAGTGCCCCATTATATCATTTCTCAGATAGTTCAATAATAATACAAAATAAAAAATACAGATTAACAAAAGGAATTTCTTGATAAAGTACTGTGGTTTTTTTGATTAATTCATGGTAACTAAATAAAGCCAAGGATTAAATATTTAGATATTTTTCTAATTCTTCAAAGCTAACAGATATTGTTACCAAACATCAAACTTATTTCTTCTGAGTATTCTAAGTGATGATTTTCAAAATAGGTAAGGAAAATGATAAAAGGCAAAAAATAACACAATATTCATAATATTTTACACCTCTTTAAATGTGGACGTGCTATATTGATAGTATCAAAATAATTGCAAAAATATACTTTTTATTTGCAATCTGCATATTCCTCATTGTTACGTTTTATTTCTGTGTAACTCCTGTACCATTATATTGTGTCTATATATGATAGAATTAAATGCAGTGCATGTAGAAATGGAAAATACATTTTTTTTTCCCTGCTTTCAATTACTCTTTAATTTAATTTCCTTAGGTGTTATATGAATTTAAGAATGGACTTAGTCCAGTTGTCCAAATTCATCTGTCGTCCTTTCTTTTAAAATTTATAAATTGTTATTTACAGGAAAGAGTAATGATTACAAACAACACATAAGTTTCTCTTACTGATGAACAAAATAAAACTGTGTAACAGTAAGCTTACTCAGATATTTTATGGGCTACACGATATAGCTTGTACACTGAAGAGACCAGAAATAGAAATTGGAAACTTTGCATTGCTTTGTGCTATGTTTTAGAGATCATGAAAAAAAAAAAAATTGAACTTGGGAATATGTAATTTTGGCCACATCTGGTGTTTAACTGTGTGCTATTGTATTTGTGCAAATACGGCTATAATAAAGCTACAGAATGGTTCAGTAAAAAAATGTTCAGGCTTTCTGTCAGGATGCCAGTAGGACAGTGTCTCCCCTGATATATCATTGCAGTTTAGCTATAGGAAAAACTGAGGCACAGCGTAAACACATGAAAAACTTACAGTACGCAGCTCAGATCAAAGCTCTGTCTTGTGCGATATTGTGTTTGATCAATTATGGATACCTAGGGAATCGTATGAAAACAGGGCAGGTATACATTGATAGCTCCCAGCCTGCTCCTACAGAGGTGTCTGAATCTACTTCCAAATCCACTGCCATTCATTTTTCCATGGGTTGATCTTATTCACTCACAGCTTAATTATTTGTGTGAGAAGATTTAATTCCTTCGGGTGTTTTGAACCTTTTACCCCCTAGTTTCATTTAATATCCCCTAATCTTTTTATTAGAAAAGATAGTGAATTAATAGTTGCCAAGTGACTTTCTCCATATCCCATATGAATTTCTGGATGTCTGTCAAGCAGACTTCAGCCTTAGATTTTACAGGCTGACAAGTTCTAGGAAACCAATCTGTCTGATGCATTTCGATTACAGGGGATATATGGAATCTGAATTGCAAATAGCATATGATAGTGGTTGAGGCCATAAAGTCTTGCTTCAAAATGTTCAGCAGTTCAGCATCTCAGGCTTTCTGATTTGGATCAGTGCCATCTCAAAATATTTCTCCTTGATTAAATTCACATGTAATGACAATTTAAAGGAAATGACTCAAAAAAATTATGATTTCCTGTGAAAGATTTGGTTTTGCAAACCATAATCTGGTGGAGAAACAAAATAGCAGAAGTTACCAACTGGTTCTAGATATAAAGAAAAATATACAGAGATACTTCTCAGTTCCTTTGTTATATAGCATAATGACAATCCAGACATAGAGGTGCTGCAATGTTTGTCATAATGAAATAATTATGACAGGACCATTTAAATTCTGTTTTGAATTTTAACTGAGGAGCAATATTAAGAAAATAAATAAATAAATAGGCATTATACATATATATATACATGCATATAACAATTTGTGTCTCTTTTATACATAGAAAAAATATATTAAAAATAAGTTAGATGTTGAACCTCTTTTAATTTAAAAGAAGACCACTTCTAACCTATTTACAAAGAAGGTATTGTTGTATTACTTCTTAAAATGTGCTGGCTCTAAAACTTGATACTGTCTCAGGAGAACACACAGTATCATGCTTTGTGACTTTTTGAAATCTACTGTTTCTCTGGCTCTCATAAATCTTTTCAGAACAGCAATTTGCATTTCTTCTACACAATAGTTGTTCTTAAACTAATGTATTTAATGATTAATGTAATTCACTGTTAGAAATGTACTTGTTTTTACAGTTTAAAAGATTATGTGATAGTACTTGGGGATGCATAACATAAACAGCACTCAGAATAAATGACACTTAATAACTTACCATATATATTTAAATCTTATGAAAAGGTCGAGCTGTTTCATCTATCCTTATTTGTCTTAGTGATTATTATTTCATAATATACTGTGATTCCATTTCTGTGTAACTGTGTGATTCAGATGAAACTGAGGTGATAGGGGTTAGATGTGTTGCTAATCTTACCACTGCTACCCTAGCTATCAGTACTCAGAATTCTATCATAAAGTCTGTATTAAAAAGAACAGTTTAGACAGGTTAGAAGTCCAGAGAAAACACTTAGAAAGGTGAAGATTTTGTATGAGAGGGAATGTATTGCATTTTAAATTTATGTTTACTTTTTACCTTAGAGTATATATACAAAAGATAGAAACATAAACTATTTTTATATTAATATCTGAAAATATTTTTAGCCTCATTATGAAAAAAACTGTGTGATGAAAGTTCTCCTATTTTGCATGGCTAAAAGTATTAAATAGCTTCAAAAGTATAGGTTAAAAATACTTGGTGCAATTTTTAAATCTGAATTTATCAGCAAGAGGGAAAAAATACAAATATTGCAAGTGCTGACAAATACAAATGATTTTATTGTTGGTTAGAAGAACTCATGGCTGATCTCAGTCATGGAATATACTCAGTTCCATTCATTAAATGCCCCATGAAGCCATAATAAGGGATTCTGTATGTATTTGTTGCACATTAAGAGTATGTGGTCAAGCACCATATTTAGAAAATAAGACCCGAGAAATATCTTAAAATTCTCATCTTCTGAAAATAATTTACAATATTGCTGCCTTTTCTCATACCAGAAATAGAAACTGAGTTTTCAGTGTAAGTGGATGAATAATTGATATTGATCTGTTTAATTTTTATCATTAATGTCCACAGAGTATTTAAGGAGAGCTTAAATTGCCTGTATGCAGAATGATTTAAAATAATTTGTGCATTTTTTTTTTCTTTTTTTAACTTCAGTCACTGAAATATCCTTTTGTTCTTAACCGGATGGCTGTTGACTTGATTAAACATATGTAAACAGATTCTTACCCTTCATTTAATATAAGAAGGGCATATGATATAACCATGCTTCCATACATATTTTAATTATTCTGTTAAAATTGGAAATGCTTTTTCATGTCTACTATGTGAAATAAATAAAAGCTTGATCAAGTTCATTTAAATCTGATCCTAGTTAGAGTTCTGTGTGTAAGTAGCAGTTGAATTGAGGGCTTTAAAAAGAAATTATTTTATGTTGATATATAATTCTTAAAATTATTCCTCAGTGTTGCATTCTGAATAGGAATTGATACCGTCTTTCAGCTGTCTCTGATTCAGAACAGATAATCAAAACCAGCACAGACTACTTTAATATACTATGTACTGTCAGTTTAATAAGAAGTTAGTCTTCATTTATGTGTTAATAAAACACAAAAACAAAAACAAACAAAAAAAAAAACCCTTGTAATTTTATAGTAATGAGTATCATGTGAAATGATACAAAAGTGGGTCCACAAGAAACTAATGAGGTTCCATAAGATCAAGTGCAAGGAGCTGCACTTGGGTCAGGACAATCCTAGATATGAACAGAGACTGGGAGATGAACTCCTAATAAGCAGTCCTGAAGAGAAGTACTTGGGTGTCCTGATAGATGAAAAGCTGGACATGAGCCAGCAGTGTGCTCTCACAGCCCAGAAGGACAACATACTGTTGTATGCTGGACTACATCAGAAGAGGGGTGGCCAGCAGGAAGAGGATTGTCCCTCTTTACTCTGCCCTTGTGAGTCCTCACCTGGAGTCATGGGTCCAAGCCAGGGGCCCCCAGTACAGGGAGGATGCAGAGCTATTGGAGCAGGTCCAGAGGAGGGCCATGAGAATGATCAGAGGGCTGGAGGGATTGACCTTTTACTCAGGTAGATAGTAACAGGGCAAGGGGGAATGGATTTAAACGTTAAGGGGATTTCTAGGTTAAATGTTAGGAAGAAATTCTTCACTCAGAGGATGGAACAGGCTGCCCAGAGAAGTTGTGGATGCCCCATCCCTGTAGACATTCAAGAACTGACTTGGGTTCCTGGGTGGTCTGATCTCAGATCCCAGGGGGATTGGAACTAGATGATCTTTGAGGTCCCTTCCAAATCAAACCGTTCTATGATTCTGTGATTTTATGAAAAGGCCTCTTCCACTAGGTATGCTGAGGTGAAGCGAGGGTTGAACTAAGAAGTAGTAGATCATCCTTTGCACTTCTAAGAAAGGGAATAAATTAGTTCAGGTTAATGCAAAATTGCATTTATTGTCATATTAACAGCAGAGGTGTATGTTAAATGTAGAAAGATTGTTTGTCAGCGACAGTCACCAGCTACTGAAGGATGGTGTGTTACTCTTAGTGTTAAGACACCTAGCTATCTGCCTGAACTAAATATTTAGTAAGAATACATGAAGAACAACAATAAGATCCTGGGAAGAATGTTCGCAACAGCCAGTGTTGTTTGGTAGCTTGAAGAAACTATTTTGAAACTATTGCTTTTAGTGTGATCATGCAGTACATGGAACACTGTGCAGAGCCTTAGTGCTACCAAAGAGCTGCTTCTGGCAGCAGCTCACAGTAAGTCTTAGCAACATAGCCCTTTTATTAATGTAGCTGTGAAATTCTTGAATGAAAAGAACACTGTAAGAGTTAATTAGGACAGTAGTAGTTACTACTACTCCAATTACTAACATGTTCTTGTGTCTTGTATTTTATAGAATTCTTCTGTATTCTAGTGCTTAAATTTCTCATGAGCTTATATTTCATACATATAGTAAGTAGATGAATACTGACACCACTACAGGGCTCCTCCAACACTTAGAGTAAGTACTGATAGAACAGCCATCCAGATATCACAGCAGAAACATTTCAGTGTTTACTAAGCAATATCAAATGACTACTGATATTATATAGCAGCTTTCTTGCTTCCTAGTTGTAACACTTCAAGTACTTTTGAAGCAAAGGTGTGAGGTATTTCTAATCAGAAATTATTAGTACATGTTCTTCCAGGCTTTGGAACAGCATTTATTATTTTTTTTTTCCAAAAAAGACAGAAAACAACGTTTTAAATATTTAATAAATTCTACAATAGTTCAAAGATGAATACAGCATGTATTTGCATTTGTTCATTCATATGGGGCTCATGTTGTTTTTCAGAAAGTGACAGGGAATATGATGGTAGAATAATTCTATATGTACAATAGTCATTTGGAATACTGCATAAAATGACCTGTTCCATGGAAATGGCTCAATAGGATACTTCAGGTGTATTTTTAATTATGATTTCTTTTATAGCTTGTGTGTAATTACTCCCATAGAGATGGCACTAAGTAAACACTCTTTCTCTTTCAAACCATTGCATATTTTCCCAGCTGGAGACTAATACATATTAGGACACTTTACTGATATTTTGCCATTGGAAAAACATCTATTTATCTAAACTACTATCACCAGCATATTGATTCCCTAGCTTGCAGCATTTGTAGCCCTGTGCAACTGCAGAGCATGAGAAATTACAATGCTAAACCCTCAGTGAGAATCCTCACGGTCTTCAGGTTTCTATTTTAAAAGTAATTCTAAACCATTTCAAGTTAACTCTTGATAAATATTAAGCCTTGCATATTCTTACACACATTTCAGATTCTTAGATTCAACAATTAAAATTTACACTGAAATTTGACTCAAAATTTTTGGAAAAACTCATGTTTTTATGTTCTTAAAATCAGGAATCCCGGTCCAGATTAAATAAACATTGAACTACAAGAGATGTAGCAGAATAGAGTAATCTGGAATCCTACCTTGTATTTTATGGGCATGTGCATAGAGGATCTACTGTTCAGTTAATCGTTTTTAAAATCATGGGTATAATTGTCCCTGTTTCCTGACTGTTACGTGGTTACCAGATCAAGGTAATTCTCTAACTTTACTCAGGCATGCTTTTATAGACAAATGTCTCTCAGCAGCTTTCAGTACTCTCAGTGGAGTGCACAACTATTCCAACTGCTATGACTAGCTAGCATCAAGTAGACTAGAAAGAAAATTCACTCCTGCTCTTGGAGTGACACAAATTACTCCAGGAAAAAGAAGAAAAAAAAAAAAGAAAGGAAAGCAAATGATGTCCCAATCTAAATCAGCAGCAGCTCGAAGGGATTTAATCATCCACTGTGCCACATGATGTTAAGCCTAGTTGTCCAAAATTTTGGCTTCTCTGGGCCACAGTGAGCGAACAGGAATTGCCTTGGGCCACAAATAAAATACATAAAAATTTAATGTATGTATGTAAAAAAAGCTTATTTTAAATGTACTTTTTATTAAAATATAAAACTGGTGGAATGTTTGACCTTGCTTTTGTGAAAATAATTCAACAGCTGTTCAGTGATTTCTAGTTCTCAAGATGTTAATCACAGATTTTTGATGAAAAATTCTCATCCTGTACTTCATCATTGACAATAATTGTTCATAAATGTATGTACTGCTAAAAATCATTGACAATAATAAGGCATGACTGTTAACCAAGAGATATTTTTCTCTAGTAAGATAAGGATTGTAAAAATCTAGGAAAGTGACATGACCAGCTTTGTCTTTGAGTTGAATATCTGATTGCAATGCTATACATTCCTTGTGAAGATTTTCAAGTAATGTACTAATTTTGATTGAAAATTGAGTTGCAAATATGCAAAAAAAGGAAAGATTTTTTTTTTTGAAATCTTGAATCCTATTTTCAAGTTTATTTGTTTGTTTTTATCAAAATGGAAAGCACAGCTGTATATTTTTCACACAGGACTGAGGACTGTGGACTGAGTTTAGACAGTGAATCAAAATGCATGAAATTATTTGCCAGAAGTTGAGTTTGCCATAATTTAAATTTCATTTTGAATGCTGTTATTGTGTGAAACATAGCACAGATAAGGTGCTTGAATTCACCTTGACAATGCATATTCAAGTCATTTAAATGGGCAGTCATGTCCACCAGAAATGATAAATCTGTGAGCCATTTTTCATCTTCATGTTCTGCCACAAATTTTCATTTTGATTCCATAAAGGACTTGATTTAATTTTGCAAATCATAAATTCTTTTTAGCATTTTTCCCAACTTAACCACCTTCCTTCAGAAAAGTAAATGATGTCCCCATAATCAACATCCGTACTTTTAATGAGCTCCTAGAACTAGTGATGATTCAATTCCTTGGACTTTGATGAAATTCACAGCCTTGATGAAGAATTGCACAACAGTATCCATTTATGAAGTTTTCACATATAAATTTTCTTGATGCCTGATGCAGTGATATTTCGTCAGACTTGTGCTGCTGGTGGCCATTGCATCACTTCAATTACCTCTACCCTCTTTTTCACAAACCATCATCAGGGCACCACTGGTGACTATACCAGATATGCCGACAAAGGTTAATGAAAATCACTTTAATTTTTTGTTGTTGTTATTATTATTCTTATTTCTTTTTACTTCTCTGTACAAATTAAGAGATTTAGTCGCATCTTCCAATGGCATCAAAAAAGCTATTTATTTAGTGATATTCTCTTTGTTATCAATACTTCTAACAAAAATGCAAAATGAGCTGTGTCTGTAGGATCAGTAACTTCATCTAGTGCCAAAGCATAACATTTGAAATTAGCAGTTTTACTCTCCAATTTTTTTTCAATAGATTTTCCTGTTTCTTCAGTTCACTTGGCTAGAGTCTGAAGAGATAAAATGATTTTAGCAAAAATTATTTGCTATGTTTTCCATTCATTACTTTACAAACTCTCCATCAGGAAATGTTTTTGATTTATTTTGCAGTCAGTCTTGCTATCATGTATCTAGTTTTCATAATAGAGCCAGTTTGAGTTTTAACTTTTTAAAAAACGTTTTGTTGAGGTAAGAGACTTCTTTCTGTTCTTCTTTTTTGTCTTTATGAGGCGTTCCTTGATATGCATCAAATTTGGCAGCTTGTTTCTGCATTTCATGTCTTTTGAAATTGTAAAAACTGACTCAACATCCTTGCAAATTAAACACAGTGCCATATTATTTGTTAGCACTGCACTGCATCCTTCCCATGTCCCAGGGCTGAGCTGTGGTGGTCGGTGGGACAGAGCCACCATGATGGCACAGCAGCAGGGGGTACAGGCCGCAGTGCAGGCAGAGCTGGGCCATGGGTTGGACATGCCTGAGTAACACCTGTCTCAACAGTTCCACTAGTAATCTTCAGACTCTAGTCAGATTTTTCTGTGTATCAGAGTTCTCACCACTCCCATCTCCACTGTAACTACCTGTGGTGCCAATATGTCAGAATCACAGAATGGTTTGGGTTGGAAGGAACCTTAAAGACCATCCAGTTCCAACCCCCTGCCATGGGCAGAGCTGCCCCCCACCACATCAGGCTGCCCAGGGCCCCATCCAAGCTGGCCTTGAACTCCTGCAGGTATGAGGCATGGTCATATGAAAAGCTTCAACAGGATCAAGATGAGTCAAATCTATCACATTTCTCTCTTATAAAAAATGTTTTCAGGTTGCTTTAAGCTGTCTGTTTGCCATCAGAGAACCTAGGAAAATTTCATTACTTTTTATTTTCCCATCTCCTAAAAACTATTTTGCTCCAAAATTTGTAGAGGCGTTGTTTATATTATAGTCTCTTTTCCTAAGAGCGCAAATAGATTTATAGTAGATTTCTCAATGTCTTACAGTTACGGAGTGACATAATTCCTTGTAGCATGTTAACATTTTTAATTTAGGATCTCTCCTACTATGTATTTCAGAAAAATAAAGTAATATAGTTTATTATAATGACAATCAGTTTAATTATACTCATATTCTTTATTTAGAAAGTTTTTCCTGATTTGTTCTGATTTCTAGACTGAAAAGTATTTTACAAGAATGTAATATGAAAAAAAAAGCAAGATGCAAAACGAATGGGTGACAGGAAGATCAGCTCTTGTTCTGAAGCTAGTCCTCATATCACTTCTACCTGTGCAATGCAAGACGAGTACAAATGGCTTTATAGAAAATCCACTCTGTATCTCACTGTTCCCAGAAACTTTTCCAATCCTCACAAGCAGAGTTCTGACTAAAAGTTTCACTCTGTATCATTTTCATTTTCAAATCTATCGCTTATAGCACAACATGGAGTTATGAGATCCTTATTACAATTATATACAATTTATGAATTATAAATAGATTGCTGTGATAAAATGTAGCATATACATACCTAAAACAAAATGACAACTTAAAATGAATGCCAAAATAATACCAGTGGGGATCACCATACATGAACTTGAACACATTATGTTATAGAAATATTTGAAATATTATGAAATATACAACCTTAAAGTAATTATTGAAAATACATACAGGCAAATCTCACAATATAAAAACAAAGCAGTTTAAGGCAGTGACATGAAAAAAAACCAACAACCTTTTAAGAACCCTTTTTGCACAAGTGATAATATTATTGATATTTATCTTGTATCTTTAAATATTTTCTCCTTATTAAACAGAAAGTATGTAAGTGCCATTGAGAAGCTGTGAAGTAACTTTAAGATTAGTATATATGTTTTCTTATTCTCTTGGATTAATATGGTTTTATGAGTAAGTTCCTCAACATCTTGCATTTGCTGAAATTTGTGGTTCACAAGTTACAAGACATGGGAATAACTACAGCGTAGTAACTCAAGGTAGTATTTGAAAATACTGTTTTTTACGAATTGAAATCCAGCTTCTGTAAAACTGGAAATCACACTGACATCCTTTAAGATACAGTGACATCAGTAAAAGCCTTTTGTGTACCTATCTAGTTATCCAAAATAAGAAAATTACCTACTTCTGAGTTCAGATGAAAAACATTAGTATCTTTAAAAACTTACTGCAATTCTTCATGCTAGTGTTAATTGAAGTACTGATTTTAATAATGTAGTAGAAAATGCAATCATGTAAAGAGGTGTTTCATTTTCTCTAAGTTCCCTCCAGCCTTAATTCTGCCTGCGAAGATATTTCACAATTCAATATTTTGATTGTGGTCCTATTTATGTGAACACATAACACATCATTCTAACAGTATGCAGTAATCAACAAAACAAAGTTCTTTCCTGGTGTAAAGTGTTTGCTTGTCATAAACATGTCAGGTCCTGTTCTGTTCTCCAGCACTGAATTTGGCAGATACACTCTGTGCTATCAGTGGTTTACGCTGCACTGTATAAAGGGGAGGCTGCAAAAGCAATTTGTTTCAAAGAACCTGTATTCAAACTGGAAAAATAGCAGAGCATCATCATGGAAAAAGATGCCACAATTATGAACTTAAGAACAGCACTGGTTATTAATGTATTAATACATTAATCTAATATAAGCCTATAATATGAGCTTACCTTTTTGATGCATCTTTCTGTAATATGCCTGCCTGAGTTAACTTTGTACAGACACAGACCGTTGAAAATTGTGGGGGGAAGGTGGAGTGAGTCCCTTCTCACACCACAGGCAAACTGTTAGTGAGGGCTGAGCTGCTTTGAACTCTCATTTTTCTTCACCCTTTTTGATAGTTTTATGTCCCACAATATCTGCGACATTTTAAATACAATAAATAATCCTATCATCAGTAGCTTGTTAGCAAATTTGGTTTCCTTTCCTTCCAAACGAGAAATGAAACAGACATCTGTCAGGCTACTCAATTTTCCTATCCAAAGAGTGCTGTTTGCACTGAGCAGAAATTTTAGTTGCAGTCAGTGCTTTTTAAGGGTCTGACAGCCTATAGCTCTCAGCTTTCTCTTTCCCAGGCTGAACAGCCCCAGATCTCTCAGCCTTTCCTTGTATAGGAGATGCTCCAGGCCCCCAGTCATCTTTGTGTCCTTCTGCTGGGCTCTCTCCAGTAGTTCCCTGTCTCTCTTGAACTGGGGAGCCCAGAACTGGACACAGTACTCCAGATGCAGTCTACCAGCGCAAAGCAGAGGGGGAAGATCATCTCCCTTCACCTGCAGGCCATGCTCTTTATAATGCAACTGCTGGTTCATGGCCAGTGTGTCATCCACAGGACACCAAAACCATTATTTATTTTCATCATAACCATCTGTTAATCTCTAATGTAATATCTCTAATCTAATATGGTAATCGAAATTTTCAAGATAATTTGTCATATCCAGTATTGCTATGGAGTGGGTCACACTACCTGGACTCATGGGAGCCAGGAGGAGAAAGCAGTATGAAATAGTTCTTGGAACTTATTTTGAGATATTTTATATCAACTACTGACTATAGTCACTCCTGATGTAAGGGAAAGAACCTGTTAATTAGGTTAAGCATGCACTTCATTTCTCTACTTCTATTTATACACCTTGTCATATAGCTAACTTCACTGAGGAAATTGTTCCCTCTCCCTCTGTGCCCTCATGGGTCTGTTTTATCGTCAGTAAATCTAATATAAAAAGTCATGTTTTGTTGAAAATACAGAATAGATTATATAAGAGTGCAGTGAAAAATGCATGAATAAGGTATTAATCTGCCTAATCTGGAATATGAATATTAAAGAGCATCATTGCAGTTTCTAAAAATTTAAAATTCTAATGCATGCTGACTTGGTACAGTATAGGAAAATGTGGCTGTTCTGAAAAGGACAAAGAGCAGCTGAAATATTCGGCATTGCCTCACTCTTTTACTTCATTTTGAACTCATAATTTGAGTTTACATTCACATAACTCCCTCTTCTGCCATCTTCTGAAATCGCAGTACTTTGTATCGAATTGCAAAGGCAACACCTGACATCAGCTTTTATTTGCAGCACTCTGAATTATTTGATCAAAACTGTATTTTGGAGGCTTCTGCTGTAGGTATCTTATTTTTTTTTTTTTACTGGAGATATTTAATGTCATGTAAGAGGTAGATGTTTAAAAGCAGCAAATGTCTTTTAAAGGAATTGTTCTATGAAATTATTCATTTTGACCTCTTATGTGACAGTGGTAGTAAGAGATATTTTTTCGCTGCCCTAAGGAAGATGTCTGAAATCCTCAAGATATAGGTGACTGTATGAAATGTACATGACTTTATAACATGACTGTAATGATATCAGCATATGACTGGATAATTTTGGATAATTCTGAGATGATTTGGAGTCTTAAAATAATAATTTGGGCATGGAGGGAAGAAAAAAAAATCACTATGCATTTATTCCAATGTAAATGTGTTCCCCAAAGTTACAAAAATGACTTCAGCTACTGAAGCTTAGGAAAAAGGAATCAATAAAGGAAGTCAGACATAACAAATGAGAATTTCAGGCCCAGTGACAGTAGACAGGAACCTGGGTGCCTTATATCTACACACCTTTCAATCAAGTAATCTGTGTATGGCAGAGAATAAACTAAAGACACTCTGGCAGCCAAGTAGACTTTGATCAGTTTTGTTCGTAGATGTGACTCATATTTCAGTAGCCCCTTTTTTCTCAGCCACTGATCTTCCCTAAACTTTGGAGTAAGTGCTCAGTGAACTTAAATGAACCTTTACTGGTTCTGCAAACAGATACTAAATACTCATGCTGAGCCACAGTATTTTTTTTTCTCTTAAAACATTAGATGCAGTCTCTTTGTTTCAGATCTTTTTGTCATGTCCTTCACATGCTACACAGAAAAATTACGTGAAAGATGAGTTACTTTTTATAATCATATTGTTTTCCATTTAACTCAGTTTTAAAGTAGAAATTGAAGATATTAAATTTCTGTATTTTTATTTTATTTTTATTTATTTTTTTATTTTTGTTGTTTTTTTAATTATGACTTTTTTTTAATTGATCTTGTGGAAATTGATATAGTATGCGCAATTGGAAATGGCAGATATACTTTCATAAGTCACCTTAGTATGTCTACAGGGGAGGCCAAGACAAGTTTATTTTTTTTTTTCACAATGACTTTTCTGGGAGAAAAAAAGGCACAGTAGAGACTGCTTTGTTTTTTGGTTTTTGTAATGGCAGGCTGCACCATGGTTGATAATGCTCTGGTAGAAACACATTACTTAGCCTGCTGAATGTTGTCTCATGAGATGCGGTCTTACTGGATCTCAGATGGTATAATTATTGGTGTATTTTGTCCTCAGAGCACAATGGGTAAGCTGTGTGCAGTTTGTGAAAGTACTATGTACACAATGTAAAAGTGAAGCTGTATGTTACTTATTTTGGGTATGACATGAAGGCCTGTGTGAGTCTGGGTGTGCAAAGTCTGCTGAGTTAATGCTAGACAACTGTAGACAATCAAGACAAAGCTTTATGCAGTGTTGGTATACTTGGTGCACTCTATATTACCTATTCAGTGTGACCACTGCAGCAGGCTATTCCTTATGCTGTATCAGATTTTACTCAACAAACAAACAAGCAACCAAACAAAAAAATAAAACTAAGAAAGAAATGTAGCATTGATGAGAAGATTACCAGGTCCTGACACCAAGCATCAGAACTATTTCTCAGCAGTGTAGTCAAAGCCATAGTTGGCTGCCTTTAGATCTGCATTGACATTGCGTTTTTCCATGGCATAATATCCTGCTTGTACCTCTTCACCAGTCCCACACAGAATACATACAGCAGTCCACCTTCTGCCTTCCCCTAACCTCTATTTCCAGGGATAAAAAGCATCTGTGCTGTCCTGGATCTCCTAGAGGCATCATGACCACCAGAAGCAAGGTGCTACTTAGAAGGTGTAGAAATGGCATTGCATTCCTACACAGTCCATTCTGGTTTTAATAGGAAAACATTGTTATAACTTGCCTTAAAACATCTTAATCTCCAGTCTCCCTAGGGCAAAGTCCTAAAAATAATACATCTTAAATGGATGTTGATAGCCAGAAGTACCAGTTTAAAAGCATAGTATGGTAAAACCAAATCAAAAATGCATGAACTGGGCCTTTTCTTGTTTTCTTTTTCAGAGGGATGTTAAATCGTTCTAAAAGAGATAGTCAGTAGTGTTGGGTTTAGAATTTGAACTCTCTAGGAAGTCTGAAACAGTTTTTTGTCTTTTAATGTCTTTTAATTAATGCCGTGTGATAATTCCTGGCATTAAAATCCAGCAAGATACTTTTTCATTCTTTTTCTTTTAAACTTCATTCTTGCTCTCTTCCTGACAATATCAAAAATACCTATTAGGAGTGATCATCGTGGTGTTTCACAGCTACGGTGATCACAGAAAATCAGCATTTCATGCATAGTAAGGTTCTTAAACCTTTGCAAAGATGTGAATATTTACAATGGTTTAGGTGGATGAAGGAGATTTACCAAGAAAATATACATCCTTCAAAAAATATAGTCTTTAATTTCTTAGGAGATGTATAAATAATGATTTTAAGAAACCAAGGGAGCTTCCTGCTTTGTTCATATTTTAGTAGTATACTCCTCTTTGCTGTTTCAGTAATTAAATCTTATGACATTCCAGAAAGCATAAATCCTGCTGAGATGTTTAAGTTTGGAGCAACCTTCCTGATGTACAAACAAATTAAATAAATAAAAGACTCTTACCCAGGATCTTAACAAGCTGTTTTGCTCGTACCTTTGAAACGCAATTGAACGGTAAAGCGATATGGTCTATTCAAACTGTTCTAGCCTCCTTATTCACTAGAACCTTCTTTTGAAATTCATTGCCTTCAATTACATTTTTTTAAAGAATTTTAATTACATGCCAGAAAAGAATAAAGATGCTCCAGGCTCCATTTGTTTATCGTGGAAGGCCTAAAAAAATGAGGACAGAGCTTCCCAGCTCATGCAGGGGTTGCAGAGAGAGAGAGATGACTTTTAATTCGACAAGTTCAGAGAGATTTCTTAGTTTGACGCGCACAGCAGGGGGTCTTTGAGCGCCTGGCAATACTTCAGCATTCTGAGCTTTGAAAGTCTTTCCCTGCAGCAGAAATTGTATCAAAAGCCAATGATAATATTCCCTGCAAGGTAAAGGACCCTATTGAAGATTTCTAGAGCTGTTTATTTATTCATCACAGTTTTTTCTTTTAGGACGTACCAGGCGTATAGGTAATAATTCACATGGATGCTAGAAAAATATAATAAATAAATAAATAAATAAATAGGAATCCCTCATTAATCCTTTAACTTTCCCTTCAGTTTTCCATAGGCCACGTGCATCTATACAATTCCCTATCATTTTCTGCCACATACTCTGCGTAAAAATCTTCACTTTAGATCACAGTTTTTCCTTATTTTTAGCGGAATTGTCATTTCAGTCCGCTTTCTACCACCGAGTACATAAGATGTTTATGGCCATTTCTTTCCACTAAACCCTCAAAATGATTGACTAATTTTACAGAAGGATGTTCAATTTCTTAGGGGTCTTTTTAAATCTTATTTTTAAAGTAGATTTGTGATAAAGCGTTTCAAAGCCAAGATTAAAACCTTATTTATATTCCAGAGATCAGAGTTTTAACATTTTGGCATTACTTTTATTTGAAAAGTATGCACATATGTTTTTCTGTTTTTGTTTTGTTTTGTTGCTGCAGCAGAGCTGGGAATGTGAGACTACGACAACCTTTCCCTTGTGTAATGTCAGTGTCGGCTATCACTTTGGCAGAATCAGCCAGCTCAGTGAAGACACGAAAACCCTCCTTCCCTCCTGTTTTTCGTCTGCTGGTGGCATTCAAAGTGACCTTCCCTTATAAATATTGGTGAGTGACCACATGGGGAAAGCATTTGTTTGGTGCAGAGAAACTTGCTTCAAAAAGATGTGTTGACCTAAAGGTTCTTCTTTCTTTTTTTTTTTTTTTTTTTAAGTATAACAAAAACCACATGTGCAGGTGTTTGTTTTGTGTTATTTTTTTTTCCTTTTTAATGATAACTTCAGGTTTTTAGCAACACGATATATTTTTCTAGACTTGCAAGCATTTATAGAACACTAGCCCATGTTACTTATTACCACTCTAAGAAAAAGTCTCTTAGAAGGACTGTTTTTAAGACAGTGAGATTTCCTGACAGTAAACAAGAATCTCTCATCTCTTCCTGTTGCTTTGTGTTGGTTAAATGGTCTGGAATGATATAAATTTATTATAACGCCCCCAGTCTGGCAAGATGAGACTTTACCAAGTGGAGGAATTAAGGAAGATAGCCAGAGGCTGCTTTCTGGGACCCTTCTGGTTTGGGAAGCATGCCTAGAGTGAAATCACAGCCCTGCAGAAATTCTGATACCCATAGGGCAGTCCAGGAAAGCTGTGGTAATGGGAATAGTTCCAAAAGGCAGTCTAAATTACACAGTTCGGTACTGAATAAGTTCTCAGGTCATCTAAGGCTATCTCAGCTGATTTATCCTTCTTGAGACATCCAGTATGCCTGAAGAGATTTTCAGTGTTGCAAACAGATGTATAGATAGTGGAATAGCCACCCGTGGCTAAGGAATATTTACAGCACCATAACACAGAACACTACAAAGTATATACTCAGGTACAAGAAATATTTTATCTACCTAGGAAGAGTATGGAAGTTGTAAATACATGCAGGATGTAAGGCTGGAAATTTTTGAAGAATTACACATATTTAATCTAAAGACGTTGCCATAAAAGTCACTTAGCCAGCTGCCATCCAGAATTATCTACATTATTGCAATTATCTCCTATTCAGGCTACAGTCAGACAACTGTGATGTATCATTTATGACTATATGATATGTAATGTTTGATTTTATATATTTTTTTTCTTAACCGCATGTGTACTTGAAGTCTGTCAATTTAAAGGATCTGAGAAGCTTCAAAAGAAATATTAATAGGAAAGTTATCATGGCACCAGTCTAACAAAATAATGCCTTTTCATCAAAGTAACACTTCTAGCAAAGGGAAAGGCAGGTTTATATAGTGTATGTAGATCTTGCGGTGCAGAATGAAGAGTGATGCCATTTCTCAGCTATGTATTAGAACTGCCACTGCTTTCCTTGACTTCGATGAGCAGCAATCAGGGGACAGCATGTGAGAAGCAAATAAAGAGGGCAGAAATTCAGCAGACTTGCTTAAGTGCCTGTGTTCTGTTAGTGTTCTTTCTTTCTTCCTGTATTAGCTGTGTGCCAGAGTCTTACATATTTGGGGGTTAGCATTCGGATACACAAACAAATCAGTGTCAGTCTTCTTTTCAGGGATCTCACCAGAATTTACTTGTCTTCATCCCAGTCAGGGATCATTGTAATAATTTCAGAGAATGAAGGAATAAATAAATATTGTGCAGATTAGTTTTTTGCAACTTTGTAACATTGCACCACTCATAACCATGTTCTACAGTGCACCACTCATAACCATGTTCTACAGCTTTTAGTTCACTGATGAGTGATGGTAAGGTTACACACCATTTAGAACATAAGGGGAGAGGACAGTTTCAAAACATTCAGCTTTTGGAAAACGCCTTCTTTAATTGTGTTTCCAAGCTGATATTGTCAGACCATTTTCATAGCTTTACAGGATGTCAAATAGCTTTACAGTAACTATATGGAAGGGCGCACTGTATATCATACAGCGATATCTAGTGCATGGAGCAGTTCCTTAAAAAGGAATTATATACAGATTAACAGTTAAAGATTCAATACTTACTGTTTTCCGTGTGAGATTCGTATAGGCATGCTGTAAATTATAGTGACACCGTTGCGAGTCTTACAAGAGCAACTCTTACACCAGTAGTGGGTAACTGGATGACTATGGCAGCTACTCTATTCTTACTAAGAGAGTGTAGCAACTTTGTAGAAGCTAGAATGTTGCCCTTTCTCATTACTGGTAAATCAGAATGGTAGCTTTTTTATTCTGGGTGAGCATGCAGCATTAGTAAGAAGTGACAAGGCATGCAAATAATTTTTGGTACTTTGTTTTCCTGATTTAGTTTCTTCTGTTTCAGTAAGATCTGCCAGATGGTTGTAGATTCAGTAGTGCACTGCTTCCATTGCATTTTGCACATATTTGATATTTTATTCAAGGTTGACATTTCAGAAGAGTGAGGGGGCATTTGAAGAAAATTGAGAAGAATAAAGAGTGACAAATAAATTTACTAAATACTGCATATCTTTATACAATTAGTTATTGAACTGAGTAAAACTTTTACTGTAATTTATATAGAGAAGGTGGGATTCTTAGCTTTAACCTGTTGTGTTTAAATAGGATTAATCCAACTCTGATTATTTTTTATATTTTTTTAAAAACCTCAACTATTTTTCAGGAAGTTGGTAAAAAAAATTCCAATGTAAGCTCTAACACAGAAAGCTTAAAAGGCAAGTTTACCCCTTTGAAGCCTGTAGCTCTGAACTACAAATGAAGGCTTAATGAGGATACTTCCTTGCAGCTTGGTTCAAATATCGATTGATTGCGCACACTGCATTAACTTACAGAAGTATAAACTTGCATTAGTCTTAAACAGTATTTCTTTTCCCTAAGTAAAGGGGGGAACAATACTGCCATGAAATAATATACGTTTCTCTTTTTATCCATAAGTTTGTTCTCCATTTTATTTCATTTTCTTTCCATTTTTGATCTTGCAGAAATCTGATTTAAATGGAATCATGACACTTCTTTTTTAAATCAAGTCACACAAACCGCCAAGTAGCAGAAACATGGTAATAAAGACTGATTTCCTTTGCAAATCTTGTTTGCTTTGTACCGTAACATCACTAATTTCGGCTGCAACCCCAGCTTTCCTATTCTTTTCTCTTATTACCCTCTTTGGCTGAGAGACAAAAGAGCTCTGCTTCAGCTCCAGGAGTACTAAGCAGGCCAGCCAGCTCCTGTCAGAATGCCTGATTTCTACCTACACCTACATGTATCCCTGGGATTGTTAATTTGGACCTCCATGCTTGAAACTTGTAAGGTCTCAATTATCTTTTAGACATCCTTTCACTGATTTGATTAACATTTGACAGTCACACAGATGACAAATTACTGAGAAAATGGAGTCAGTACACACATACAGGGATTTTAGTCTTAGCTAAGGCTAAAATGAGCAGAGATTGAAAAAGATCTGATGAGTAGCTGGGATGCATATACTTCTAGTGAAAATTAGAGACAACACAATAGCGACTTTTTCCATGAACATTTTTCTTAAATAAATGTAAATTTAGTTGAACTGTACTTTAGACTCCTAACTCCTTACTTAATCTTCTGTTTGTTCAAATAGTAGATAAAGTGATTCTTCTCCTCCCACTCTCTTTTTAAGGTTTTAAACTGAGAAAACATATGAAAGAGAATTACTGATTTTGGCTTGAGAGTTTGATATGCATGTATTCTCATTACTTTGTTACAGTAATGCAGCAAATTTACCATGAGATATTTTATGATTATTCATATAACTTAATGCAAGAGAAGGATGGAAAAGATAATTCAGAAATTTATTTTTATTTCTATTTTTGTTGGTTTCTCTTTCCCTGGGTTCTATTTCTTGTTTTATGCACATAGCAAACTTAGTTTTAATTTTGATTCAGTTTAAATACATTTTAAGGAAGGGTTTGTAATTGCCAAGCTGTATTTTCGATTTTATTTATGTAAGTACTATGGTAAATGGCATTGTTTAGCTTTCAAGCATCTGGTACTTGGACTGGCATCCAGTTCTGTATTATGTGTTGTGAACTAAGTGATGTGTCTCAGTATATGAAGGACTGAGGCAGATTCAGGCCTTCTGGTAAGTGGAAAATGTGGCAAAAAGAGATATGCTGTAAGTCGTATGTTCTTGGCCTGCAAAGAGCCATTTTTGTCAAAGTAGGAGTTTCAGCTATTAGAAGTAACTGTGAGAAAGGTTGCGAAAGTAAGGATGCCCATTTTCACATCTAAGTTTTATCTGTAGCTCTCTGACCTGTTGAAATGATAGATTTCTAGCCCCTGCTGTATCAGCCTGTGTCTGACTGCACACAGAGGCCGTCCCACAAGGACTGCAGGGGAAGCTTCTGAATGAGCTCCATAGCTCTACCTAGACTACTCTACACATCTGTTGTACAGAAGTCTCCTTTTTTTTCTCACTAGTGCTGAGAAACTTTAGAAAATGAAAAGGAACAGGAGGGGAAGAAGAAGCACAGCTGTGGCCTTAGTGGAGTCTCTGCTAAGAAGAGACAGTGGCCCCAATCCCAAACCTAAGGACAACTCCAGCACTATTTACTGAATAGTCATAGGAATAAACATGTTTCAGCTAAAGAGCTTGTTTTCTTATAAACAAATAGTTACTGAAAATACACACAATAATAGAATTTGTATCTGTTTCTGTATCTTACAGGTACAAGCCTGCAAAAGCATATTTGCTATTGAAAATTACTTCTTTTACAAATTTTGTCTGGTAGAAAAAAAAAGCTGTTATTTTAAATATCCTACATTACACTTTGTTACACTTGAATCCAATGGGATTTAAGGGACACCATTTCTTTGCCATTTCTTTTTCAGTCAGGTTTACAGCCTTTCTGTGTATGTTTTTCTATGATTGCTTTGCAAAAGTATGACTAAAACCTGAATCTTGATTATATAAGGCTTAGCTAAAGAAGAAAACAGCATTTAATCAAAGGGCACTGGCAATAATCAGATTTGCTGTGAAGTAGCTCTGGTGATTCCTTGACTTAAGTGATGTTATCTTGATTTTGAATGTATGCTACTAAGCCATACTGAAAGTGCAAATATTCAGAAAAACCGAATTCAGTTAATTCGCTAAAAAGAAGGAATTTGAGGTTAGATGTAATTTTTCATTACTAGTTAATTGCTTTTATTCCTGGAACTTCCAATTGATGTTGATGTTGCATTAGAGAAAACAAAACAAACAGCGTGTAAGCCTTTGCTTACACTTTTGAATCATTAGTGACAGCACTAGATACCAAACTGAAGCTTTGCCAGCCAGCAAGAGTTATAGAGAAATACATTGATTAGTTTCTTGCAAAACTACATGTTCAAACATTCTAAGGCAAACATCATTGATGAAGATAGCTTAAAAGAATTATATTCTTTTACAGTCCCAGTTTAGCCACTTTTAGGGTGTCCATGGTTTGTAGTTTCATCCATCTCTGTCTCTGTTGCAGTACACTTTAGCAGATTTTCCAGTTCCAGCTCTAGGAATTAGCTCTTGTACCCATAATAGACTAAATTATCAGTGTCTCTTTCTCTTGCATGTCCATAGCAAGACATGCCAACAAAGTCCTTCTACCACTAATTCAAGCATGAATATAAGTTTATCTCAAAATCTGTTTGTTCGTTTGTTTCTTCTATTCCACTTCTCCATTCTACTGTTTTGGATTTGGCTTGTCTCACTCTGTTTATGCATGTTCAGACTTTGTGGGCCAGTGTGAAAAGGAATTTCATACAGACTCAACAGGAGCCAAATTCTACCTTCAGAGCCAAATCCAAGATCTTTTAGGTGGTAGCATGGTAGCATTTCTGCCACAAAGGTTAATCCAGTGAATTATGCTAATATACTTCTGAACTGAAGGATTCCTACACCATGAAATATAAAAGATTAAAAAATTGACATTCCCTTTTCCAGTTCACTTTTTAATATACTCACATAATGGGCACAGAAAAATGCAGAATGCATACATACTGAAGGTATTGTATTAGAAAGGAAAGTTAATACTTTAGCTAGCACAGTCTGACCTGCTAATCAGAACCATATAAGGATACAAATATTCTTTTGGCTTATTATTTTCCTGTGCCAGCATTAGATTTTTATCACGTCTGATTTATATGCCAGCATGAAATTCTGAAACTAAATGTACTTAGCTTTCAATTGAGAAAGACAGCAAGAGAAAAATAAAATAAAAGAGGTCTTTAGGGATAAATTAGCTATCAGTCTGGTTTACAATTTTCAGAAATGTATACCTGTAATATAAAAAATATTTCAGATATTCAAGAAACTATGATTTATTTGCTTTCAGTTTTGAAAATCCACCTACTCGCTTGAGAACTTTCAAAAAGCAGTATTGTGTTTGTTTGGATTTTTTTTAAATCATACAATACTTCAGTGCATGTTAGATTTGTAGCAAATTGAGGTCCAAAGCCCGAAGCTATCTTAATTCTGAAAACAGTTTCATGCAGGTAAAATCATTTTTTGAGACGTAGATGGTTATAAATGGGAGGCCTTTGCTCCATTACAAAATGTCCTTACTGTGTTAAGGCAAAACTGTACCGGGAGAATACTGAGGTCAAACTAGCTTCAGGCATTGATAAATGCTAAGTTACCAGCAGCTGAACACTGGGAGAATTTATTTTCCCATCCAAGTGGTTCTTTGCTCTCTAACAAGAAAGAAACTCATTCAAATGAATTTGCGTCTCAAAAAAAAAAAAAAAAGAAAAAAAAAAAAGAAGAAATCCAACCACGATTTTTCTTCTGAAAGACCCTCCTTAAATGTTTCATTTAACTGGGTAAATCTTACAATCTCTTTTAAAAAGGAAATTAACTGTTAATATCCTGGGAAGTATTTGTGTTAAAGGTCATATTAAGCAAAAGGCAAGTATAGGCTATCTGAGGATTCTGGAGAAGATGTTTAATGCAAATTTTTTGAAAAAAATGATATGTGTCACTGCAGGTCATCTCTGAATATTCTTGTTGGGGTTTCTCTGTTGGATATGCAATCTCAGCTAAATGTTTTGAAGAGGAGGAATCAAATAAATTGCCCTATTTTGGGTTTTTCTCATCTGTATACAGTTGTGCAGGTCTAGTAGACCTGAAAATTGCCCAGAGACAAACTTTTAAAAAATAGAGTGCTTTTGAGGCAGAAAATTGCTTTTCTGCAGTATAGTCTAAGGGACAGGATGTGACAAGAGGACAAGGAGTTGTCACTATGCAGTGATATTGTAAAGCAAATAACAAAAAGGATCATTTGCCTATTTTTTTCTTTCAGTTAAACTACAAAAATTTTAATTGAAATAGCTGACTATGTGCCCTAGACCAAGAAAAATGCATTATAGTTTACAATTAAAACTGGAGGCTCCTACTTTAAACACCCTCCCCCCTGAAATAGCCATTAAGTTGTACAGTGTGTGTGAAATGTATGTCTGTCCACCACTTCAGAAGCCTTATTCTCAAAAGGGGAAATAAAAAAAGTGAAAAAGCTCATTGTACATGCATGTCAAATATTAGCATGATTCTAGTAGTATAATAAGAAAAGAAAGTGCTTTGTGCTTTTGATTAGCCTCTTGATGTTTCAGAGTGTTTTTGTGTGGCTTAATTTTCCTTTTTATGGCAGTTTACACATATAAAACAAAATGAAGAGAGGAGTGGAAGGGGAAAGAAATGTGCCATTTATATACTAAGGATATGAGGCCTCCTTTGGGTCCATTATACATTAATGGGTCAGCTGAGATTTATTAGGATATGTATATTAATCTTTATACACATTCACATACTATAATTGTTCCTTTGGTACTATAATGTGATTAGCTGTGAATTTGTGCAATATTAACAATAATATGGATTTCCATATTACAGAACAGTAATAATAAATGGTTATTAAAAATGCATGTGAAGTATGGGATGTGAAAGTACTCCCTACCTCTCAGTAATCCGATTATGTTCTGTTGTTTTTAAATACCAAAGTGGTTAAGTCTTTGCTGTAAAGTGAAATCTTATATAAGATAAGCCATAATTTTATGTTCTGTAGAATTGAATGAATGAATGAATGAATGAATCTAAAACTAACAGAAAGATTACTGTCTCTTCCTTGTTCACAACGGATTTGTATTTTTTGCATTATTTCTGTTTAAAAATATAGCACAAAATAGAATACAGGAAGGAAAGAGACATGTCCTTTAATAAAGTTTTCTTCAAGTATGCTCTCCTACATTGTAGTTTAGTTTGGGATGGAAAGAACTGTCTAGGATTTCAGCTGTTTGCCAGATAGCCATTCAGCAATGGTAGCCGTACAGTTCAACACTGCTTAAGAAACAAACATAAACTGGCGTGAAAAAAGTAAACACTAATTCAAGTGAGCAGGAGAGATGTGACAGTCAGATTATAACAGATGTTCTGAAGAGTGTTTCTGGCACTCAGTTTTTCTACCACTGACCAGACTTGGGCAGGCGCTGCCTTTTTGTAACTGCCCGTGCTCTTTTGCCATCAAAATCCTGTGCAATTGTGGTTGAACTAGTGCATCTTCCCTAATCTTATAAGATTTGCTAGGAATTTTGGAGTGGTGTTACCTTCAGATGTTGTAGTAGGTGGAAACGTCCCACTGCTTTTACACCCTGTGGCCCTTAAGAACCCTGGAATATGTTTCTGGTGGTGCAGAGTTAAACACCCTAAGGTGTATTTTGCTCAAGTCTGTGTCTACAAGTCATAACAGATACTGGATTGTATACCTTCACGTTGGAGTGAAAGATTAAAAGTATACCAAGGACATACTCTCTTCCTTTCTTGATGTCTGTTGTACAGTCCTGGCGCTCATGAGATTTAGTAACAATACTACGAAAATTCAACACATTGTGTAAGTCACAGGCTACATTAAGTATATGTCCTTTACAATCTAATAATTTTATAACAGCTAATTCTTACAAGTATGTGAAGCAGAAGAAGAAGAAAGATATGAAGAGAATGGAAAAATAATCTTTATTTTTAGCCAAACATCCTAATTCAATAATCATCCAACTGCACAAGTATTCAGGTCCTTTCAGTTTTCCATCTATATACAGGAACTACTTGGAATTCTTGATTACAAAATAGTTTGCCAAAGTAGTAATAGACCATGTTACTATTAGCATAATATCAAATAATTATTTTTCTATTATTATTTTTCATTTTAACAGAAGGATGAAAGGAAGAGGGTGCATCTTTTTCTGAAATGTACTTTGGTGTTTCTTACAGTTCAACATCTTTTTATCTCTTGTATTTATTCCTCCCACAAAATGAATCCTACTTCAGTTTCTTTCTACGTTGTTGAGTTTACTGTGTTCTTCTTGAGCTGGGAACTTCATTGCACAAAGCATTCAAAATAAGATTTTGAATAGAAAACTATCTATGGGAATGCCAGTAGCTTACATCTGAAAAGCAGTATCTTGTCCTGAATTTATTCATATAAAGTTGGGATATTTTACCCTACATCAGTTACAGTGTTTTCATCAGCCTAACTTTATTTCCCATCTTATTGTCTATTTATTCAGGCTTGATTTTTATTTTTTTTAAATCTGATTTATTGCTACTTTGAGTAAATCAATATTCTGTAGGTAATTAATATGTTGAATGTCACAAGCTTCAACATAGATTTCTTTAGCATTCCCTTGTTGTGTCTCTCCTTATTGACAAGGTTGACAACAAACCAATACTTTGGTTTTCTGTTTTACCACCAATTATTTATACTTCAGAGGCACTTTATTTTTAGATAGTCCAACTTCTTTAATCTGTAATCTTTTGAACCAAAGTAGTTTGCTCCAAGTTTGGTCCCAGCTTGCTACTGCTATTAGAAAGTGAACCAGATGGTATCCTTCATATCAGTCATGTTTATATGCTCACTGATGACTCAAATAACAATTAGTGCTGATTTTCTTTTCCTTTCCAATGTTTTTGTTAATCCAGATGCCCTCTCCCTCCTACCATTTGCCACATACACTTAAAATTCACTCTTAACTGAAAGTTTGAAGTTTTATGAATAGATTACACATGGCAGTTGATGGTGAAGAAAACATTACTGTGATGGAGGTAGAAAATCACTCATTCTGGCTGCATTTTCTGTTAAGTGCTCCTTCTCCAACTTCACTATCTGTTTGTCCTGCAAGGCCTCCTGATAGAGTGTGCTCTTGATATGCATGGGATACAAAATAGATTATTTTTTGTTATGCCTTAAAAAATGGTCCTTAGACTTATTCTGACTTTTTTATTACGTCAAATTTAATCCAATAATTTTATAATCTCAACACTGAATGAGTTTTCCTGAGCTCAAAAAAAGACACTCAAAGACGTTGGAAATGTGATTTTGCCGATATTTCCATTTTCTTTTCCAATACTGAGAAATCTTAAAAAATGAACAATGTTAAGTAACTTAAGTATAGGATTTCTAGCTGATTTATTTTTATACAAAATATGGAAAAAAGGCACCTACCTTATTCCTAGTCATAGTAATATGCAATTTCAGTAGAGGGACTTTTGTCATGCATTTTACATGAAGACGATGAGCATTCTATTGTATTCAAATGATTGTAGAATTGCTGTAAAATGACATACAGCAGGTGGGCCAGTGTCATTTGTGGAACGTCTCTCTGAGCTGCAACTTGAGCTGCGAATGTCTCTCATTGATTTACCATATTGCTTCAAGGCAAATACTCATTGCTTGCTTATCTATTCCACTTTATTTTGGTGCAATTTGATGCCTTATTTTCAATTCATATTTGGTCTGTCTTTTGCTTCTGCTTATTAATTTGAGGCTGGAAAAGGGGACGAGTAAAATACAGCCATAAAAAGCATAGTTCTGTGCTGTGTAGTTTCAACAGCAAGTTGAGATAGTCTAGGGTCTGTGTTTAAAAGTGCCTTTTGTGGGGTTTGCTACTGACTTGAAGAGTTTCTCTTTGAATTTTTCAATAATCTCACTAAATGTTTTGGGGTTTTTTTGTTGTTGTTTTCTGTTTTTTTATTTTTATTTTTATTTTTGAATTTTACCTACATCAGATGATTGATAAAACAGTTGTAAAGTCATCCTCAATATTTTATCTCAGAATTGCTACTTCATAACTTTGAAGGTATCTTTGGGAACTGTGTATAGCCAGATGATGAAACAATAGAGATGCTTACAGATATTATGTATTAAACTCAGCTGACATAAATTAATCTCATCTTATGGAAAAAGTATGTATATGCATTAGCAAATATATTGGAGAAACAGAATTAGAACATTCTATCGTCCTTACCTTTCTGGCATAATTAATATTGTAAAATAAAAACTATGTTACATAACATCAGCGTTACAGAATTTCCAACAAATTTTCATTTTCTGTTTAATTTAGATTTTTACCTAGTTTAGAAAACATTTTGGTAACATATTGTTTTAAGTAATTAAGTAGAAGATTAAAACTGCTCATAGAATGTCTTGGATGGAAAGAGGCCTTAAAGATCATCTGGTTCCAAATGCCCTGCTGAGGACAGGGACATTTCCACTAGATCTGGCTGCCCAATGCCTCATCCAAACTGGTTTTGAAAATCTCCAGTGATGGGGCATCCACAGCTTCTCTGGGTAACCTGCATGACTACCTCATCATCCTCAGACTAAGATCTAAAGTAAATCTCTCCTATTCTAGTTTGAAGCCATTGTCCCTTGTCCTTTCAATATCAGACCATGGAAGAAGTCAGTCCTAATCCTATTTATATGCTACCCTCAAGTACAGGATACTGTTGCCCTTTCAAGCTGCAAGAGCACACTGCTGGCTCATGTTAAGTTTTTCATGTACCAGGACCTCCAAGTCCTTCTCCTCAGGGCTGATCTCAATACATTCTTCTCTCAGCCTGTACATGTAATTCGGATTGCTCTGACCCAAGCACAAACTCTTGCCCTTGGCCTTGTTGAACCTCAGTAGATTCATTGGGATCCTCTCCTCAAGCTCTTCCAAGTCCCTTTGGATGACATCCCTTCCTTCTGTTGCATCAACTGCATCATTTGGCTGTGTTATCTTCAAACTTGATGGGAGTGTGTACGATTGCACTATGTAATTGATGAGATTATTAAAGAGCCCCAGTGGCAAAATGGACAACTGGGAACACCAATCCTCACCTGCATTTTGTTATAGCATAAATTTTCCAATCACGTTCCTGTCATACACTTGAACTACAGAATATTAAACCATGACTTTTAATTTTTTTAATTGCATATTTTTTGCAGAAAAGCATAGTTTTGCAGAAGCTATGGAAGGATATTTTCAACTATTTGTGTTACTAATGTTGCTCTGACCTCAAGAAAGACTTTAGATGGAATTCTCTTGTTTTCAGGCTACAAATACTTCATAATATTTATAAACTATATAACTGGTCAAAATTCCCCTGAAACCAACCCTTTTTCATTTCCCTTGAAGGGCCCCACTGGATTCATTGCAAACACTGCAGAATGTATTGAGCTTAGATCTCTGGTGGAAATCCACAGATTCATACTTACACTTATAAAGAAATTTCAATTCACAATCAAGGTCCAAAATGATTTTCTGGGTTGATCTTTGTTAATGAAAACTTTATTAATCATATGTTAAATAAGAATAACAATAATATCATTTTCATATTTTGATAGTATGTTCTCATCTTCTGACCAAATCC
Organism: Cyrtonyx montezumae; assembly: GCF_038088225.1. Lineage (NCBI taxonomy): Eukaryota > Metazoa > Chordata > Aves > Galliformes > Odontophoridae > Cyrtonyx > Cyrtonyx montezumae. Next base: position 20,033,511 of record NW_027071936.1, on the reverse strand, counting down.
ATTTCCCAGTGTTCTGGCAAGCTTTTTTACGTCAACTTTTCATTTCCTAGAGAAGGGAAGTGACATTTCTGAATAAAGCTTGCAGTCCTATAATGTGGCTAGCAAGAAATTCCTTTAGAGGAATAATTTTCAAGTTAACTGGGATACACAGGGACAAGACAGGCATCTTTCAGTAAGTGCTACAGACATATGCATATTATCTAATAGAGAGGTTTCCCTAAGCTGTGTCCCATACTGCTATAGCCCCTGAATAAATGTCAGTTAAGAATAGGGGGGCTTATTGTATCCTTAGCTGCCCTAGGCCTTTAGGAAGCTTCAGTTGCTATTAGCTAGTATTACAGATTCTACCAATTTCCTCTGATCTCAGAACACTCCAGCACAGCACTTACACCTGACAAACAGACCTCATGTGCTAATTGTATTCACTGTGTGTGCTGACTTATACAGGATATCTGTACCCTTTGGGACAGTACAGCCATGTTCAATTACTCCTAAAATCCGCAGTAGTCACTTACTGATGCGTGTGACGCATAATTTGTACAATGATCACATTTTAAAATGTGTGAACTTTCCTTCATGACAAAATTACAGTTCCTTTGTATTCTAACAATGCTGTGAATGAGCAGATAACATTGCTAGAAAATTATCACATCTTATTTGAATCGTATTCTAATTTGAAAATGAGATTTCTGTTTATAAAGTAATGTTTTAATTTTTTTACATTTCCTGTTTCTGTTAGAGTTCAAAACCAGTTAAAATTAGGCCAAACACAACAAATTAATTGTGTTTATATCTGACATTTAAATCTGCAAGTGCGTCTGTATTCAGCAAATGAGTCAAACTGCAGTGGCTTTGCTAGAGAACTCAGGTCTGATCCTGGTACACCTTTGGTAGAGAGGAAAATAAAAGGATAAAAATTCACTTTATAGAAGTGCATAGACGTTTTCATTGGGCAAATTTAATCTTCTGCATCATACAACTCTGCACTTTGGCATGCTGTTTAAACAAAAATTCGTTTTATCTACCCTCCCTGTTTCTTAGTAATCTTGCTTCACTTTTTAAAATTTTTCTTTTTTCTGTAAATACTTTGCTTTGAAAGTACAGTTTCTGACCCCTAAAGAAATAAGGGGAGTTAAGCAGTTTTGTTCTTCGGATGGATCAGATTTCCTGAAGCTGTAACCTACCACACAGTACAGGTTTAGGAAATTAATTTCCAGGAGACATATGTGCTTCCAAAGTAACAATAAAGTCACTGGTTCATTACATGTGTTGAGATGCACTAATTTACTTTCAGCTTAAATAATATTAGATCTGTATCAAGGAAGCTTTATAATGCTGTTTCTTTTCTATACCTGTTTTGTCACTTGTTCTTCTTTTACCTAGTTGCCAGGCAATTCTACCTGCCATTAAAATAACATTAGTTTACAACTGAAAATCAGATTATATCCTTCCATATTTGCATCTATAAATCATTTTTTTGTCAATAGGTCCATAAGCAAAAATATGTTTAACTTTGTGTTTTATTTTCAAACTTTTCCAAATAGTATAATTTATACTTCTAGACTCTTGTAGCCTTCTAGCCCAATTTATATTTTAAAGCATTTATATTATTTATAGCAAGGAACAGACTGTAATGTATTTAGCAGAGTACTGTAGGCTCTCAGGGTGAACAAAAGAAAGATAAAATGTCTTAGGATTTTTCACCTTTTTTCTGTCAGAATAAAATCTGACTCAGTGTGGAGACAACCTACACAGACATTCTCTACCCGCCAACCAGCCCAATGGAGCTTTCTTTTGACTCAGCTGGATACTGCTGCTGTTTTCAGATACAGAATGATCCTCTTTGATTTTGTACTGTATTACTGGATAAAGAGCAGGGAGGGAGAGGTGAGGCGCACAGTAACTATTTTGATGTCCTGTTTATGGCTTGGCTGTAATCTTGTGGATACAATCAGAGTTTTTTGTTTATTACTAAGAAAAAAGAATCACTTAAAATACTTCTAAGTTATATTGAATTATATTTTTTAATAAAAAATCATTATGTCATCTATTTTTGAAGTATGATTGCAAACAGCAGAATCACAATTAACTTTCAGATAAAAAAATAATAAATTGGACAACACCTTTGTGATTGAATAGAAGTAGTTCAGGTGCTCTCTCAGTTATTTCCTTTGCCAATTATTATCATAGGATCAGAATTTGTGTATTTATAGGACTAGCTTATGATCAGCCTGGACCAGGCTCTGAGCAGTCTGATAGAGCTGTAGGTATCTCTGTTCATTGCAAGGGAGTTGGACTAGATGGCCTTTAAAGGTCCCTTCCATCTGAAAAGATTCTATAATTCTACTATTACTGGGCTATGGTCAGTAGTAACTAAATATAAACATGTAAGCCATTCAGTTTCTACAGCAATGTAATTTCATTTCTTATCAGTCTGTATTGTTTCTGTAGCCTGGTCAGTAGAAATGTGTAGAGGAGGGTAACATGAGACCTTACAAGTGTTTGGGCACTGAAATACCCATAGGTAAATATTTTCTGTATTTAGTGAAATTAAGATAATTCTTTTGTCCAGTTCTTCTAGGAAAGCATAAATTATACACTTCTTATTCCAATAAGAAATATCCCTTGGAACATTACAGGAAAATGGTACTTTAATTGTACTGGGGTAGAATGGACTATTTTTAATTTAGCAGAGGGATCGAATAAGAACTCTCAAGTGAGGCTGTTCTCAGGTACCACTGTTTCATAAGTGTCTTTCAAGCAGAGCTAGACCTAGGAGCTTTTTTATTATTGTGAGCATGTAAGGCCTTCAAATGCCAATAGAAATACTGATAATATACATACTGCAGCCAGGAATTCCCTTTATCTTCTATTGTCAACAGTTTCCTGGCTGGTTTGGCCCTATTCCATGACGATTGGGGTGGGGGGACCTAAGGAGCCACTCCCCAGGATAGGGGAAAGGGAAAAAAGGAAAAGGGAGATGGGCTTAAAAACAAAGCAGCGCCAATGATCCGAGTAGGAAAGCTAATTTGCTAAATAAGATATCAGAATGCAAAATAACACAAAATAATACAATGTAATTGGATTTGAAGCTAATAAGTAAAATGAGAGAGAGTGTCTGGAAACTGGAGGCCTTATACCAATGCTGAAGGCAACATGGCTAGGGAGCACCTGCTGCTGGTTTGATCCAAAAGGGAAAAAAACCTCGTGTCTTGTGACACATGAACAGTTTTCATCTTTCCCTCTGAACGGAAAAAGGAAAAATGCAAAGCAAAGCGAAGTCCCCTGGGGTATGTAGTTTTTTTTTTCTTCTGAGACAGATGTACCCAAAGCTATCGATGATCCATGGAGCTGGAGCGTTAACTCTTTAATTCCTGATGCAATACATGATGTTATGATGTGGAGAACCAATAACAAAAATCATAAAACCACGACATCTAAGCAACTGTTTTTCAGTAATTGTTAAAATCATGTATTGTGTGTTGTGCCAAAAATAGCAGAGAAAATACAACTGCCTAATTGGAAAGAAAAAGTTACATGTTTTCATAATGCCATCCTGATAAATATTTGAGTTTAAAAAGAAATAGCAAATAAAACCAAAATCTATCAGGTGATAAATTGGCTATTACAGTTACCGTCCACAGTTGCATGTACTTGGATGATTTAATTTCTTTCATTTACTTGATCCACCTGGAAAGGTGAAAAGAAAAAGAAAACATTCCTTTTTCTGATCTCTGTGCAGAAGGATCAAGGTTCATACAATTCATTTTTAACCTAAATATTCCTGTAATGTTTTATAAAGAAAATAACCTTTTTCTGATGGGATTCCTTGGTATAAAAGAAAAATACTGAAGATAGTTTATTTAAACATTTACATTGTATTTACTGTTTCTCAGCTCAATATGGCCTTCCTTGAAACTATGGGACTGAAAAGAGCTGCCAATATTAATGATATTAAACTTACATAGACAGATGCTTTGCTTTTTTAGTTCTTTCACATAATAGGCAATTTGACTTTTCAAGGTAGTCATCTGAATGAACTCACACAGAATTTTCATATAATGACAAAAGAAACTGTAATTCATTACTTTATTATTCAATAAAAAACACATATGCAGATATTGAGTTGATCCTGAGACACAGTATGTATTTCTTCTTCCTTGCAGACTTCCATACAATCTTATTTTGCCATCACAGAGGAACATCTATCCTTTGCCATTATTTCACTCTGTGGTACAAGTACCAACTTCTCTCTAATCTATTTAAATTAGACTCAAGTCTTTAGATCCATACTTGAAATTTTCTTTTCTGTCCCAGCTCTGAAAATGTAGTGTGCCCAAAAGTCTATATATAGTTAACTGCATGAGCTAGAAATGGGTTGGATGTTTATCACTGACTTCCTGGTACACACCTTCTTTGAAGATAAAAGTTAAGGAAAGAATGTCTGACATTAGTGGGGATGAGTATTAGTACTTCTACAGTTACTGCTGTTGGGATTTTAGATTTAACATTCATAAGATTGTAAGCCAGCTTAGTAGTGGCAACTGCACTTTAATGGATCTGTTACAGAACCAGACAGTGCTTGAAGAACCAAAAGGAAAATTTTCCTTCTGTACTTAAAAGTGCCATAGGAATTAATACACATACACCATTTTGAACTCTGTTAAATGAAGGTTAGTAAGTATACATGCTTTATTGCTGTAGTTCTACCCTGCAGTGCAGGAGCATTTTAACCAACAGAAGCATCAAAAATTCAATAATATTCCCATTACTGCAATTCATAGAGTCAATACAAAATAAAACCTCAAATGTTAAACTGTGAAGAAAATGGAATCACCCTGCTAAAAACTTTGCATTTCATAATAAATCTGAATAGGTATTAAATCTAAATGCAATAGGAAAATAACCTTCAGGAGACTTTTGCATTAACCAGACCAAAACCATTTGTTTTTCATGCAGTTGTGGGCACGTTTTCTATCTGGAGTCACAGAATTGTAGGGGTTGACAGGGACCTCTAGAGATCATCGAGTCCAACCCCCTGCCAAAGCAGCTCCCTAGCCCAGGTTGCACAGGTAGGTGTCCAGGTGGGTCTTGAACACCTCCAGAGGAGACTCCACCACCTCTGTGTGCAGCTGTGCCACTGCTCCGTCACTGCACTGCGAAGAAGTTCCCATGCACCTTTCTGCAGAACTTCCTATGCTTCAGCTGGTGGCCATCTCCCCTCGTCCTTTTGCCACACACTGCAGATAATAGTCTGGCCATGCCCCTTTGGTCTCCCATCCTTTAGATATTTATAGATGTGGACCAGATCCCCTCTGAGTCTTCTTTTCAAGGCTGAACAGACTCAGCTCTCTCAGCCTTTCCTCATAAGGGAGGTGTTGCATGCTCTTTATCATCTTTGCGGCCCTCCACTGGACTCTTTCAAGTAGATCCCTGTCTTTTTTCTACGGGGGAGCCCAGACCCAGAACTGGACACAGTACTCCAGGTGAGGCCTCACCAGGGCTTTTTTTTTTTTTTTTTTTTTTTCCTGAGACATTCAGTGCCTTCTAGTGCTTGCATTTCTTTTTCTGTTTTTCCTTTCTAACAAGGACTTTCAGCTTTCAATGTAACTTCCCTCTAAGCAATACACAGTTCTAAATTTATACATTTAAATTATTGACATCTATTTAAAATTGTGACTTTGCAAACAAAAGTAAGCCCTCATATTATGATTATTAAATAAATTCATAAGTTACTGATAATAAATGAGGACACTAAAAACAGTATCAACAGTTTCATGTATCATTTTGTTTGCCACTTTCCCTAATAGCAATTTGGTATGTGGTGCATTTTTCCTGTCACAAAATTGCTTGTGATCTTGAGGAGGACACTTAGCTGTACTGCGCTTCCAGTATATGTTCAGAAAAGCAATTTTTATTATAAAAGTCATATTATTCTTGAAAACTTGTAAGCAATATACATTCCCCTTTGTTACTAACATACAGATTTCATGTTGTAATCAATGGTTTCACAAATCAACGTGAAGCAAAAGAAAGGATGTAATGAATTCCTTGTCAGGATATAGTCATTTATCTGGGGTTTTGTGTCATCTTCATAGTGCTTTTTATAATTCTTTACCATCTCTCTCCAAACTGACTGTTGCTTATTGCAGTGGGGATCTGGTTCACCCATGTTCTCCTACATCACGCTTTCTACATAAGATCAGCTTTGATTTCTCTGACTGTATTTTAGCAACACTTCTGAATGCAATATAAATGTCTTCTGTAGCTTTTAAAAGTTATTTTTGTAAAATAATTTTAGAACATATTAGGCATAATGAACATTGGCCTTCCTACAATCTGCTTATAAATCTCTTCAGTCTTCATAGTTAAATTTACAAATATGTTTTGCTAAGTGTTGTTACCAATTTGTACTGGTGATGTGGTATTTGTAGGAAAGAAAAGAAACTTTGAATAAAGTCAGGCAGTCAGAAGGATGCATTTAAAAATATGTTTGCTGAAAACACAAGATATGAGAATAAATCTCTTGAGGGAAAAACCTGTGAGGGCAAGTTAACTAAAGTCTTGCTCTCCTTTTTAAGTGTTTGCCTATGTCTAGAGTCTGGGTAGCAGTACTCTAGAAGTATCACAACATTTTTATGTAACCTATATATATGAGGAACCACTTGAGAGTCATATAGGTTTGCATGCTTTTCACACCTTGAACATATCCCTGGCTTCATCTTAATCCCTCTCTTCTCTTGGCCAGATCAGAGCTTTTCCTCTTCAAGTTCTTAAAGTTTGCTGTAGACCACTGTTTCTTTGTAGCACATTCATGATTCTGCATTAGCTATCTCCTTTCCTTCTCAGCCTTGCACATTTCTTTTCCTATCTTTGCTTTGAAACCAAACTGAATTCCTAGCTTCATACACATGCCTTTGATGCTGTGTATCTCTTTGAAGCTCATCCAAACCTGCTCCAGTTTCTTTGAAGGAATGAGGGAAACTAATGTTGTCTCGACCCTTCCTCTTAACTTTGTCATGCCATCTTTGGAACAGAACATGAAGAAATGCTGGCATCTGAGCCACTTCAAAAGGTGCAAAAATCTCCTCACTTATGTTACTGCCACGTGGAAAGAAGAAATATGGCATCAGATATTAAACTTATCTTTCTTTCCTACAAGTACACCCCTGGTGTTCTTCTGTGACCACAAAATTCCTCAGAAGGAAGGCCTCACTAAGAACAAGTGATATTTCCCCTTCATGCATACACAAATATTTGTCATTTTATGTAAGTGTGACTGATCTAAAAAATCAGCAGTGCTTATTCATGGAGTACCCTGACATCCTCCTTGCAGTGTCCATAGTTGCTTATGGGGCTTCTGACTGATCAGCCCTCAGCCCCAATTTATAATTTGACCAAATCTGAAGTAGAAATCAAGTTGAGGAAATCATCACTCCCTGACCTATGCACAACTAGCTTCCCAAGCAACAGAGGAGAATATGATGAACTCCCAATGCTTTTCAAAATTTTCCTTCTGGATGGTGTCATATGGTATGGAATATCCCTTTGGCCACTTTAAGTCAGTTTCCTGATTCTATTCCCTCCCAGCTCCTTACCCTCCTACACAGTCCTTTGCTAGCAGGAGCTGAGAAACTGGAATGGCCTTAGCTCTGTGCAGCACTGCTTAGCAACCACTGTGAACATAGATGTATTATCAATGTTGTTTGTCTCCTAAAACCAAAACATAGCATCATACCAGACACTGATGAAAGACAATTCCGTCACAGCTGAAACTAAGACATCATCTCACTTATTAGTAGGTATTCTCTACCACTTCTTTTTTCCATTATAGATCAGACTCTAACCATAAAGAGAATATTCATGCTGACCTGGAACCTGCATTTGTCATTTGGTGGAGCTGTGCAGGTTCCTGTGAGACTATGCCTGGAAGACTAGATAGACCAGGGAAATAGAAAATATATGCATTTTCGTTCTTTGTTGTCTACAGTAAGCTTCCTGTATAGAAAGAAGTTACATCTTTCTTTAGAGTAAATAAAGAAATCAAGGTTTTGCTAATGTAATTTTTCATTTTTCTTCATTGGAAATGAGTTTGCTGATGTAATAAATAAAAATAATAATTTAAAATAAATTCTTTAGGGAGCTCATCATACTAAACTTTAGGAAACATCTTGATTTTTTTCCTGCTTTAAAGTAAACTTGGCTCTGGAGAAGGTCACTGCTTTGGGGTGCAATTGATGCCTTTGACAACAGTGTGATCAGTAGTGGCAGCAGTTGCCTTCTGAAGACACTTCTGTCCCCAGCCAGGTGTACTATCACTGCTGTAAACCGTGGCTTCAATTGAAAAATCATAAAAGTACACTGGAGAACTCTACCTTCTCTCTTAAGGAGCCATCCTTACATTCTGTTTTTCAGGTGTTCTTCAGTATTTCAGTTTGCCTGTCAATATGACACCCCCTGTGGAAGCTTAAAATATTTGATAATAGACTTTGCATACTATACCCCATAGCTACAGAATTCAGTTTCTGGACATACCATTCTTGAGGTCTCTCCCTGAGACCCTTCTCACAATATCCACCTTGATACAGGTGCAATTGTAATTGTATTTACAGACCACAGAACAGAGTCCTTTAACAGATAAAAGAAGTTTTATGACAACTACTCTATCTGTATTTACAAAAAGTAATTTGTACTGAATTCCTGTTTTAACCTTAAGGATCTACATGTTTTAAATGAAGTTCGCTATTCCTCTTGCTTCCACAAGGGAGGTTGGTTTGCAACTCTCACTCTGCAGGAGATACCATAACTCAGTTTTCACATCAGAAATACCTGCAAGTCATGCTAGGCTACTATTAGTTGGCCTATTGTCAGAAACGAACAATTCATGTCCTTTATCTTCGTATGTGACAACCTTTTGAATCTTTTGAATGCTCTCTTCTGCATTTATCTGTGAAAACAGTCTTTATGATCTCTCTCCTCTGCAACAAGTATAGCTGGGATTCAAGTCCTTACAGTTAATTCCTTTGCACTGTTTTTCATGAGGACAAGTGGTAGGATCCAACAAAACCTTTAACCAAAAGAGAATTTTTACTTTCATGTACTGAAGGAACTTAACTTGCCTGTCATCTTTCATAAACTTCATACTTCTTCTCTGGAAACAAATCTCCAAAAATTAGATGTTGTAACGAGGACATGACCTTAAAAGAACAGTCTTTTTTCATCAGAAGCTGAAAGACCCAAGGAACTGCCAGTCCCCTCTCAAAGATGTCTGGTGTGTAAAAGAACACCATCAAAATCACTAAATCTTTTTTTCTTACAAAAGGTCCACTTGGATGCAATTCAAGCAGAAACAGTGGCTTTCCCATGAACTTTCTAGTATTTGACATTTGTTGTACAGCCACCTGGAGCTCCTTTCAAACTTTCACTAAATGTTATGCGCTTCCTGAAGTGTCTAGAAAAAAACACAGTCTTTGAGAAGTCCACCTCTGAGTCTTCACTTAACTAGAGAGTGTGAAGAACTCTTCCATATATGTTTACACAGAGACAATTGCTTCACAAGAAGATGAATTACAGGCATGAAACTTTTAATCTTCAATGGTTGTGTGCATATTCAGAGCTCTCTCATATGACTGTTCATTTCAAAATCCTGTCAGACTTCTTGGCTACACTATCAGAGAAACTGAGGATTAGAAGTATAGTGTGCTTCTTCCTGTTACTTTGTTGGTAGCACACGGGGGAACAGAGCACGGAAATTGTCTTTAAGGAAATTGCTAAGGTAGAATCCTTTGGGACTACAAATGCTAATGTACTGTAAACTACAATGTGAACTGATGTATAGATAATACCTCTTCTGAAAAGATTGCAGTGTTACCTGTCTTCGTATCATACTGATTATTCCTCTCTATCAGCGCTGTACAGTTGTTACTAAGATTATATATCTTCCTTAACAAAAAAGAAGAATAATGCATTCTTATTTCTCTTCCAGTAAAAGTATTAAAAAGTTGTATTTCATCTATGCCCATATAACAGACATAGCAGAACACACTCAGCCCTCCATCTTTCCATGCTACAGGTCAACTTACAATCCCCAAGTATTCAGAAAAACTTTTTAAAAAAGGTCTGGTGTCTTATCACATTAAGTTGTTGTTAAAGGTGATCCAGAAGAGGGCCAAAAGGATGATCGGAGGGCTGGAGCACCTCTCCTATGAAGCTAGGCCGAGGGAGCTGGGAGTGTTGAGTTTGGAAAAGAGAAATCTCTGGGGAGACCTCATAGTGGCCTTCCAGTACCTGAAAAATGCTTGTAATAAGATGGAGACTGACTTTTTACTTGGACAGAGAGTGATAGGACAACTAATAGGGCAATAAAGATGATGACATACTTTTTCACACAAAATAAATATAATTAGGACAACAAAAGGAAGAAAACTGATGATTTTTAAGTCAGTGGTTACTATTTTTTTGCTCATCAAAATGAGTCAAATACTGAATTCAGTGAGGCTGGAGGAGAAAATTTTGACAACAGTAAACATATTTTAATTTCAGAAATTGCAATGATATCTCAGTCATTAATTCAAGATGTGTTTCATAAATGTCTGCCAAAGGTGAAATCACTCATGATTACATTCTCATTGGAATGGGTCCAAATTCTAGTTTTAGAAGATAAAGCTTTAAAAAGATCTCAGTGTTTATTTGTGTACTCTGTTTATATTTGGACTCCCACTCACTTAATTGAAATCTTGACCTTTGCATTTAATTGTAACCATCACTTCTTTTACCAACGTCTTGTATTTTCCTGCTTTTTATTATTTTTTTTATTTTTGTTTTTGTTTGGTGGTTTGTTTAAGTGTATGCACGGTTCTTTTTTGTTTTGTTTCATAACTGTAATAGATGTGAAAAAATTGTTTTTTATTACATTGCCCTTCTGACGTATACAAAAAAATGAATTACAGACTCACCTTTGACTTGCCATAAGAGACAATCCTGCTTTAATATATTCCCTGCTAAATATCCCTCTAAATTTTTATTTGTTTCTTACTGTAGTTTAGTAATACTGCTGCCTGTGTTGGAAGTCATCCATGCATTATCACTAATATGAGAAAGTGCTGAAAAAAAATTTCTCATCGTGTTACTGCTTTCATTCAAAGATGGTAAAATGTTCTTTCTTCTGGTTTACATGCAAAAAGCAAACATCCCTTTAATATTTAAACTTTTGACATTACTGTGCTTTCACTGGGAAAATACGTAAAGCTTTCTGCATATATCTATTCCTTTTTGTTGTTGATCATAAATAGCTTTTGTATAATTTGACAGCTCGGATGTTCCCTCCTGAATTAGGTTCAGGCCATTTGTTGGGTAGCAAGGGGAAACTCATATGACAGATGCCTACACTGCCAAGCCTAGAAAAGTTCTAACAGCACAGTAGTTACTCTTCAGGAATTACTCATCTGATAACAAAATCCTATTTCCTCTCCTAGATAATTTAACAAATACTAGTCTAGTTCAGAAGTTATTTTAAAATAAGGTGTAATATGAAAGCCATAGAAAAGTACTTCTGTACAAGTATTTAAAGTTTTCCTTAGGTTTATGTATTTGAAAAAAATAATGCTGTTATTATATGACCACTTCTTCAAAAATACAATAGTACGAAATGTTGTACTTTGTGATTATTTAATACTGCAAATATTACACATTTCTATTGTTATCGGTGGCTTCAGAAATGTATTTCTGACAAAATATAACATTTTATGAAGCCCTCATCTCAAACATCCTGAAATAATAACATTTCTCTGAACTGCCTGCAAAAAAATGAATGCTTATATGAAACAGCAAAAGGTATTTAATAGAAAATAATTGTGTTCTTGGTTTTAAGTGTCTTTTAAGCATTTGTCAGAGTTATCCACATCAAATACTGTTTCTCAGTTAAAATTAAAATGCAAACATTTAAAAATAAGCTTGTGAGAAAAAAGCAAATGCTTGCACCAAATTCTTGCATGCTTTTTTTTTTTCTCAGGAATGGAAAATAATTTATGTAATGCTTATCTTTCCTACTATCATAGGACTGGATAACAAAACTAATAAATACCCTTCCCTTTTTGGAATCAGAATTACCAGTGTGTCAACCAAAACAACATTCCTGTACGTATAGCTGCAGCACACCCTGATTCGATTATTACCATGCTGGAGGCTAGACTGTGATTTGATACTATGAGGTGTCCAACAAAGGAGCAGGCCGTGAAAAAGGTTACACTGCTAAAGCATCTATAACTTTATAAAGAGAGGAAAATAGCCTGGGTCATGGGAGTAGTTTTGGGAAATAACATGCCTCCTGTGAGACACAGAGAGTAAGGTGTAACAAGGGGAAAGAACAAAGGCTAACCATATGAGGTTTGCCCATATTAAATCACAACAAAGAAGTTAACCTCTATTCTTATTTAGACACTTTAAGTAGATGACTGGATACCTATACAAATGTATGCAATTATTTGCCTTAATATGGTGTTAGACATCTAATTTTAGATGTAATAATGTTGACTATATTTTGTCAGGACAGTGAATAGTACAGAATTTTCAAGACAGTGGGAGATCTTTAGTGTATGGAGTTCTACCTACTGAGCTGTCAATTGATTCTTCAGTTACTGTCTTTTCTCCTATGCTAAGCATCCTGAAGACCAAAAAGTTTAATAACAGTCCTTAAAATTTCAAGCAGAAATGCATTTGCTTTTCTAGGTATTATAAAATGATACATAAAGCATATAATTTTTGAATCCTCAGCACTGAAGTAACAGCAGTGTCATGGTATTCTGTTATGCTGCAGTGACGTTTATCCATACTCGACCAAAGGATCTGCATTGTGCTTTACCACTTTCCACTTACTTTAAGCTAGAAGACCAGATACTACTAATAGCACATGACAAATATTGTAGCATATTCAATTCACCTATATGTAGGAATTCATCAGTTCTCTGCTCAGTTTCTGACAGTATTCATCATGTGCAAATGAAAAAGGCGCTGTATATTTTTTTTTCTACTAGGAATTGATGATGCCTTCCCCAGCAACGTGAAATCTCTATCCCTAAGTTTTTGGTGACTAAGCAGATTGCACCAGCCCATCGCCTCATCTTTCACACTGCTTTTTCTTTGGGGCATGCAGAAAACAAAATAAAGGAGAGTTCATCTTTACCATGCAATACATCCAAAACCTGTGATGTCTATTCTTTTGACTTAAATGACTATTCTTTTGTCTTAAAATTTGTCTATTGTTTTTGAATAAGCTATATATTTATTTCAAGCATTATCTTAGTTGTTTGATTACGACAGGGTGATGTTGAAATTAGGTCTTTTTTCTTTCAGTAGATTCTGATATGTGTTAAGGCCTCCAGCATGTTGACTCCTGATTCCTCCTTCTCACTAACCACTTCTGTGCCACCTTATTCCCAATGTTCTCATTCTCTTTACCAGTAGTTCTTTGTCCATGGACACATATGGAGGCAAAAACTCATGATTTTTTATCAGAATGCTTGATGATCTATTTCAGCTATTTCTGATCTCATCAACTATTGATGAGGTCAGAAGAACTGATGGAGTTTACCTTTGCTATGCAGAATTCAGATCATTTATATATACACAGTCAAAACCCGTGCCAAAGACTGAGTGGTACAGGTAGCCTCTGAAAGAGGAAAGGAGAAATAAAAGTTCTTTGTACAGTTCTTCTGTTGCTATTTTGATTAAAGATATATCCATCAAAGAAAATACAGTAGAGATTTAGCTGTTGCTGCTTTCAGACAAACATTCAGATAAAAGGCAACATGGGATCATTTTGAAACAGTCAAGTTGAAATCAAAGAGAATTTTCAACAGGTTGGCATTCTTTATGTCTGAGCAAAACCTAAAACTCTGTTCTGATGCAATGCGTAAGATAAAGTGTGTGAGGCTTCATGAGAAATTGAAACTAAAGGTTTCATGTTATTTGTTATTGGTGAATCAATCAGTAACTGTAGGGAAAGTGTTAGGTCAGGGCTTGAACTGGTGATTATGCACCTGGTGAAGAGGTGTGGCTGGCCAGGAGGCACAGCGAGCAAAGTGTTTGCACCTGTGATCCACCAGACAGGGTGGACCCAGGATGGTTCCATCTTGGGCTCACATAAGGGTCAACCACTTAAGGGAGAGTATCTCTAGGATCTGGGCTGCTTTCTGAAAAGGAGTGCTGTATAACCAGAGGTTCCTTTTACCAGTTGGGTGAGTTAAACTCTTTCTGTATGTATGTAACCGTTGGCCTACAATGAATGCTTTGTCTGGTGTTGCTAAGAAGCTGTCAGAAGCAATTTTGCAAAACAGTAGGTTTTTTGTTTTGTATTTCTACATTCACACAATCACACGTGAATAGTGTTGTTTGTTTTTTTCTGGTTTGTTTTAATGAGTTTTGTGATCATTCTGTTGTGGCATGCAGCATGTTAAGAGGGAAAAATACAGTGGTTTCATTTCAACAGCATTTGCTACAGTCAGATAATTGTGCTTAATTGCATACAGTTTGACTTAATTTTTTTCTCTCTACTGTGGAGAAAAGTAGTGGAATATTTGCCTTGGTCTTCTAGATTAGGAACTTTGCCTTCTTATGAGTAGTAGTGACATAGTTTGTAGTGTATTGGAGGTGAAGTGTGTTTGTAGTTTTCTCTGGCATACTTAGATGTGAATTAATGGAATGATGATTTTAAAGACTTTGCTTACAGCTGAAATCATTTAAGAAAACAGCTGTGATGTGGCAGAGTTTGGCTCTTAATAGCAGAAGTCATGTATGTGTCTTGTTTCTTTTTGCTGCTAGATGGGATCTTAGCAGAACCATGTCTTTAAATTTTCTACGTTGTCTTTAAACTTTAGCAAGTGTCATTTTTTTTAGTTCTTAAGCATGGCATTTTTTTAAAGTATCTGTTTGAATTTAAATCCATCAAACATGCCTTTGGATTTTCCAAGACGCTTCTTTTTTAGTTATGGTAATTCAGTGTCAATTTTGAAGACAATATTAAGAGGTGCATTTTATATGGGATATGTATATTTGTTCAGTTTGGAAATAGAAAGTATTACCTCTGTTAATGCTAGGTGTAACTGATCCCTGTAACTCATGGATGTATTTGTAAAAACACATTGTAAGGTTACTTTTATGTGCCAGTTTTTTGTGTGATGCCTATAAAATCAGAATGGGTTAGCCTCTGGTATTTGTCAAGCCTAGGTTGTCTTCAGGAAGGCTGTACAAATTTCAGTAGCTTGGCTTGAGACTGGGAAAAAAATCTAAGTAGTAAGCAATAGGAAATCCATGTTAGATCAAATAGAGCAAGTATCTGTTGGACTTTGATTTCAGTATTCATTCGGAGTCGGAAGGAGAAGTAATTGTCTCACTGAGGACACGTGGAAGGCCTCAATATATTCAAGTGCTGGGATCTTGCTTCAGGTGTGATCCCTGAATTGGGGAATAAAAGCTGAAAAGAAAGTGTTTCTTCAAAACTTAGTGTTCTTGCTTATATGTGGAAGGCAGATACCCACTTTGCTTGCTGTTTCAGCTCCCTCCTCAGGTGGTGAAGGTGCTTCATATTGCAGTATGAAACTTTGTGCATTTGTGTGCAGCTTTGTATAATGCAAGGACTGTATTATACTCACATCTCTGCAGTGAGGGTACTCCCTCCATGTTTTCACAGCATCTGTACAAGGTGGTTGTTGTGGTCCCGAGGTTGCATAGTTGAGGACAATGAGGTACACATCTTCAGAAAGAGTAATTCTACCAAACAGTAGGATTTCTTTCAAATCCTTTCACTGTAAGAGAAATCCCAGAGATATCAAATGGCAATGGAGTCTTTCTAGAAGGGGAAGAAGTGCACCTTGTATGCAAGCACAGAGGTAATGTAGCTATCAGCATTTCCATAAAGCAGCATACTTGAGAACCTTCTATATTTTTGTGGTATACTGACCCACAGGAGATGAAACAAGGGAATTATTCCTTTCACTTTTGCAAAATAACATTCACTAGTTCTGACCTGGTTTAATTTTGTTAGTTGAGGTTGTCATGGGCATCCGTACTTCATCCCTTGAGTTTAATTTTACTTGACAAGTTAGAATCTTAATATTTGTTAATTAACAGTTCATCCTCTCATCAAAACTGCAGAGCTCCCAGCTGATTGGTTAGTGTATCCCTAAAGCTGTACTGTATGCAATTTGTTGCACCTGTTAGAGCATTGCAGGGGGGCTTGCATAGCCTCAGGATTTAGATCAGTATGAAAATCAATATATTGTTTTATTTTTCTGTCTTTACAGAAAACATTTTCTTGATGTTCTTTAAGTACTTCCTTTGCATCCCAGTTGTCATGTGCTGATAGCATTTTTCTCATCTACGGATGGAAGGTCTATCATCATTAGTTAGTAAATTAATTAAAGTAATGCTATAGTCTTATTATGCTCTTTGATTGTGTTGAAGATCTCTTTCATTTATTAATGCAAGTGAATCAATCAAGTTAATACATTTTTGTGGTTATTATGATTATATTATAGAAATATTTATTCTATGTGTTGTATGCAAGATTTCTATTTTAAATTTTGGAAATGTGGTTATAAAAATGCAATTATATTGTCTCAAGTTATGAAGAAGCATTTTTGAAATGACCATCCAGATTACCATTGTAGAAGAACAAAAGCATTATTTGAGTTTGTAAATGAGGCATTGGTTAGTGTATGTCAGAGGGAATAAGTGAAGATGCCTGAGAAGATTTTAATGGCAGCTCGTAATTCAGTTAACAGTTTACCAGGACTATAAAGGCTCCCATTGTATTAGCAGTGGTATTTTTAACCAGCTCCATTCAGAAGAACATAGGAAAAGGAGAGGGAGGGTAAGAAATCCCTGGGAGAAAGAAACTAAGATTTTGCTTTCTGGCTACTTATAGTACAGGTCATGTTCCACCTAATTGTTTAAAGCTGGAAGTTATTCTAAATGCTTATTGCTGCAATTTCTATTTACTGCTATCACTGTTACCTCAAACAATGAGGTAACAATGAATTTGAGAAGTGCGTGATCAAAGTGTTTTGGCTTGTGATGTTTCTAAGAAACATACCACAATAAAAGATGATATAGTAATGCTCTATCTGAGGTTCACAGAAGGCACATGGTGTACTGAAACAGCTTTCATTTCAGAAATAAAGATTTCTTAAGGGTATAAGGTTTCATGGGTGGGTGGATTTTTAAAGTTTCATGTTCATTGTTGAAAACCCAACTTTTGAAACTGCGAGCAATAGGATGCCTTAGGCAATCAAGCATATCAAAATACAGTCCATGGAGTGATTTTGACTATTCTTCCTATTTAAAGACCTGTTTTTACAAGCTATTAGCTGCTAATGATCCCTAAGGAAAAATACAATTAAAACTTAATCATACCAAAAGCTGAGGTTCTTCTGAATCAGCGAACATTTAATCTTTGATATTTAGTAGTTTACTTGTAAATGTCTTAGTACTTAGAAGCTAATTCATGTATTTAACATTTTCTTTTCAGTAACACTGCTTCTCCAAATTCACGTGTTTTGCGCTGATTGTACGTAACTTTATCTTGTCTGGTATGTGGTAGGACTTGTTAGGACTTGTAGGAGTTCTAATTGGCAGAAACGTTTGAATCAGAGCAGAGCTGTTAGGCCCTTCAAAAATCTTACTGCACAACTTCCCTATCCAAACTCTCATTCTCCTCAAAGTATTTGTACAGTAAACTGTGAGGAAATGAATATCTTTTAAAGTGTCTTTGCATTCAGATGTACAGGTATATGGGAACTGCTGAATCACGGCCTGAACCACTGATGGATCACCTAAGGTGAGCACTGAGTCAGCCACAGGAGCACAGGTGAAGGCAATGTACCTGTGTGATTGGAAGGGGTGGAGTCTGGCTCCTCCTCTCCCAGACCCCATTTAAGGGCTGACCACCACTGGGGAAGGATCTCTTGTTGGAGATCCCTCCCCTGTGGAGTCCTGGGTGCGCCTCAACCATCAGTGACAGGTGAGCCTTTCTTTATTTACTGGTTGTCTGTATACCATCCAGATAAGCCATACAAAATATACCTTCCACCTCTATTATTTTCTGTGGCTTCTGCTCTTTTGGGTTATTCACCCTACAACAGGTAACTGATTTTATTGGTTATCTTGTTTTCAAATTTGAAAACTAAACAATAACTTGACAGTTCTTCCTAACAGAATTCATAGAATTAGAATTCAGAGCAGATGAAATGTTTATTCTGAAGAAATTAGTTCTTTTCTTTTAAGTCAAATCGTGGGAAGAATATCATAGTTTAATCAGTGCAGTGTGAATACTTCCATTAATCGTACTGTTTTTGCTCAAAGCTTTTGCAGAAAAATGCTTTATGTCTCTTCTGTGGTGTGACTAAACTGCAGAATGCCTGTAAACAAACAAGAACTTTCAGGATTGTTCATTATAACATTTTGGTCACAGGACACGGCTCTCCTTTCCCTGTGTAGACTTTTTCTAGCCAACCTCTGAAGAGAACCTGGGGCAAACCCTACTCCTGCTATTGCTTTGATCTTGCAGTAGAATAGAAATGACACATACTGTTTCTTTTTCAAACGAGTAACACTATTTCAGTTCTCTTAGATGCAGTCCAGAATTCTGTTGCCTCTTGTCTTAGCAGAAATGTGATTACAGCAGTCACACCATTCAAATCAGAGCCTTTGTCTTATTGTTACAGAATAAGTTAATTATCTAGTTGTCATTTGTGACTGCTTACATTATGAAAAGTTGACGAATCAGGAGATCTCACTGTATAAAGTAAAACCTTTTCTCAGCAACCTACCCCTTTTTCCCTAATAGGGATGAGATCTCATTTCAATTTCTTTATCTCATTTCTTTAAATTCTAGTCTATTGATTTCACCCAACTCAGGTTTCCATGTTCAGTATCAATAATGAGCAAACATAACCAACCTTATTTTGAATCAAAGCATCTTCTTTTAAAGTCTCTTTGAGGCATAACTGTTTGTTTTCCAAGGCAGAAAAGGTCGGTCTGTCCACAAAGCTAGAATTCAGGGTTAGGTTTGGATTTTGTTGGTTGAGAGAGCCATGAGCTTTTTAAAAACTAGCATTTACTACAATTATTAAGGCAGTTAGAAAGGAAAAGGAGCGGTTCAAAGCAAAATGCTTTATTACTATTTTTCATAGTGAGAATTTAGAGCAGCTTCTTTACTATCCACACTCTAGGAAGTAATACAATTAAAAGACTCAGAGAGAGTCTTTTACCTTTAGTAATTTTAATCAGTGATACATTTCCATAAACACATTTTTTTCTGTAAACAATTTGCAAGGGAATGTATTTCATGCTGTTTTAACATGCTGAGACAAACTTTATTCTGATACATTCAGGTCTTTTAAAACAACTGAAATAGGACCCATTCTGTGCTTGCTGGAGGGTGCCGTGTCACAGAGATTATAAAACTATAAACGACTGCATTCTCCCTATGACTGGCCTTGAGACATCTGAAATTACTTATTATTAGGCAGTTTGCAAATAACCCTTTCAAATATCTCATCTCGTTAAAGCTGTAGATAGTTGGTTACCATACAAGCTGTAGTTAGAGGTTATCTTAAATAACCATCTGACTTTTTTTTTTTATTCCACTGACATGACAACATGGTTCTTGTAGCTTTTTGAAGTTCAGTGTGAAATAGCATCACCACTGTCCATGGTCTAGAGTTTAACTGCAGGTATATATGATAGAGATTATCATGTCAGATTTTTCTAGCGGACATGAGAATGTTTTTTCACTAAACAGAAGGCTCATACTCCCCAGCTAAGTGAGAACTGAATGGATGTTCTTATGTACAGACAGGAAACCCTTCTGTTAAGATTGATCTGATTTCCATCATTCATATTTATAGCTATTCATCAGGATAGTCTGAACACAATTTTATTGTAAAGCAATTTGATGCTAAATTCCATGAAGTAAAACCTGAACTTAAAAATAAAAAACCTCCAGGGAATCATTATTTCATTAAAAGTCTGTCCATATGAAAAATTTCAGCTCTCGTTGAGGTAGAAAAGGGTCTTTTTTTCCTTAAATGGGAAAGGAATTGTTAATGATTCTTGTAATTGTTAATGATTCTTGTAGCATTTAAACATTCACCTTTACACCTGAGATATTGGATCTGTGATTTGTACTGGGTGATGTCTGTTTTGTTGATAGGTTAACAGACACACCTCCACAAATATGTATGCAATTTTTTATTCCTGTATCATTCAAACATCTGTGATCATTGTTTCAATGCAGAAGCACCTTTTAATCAAATAAGATCTAACTTTTATGTTCTTACCCTAACAATTTCTACCTCCAAGTCACAGGCAAATGAAGAGAGCTGGAAGTGGGACTAAGCTGCTAAATCAATTTAGTGACTCAAGACTACTTTCATGTGCAGAGAACCACTCCGTTTCATTTTAGTATTAACATATTTCTATTCTCATTGTATCAAACCATGATCAGGTGAAGGGAGGTTGGAAATCCTCAAGTGAACAGAGCAGAATTATTTTTTATGTAGTAGGTTCAATATGATGAACATTGTTTCCTGGGTTGTGGTAGCTTTCAAGATGAATGAATCGTTGCTTCTTTACTGAGGAAACTTAGCTTTTTTTTTTTTTTTCAAGGTATTTTAGCTGGAGATGGGTTCTTCCCTTTTATGTTGGACTTGAGTGTCCTGTGACTTCCAGTTACTGGAGTTTATATCTTATTTTTACCTGCAAAAGATCACAGCACCGTAATTGAAAGATTTTGGTTTTGGTTACTGATTTTTAGGTTCAGTCTCGTGTCCCAGCAGCTACACTGAGGCTACATTGCTTACACTAGTTTTTCTATATTTTTAGTAATAGAAGCAGGTAATATTCTAATACAATAAAACAAGCTTTAGCTTCATTGATTTATTTTAAGTTCTTATTTTCAAAGCTGTGAATCAAAATGGCTACGTTGGTTATGCAGAAAGACTTGCTAAAACTGAACTTAACACTAATGCCATAGTTTGTCCATTATTTTCTTATACATTCATACCCATTTACATTCCAAAGCTAGGCTCTCTTCTGTGTTTTAGGTCACTTATCTCCTCCTCTTGATCCATTTACAACCTCGTTTGGTCAAGTTTAGTAAACAGTATATTGAGCTTCCTTGGCTTCCAGTGACCTGTTGCTACAAAAATTTTTTTGCCTTAAAACCAGTGTTTTCTAAATTTCAGACTCCTTTACTTTTTGCTGCCTCATTTAGCTGGTGAGGCTAAACGTTATGTCCTCCTGTTATTCTGGCTTCTATTATTCTAACTACAAGCAGAGTGTTTTATCTGTGTCTTTCTGGTTTATTCCGTGAAAGGTGTGTAGACAAGTGAACAGACTTCCTACCCTTTTCATCAAACCCACCACTCTTTCAACACCTTTTCTTGCCATACATGTTATCACACATCAATCTGTGTGCAGTCATACACATATAAATGTTCTCAAACAGTATATTGAGAATCTGGTTTTTATGAGGCAGTGTAGCAAGTGGAACAGAAAATTATTTTTAAAAGGAGGAAAAAAAAGAGGCACTTAAACTAATTGTTTTCTATGTGGGTTTTTTCTGCAGCTATCCGTACAAATGTATTGACTCACAGAGTATTTAAACTAACTATGGAGTAACTCCTATTTTTCAATGTAGCAAAACTTTTATTTTTCCTGGATTTTCCTAATTGCTGTTTTGCTAGGACACAAAGAATCATTTTTATTAAAACACTAATCGTATTTTCTATTAAGGTTGAGTTTCTGCCTTGCATTTTGTCTGTCTGGAGCTAGGTGGAAAATAACTGCATTCATATTAACATAATAATGTTACACATGTATGTTGTAATGCAGTGCAGAAATCATAGGGCTGCATTTACAGATGTGGAAGACTGAAAAATATCAGTATCATACAGATTATCCAGTTGCAGTTCCCTATTAATGTAGACAAAGAGCAAGGACAGCAGTAAGAATTTTCTGTTTTTGATCCATAGCTGTGATTTCTCACCAGTAGAGAAGATTTGGTAGGTAACAGCAGACAGACACTAAATAACTTAGAAATCAAATTTCATGTGACTTTTAACTAAATTGGCAACTTGGTCATTGTCATGGAACTGAGTAGGATCCACTAGGGCACAAGTGGCTTCACTTCAAAACAACCTGATTGGAATGATTTCTTTTGTCACACTACTGGATGTGACCTTGTGTCCCAGTGGATTGTTATGTTCTGTGTGACTGACTTCCTCCCTCTCCCTTTGTGCACGTGTGCATAGTTAGTGATTCTGTCTATTAGACCAACCAAGTAAACATTGTTTGCCTTTTGGGAACAGAAATATGACAATGGCAGAGGACTGCAGTTGCTCCCTGTCACTTTTTTTTGTTTATTCTTAAGATTCTGTTTCATTTGATGGAAGGAAACTATTTTTTTATCCCCTCGAATGAGGTATATTAAGGCAGCAGTTATGAAACTTTCTGTGGCAGAATCTATTTTACTTAGGATCAAAGCTTTAAGGTTCAAATTTAAAAACAGCAAAATGGTCTCTGTTTCTAGGAACTTTCTGAACTTATAAAATTGTTGCACTTTTGCATTCAGTCAAGTTAGATCCTCACAGAGTTTGGCATTATTTCCTATAGATGAATACATTTTCTTAGTTCCTTATAGGCATGCTATGAGTTTTCTTTGAACCAAAGGGATTTAGGTGTGTAATTTCTGTCAAGGTTTTTTTTCTTAGTTGTCATAATTTGTTGCAGAATTCTTCATCTGGTCAGCATCATCATTGTGATCATAACTCTAAAGTAGCACATGCAGCAGCTCTCATTACTTGTGAATGCCCCAGTACTGAATTTTTGGTTCAAACACACAAAACTTTCACTGTTCTGTAATCTGTTAGTGAAAAATACAAAAAATAGTAATTCCTGGGAGTGTACTTAACTGAAGGTAAGAAAAGATGTTTATTACTGACCTGGGCTATCCTTCTGTGAACTGAAGCTTAAATCTTATCTGTTCCCCTAATTAAATTGTTATAACCATGTATGGATACATGACAGTAGTTTTGTACTGTTTTGAACTGTTATTTTCCTCATGTCCATCTTTCTCCTTAGGATCTACTAATTAAAATTTACTTTGAGTATCTACATTTCTTTTTCTTATATTACTTCTTTCACTTCTTTCTATAGATGCTCTGGAACACATAGTCTTCATACTAGATTAATAGCAAGTCTTTTTCTATAAACATCATCTGTAGACGAAGTATGTCTTCAAAAATGGAGAAGATAGAAATGTAGTGTAAAATCAGATTTTTCTCCTGTGTGCCCTGTGCCTCTTAATATGATATCAGCAAAATTAGGTACTGTATCAGAGCAAAGCAAGAAAAGATCTCTTCTGAAATTTAAGTTCTACTTTAATTTTGTCACTATCACACATTTCCTGTGGTTATCTGACTTGAATTATGCTCTTCCACATGCTTTTTAAAAAGCTTATTTTCCCTTGTATTTTCTTCTGTTTCATAAAGAAATATGAAACAATTCCTTAATAATTACATTACAATTAATGATGTGAAAGCATCTTTATTACTATGCTGCTGTTTACTCATTTGAGAAAGCCACCACAGACTGACACATAATCAGTCCACATTGCAAAGAAATTCCACTGTTCAAAATGGTAGCTTTAAGAAAAAAAGTCATAGGAACATGAGACATTATATTTGTGATAACATGCACATTTACTTTTGAGGAAAAATACTTGTCTTAAATTGTAATGTCAGGGAAAAAACTTGCAAAAGCAGAATCTTTTTTGTGGATGAAGTTCTTACTACAACACATTTGCCTTCTTAAATAAGACACTTCCACTTGCTTGACTCTTAGCTCTTGCTTATTCACGTAAACTGTAAACTCTTAAATCACAAGTACTACACAAAATTCATTCTTGTATTACAATATGTACACATTCTGTAACACAGAACTACTAAGGAGCTCCTGGAACATATATAGATCTCTTTCATAAATGTGTGTATGAAGTGGGCAGTTTGGCTGTTTAAATTTTCCTTTATGACGTAGCTTCATACTGCCAGATTTCTAGGTTTTGGTGATATTTTGTGTTTTTAAAAAGATGAAGGTTAGTGTATAAGATTTTCAATACTCTGAGGAGGGGACTGTAAAAAGGTCCTACATGACAAAGTTCTTGCCACAATGGGTGAAAGATAAATGCAGTACTCTTATTACACATATAAACTGGATTTTCTGCATTCTAAGCCTTTCTAAGCTTTTCCTATCTGTTAGGGAATTGATGTGCCATACAGTAATGTAAAAAATAGAATAATTATCAAAAGTAAGATAAAGGTGCTAGAATTAAATCAGTATAGAATAGACTGCTGATATTACTTAAGTAACAGCGGAAATATTTTGTTCAGGACATCAGGTTAAACTGGGATTGTTTTTTTTGATCTTTTAAAGAAAATAAAACAGTAACAACATAGTTGCCATCAGAAAGTATACAACTAGAGGAAAAGTTCTGATATCTTTGTTTTTAATATTTTCAATCAAAATTCTGCGTTGTCTATTTTAGTCACTTGGTGAGCTTTTTCCACAACATTACATAATCAGAAAAGACATATTGATATTTATAACACCTGTGTAATTAGAATGTAAAGAAAGCCTCATTAGGATTTTGATATTTTAAAAATTATTCTGACTCATAATGCAGTAAAGAATTAAACAGTGGTAAATTAAATGCCTGAGCAAAGTGCATTGTTAACACTAAATGTGGTGTAATAGCTTTCTTTTTCCCTGGTGATATTGACTCAGTTCAGCAGAAATTAAAAACTCTTATAAGGTGGGGTAGTTTTCAACAATAGACTTGTTAAGTTGTGAGGAATATATTGATCATATTGCTTCAGGTTATAAAATAATTGCCATGACAGATGGAGGAGGAGTTCTGTCCATCTCATGGTACAGCAGTCTACCTACACTATGGGCTTCTCTGTCTTAAGAGATACCAGTTACAGGTCACTGCCTGAAGCAAGGTGACAAATGGAATTGATGGCCCATCTTATATTAAATACTCTTGTCTATTTTGTGCAAAAATATCATACACAGAAAACTCAATAATTTATTCATCAGTTTTTGTATGGGTATCATTTGAGTTCTTTAACTTTGTTATATATATGTGTGTGTATATATATATATATTTGGTCTGTGCTAAGGGAAATAAAGCAAAATATCATCTCCTTGTTTTTGAGGTTTTACACTCAGATTTCACAATGTGAATCTCAGAAAATCTTGACTTATCAACAGTTTTACTCAACAGGAGTAAAGCAAAGCAACAAAGCATATTATCCTCTGCTATACATGGATTCCCTTTTCCTTCTCCTCTATCTATTCAAGAAGTAAACATTTCTACTTATGATTTTGTTTCTCCAAATTTGTTCTTGCACTTTAACTGTGTCGAGTTTCCCCACTGCCAAGCAGATTGATTCCTATCTTCTAGCTGAGCTTTGTGATAATTGCTAGTTCTCACTGTTACTAGCAGAAAGATGATCTAATACAAGATCTAGTACAAATCATAGCAATCTATAGTGTATGAAACTTTAAAATCTGGTTTCAGGTAACTTCTTAATGTTTCCTAAAGGGTTTCTTTTTAGAGTTTGAATTAGGAATGTCTCTTTATAATCAGTGGTTCCTGTTATAGTTTTAAGTGATAACTTCATAAAAAAATATTTGAATAGTTTAAATCTAGTGAGTTTGAAAATTAGAGATCTGTCTTAAGTGTCTTCCTCTGTTTTGGAAATATTCCATCAATATTTGTTTTAAGCTAGAGTATTGTCATATGGATGAACAATAACTTCACATTCTGAAATGCAAACTGGACTGAGATGTTCTTCTAAATACAGTTCTAGTGCTTGCAATTAATGCAGAAAAAATATATGGCTGTAAACTTAGAATTATTTTCTTTAGCATGATTGGTTTACACAAGAAATCACAAACCTTATTTTTTGCTATTTCTGGTTAGTGTAATGGCTTGAGTACAGAAATAACTTCTGTGACTATTTATGTATTTGAATGACTTTGAAAGCAATGTTTATTGCCTTATATAACACCTAGTCACAACTTATTATTAAACGGTACTGTTCCTATCACTTTACTTAACCTTTGCTCTTCTGGAGCTTATTTCTCAGTATTAAATTTTGGTGAGAGACATGAAAATGGAGAGTGGAATTATGATTCTGATTGGATTTCATAACAAAGAAAATCAGGTTGAACTTCATAATGTCCTTATAGTGAGAAGTAGAAGTTGCCAAACAACATTGTCTATCCCACCAGTCCTTCAGTATTTGCATACAGAAGTATAGAATAATGACATTAAAATATGAATATAGGAAAGAAACAATTAAAATTCAGTGTATTTGCTTATACTACCCATAAATAAAACCTGGTTATAGAAACCTTCATTACATTTTATCAGTTAGATATAGAACTGTTATCGTAACAGTTATCAGTTAGCCTGGTGATTCTATATGTATGCTATCAGTGTTTTTTATTCAGATCTGTGCAGGTTTGGGTGTATTATAGAACTTACTATGGTCATGAGCAGAAGCTGCTGATTATAGTCCATGGAGAAATGTGATGTAGAGCAGTGAGTTTGTTCCCTTCTGTTATCACAGACTCTTATAGTATTTTATCAATACCACTGTGTTGTTCTTGTTCCAGACTAATTAGGGGCTGAAACAGCTGAAAAGAGATGCTGTGCTTCTGAACTAAAGAAGAAATTCTCTCCTGCTAAAAACAGAGGTTGTTTTCTATCTTTTATTTTTGTGTCCCTGCTATCTACAGTTTTCTGGATCAATTGTGCATGGTGTCTAATGTGCTACTTCATATTGTTTTTCTTATGCCTGCTGCTTCGTAACCCTTAATTGCCATTCAGTCAAAACATAAGCTTACTAGTTACTGTAAATGTGTTTTCTCACAGAAAACATTATCTGTGCATTTCTTTTATACAAGAACTGATTAATCCACTCTGCAAAATATTATTTTAAAAGGAACCAGGATCTGCTGTGGTTTTTTTTTTAAGCATGCTGAATGCCTTTGTTTTTCAATAGCTTAAGCGAATTTTGTTCCTTGTCAGAGATGGTTTTAAAAACATGAACTGAGGGAGCCATGGATTATTTTACTGTTGGCCCAGCAGCCAAATATGCATGTGTTCCTTTAAAAGACCTTAATAACAATTAAATGTTTAGATAAATAACTAATGTTGAACAGTTGTTGAGGAAAGTATTGGGCTGACCTTAAAAACATTGGTACCACTAGGTAGGTATTCTCTTTTTTTTTTTTTTTGCAGTTAGAAGAGATAAAAAAAAAAATCAATTGAATGCTATTTTTTCCGTCCCTTGTGAAAACAAATAATACTGTAAAAACAAATACCCACTGT
Source organism: Cyrtonyx montezumae (assembly GCF_038088225.1). Taxonomy (NCBI): domain Eukaryota; kingdom Metazoa; phylum Chordata; class Aves; order Galliformes; family Odontophoridae; genus Cyrtonyx; species Cyrtonyx montezumae. The sequence continues at coordinate 20,006,051 of NW_027071936.1, read as the reverse complement.
AAGTGGACATGAAACCAAGTTACATTCATTGCTTTCTAAGCTAATTGTTTTAACATGTAGCATGAGCAGAAATCATTTTTGTACTATATTGACCCTAAAAGTCTGAAAAGATAGCACCTCTGCTCTGCAAATGTGGAATGAATTTAAAGCAGCAGCATTTGCAGCAAACTGTATTTTGGGTGTTTTTGAACACTCTTTCCCTTTTAATTAAGAAAATTTTAATATCTGTTTCCAAACAAGGAAGTCTGGGGAGCACTTTCAGGAAGTTTCCTTTAATCTGCATTCTCTATCAGTTCCATTTATTCTGAATAGAAGGCAGTGCTTTCTTTGAGAATGCAGTTTGGTTTTCATTGCTTAATATAACCAAGACTGCTGTATGATGGAAGGTGTTCTTTTGACTGTACTTACTAAACACTTTTTCAGTAATTTCTGAACTGCTCTATGTATTTTATCATCCTTTTCAAGCACACTCTACTTCAGAGGTTTCTGTGGGCTGTCTGTAGGTTGTCATGGCTCGCATCACTTCTGTAAGTGACCCTGCTTGAGATGGGAGGTTAGTCAAGGTTCTCTCTGGAGGCTCACTGGTACACCTCCCAGCACAACTAATCTGCGATTATGTAAGCTTGCTCATTAGTATAAAGCATTAAGAACTTTCCACCTTGTTTTCCTTGCATTAGAATTGCCACTATTACTGTCTTTAATATTTATGAGTGAATGTTCATACTCAAACTCTTTACTTGGTGTTGCTGAACTAGATCATGAACATATTCTGCCCTGGGTACATCTTTCAGGCCAGTTCATGTAGCTTACTTCATATAAAGCTATGTAGAGGAAATGTGTTTAGGAGCTGAAAGGATCCTAAACCTTGGATTTAAGGTTCATCATATACTTTGGAAAGTGCTGTTATGTTCAAATTGTTTTTCAACCAGTATGTTCAATAATATATTTAGCATTTAAAATAGATGACAAAAAATGCTTATTGAAAATTGATAAGAAGTTACAGTGAATCTAGCTGTACAGAGTAAAATCCAGTAGACTTGTCATCATGTCTAGGAAGAAACTTGCTGCCTATGCTTTAATTCAGTAGTCAGTAATGTAGTTTTAGTGTACACTTTCTATCTCAGTTCATAGATTTGGGAACTAAGGGCTACATAACTGCTCTTGCTTGGAATCCTTCCAGGTTACAGCAAGCTTGAATTTTATTTGCTCATTTCCCTTTTTCCCTGCTAAAGCATGTGTTTGAGTTTAGTGATGTAGTAGACTTAATGCACTTCGGAGATAGAGAAGTTAGTTCACCAAAATGATGTCACCCTCTCATGTAGCTATTTCACTTAACAGATTAAATTTACTGTACTGACTCAGTGTGTAGCTTTAAGAATTCCCACCTTCTGACCCACATATTTCTTACTTACCTATACAGCAGCAAACAGGCCTGAAAAAGAATCTAATTGATATTTCTGCTTAAGGCTCATTATAACTGAAACTTAATACGATGGCCTCCAGGGGATAAATGATTTATATGTTCTATGGCACTTTATTCCCCCAAACCATAATTTTAAGACACTGCAGCTTCCCTGCTTAACAAAACAGTCAAGAAAGAGTAGGGGAAAAAATATGGTTGAGGCGAGTGGTGATTCTGAGGAAATTCAGTGGCTTTGATATCTGAATCATATAAGATGCAGCATGCTTCTTTAACAAAAAATAAAAAAACAACAAAAACAAATGTAGAAGCAAACCAATGGAGTGAAAATCCATTGAAACAGAAATACCAATTAACTTGCACAAGCAAATCAGTCCCACTGAAGAACAAGACTTGACAAGAGAACAGAGAGGAAGATCAAAGTTACTGCCAAAGTTGACAAAATATGGCACTTTTACCTTTTTCCTGGGTGATGTTTTAGTCTGATTATACCCAATGTCATTGCTGTTATCCAAAGACTTTTATGTACTAATTTTTTTTAAGTCAATGAGTAATTTTGTTCCATCAGTTTTCATTACTACTCTCTAATTTTCACGGCTTTTATGCTTGATCATGTGAATACTACAATGCTTACCTGACAGACTTGGACACGGATGTTCTTACTTCAGTAAGGTATAATTTAAAAGTATTTAAACTTTTTATTAAAAAAAAGCCTTGAAATTCAACATCAATCCTAAAGCAGGCTAGAAAGATCAGGAGGTGTCAGTGTTTGTAGGTAGTCAAATGGTTCAGATTATGTCAAACAATTTGGCTAACTTAATACATACATATATGTTGTGGCTTTTTTCCTCTAGTGCCCCTACTGCTCGTTGTGGTGTACCACTGGCTTCAAGATCTGTTCACAGGTCTGTTTCAAGATACAAAGGGAAGTACACCTATCCAGAAGAAGGTGTACCCTAATCCAGAATTTCCTGAACAGAAAAACTATTTGAAAGCAGGCATCCTTTATGTGTTTGGCAAAAGCCATGACAACTGGGATGCTCACCTTTTACCTTTATTCAAGTTTTGAACGGAGTTAGGGTAGACCTCTCATGGAATCTGCCTGGCAAGCATCTTGCTCTAATTGTGCTCAGTAGCAGATAATTAGAATAAAAGTACTGAACTGCTTTCCTCAGCTTCCAGCAATATACAGCTCAGAGAGAACTGGGAGTCAGAAGTTTTATATGCGAATTTGTTAGCTCTAGACTGTTTTTTCTTCCATGAATTTATCCATTTAAGACAATAGGTCCTTATATCTGTGACATACAGGTGTGCAGTATACCAGTGGAAGCTTCTTTCCATCTTTTCTCAGTTTATTTTTCTCTGTATAGTTACAGTTCTTTTTTTAATGCACCCCTACAAACTGTACTTTTTATTTTGAGGTAAAAAGGGAGCAAAAAACTGTTAGCATCTGGCAGCCACACCTTGGTTCATTCTAGCCCACAGAGTCTTGGTATGGTGCATTAATTTTTCAGTTTGTAATTTGCCAGCTGCATTTAATGGAACCAATTTTCATTACATCTGTTCTATGGTTCAAAGAGCTCTTTAAGTTGCCAAAGGGGGCTAGCTTCACACAGATTCAGAGAGGTTGCTAATACACTGTATCTTGAAGTATTAGATAACTAGGGATGGTTTTATAGCAAACAGATTATTTTCAGAGGCAAATTCTATATTCATGACTTACTACTAGTAGAATTGAGATTTAAACTGCTTAAGTTTCTTCCTTGGGAACCATATATTGAGATATATATTTATATAGGTAATTTCTTCATAATACCCACTGATTACTTGTCTTTTCAATCATCAGTTTTTTTCTTTCTATCAGTAAAAGAAGACATCACTACAGAAGTGAATCCTGTTTTTAAATTAAAAATGCTTTAGAAAACGTTTTTTGAGTACCTATAAATGCAAAGAATAATTCTGTGTAGTTTGCAGCACTAAGACAGGCATTTTTATACTGAAACAAGCTTGTGTTATCAGAACAACTCTGCACACGTTGTGCATAATTTTAATCTTCATAAAATGTGTAGCAGTTCTATAGTATTAAATTCAAGTTTCCAATTGACAGCAACTTGCAATGAAAAGGTTTTTCCTCATGGGCTGAAGAAAATTTGAAATGTTCTACTGCACTTTGAAGTTCTAAAGCATCAGCCATATGAGAATTATAAAGCATTAATCCCGAAGAGTTTCCACCTGACAGTCATGAAATAGCATACCTGTGTGAAAAGTGACTCAGTTTTACTTCCTCAGGCAATACTTTTCTTCTGCTGCTTCAGAAATATTATGCATCATGTCGTAGTGAGAAGATGGCCTTGGAATGACTAGATTCTTTTGAAATCACCAAAGTCTACAGTATCACTGTATTTATCTAAGACATTTCAATGACATTTAGGAAAGTTGTTTATACTGAAAGTTTTATTCTAGTTTGGTAAGCTATGGGAAAGTTGTTCCAGAAATGTAATCAAGAACTTATTTCTACTATATTGCTCTGAACAGCTGTTGTTTGTGAAGCTAAAAACATTTAAAAAAACAAACACAGAAGGAGCAACATTGTAGTAGAATTTATAGGTAATTTAAGAACATTTTATACTTGGTACATTGTGCAGACTGCTCAGTACTCCCTTACATAGTAGTTTACTTCCTCCTTCAATGTCAGTGGGGCTGTCTCATAGTGATTTGAGTTAGGATCAGGGCCTGAGACAACAGCTTTTTATTTCAGGAAATCTGTATTTTCTATGAAGTATTTCTTTGTTTTCTCAAAAAACAAAAATCACACACTTGCTATGCCTCTTAGACTTCAGTAATAAGCTTGTACTGCTTCAAGCAATTACATTTGAAGATTCCAGCTATGTTTTTTTAACCTCTTTACTTGTACTATGTTGCATATACGTCCCTTTTTAAGAGAAAATTCTGAGGCAAGTTTTGTCATCTGATTTGTATTAGATTCATTCGCATCCCAGTCAGAAGTAAAGCATGAGATGTGTATTCATGACTGCACAGTAATGGAAAAGAGTACTAGCACAGGAAGTTTAGTTTCAGCATTTTCAGCAATATGCTGAAGATGTCAAGGGATCTGTCTCCCAGCACAAGCAAGGTCAATCACAGGCTTGCTGTGTGGCCTCCACTTAGGCTTTACATTTGTTTATCTTCTACAATTTGGGTACTGAAAATGCATTTCCTTTTTCCAGATAAGAGGTGTGTGGGGGGAGGGAATTCAATCTTCCAAGAGTTCTAATCTTTAATCTTTAGTCTATTCTCATTGTACAAAAACTCAAGAAAGGAACCTAAGCATTTCTGTGCTCTGGCAAGCAGCAGGACGGTGACATGTCCCCAGCTCCTATGTCTCCCCCACTTCATGGTTTATCCTGAGTTAATGATCGCATTTACATTTTCCAAAAGTAAAAACAAATCCTTGCTGTGGCAGGTGGGAATTTTTGTCACTGAAACTGTATGAATGGGGATTTCAAAATGATTTACCCATTATGAGGTAATGTTACAGTGCTTCAAAGACTCAGGAGACTGTGGTAAGGGCTGAAAAGGAGTACTTGCTCAATTTCTGAGGTTTTTGTACAAATATTGTTAACACTTTAAAATACAGGTCATGTTTCCGAAGAACCAATTATTGTCAGTGAGCAGAAGTCACCATCACATAGGTCTTGTTTGTTTTGAGATACTGAAGAAAGCCAGAGTACTTGATAACACCAAGGTTTTGATGTCCCACCTTATCCAAAGAACTGGCTTTTTTTCCAAAAGGTAACCTTATGAAACTTGGGCCAGTCGCTCACTGGTTTTCTTTATTTTTTTAATCTCAGAACTGGTTTTGCTTTATTCAGAAGATCCTAGTTCAGCATTTTCATAGAATCTGTAACAACTGATAAGGAGTTTTTCAGCAAAAAGTGATAGGTAGAAGGTATGGAGGGATCACCTCTGTCATCCTAACTTTGAACAGATGCATCAATAGTGACAAGGAGATGGACTAAATTAAATGCTGAAGATTTTAGTCTCCAGAGTTCTAACTATTGTCACACCATAGAAAATAACAAGAACTCCTGTAGGAATGTCTCAGCAAATCAAAACTTAACTTTAAATTGCTTTGAAAACAGATGTTTAATCTATACTATTCATATAATATTGAACTGTTTATTTTCTTTAAGAACGTAAGAATTAAGTGTACTTCACTGAAGACTATATATAGCATTAAACGTTTCATGTACTGATAATCAAATATTTATCAGCCTTGCTGACAAAGCATGAAAGGAATAGAAAGATGTGAGTATTTGTTCTGGATAAGTCTACTTAGTTCTAGGAAGAAGTGTTTCAGATAAATAGTGAAATTCATAATATAGAGAAACTGAGGACAGGAAATGCTACTAAGAACAGTGTTCAGAACGTAAGAGCTTTGTTTTTATTTGTTATGTATTCTGTTCTACTGGAGTCATGTTCTACTGGAGTCACCTAGTTTTTTGAAATGTTCCTTGATAATTTGAGGGTGAAAAGCTAACATTACTCAGAAAGGACTTATCTAGAGAATTGTTGCTCACTGTGTTTATTAGATAATGCTTCTTTAGGTGTTTTGTCTCTCTTATAAAAGTCTATAAATTCAGAACATATGTAGTATTCAGAAATACAGTTCTTCCTTTTTTGACAATACAAACCTGGCCCTGTGCTGATTAGTGCATTTTCCATGTACTGACTTTCTATGGCTCATCTTGATTTTTTTTTTAACTGAACTCTCATGACCTAAATAGACCAAGGGCATTGTTCTGTCAAAATCAAGATAGGGAAAGCTGAAAGAAATAAGTAAAAATAACTTACATTGTTATCTGATGCTACTAATCAATCAAAACTTGCAATGGCTTCTTACAATAAATAGAGATGCAATAAATGCAATGTATCTATTGTTAACTGGACAGAGTGGCATAATAAAGGTACCAAATATGACAGAGGGCCTGCAGTGTAGAGCCTGAATTTTAGGTTCTCCTTTCTCCAGAAGTCAAAGCTAACTGCTAACCTGTGGTGTTGTTTTGTTTTTTTCCACTTTGTCTGCATCCATCGTTCCGTGTCTGCAGCTGTAGATTATTGCCTAAATGTGAGGAATTAGTAAGAAACAGCAGGTTTGAGTTTTAAAGTATAGACTCTAAATTAAAGATCACAATTACTGTCTTTATTAGACAGTGCTGTTCAGGACTTGATGTGAGGAAGGGAAGATGGGGAAGTGAACAGACATTTAAAAACACTACAGACATGTAAAAACTACTTATCCCCTTTCTGATACACATTAAGAAAAGCATAATATTTTCTTGTATTATCTGTGGAGAGCAGTCTACTGGTTTCAAGTCTTTGAGGCTTAAATTCCATAGTTTATTGGGGTAGGTCACAAATGAAGTATTTCAGAGAATGTTTTTGGTATACAGAAATGAATGAATACCAGAGATTTGTACAGGATTTGGGAACTTTAGCTATATGGGGTTATGTGGGGATGTTTCAGTTTCATACTAAGATGCTGAAGTTTCAACCCTTATTCCACTTGAAGTGCCTAAGCCTTTTCAGTTTGCACAAGATTAATATATATTCATTGTGAATATTATGTATTTTTGAGCAATTTTAGTAACAATATGACATATACTATAGGTGTTAAGAAAAATAGACAGATATGTAAGCTTGTAGTGGGATCCAACCAGCATTTTGACTCAAACTCTTTTGAATGTGTTATGTTTTTTTTGTTTAAGTTTAGTGGTCCAGATGTCTATTTACAATTGTGTCAGGAATATGCTTTCTTATGTAAGTTTGTTTCATTCTCTTCATTCTTTTCTTTTGAGAAGCTGTGGTCACTGTCAGCTTGAAATCACCTGGGAATTTAAGTAATATAGTGCTTGGAAAGGATTTAACCTGTTTCATAGTGAAGAATAGTCTTTGTTAGTGGATGCAGAGTTGTGTGACCAGAGTTCATGAACTTCTTCCAGTTTTTGTTTTTTTTAAAGGCCAGATGATAGATAGAATGGCTTGGGTTGGAAGGTCTTTAAAGATCATCTAATTCTAACCTGAACTGTTGGCAAGGATACCAAGCTCTAGATCAGGTTGCCCAGGGCCCCATCAAGCTTCTCTTTATATAGTTCATGACACTATTGGCCTTCTGAGCTGTCAAGCGCAATGCTGGCTCGCGTTAAGTTTTCTATCTGCCAGAACTCCTGTCCTTCTTTCTGTTGTATCGACTGCACTGCTTGGCTGAGTTATCTGCACGCTTGCTGAGAGTGCATTCAATCTCATTGTCTATATAATTGATAAAGATGTTAAAGAGCACTGATTCCAACACAGTTCTGAGGAACACCACCCTTTGGTGGCATAAAGTGAATGTAGAGTCATTGACTACAGCTGTCTGGCTCTGGCCACCTAGCCAGCATCCACCAAGTAGTCCATCTTCTGAATCTGTAAGTCACCAATTTAGAGATAAGAATGTTGCGTGGGTCCTCCTCAAAGACTTTCCAGAATTTCAGATAGATGACATCAGTTATCTTTGCTTGTCTACCAACGCCGTCGTTCCTTCCTAGGAGGCCACCAAGTTCATCAGGTGGAATGTGGCCTTCATGAAGCCATGGTGGCTGTCTTGAATCACCTTTTTGTCTCATAAACAAAGCTCCTAGGAAGTTACCTATGTTTTTTCTTTTTTCTGACTGTAACTTTTTAGTTTCCAGTTGGTCTTAGTGAACTCAGTGCTCCCTAGAAATAAAACCACAGAATGAGGTTCTTGGAGCAAAATTTCTCACTTAAGATGAGAAAGTCATTGTCATGGCTACCATAACTAGTCGCTATTGTTTCCTTTGTGCATATAGAGTGAAATACATCTTCTGGTAATGTCCAGGATACCTTACTAAATTACTACAATGTATTTTCTGTTAATATTAAAATAAGTTATTTCAGATTTTTCATGAACAGGTTTAAATGGAGATTAAAGCAGTACTCTTCCTGTGGTTTTTAGTTAAGGCAGCAGCGTAATCAACTACAACTACAAATAAATATGCAACAAATCTATTTCTACATAGTAGCATCTTATGGAATCCCTTAAACTATCAGAGTTAAAATTGTATGATAAATCAGAATTTGATCAGTTAAGTGATTTAGTTTACTGTTAACATAGTTGATTAATGTGGTATATGAATGTACTGAAATTAAAAAAAAAAGTACTACTATCTAAGCCCATCCTATTTTGGTGCTATATGTAAAGGTATTGCTTTGCATTATTCTGTTAAATGTCTCATTAAGAAAAATCAATTTGCCAATTTTTCATTTCTTTGCAGGTTAAATTTTAATGAGTGAAATTTCACTACTAGTAAGATCCTTTTTTCAAAGAATAATTTTTCTGTAGTGCCTTTGTAAGAGGTATGTTTAGGCATAAAATTATTGGTCTTATAGCAACAATGCTATTGTTACTATTTGGCATACATAGGAGGAAGGCTTTTTTTGTAGAGTTACTTTTTTTTGTTGTTGAGTTACTCTTTTCCTTTATTTTTAAAAATCTTAATTATGTTGGATATTTGAAGGAAATATAAAACTGTCGGACTCCTGGCTTCCAGAAGTAAGTAGTAGTGCCATGGTATATATCTTAGTTAAATAATCCACATTTGGGTATCTTTACATCAGCTGAATATTAACTAATTATTTGGAATTGACATCATCCTGAAGGGAGTGTGAAGCTTACGTTCTTTATTATCACTCTTTCTATTCTGACTAGAAGCATTTCAGTATATAGTTAGAGAGGTTATAATAATTTGAGCTTTCACAAACTTGGTTTAAAAATAAAGTAAAATGTGTATCTTTATTTTGATAGAACTATACCCTATAATTGAAGCAAGACAAATATTCATGCAGTAGGAACCATAGGGGTGAGGGAAGGAAGTTTTTTAACAACATCTATTAAGGAAGAGAATTACTATATTTACTACTTAAGCCAGTTAATTTCCTGTTTCTGTTTTCCATGTAATGAATATTTTTAAGACTCCTACAAAAGTGAAAATTGATTAGTCTGTTGTAAGTATTATATATAACATCTGTTATTGATGAGTTTTTAATTTTAGATGGACCCCAACAAGTCCCAGTTAAATGTTTCTACTTGTAATAGTTTTGTTTCCTTGTAAATCATGACAGATATGTATTATTCAATCAGAATTTGTCTATTCAAATAAGTTTGTATCAGATGATGGGTAAAAAATGCTTGAGAAAGATAAAATGGTTGATTGGATGGGTGTCTTGTTACACTCTGAATGAGGTAGGCAGCCAAGTTGATCATACAACTTATAAGGTATTCATGTATTTGTTAGTTTAAATGCATGAATTTTTAGGTTAGTTTCATTTTTGATATTTTCAGCTGTCAGTGCTAGCAACTAAAATTTCAATCTTATTTGCAAATTTGAATATTTTTCTATTTTTTTCTGAGGCAAGTGTATTATAGTGTTATCATAACTCACTAAAGAATTGAACAGTATTTTAATGAATAGTTGAAGGCCTGGATAGTTTTATGAAGAAACACAAAAATAGGTAAATAACTGAAATATCTTGCTAGTTCTTTTGTTTTTCACTAACATTTATAATGTCTTCATACTATGGAGATGTAAATAAAGTAGATATAAATAGTGGGGTACGCTATAGGTACAAGACTAAAAATAAAGAGTAAGGAGAACATCAAACACACATGCACACTTCATGTGAAGAGCTAAATGAGGAAGAATATGACAGTAAATCACCAAAAAGTGGGAGTGCAAGTGACAAGGGGAGGAGAATGAGGAAAAGACTGCTCAATAGTAACACCTCTGTATTCCTATCTGTTAGCGTCTGTTTTCTGAGACTGAAGGATCTGCTATACTATGCTAAACTACAAGATCCTCTTCTAGCAATACAGTAACAAGAATCAGGAGCTAATGGAAGAATTGTTCAGAAATGCAACTTAGCATTCTTCAAAATGCCCAAAGGATAATTTGTAAATTGTAAGTTCTCAACCAGTAGCACCTAGAAATTTTATAAAACAGGTTTGATTATGTGATTTTTCTGTTGAAAGTGCTCTCACTCCTTTAATGCTGCTGCAGTCTGTTGCTGTTGAGCCCTTACTGTTTCGTTCGGTCACCTGCTTTGAGCCTTACAGCTTGTGTGTCTATAAGAATTGTCTTGTAAGGAATCTAACTTGAGTGAATCTGCTGAGCTGCCATGGTAGGTGACGGGCCAACTTCTTGGTAATATTAGTGCCAGCATCTTACTGAAACCAAATCAGTCTTTAAGTACATGATCCTTAAAGCACAACATCAGCATTTAGCGCTTTCTCAGTTTTAAAAGTTTAACAACGAATTCTCCACAGTGCTATTGTTCATTATTTTAACATAAGATGCTGTGCTTTCCGTATTTTCTTAAACAGTAGAAGTAGCACCATTTTAAACACATTCCCTGTCTCAAATATTTTTTCTATTAGAACTTTGAGAAAAACATAAAACAAATTTAAATTTGTTTCATTTCAGCATTTAGGAATGAAAAAGAACATTTGCATATTTTGTTGTTCTTTTCAGAAATAGATTTTTCCTATTCCAGTGGACTGTAGCTAGCAGTTACATTAGAATAGCTTTAGACTATTCAGTATACAGCATCTGGAATAAAACACTGCTTTTTGTAAAAGTAATAAGATCTTAAAGGAAAGATACTCATTTTGAAGGGCATATGGTAAGAATACCTGTATGAAATTTACTAGTCATTAGGAGAATAATAGCTACTCTCATTTTCTGAATACAGTCATTCAATGTTCAGGGAAATCTTTGTTAAGGAAATGACCACACATAAAAAGTTCTTCTCTTATCAGCATAGGCACTTAATTGACTGCTCTGATCATTAAAACAAATTAGACTCCATTTTCCCCAAGTCCCCATGGAACTTTTATCTCAAGAGAGAATTGTAAAACTATTCACTGTTGCAATACAAAACAGAAAACCACGTTTCCCATATACAGTCTGTGCCTAAACATATGCTGTCTTTTTTTTTTCTCGTCTTTGGTTTGTCTTCCTTTAAATGAACATAGCTGAGCTAAACTAATTTATTTTTTCCCACCTCTATAAGGCAGAGTTGCAAGTCTACGTTGGTACTAAAACCTTTGAAGATTAAACAAAATGCTGTTTAATAATAACTTTTTCCTATGGACTAGGAGCCACATTTTGGGTTAGCAAAGCTGTTAAGTTTTGTTTCCAAAGTACCTAATTTCTTCTGCTTGCTTAATTTTGTAATTCCCCTTATTAATACTGCTTCTTCTGCTCAAACCCTGTTACAGTAATTCACTTGTGTTGGCATCGCAGGAAGGTTGATCAAGCAGTTGTATTTTTCTGCCATTTTTACTTATTAGACTTGTAAGCTTATTACAAATTATTTTGTCAAAGGTGATCTTGGTAACTTTCCATTATTTTCCTAGTTGCCATGTAAATCTTACAATGGAAGGGCTTGAAGATACATCAAGAGATCTTTTAATCTTCTACCAAAGACAGAATCTACTGTTTCTCACTCCTGACAGATGTTTTTCTAGTCAGCTCTTAAAGAGCTCTAACTACTTGAAGTAAAGAAAAGATCTTTCAAACTACAATTTTAAGAGGTCTACTTTGACTCTGCATTTTCTCTGTGTAAATTCAATAGAGCTTACCCATAGGCACAAGTAGTGTTTTCCCTTTGTTCATGTATTCCACATGCTTCTATGTCTTGGTGCTTTTGTAAGTTCACGTTTTCTAAAACTGAATTGTATCAAAGGATCAGCATCATTCTTGAAGCTTGTTTTCTAAAACTAGACCCAGCAAGCACCTGGAGTGACCTCAGTGCTATATAGGTTGTTAGATTAATGTGATCTGTGTTGCATATCATCAATCAAGTTAACCAAATACTTTGATCTCTCACCATTGCTGCTCTGTGACGCAGAAATAGCTTTCATCATGAAGGAACATGTGCTTAGCTTAATCTTTCCTCTTCAAATTTCTGCAGTAGTATAAAGGCATTGTATCAGCAGCTGCTGCTGTTTTGGGGGTTTAGCAGCTTGTTTTGGAAACTCTTCTGTAAAACTTGCGAATGATTTGTATTGAGTGTTGGAAATGCAATGTTTTATTCAAGGCTGTGTATAGGTTGTATAGGTGTATGCATCTCTGTCATTGTTTACAAGATACTTATCTTACTGAAGTAATTTGAGGAAGAGTGGAAAAAATGACAGCACTGCTATGTTTTCAGATTTCTTAAAGTACTCCAGATATCAAGCATCTGCTTAAAGCTTTTTCTTATTGCAATTCCACTTAATTTTTTTTAGTTTGTTAATTTAGTCCATGAGTAGCACCCAGTAGTCTTTATACTTTTAATAATACTACACTGTGTAACTATAAATTAATTGTAATAGGAAATGCACATGTAATATGCAAGGCAGTCAATGCTGTGTATATGATTATGTAAAAGTTGTAATTTCAGGAATAGAGGAGTGGTCCTTTACAATGGCAGAGTGGCTTTTCTTATCAGTTTTTTTGTTATTGTTCTTTGTTTTTATTAATGTTTTGTTGGCTAAATGTATGAGTAAATGTTATTCTTCATTTCCTCTTTTCATGAATTTCATCTCATTACTTTTATGGATATAAGTCCTCTACTTTATTCTTCTATGAACAACTGCTAGAAGTTTTCTAGGCTGTATTCAGGCATGTAAGGTGTTGCTTAACTTGAGCCATTTACTTTGACCCTGACAACATTAGGTTCCAGATTTAGAGCATGATATTCTGGGTGTGGATCTTCTTTGTATCTCCCTGAATTCAGCATTTCTTTTTTTCCCTGAAGTGGACTGTATTTAGTGAGAATGTGTTCACCCAAACATTGGATTTGTTTGAAAACCTGATGTTTTGTGTAGTAAGATCTTTGTCATGGTAGTTAAATGCTAGAGTGCATGTGACACAGGCACCAAGGACAGGAGGGATCTTTCTTCTTTCCATTTCTGCTCTCCTATACTATTTTCCCTTTTGGAGCTTCTAGAATGCGGTCTTGTGCTTTCATTAGCTGTTGTATTTGTACAATCCTTTTTGAGACACTGAACACTTCAAAAGGCATAAAATTATCCAGGTTGAATTGTAGAGCTGTTTTAGTGAGTTACATCTGCTTTCAGAGAGGTTCAGATAATGGGTACGGGTGGAATACAGGAACAAGAACTCCTGCTGTAAAGGAATGCAAGTTATTCAGTCACTTTAATGGGTCTTTTGGAGCCTTGATGTTACTAAGCTGAAGTGCTTTTTCTTGCAAGTTCTGTTTTCTTTATCTCTGTAATTCATTGTCTTCAAAATGATGATTGGCAAAAAGGCAGCTTTTATCAAACTTGTACATCATTCATCCCTAACATACTGATCAAGGTATACTTTCTTGTTGTCACAAACAAGGTAATTTAAACAAATAGAAGTCTTCAGCTGCAGAGAATGAATAACAGTGTAAGACAGGTCACTCCTATTTGTGCAACTTGGTTTTCTTCTGGTAATGAAAGAAGATGGTGCAAATATACTTCTAGGCCACATCTTGGAGTATGTAATGTCTGTACAAATAACTCAAATTTACCTTTAATTCTCGTGATATGGCGGGAATGTCTGTAAGAATGGAATGTCTCTGTAGTTAAGAAACACAGATGCTGTCCTGGAGTGCAGCAAGGAAAGACTTCAGCTAGAGCCTTTTTTTGTCAAGCATGAAAAATAATATGGCTGTGTGTTTTGGTCAAGGAGAGGCTTTGGTAAGGGACACCGACAATGGTATGGTGGCTTTTTTCATCATATTTTATGCCTGTTGGTAGATTGTTTCTTTTCTGTTTTTTCAACTATTTCTTGAGACTTGCTTTTCCTTTTTTTTTTTGTTTCCTCTATTCTTCACACATTTGTTTGGCACTTTTTCCTAGTTGATTTCTGCTAGGCTGTTCTTGTTCTGTTTTTGTATTAGCTCTGATTTTTCCTTTATGTTAATCTGGATTTCTGTTTTCAATTTCTCTTGGCTACATTTAGGGACTTCTCTGGCCAAAAGTTTCTAAAGGCTTTTTCCTGCCTATTCAGTTCTTGATTTTAAAAAGCACCTGCTCCCTCAGTCACAGATTACAGCATACATTTCACCAGTTAAGACTCAGAGCAAATAGGTGTTAATTTTTATTATCAATCCTGGTATATGTAGTTTCAAAACATATGCCTCCCTTCTCAGTTTAATGGCAAATGACTGAAGTCTCACCCTCAAGGACTTTCTACATTGTAAGCAAGATGTACATCTGACGCATGTCAACATCAATAGTAAATTTGATGATTATTGTAATCAGTCAACTTACAGTGGAGAAAACAAACCTGTTGTGTTTACTTACATGTAACTAATAGTTATATACAGCATACTTCTATGGTGACAAAATGGTTGTTTAAGCTTGCCACGGAAGAGCAGTTTTGTTTGTTCCCCAGAATGGCTCCAAATAAAGCTTAAAAGTAGCCAGTGACAGATTAAAATGTGAAATGAAGTATTACAAGCCAATTTCTGGGATGTTTTATTAACCCACTGCAACCTTTCTTAAAGTAGAAATTGTTCACAGGAAGAAATGCAAATATGTAATATAAAACTGTAGGTATTATATGGGAGAAATACATGTTGTTCATCAAAATACGTTTCATTTAAATGGCTGCCCTCTATCTCATAAAAATTACCATTCCTCACCAAACATCAAAGCAATAAAGCACAGAATACAAGTACTGTAGATCAAAGTAGGTAAAAAGCATCTTTCAAAATAAGTACTTGACAGAAAAAATGAATATTTGAACTTGAAGACTGAATCAGAGTACTGAGCAACTTGATGGCTACTGTCTTGTGTTTTGTTATATGATGGAGAGTTGTAGTTTTGAATTTCTACACTCTGAGCACGCTGTGCTAGAGTTACTGTAAAAATGTTATTCTGTATAACAATTAACTGATATGTCTCAGATTTCCTCATATCATAAAAAGCAACATGAGTTCAAGTAGATAAGGCTGAGAAATGACTTCATCTCTGGGAAAAATGGTAATTTATGATGTAGCAGAAGAGCTCAAGACTTGACTTAAAATGAATCAGTATCCTTAGTTTTTTGACTCAGAGCTGTGAATGCTTTCCATGGTACAGTTCATACCTCAGCAATGAATTTATTTTGCTTTTCAAACTGACTTTTTAGATCTGTCTGAAAGTGCTCACAGGGGAACTTGCGCATGTGAGCAACCATGTAAATTGTACAGATCTGAACAGCCCGTATTTCTGCAGCTTTTTTCTTGGTTGATACAAAGAAAAAAAAATCTAAACTTCTCAACTGGGTAGATTAGAACTACAGTTTGTTAACACAGCATACTTTAATTTATAAAACCTGAAACATTGTGGATGTTTTTCATGGTGGAGTTGAATCAGGTGAGGGATGTCAAAAGCAGTGGGAGAGCCTTTTAGAAATCATCAGCAAAGGAAAGTACTGTATTCATGTGGTTTTTGGCTTTCTCATAGGGAAAAAAGACAAACTTCTCAATATTCATTATAGTTAAATTATATTAATATTAATTATTTATCCGTAAAGGGATAGAAAATGGTTAACTGCAAATGCGGAGTATGATTGTCCTTTATTTTTGTTAGTCAAATGATGATACTGTTATCATTCAATCAAAATGAAAAATTATCATTTGCTGAATTAACTTTCTGATTCAGTGGGTATAGATTCATAGAACCATAGAATTGCTCAGGTTGGAAAAGACCTTCAAGATCATAAAGTTTAACCACAATCAAGCTGTGCTACCCTAACTCTAATGGCCCACTGCTAAATCATGTCCTTAAGCATAACATCCAAACAGTTTTTAAGCATGTTCAGTGATGGTATTTATGGATATATATATAGACAGATGGACTCAATCACCTCCCTGGGGAACCTATTCCAGTGTTTAACAACACTACTTTCTGTAAAGGTTTTCCTTATATCCAACTTAAACCTCCCCTGACACAACTTGAGGCTTACCTACTTTGATCTACAGGCTCTTGTCACCAGGGAGAAGGGACCGACCCTGCTCTCAATGTAGTCACCTTTCAGTTATTTGAAGAGAGCAATGAAGTCTCCTGTCAGCCTTCTCTTCCCTAGACTAAAGAGCCTCAGTTCATTCAGTTGCTCCTCATAGAGTGTATTCTCCAAGCACTTCTCAAGCCTTGTTTGGACCTGCTCCAGTACCTCAATGTCCTTTCTGTACTGAGGTGCCTGAAACTGAACACAAGTCTTAGCAGGTGTGAGTATAGGGGGAGGATTGCTTCCCTAGTCCTGCTCCCTGCACCATTCCTGATGCAGACCAGGATGCTATTGGCCTTTTTGCACACCCAGGTACACTACTGGTTCATATTCTGCCTACTGTCCATCAGTACTTGAGGTCCTTTTCTGGCAGGCAGCTTTCTAGCTACTTCTCTCCAAGCCTGAGGTTGCTGTGGCTGAAATGCAGGACCCAACACTTGTTTCCGTTGAAACTCATACAGTTTACCTTGGCCCATCTACTCAAGTCCCTCTGTAGCATCTTTTTACCCTCAGGTGACTCAACATACCCTCCCAACTTGGTGTCATCTACAAACTTACTGAGGATGCACTCAACTCCCTCATCGATGTCATTGATAATGGTGCTGAATAGGGGTGGCCCCAGTCCCAAGCCCTGGGGGACATTTCTCAGGACTTGCTGCCAGCTAGATTTAGCTCCATCTACCACAACTCTCTGGGCCTGGCTGTTCAGCCAGTGTCTCACCCAGCAGAACATATCATCATCCAAACTATGGGCAGTCAGCTTCTCCATGAGGATGTTGTGGGGTGAAGTGTAAAAGGCTTTACTGAAGTCCAGGTAGACCACATTGACAGCCTTACAAGTGGTAAATTATAAATGGTTAAAAAAAAAAAAAAACATCAGAAAACTAGTTTGTTGTCTTTGGATGTACCTACCTTCTGTCACATAAGTAGCCTGAGATTAGAAAGCAAAGATATCTGATAAATTGTTTCTAGATAAGCAAAGGAAATCTTGCCTGCTTCCTAAATAAATAAATAAAAAAATCACAGCTTATCTTTAGGCTTTCAAGGATTCACTTTTATTTTCAGATGTCTAAGACTTTTCCTTTCCCTTTTTCTTTCCTTTTTCCTTTGTTTTTTTTTCTTTATTACATGCTTGTAGAGTGTTTGTGCTTGAGCTCATAATGAAGTACTTTTGATCAAGACTGAAAAGGTCTAATGGCTGAGTCCTTAAATACAAAACTTCTGGTGAGAATAAACTTCAAGGTCTCAGAATGCACTTATCAGATCTACTCTAGGAATAAGTGTCAGGTCCCAGAGTAGATTGCATAAATCTTTGTGGTTGAGCTTGGTGAGTGCAAAGCTTAATACCCACAGGCTTGCAATCTTTTTGAAGGTGATTATAATTCTGCACCAGCTTTGCATCCAGGATAAAGGTTCCCCTTGAACACAAAGTATGTTACATGCTTGTGTGCCAGTGATCAAAATACCTGTAGGGTTGTCGCTCTTGCGCTTCTTAAACTTCCAAAACGGTGTTAAAATGCTATATCCAATCAACTAGGTTGTAGATTCAATTACTGTAGATTGAAGGCATAGTTCTGTTTCATACACCAAAAGCTAATTTCAGTATTTCTCTTGCTGTATTCTATTGTGCAGCATAATTCAAGAGTTTTACTGAAGGCTCATAAACAGTATGTTTAGGTTTCTGGACAGGTTTTTTGTTTGTTTTTTAAATGCACATTGTGATAAGAATTAGTGCCTGTGGATGAAAATACGCAATTTAATTTAGCAAATTCATGTAGGGGATATATATTCACCCCTACTTATTTAGGAAAAATTTGTAACTATACTGTAAAGAATGGGAGATTTTATTTTTTTTATTGTTTATCTAGTGATCAGATTGCTTTGACTCTCCATTTAAGTCACGGTTACAAGCTTGCCAGTTTGACAATTCTACTGAAAAACATCTTGTGATTTTTATTTACTGTGAACTGTATGCTTTATTAAACTAATTATTTCCAACCTCATGCTAAATAATAAATATAACAGTGCATGTTATCATAACAGTTAATATAAAAAGGTAGATTATTTTTGAAACCATACTCTGTGCAATTAACATCATAAAAATGATTTTCTTTGATCAACTGAGGTTGAATGTGACCTCAAATTTTATATCATGTACTACTGAAAATGTCCTCCTGCTTTTAAAAGAGTACATCATAAGTAATAAATTGAAATATAACTAGAAGAAAATCACAGAATACTTCTAGTGCTTCTTTATCATTATTTTTCTTTTGATTTTGAAGTTACCATCTAATTTACAAAGTTATGTGTTTCATAGGAAGTCTTCCCATGTGACCTTTAAGCTTTTCTGTTGTGCTTTTAAATTCGGATTCTTCTGCAAAGAAGAGAATTGCCCAATCTGAAGAGCTGGGGAAACTGAGTCAGAATCATTTATTACTTGAACATTCATATGAACCTGAGTTCCACTTAGGAAGATAGAGAAGGAACATCCTAATACGAACTGAAGCTTACATTTTTACTGTTTTCTGCTTCTTTCTCTCTCCACTTACATATGCTGTTTGTGGCATAGCTTATTGCCAGTTTTATGACCAGGTTTAGAAGAGGCTGTCAAAGTCTTAGGAAAAGAAACAGCAGCACTGTGCTCTGAAACTGTTTTCCCTTTTGAAGCCCTTGGCACTTTACATCAGAATGCTCATTGTATTATTTATTTTTATAAATATTTTTAAATCATCTGATCCATTGAGAGTGACCATCAGTATATTTTTCCCTTGGCTAGCAGTGGTGTCAGTAAAAACCTGCTCACTTACAGCTAGTGACAAGTTCTTGACTGTCTGTAGCCAGCAAGGGGTGCTTACGAATGCAACAGTCAAATTCTTTTCCTGGGAGATGGTGCTTCTCCCTTTCAAGGGCTGTTTTCCTCTGACTTAGTGATCAATTTGATGTCTTGTTTCCTACTTGCCGTTTGGAGCAGGTACATTAGACAACATCAAACTAGCCCCTCCAAGAAAGCTTGTTAGGTATGAATATCCTTGACCTTCTGTGAGATGTTAGGAATGAGGTTCAGGTAGCATTTTTTGTCGTGTTGTGAGGGGCAAAATGGTCGTTGAACTTAGGACTCCTGCTGTTTTTTCGAGCATTGGTAATGTACTGCTACTGAGAAAAAGGCAGAGGAGAAGACAAGTGAGAATAAATCCCACTACTTGTAGCTCCTTGTTCCTTAAAGCATTCACATAGTGGGGTGTTCTGTTTTTTCAAATAGTCTCTCATGTTTTTAAGGAACATCTTTGTTAGGCAAAATTCACTGTCTTTTACTCCTTTTAACTGACACCTTTTGGACAAGTGTTTTCTGTTATAATAATTGATGTTAGCAGTTTAAAGAGTGAAATCCACAGAATGAAGAGCAAGAAAACTCACCTCAAATGACCTGCATACTGTCAAATTAACTCGTTTACCATAATCTTAACTCCAATTACCTCCTATCTGACCTCCCACTTCTTCCAGTTGCTATCTCAGAGAATTTGCCTGCCTTCTGGAAGCTCCTTAATAGCACGCACCAAATGAAACCAGTGATTTCTGCTGAAGTGCTTATCTCAAAATACACTTGACCATTTGTGCTGGGCATCTGCTTAGTGATCCTGGTGCTTATTCTAAGACTGTGTTTAAAAAAAAATAAAAAAAAATAAAAAAGAGCCAAAATTTTGGTCTGTCTTAATGTAAGTTGCTAGGATAAGTGCTTCCCCAGTGTAATACAAGGGATACACATTTCTTAAAATCAATAATTGGAGAAACTTGTTTGGTTGCATTGGTTAAAATAAAAATGAACTCATTGCATTCTCCAAGATTTTATTGTTGTTTAAGGAACATTTTAGAACTTTGGGCCTTTAGCACACAATGATTAACCCTATCAGTATGCCTAAGACCTGGATTTGAAAATAATAATCTGAGATATTCTGATGTGAGAAATGAAAGATTTGTTATTTGTTATAGTTAAAAGAATAAAGTATGATGGATTTCTGAGAGAGAGGTACAGCATAGCTCTTCCACTTTGTGACTTGAGAGTGATGGGTACTAGTGAGGGCATAGAAAAAATAGATTGGAACCAGTGAGCCAGCAGTTCTAATAAATGTGCAAGTCACCAATTTCCTGCCAGTTGATTTCTTGTGACAAGTTAAAAACATAACTGAACATGGCAGACATTGACAGTATCAAGAACAAAGACTGTGAAGTGTGATTGTTGTGAACAATTTCACATGTTTCTGTAGCAGTACTGAAACAGCAGACGTGAAGTAATGTTCAGCATAATTAATATATCAATCCGAAGGATCCTTCATATGTATCTCTTCTTCTTAGTATCAAAAAAAGAGCATCTTCACTGCATTCACTGTGATTACTGTAAGTGATTCATTTCTTGGTGATTCATAGAGTGAGCTTTGAATTCATCAGTGTAACTTTTGAATTAATTAGTGTTTCTATATGTGGACACATCAGAATCTGTATACTAAAAACAAAAAACACAGTAGCTTTTCCCTAATATGAAACAAGTAGCCAACATGTTTTTGGTCACATGAAATATATATGGAACTAGAAAATGTCTGTCGCAGTCTGAGATTTCCTGATGTGAGGCTTTGGTGAAAGAAAAGGAAGTACTAAGTCTAATGGTGGGAATCTACGTATGAGAGTATTTTATCACTAACCCCAGAACTGAGTTTGTTTCTGTCATCACTAACCTTCACACACTAATCATATGATCTAACCTCATCCCGATCTCTCCGGTCCTAATTCTCCTTTTGAGATAAGCAAACTTGAACGGCAGTTGAGTATTTTTCTTTGAGGAGTGGAAATCTTTTTCTTCCTTGAAAAATAATAGGAATATGTGTTTTGTGCTCATATACACCATACATTGGGAAATATGGGAAAAGACAGAGTGAAGCATTCTGTATCTGACTACATGAAGAGCTACCACTCGCCATGCCATGTTCAAGTTATTTTTTGTGAGGTAACATGAATAACCTGTGACAAACTTTGAGAAAACTGGATATGCTCAGCAGTTTGAACAAGAGTGATTGATTTAGCAAAGGAAACAGGAAGGTCTCAGTTTTTGGAAGGCAGTCTATACTGAATACCTCAGTAGAATAATTATAAATTCATATGAAGAAAAATATCATTGCAGTTAGGAACCTTGGAAATTACACCTGTATATTTTCCAGTTTGTCAGAGCTCAATCCATACTTTTAATTGCACATCTTAAAGAATAGACTTCTCAAAAATGACTGCTTTCTGTATATAAAACAGCAAAATACAAAAGCTACTGGCAGATTTCTGCTCCAAGCTGCACTGGAGAACTCTCCAAGGTTTTCAATGGTAATGTCCCATCTTGTGAGAACTTCCTCAAACAGCCACACAGTCAGATTGTTCCCTGGTCTTCTTCCACTATCTGATAACCTGATATGTAAAGGAGTCATGGCTTCTAACTCTCAAACCTTTAGACAGATGCCTACGTTGATGCAAAGTTTTATTCATCCAAATCTTTTTGCGGATTTGTTTTTAAAAGGTTTGCTAACATTTTCAAGGAAATATTTTTAGAACGTACCTGATGACATTTCCCAGATTATTTTTATATCCTTGCACTACAATGTGATTATGAAGAAAAGTAAATGCTAGAGGTTGTAGGGACATAATCTTATTATGTCTTCTCTCTTAGCTCAGAAGAATGTGTATTGATTGTTTCCACATTAGCAACTCTAATTCCAGGGCCATTAAAAAATTTAATTTATATTGTTAAAATTTCTTATTCCATTATATCCAAGCAGCAGCCACAGGCCCTCTAGGCAGAGTCACTGAAGGTGATGCAGGAAATTTCAGTCAATAAACTGCTCTTATACCATCAGAGGATTTTACCATTTGAAAATCAGTCAGACATTTTTAATTTTGTTGATCAGGAAGTACGTGTGTTTCGTAGAAGTGGACTGTACCGTGATCCCCAGGCAAAGATTCCACAGGAAAAAGAATTTTCCTTGAAAGTAGGCAATTAGCTAAAAAAATAAATAAAATCAATTTCTTATCACTTGTTCAGAGACGTAGAAGTTACTACATCTCTCATCTCTGTTTTTCATTTAAGGCTCTGAGTTATTTGCGAAGCATGAAGGGAATAAGGAGAAAAACATTAAATCCACTGAGTATCATCTGTCAGAAAGTTGCTGAAAAACAAGATTAGTACCTTTAAAGTACGGAGAGAGAAAAAAAAAAAACATGAAAATTTAGCCGGAAGGTCTAATAGTATTAAAAGAAAGAGTAGTATTTAGTTTAAGTATCTGGACTGATATCAAAATTGAGCAATTTTATTTAAGGAGGTGGTAGGTGTTATTTAAGTACTTGGGAATGGTAGATTTTAAATAGTATACATATGTGTATGTGTGAGTGAAAGTGCATGTGTACATATCAATAATATACAATGCTGCTAGTAACTAGAACCATTGACACTGTTATGCACAACTGTGGTGCAATTGGCTTATATAGCTCACCTTTTAGGGAGAAGTTATTCTTCATTTACTTGCTTTAGACAACGTGCCTTAAGCTCTGTTTTTGCAAGTTGCAGTGGTATGGATGATCTTTTACCTGTGCAAAGAAATGCATTAATTATTACACTGCAATCATATAATGAAAGTTGTTTTGAGCTATTCCATAAATGCTCTTTTGTGGAACCCTGAAACATGCTTACCACGGCTTTTTTCATTGGTTTGTCGGATTTTTTGTGTGGGTTTGTGAGTTTTTGCACTTTGTTTTATGGCAAATGAACTTGTTTCCACAACTCTTTTTATAAGCTGTCTGAAACATGGTTATTTGCAGTAATAAGGATTAGTAATAAATACCTCAGGTAGCATTTCAATAATGTAGCCTGTAGAAGTCTTTGAAATAGAAGTGAATGTTGTAATGATTTGAGGAATGCCGGAGTGCACTGATACCAACAGTAAATCATTGCTGTGGAACACTTTTATCTGGGGGAAAATGAACACAGAAGAGGATTATGTTTTGTGGTTCATGTTGTGTGTGAGAACTGGAAGTGACGTATTTAGCCAAGATTATTAGGATTTCTGTTCAAAATAGTAAGCAGAACAAACAAACAAGCGGATGTCACTTTTTCAGTAGAGATAATTGTGTATATATTCTGCTGCATTAAACTTCAGATAGGAGATTTCACTGTAAATATAAAGTATTAATAAAACCTACCTATTACAGAATTTGCCTTAGTCACTAGAAATAATTTCAAAAATATTAGATAAGAAAAGAAGTATTCTGTAAATTAAACTATCTATAGTGGTATTCAACTCCGTATATATTTTCATTCAGTTTGCAGAAGCACGTACCAATTTATTATTGGGGAAAACCCTTGCTGGCTTATTCAAGCATGAAAAATTACCCCCAGTGCACTCAAGATTTATAATGCTTCAAAAACAAAAAGAAAAAAAAAATACAACAAAAGGGCAATTCAAAACCTAATGAGACATTTTAGATCTCATTTACATCTCTAACCTGATGTGTTTCTTCAAAACGTTTTTCTGACTAATTTACATACTAAAAGCTATTCTTCCCTAACTAAAATGATGAGCTTTCCTGCCTATGTTGACATTAACTTTACTTTAAAAGCTATTTATATTCACTTTAGAAGCCTACTAGTGTATTCTTACATTCACACCTTTATTAGAGGTTGGGTTGATGGTCCAAACAAATACCTTTTTTTCTTGAAACCTGATGCCTGTAAACACAAAGCAGAGGTTTTACATGTCACCCCTCCAAAACGAGGTTATCTTTACATTGAATGATCTCTTTTGCTAGACACATCTTACTTTTTGTGTACAATTAAATGTGAATTTAAAACAAAACAAAATGCTAGTATGTGGATAAATATCTTCTGATTGAATACACGTGATCTGGTTGGTAGTGCATCTGTGTATTTCCACAGTGCTTTCAACAATACCCCGTGTCAAAAGCTTTTAGGGAAATTGAGCAGCCATGGCATAAGGAAGGTCCCTGCACGGGTAAGAAACAGCCAGAAAGAAGCATGCGGGGCATATGCCCTCTTTAATCAGTAAAGGAATTTGTAAACCTAAGGTTCCCTTCACAGAAGTTACCCATCCTGTGCCCTCTGTATGCCCTTAAAAGGTTAGGGGATTGGTCTTTTATTTCCATTTTGCAATTGCATATCAGAAACTGAAAAGAACTGCTGCCCCTGTTAAACCCGTCATTTGGTGTTTTCAGATCTGGAATAAATAGATATAAGGATTGTTAATGTAAAAAGAGGAAAATGAATTCCTGTTTGTTTTTCCAAACTGCATATATTTTTTTCTTAATCTGCTTCAAAGATTAGGACATTTCATATTAATATCTTGGTTTTGAAGTTAGCAAAGGAAATACTTAACGCACACAAGAAATAATTTAAAACGTAGAACGTTTTATAAAGCACTTAAAGTAAGCACGCACAAGAGAGGTAGTAGTAAGAAGAAGTTTTTGATGAAATTTATATGATCTCTAATAAAAAAAACTGTCTTAATTGGCGAAGAATCTCACTAAGAAAAATCTCACAGAAAAATTATATTGTACCCCTTTTCTACAGCAGCAGCTTAGCTGAGGTATATACCTTACATCTTTGCACTTAGTCACAACAAAAGTTGTATTTTAATGATCTAAGAATCAGATGATTGTACTTTCAGTGAAGTTTTGGTGCAAATAAGGATGGTGAATGTTTTAAAACAGTGTAAAATGATGAATGCTATAAAATGCAAGTATGGTTTGGACCTGAAATTCCCATCCAAACATAAACTTTACAGAAGAAAGTGCTTCTTAGGATAAATGCTTACCTAAGAATTGTTAAATTTTTCATGCACAGCCCTGAAGCGAGAAATCTGTCACCTGAAATTATCTTATGCTTTGTGTGTTTTCACACTTTTGTTAACAGTGAACTGTTAATTGATATGCATGGGAGACACCGAATAAAGCAGGATTTGGGACCACTTGTTGCCAGTGTCTGGATTAACTACCAACTGAGTAGATAATTTTTTCTCGTATATTAAGTTTTATATAATGCTTTTAATATATTAAAGTTTTTGACCTTGCATGCCACTGTTAGAGAAGTCAAATGGAGGAATGGAAGTCTGAAAGGATGTTCCTGAATTTTCCCTGGAAATAAGTATCTGAGCAGAGGGGATAGATCAAAGTTAACATCCCAGATGAAGTAAAACAAACTTAATTACATTATCAGAATCTCCTTAGATGTTGTACAATTGGAATGAGAACCACAGTCCTGCTTTGTAAATGTGTTGCTTATGGAAGGATGTCTTTTCTTGACAAATCTGATGCTATTACACTTTTTTAGATACCTGCTGCATAGTGCCTGGAAATTTCAGTTTTCTGACCTAAAATTTAAAGTAACTAAGTTACTTTGCCAAAAAAGAGGTGTCTTGGCCTGAGTAGGCTGAGCCACTGTGTCTAGTTCACACCTCAGCATTAGTAGGGAGCCTGTGTTCTTAAAGAATACTTAAAATCTTAGATGGTACATGCTGTTTCTGGATTGAGACGCTCAAAGAACTCTTCCTCTCCTCCTAAGATTCTGCACTGTGCAAAGCAGAGTTCAAGGTTCCTCAGGGCAGCAAAATGGCAAATAAAAGCTTAAACTTGTAGCCTGATGACAAAGACAGTAGGGATAAAGTGCCTTGGCTTTCAGAAATCTTTTTTAAAATTATTTTTTATTTTTCTTTCCCATGCAATAACCACATAAGAAGTACCACAGGTCATCACCTTTATATGTATTTCCCTCTTCCTCCCTCTCCCCGGGCAATTTCATGAATAAACAGATGCACTTCTTTCTTCCCACAGAATACCTTAAACAGAAGGGGAATATATCACCCTGAAATAGCACTGAGAAAAAAGAAAAAAAAAAACAAAAACAAGAAAACAAAAGCAATGACTATTCTCTTAGTTTCTGGGAAAAAAAAAAAAAAAGTGGCACTAGTCTTAAAGATGTTCTTGGAGGGAAGATCCCTAGATGAAGGAGCCTCCCAGTTCTATGAGATTTTAGGCCTCTAAGAGAAGTTTCAAACAGTGCATCTTAGCATCTCCCTATTATCTATCTAGAAATGCCTACACAAAGACTGGGTTCCCCCTCTGTGACCCCTAGCTCAGAATTTGAATTGCCTCTTGCCTTGTTTTGAAGCACCAAACTTCTAGTGTCCTTCATGAGGAGAATTGATTTATCACAGAGAATTCCATACAGACTAGATGTTTAAATATTAATTATTATAATATTTAACTTTCGGCCTTCTAAGTCCCTCCTAGCCATTTTGTTGATTGATGCTTACTGTTTAAAGGAAAGTGAGATTTTTTGTCACTTGTAGTAAGAAGTATGTCCACTACTGGGTATTTTCTGAGGTCTTGGGGAGTGCAAGTACACCCTCTGTAGGGATTTTGAAATCTTTCTATCTTGATTGCCATGATGATGAATTTCTGTTTTTCTCCTGCTTTCTAAACCTTGCTGTCATAGTTATTTTCAGTAGTTCTTACCCCTTCTGTCTCTTCCCTCACCCTACTACATTCATGTTGGCATACAGAACTCATGTTATTTTCTGCCCATATGGTCTTGGTGACTTAATCCATTTCTAAATTGTTGTATGTCAGTGCTGAGCACTCTCAAATATTTTCTTGTGCATTTCCATCTGGAAATCAAAATCTGACCTCCTGTCTTTCTAATACCTTCTCATAGCAATTTTGTAGATTCCTTAAAGCACAAGAAAAATTGAATTGCCCCTTCTTAAATGATCTCTTTTATTTTACCTCTTTCTACAGCAGTGGTAACTTATCATTCCGGGCATTAAGATTTATTTGAACTGTAAGTGTAGTAGTGACCATAACACTAGAAATTAAAATAATATTCCTTCAGTTTTACTTTCTTTAAATAATTGTAATTATTGCTGGAATTTGGATGAGTGACTGAGAGCAATGCTTTTAGTAACCCTATTCATAAGAAAATCTATGTTTTTGGACAATTATAAGTATTTCCAGTGCTTTTCACAGTTCTGTCTCCAGTGCTTTTGACAGTTGTCATTTCAGATTTTTCATGTTTAAAACAAATAATTATTATAATATTGCAGAATCTTAACTGCATAAAGTGTGATGCCACAGAACCAAGCTTTCCCTCTTAAAAGAAATCAGACAGAAATCCAGTACTTCAAGATCGCAGTTGTGCTTTTTTCAAGAATTCTGAAACATTTCAAAGTTCTTCTTACTTCTTCTATTTTTTAACAAATTTTATGTATCCATTTCTTACATTAAATTGAACGTTAGCTAGGTCACTGTAACTCATAGAATCCTTATGGAATTTCTATTTATTTTGATGTGTAATAAAATGCACTTTATAGGTCTTGTGATCAAGTTGCATTAAACATGGCCTTGTATTTGTGATTCTTCATCTAAACTTTTCAGTTACCTTTTAATTTTTTTATGATGGTTTAATTTTTAAATACGCGATAGCTGGCACTTCTGTATTTCCCAGAAATGATACAAAAAATATCTGTGGAATATATCCAAACTAAAAGACTGTGATTCATCTAAGATTTTATTTGTTTTACCATTTTCAAATGAATTGTGTTAATACAAATACTTACTTCTTTTCCTTTTTTAAATCATTAAAATTTTAACATATTGAAATAGAGCAGTGATCAGTTCTCACACATAGGGCTAATCCCTCCTGCCTCTTCATTTTTTGGTTATGTCAGCAGACTGTGCCTTGTTGTAAGCTGCTGTGGTTTGCAGCAGTCTGGGCAGGTATCCTGGTGTGTAACAGTGTGTGCACTGCCTGTGCTGCAACAGAAATGCCTCCTTGTCCCTACCACCTCCCCACAGCCCTGGATAAATCAGTGTCTTAATTGAAAGCTTTCTTTGTCCCTGGCAAAAAGTGGAGTTAGATGAAGGATTCCTTATAGCCTACTGATTCATGGGTGATATGCTGACCTGTGAAATGTGTGAGCAGCCAGTAAAAATGAGTACTCTGCAGTTTGCCAGAAATTATACCAAGAGATCCAAAGCAGGATCAGTAGTGGGAAAATGCACGCATCTTGATCTCATTTAATCATACTCAAGTTCTTTGGCCACAGATAAAGATTTTTCATGTTTGTTCTTATATCTGTAATTTAACTCTGTGGTTTTTATTGTTATTTTTAAATTATCTTGATAACACAAAGAAAAGATATAATCTTTCTTTAAAAATGTAATTAATGACTAAACCAAATGATGAGGAAAAATCAAAGAGCAATCTAATACTCTATAACCTGTGATCAATATGACACAGAAGACAATCCTGACATTTTTCTTCTTCCCAGTTTCAGCAAACCGGTGGTACAACATCATTTCTATAAGCAGGAGCAAAATGAAGATGCACTAAAAATTGCTGTAAGGAATTTGTGTCTTTAAAGTGTTTCCACTAAAAAAGATTGTCCCAGTTGTGAAAAGATTAACTATGACAACCTAAGAGAAAGTTACTCTTTTTATAATTAGGACATAAAAAAAGAGAGAGAAATGAAAAATCTGCTGACTGACTGAAAATACACATGGAAGGCTCAGGTAGTGATCTTCCCAGAATATATGCTTTCTTAATTCTTTTTTATATATGCCACCTTTTTCCCTCGCCCTGCCTTACCTTCCCTTTCCTTCTCTTCCCTGCTTTCCCCTTCCCTTTCCTCCCCCAGCATGCTGATGAGCTAGCTGATTATTGAGTGTGGAAGATTTCTTCTGCTACAGAGCTATGAGTGAAAATGTGATAATGCACTTTAGTGGTGAGTAGAAGCATAAATATAATTTTAAAATCACAAAAATTCTATCAGCAAACCAGAAGGAAAAGAATAAAAGGACAACGTTTTCAACTACATTTTCCTTTAATTGAATCTGAATTCATGAATCAGTATTAGATGATGTCAAATCAGAAAATATAAAAAATGATGGAAATTAGGGCCCCGGTGTCAAACGCTGAGATATATAACCACTATCACCTCTGAAGCCAAATGCAGGAATACATACATAGTGATTCAGAAAATCAAATATTTTCTGGACGATTGGTGGAAAATAGTGTTCTACAGAGAAATGTGAATATTATTTTCCAAAATTCTGGTTATCTTCTCCAAAAACTATCTGTACACTGTACTAGATGCCATTGGGTGTTGAATAGCATCTGAGCATGAGTAAATGAACATCCCACTCCCATTTATTTAATTCCTGATATCAACTCAAGGATTCCTGTGGCTTATTCCATATCCTGAGATGTAGGCTGTTACATCTGGCTCTCCTATTTTAAATGTACACATGATGCATGTTATAAATACCATCTTCTGTGGTGCAAAATAAAAGTTTTATGGACAGTTGCAAGCCATATGTTCTCAATGCGAAATCTTTTCCAGATGAACTTGTGAAGTCAGTTTGGCTTTTTATCAAAATTAGTATGTAGCTGCCAAATTTTACACGGTACTCATCATTCATTTTTGTCGCATCTCTAATTCTATGTCATATAAATCCTACTAACATTGAGTAAAAAAAAAAAATTATAATTCAAAATCCCTTTTTAGTAGGACATCTTTATTAAATGGCATTTAAAAAAGTAAATAAGATATCTTTCCTGAAATATAAATTTACCCAGCGAAGGAGTATTCAACAGATCTGAACGTCTGGGTTGCTGGAATAATTGGAGTAACTCTGGAATCTGTCCTTTCTCATAATTTAGAGAATCTGGGTTTAGAAGATAACACATTACTGTTATTTTTTCTCTAGAAAGGAGAAAACCATCTACTTACTTACCGTTATCTGAACAGCTGTCAGATGGTCAAGCTTTTTAGTAATAGAATTTGATCTTGTAGTGCCTTACTTTTAGACTTCACGAGCACACAGAGTTCAAGCCAAAAAATAGCTGTTTGCAGAATTAGGCCCTTTGTGATAGAAACTTCCTTGTTTCATTGCTGCATCAGATGCTATGCTGCGTTGTGAAACTGTGTTATGGTGGGCAGAATCACGTGTTCTTTAATGGAATTGTTGTTACAAAGAAGCAGTATCCAACAGTGTGATTTGCATCATGCTGTGTGAGCCGCCTACACTTTTCAGCAGTTGGTTCTGTGCCTGTAATTTATTGCTCTAGAAACCATTATAATAATACAAGAAATGCTGCAGCAAGTGCAGAGGAAAGAACACATCACAGTCAGACTGTAATGACTATTTAGACTATTTAAACTCACTCAGCTTGTTTTACATTAGAAAAACAAGTCCTTTTCAATTACTTATTTTATGCATTTTATTTGGCTTTCTGGTTTCATTGTGTTTGAGATTAAATACGCTATTACACGTTTTAAGACAGTTTATGATAGAAACTGCCCTAAAATGTAAAACAAGGCCTAAATACAGGATTTTAAAAGCAAAAATTTCCACCTTGCAGAAAAAAGAAAAATGATGACAGATATATTACTTTCTATCTAGTAAGTGGCCTGTTACTTGTGAAAGCACTCCACAGTGTGTAGTAAAATACATTACCATGGCTGAAAACTCTCCATGCATTAGCTTTACAGTTTGTAGTCCTATTCCTTTGAAAACAATGGCATTTCAGGTTTGACCATTATGGACTTTTTGCTCATTAGGTAGAAGGGACGTCACCGTGGCTTTTGTAGCTCATTCTTTTCATTGGTGTACTGACCAGCAGGGGGCCAGTATAGGAAAGAAATGCCCAGAGGCTGCTAAGGATCCCTCAACAGACCAAACTGAGGCTTCCTGCTGGTGGCTCAGTATCACCTTTTCGGTCTTGAATTATGCACAGGACATGGCCCATAATTTTTGTCCTCTGGAGTTTTCACCCCACTTCTTTTATCATGCAGCTCACTTCTGTGTTTACACTGTCTAGAGGAATGCAGATAAATTTTTATCAATAATATTGTCCTTCCATTTTCCATATGATAAAATCAATCATTTGTAACTGCATATTTATTTCTCAGCTATCCAAATGCTTTCTTTGCCTCAGAGAAATTTCTTAATGGTAAATGTTTCTAAAATTGTATGTTTTCAGTTTGTTTTTTTTTCTCCTTTCCATTTGCTCTGACTCAATCCTTTCTGCTCTCCAACTTCTGTCTCTGGTCTTTATTCTCTGAAATTCATAATCTAGAGGGCACCTGACACCAGTGTTTTTGTTCTAGAACTCCAAACTCTTATGTACTGATTCCAATCCAGTGACCATTTGTTTCTTCTTTTGGTAAAGCTCATTTACAAATCCAAGATGCGTTTCTCTTGGTCTCCTCTGTTACTGTTATTTGTTCCCAGAGCTCTTTTCTGTCGCATCCTTTGTTTCTAGCCTGTTACTACCTTTCTTTAAGCTATTTCTGCATTTCATTCATATTTAATGTTTCCACAGTTCTAACATAAGTATAGTCACTTCCTTAACCTCCTAGCATAAGTGATTTCTTCTGCCTGAAATACTTCTTTTGAAACCGCATACTACTTTGCTACCATATGCTTGCCCTTTTCTTGTAGATTTTAAGCAGCCAATGTACGTTTTCTTCCTTATCCTTTACCTGCCATGTGAATTTATAAAAGTATTCACTTTGGCTTTGCATTTGGTACAAAAGCCAGATACACAAAAATGTGGTGTACTTCATTAAAGTATATTTTAGCTGTCAGACATAATTACATTTTTCTTAGGATGCTGGTTTTGATATTTTTTTTCCTGGTCCATTTTCAATGTAATAGTTGACAGTAATATGAGAGAGAGTAGTAAGTAACTGCTAGTGCCAAACATAACTTAAATTTTACTGATATAAGCTGAAGGAAATAAAATGCTTAAGTCTTAATGCTTTTTCACTAGCTCAGTAAAGACCTCTTTAGAAGAATAGGTCCAGGAATCAAGAGATTGAACAGCTAAAATCTCTAAGGGTAAAATGACTTACATCTGTCTCTCATCTCAGTTTATTTCTGAAATTTTTTTAAAAATGATTTTTCTTCTGGAAAAAAAGAAAAAAGAATCATAGAACTCTAGAACTCATATATCAGATTTGAACGTAAAAAATAATAAATGGGAAATAAAAAGTATGCAAAAATCTAATTTTCAGATACAAAAAATGCAGGTCTAGTGGTAACTTCTGATAACCTGAAAGAATATCTGAATGAATATATGGAAACTGAATCATTATTATCTAAGCTGAGAGAGTTCCAAAGTTTACTGACAATGTTTGTTCTGTATCTTAACAGTCTGATTTCACGAGGTATTTTCCTTTTGAGCAGAACAGAAATAAGTAGCAGCTTTATTAGGTTTTCCAAAGCTACTGGAAAAGTTCAAGAAGCTATAAAGTACAGAGAGAAGCAATAAAACAGCAATAAAATTGCTAATATTATCTATAATTGAAGAGATTAGCAGCCCATATTTTTATTTTTATTTTTTTTCACCAAAGCATTTACTATTCATTTAGAAACTTACAGCTAGAAGTATTACAATAAGACAGTGATATTTTAATCTTAGTATTTGTATTCTCTGCATAACATTATTTTTAAGGTTCTCATAATGTACTTTTGGTTTTGCTTAAAATGTCTCACTGGAAATTTTTTATTTCCTTCTTTAAATCATTTATGCATGCTTCATAAACAGATGTTCCAAACAAATCTGTAATTTTTACAAGTTGTTTTATAGTCATTATTATTACTTGAACAGATCTAGACTTCTGAGCTTTTCTTTTTATGCAGATAATTATTAAAATTTTGATTTTTGAAATTGTTAAAATTAGAAGGCTTATTATTTATCAATGGCATCTTACTTCAGAGTCATCTTTGACCATTTTGCTTTTCTCTTCCCATATGGGAGAAAATACTTTTTCCTTCTTCAGTACAATCAAGAACTACATAAGGAATTCACATAAAAGTTAGCTGAGAAGTTCATATGTTGTTTGAGCCACTTTGAGTGTAAAAATGCTTGCACGGATCTGACCTTCACTACTCGTTTTCTTAGACAGTTCTCAGTCAATCCATGAACTTTTCTTAAACATCAAAGCTTGATTCCAACTGGGCATTAAAATCAGTTTAAACCATAACAGATCCTGCCTGATGTTGGGCACCATCTACGCCATTTCTTGTACCTTATTGAACTTGTTTCAATTTCTTTATCTGTAACTTATGGAAAAAATGTGATATGAAATATGTGTTTGAATATTCTCCTTATCTTTTACAGACTGCAAAAGATAAAGGTGTAATTATATAACTAGCTAATGGTCTATTATTGCTACTGATATGCTGTTGCAAGCCAAGTTGGTTTTTTTTTTAAATCATGTACACCACAGCATTTTAGAAATGTTTTGAATTTATTTTACTACTTCAGAATGTTTTCTGCATTTTGCTGTACTATTTTTATCTCTGTTTGATGATTTGGTTACATTTGATCATGTATTCTTTGCTCTTTCCCATTGCTTCAGTCCTCTCATTTTTACTCAAACTGCAGAAATATTTCCAGAAAACTGAAGGGCATCACCACCTTCTGATATTCACACAGTTCGTATTGCTTAGCCTTTTGTGCACTGTACAGAGCGCAGTATACAGGGTTTGTGAACTTGCAGGAATTCTTTCATCAGATATCATAATACCTAAGATCTATAAAGATATATTATCAGGACAGAATGCAGAGACCTACTGCATGCCATCAGTAATTAGAAGGGTGGAAAGAAGTTGACTTTCTGTTAACCAGTGTTCACAACCTTGCTTAAGAACCTGAAGTATTTAATCAATGAACAATAATAAGATTAATAAACCAAAAAGACAAAACTGAAGTTCCATCCAGTAGTTACCATGAGAACAAGAGCTGTTTACAAAGGAGTACATGTAAATGCTAAATGTATTTCTAATTTATGGTACACAATTCACCATCTTCACAGATAGATGAGCATGTTAATGGCCAAATGATATAAATCATACAAGACCATAGAGGCCACTATTTCCTACTTTATCAGAATATTTTCATCTGTGTCCAAAAATTTAATTGCCAGTGTTTATCTTCAGCTGCTCACTGATGCTTTTTAAAATCCATTTTATGACAATCAGTAAACACTTTTTAAAAATTAATGGAGATCTGAGAGTAGGTCAGCTGGCTTTTGGCTGACCCTGAGATGACTGACAAGTGGCAGCGTATGTTATGTTCCTAGATCAAGCAGGAAGAGAAAGTGATCATTTAATTTCCATCATGATTTGTGGGGCTCAGATTTTTCCAGACATTCTTTTGAAAGATACTATCAAATAGATGAGTTTTGATTGTATTTTTTTCAGATTTATTAAGGCTATAATGTAACATGACTGTCTTTTAGGATATACTCATTTGGTGGGGTACATTTACCTATTAATAAAACATATATTTATCTCACTGTTCCACTAGCTTGTCTATACTTGCATTTATCCTTTTGGTAGAAAGCTCAATTTTACTTTTTTTTTTTTTTTAATTGACTCTTGTTAATCACTGTAAAATAATTGTTAGTTAATCGTGTCTACATTACAATTGTTGTCTCCAAACATTAATAACTGTTCTATGATTATGCAGCTGGCATCTATCTTAACATCTTTTCCTCAATTTGCCAATCATGCAAATACTGTTAGTTTGTATAATGCAACAGTGTTTAGTGATCTCTGCAAGTTTCAAGGTTTATTTCTGCTGTGACTTCTGCAAAATCAGTGAGAGCAGTCCATACACTAGAAAGCTTAAACCAATGCTAAAAATATGCTTGGCAAAGAGATACTACAATCACAAGAGGAAATCTTGATTGAAGTCTCAAGCTAGTGAAAGTACCATCTTAATTTTTTCTGTTTAAAAGGAGTGTTACCAGTTACCTATTTGCCTGTTATCTTCCAGCAATTTTCTATGAACACTGTAGTGAGTGTGTTCTGAACAGGAGTCTTATTGCATGACAGTAGCTGCACTGACTGTTTCTGCAAGGCTGTGTTATGGAGGGAGTTCAGTGGACATTTATACTTGAGTGGTGAAACCCAAATGGACACTAGATGATAAAGCTTATATAGACAGAAATAAGATAAACACTTGAAAACTGATTGAGAATTTATAGTTATCATCAGAAATGAGGAATTGTGACTTGGACAGAATGATGAATCAGGTCTTAGTAACATGGTTTTCATCGAATAAGATCATTTAGTGAGAGAAAGTTTCCATCTAGAAAATATTTAAAGATTTAAATTGGGCACATAAGAAATATCAAGTAAACAATAAGGCAAGAGGAAGGAGAAAGGAAGAGAAATAGCAGAAAATTTTGAGTTTTGGGAAAGGTAAATCCACAAAATGTGTGGAATAAAGTGAAGTGCTTACTGCTTTGAGGAGATGTGAACAGTGAATGGAGAATGTCCCTGCTACCCAGCTCTTTTATTCTGTGACTGAAGTATGTATTTAAGTAGAAATGGGTAGAATGCAGAAGGTATATAAACGATTAACACTTCTAAAATTAAAATGAGTTTTTCTTTTAACTAATGACTGAAAATTTCTTAAACCCGAAATGATTCACTTTAAATGTCGTGATATATAAATTCCAACAATAAATTCAACTAAAGATTAAATTTGAAATTGAAAGTCCACATGCTTTTCTGTTGCTAATGAAAATAATCTACTTTTTATCTGAACAGTTGTAAGTGACAATGAAATTTTCCTTTCTTTGTTGTTTCCCAGAGTAACTGTAGTTTCCTTTCATGTGTTTCATTCTTGGGGTTTGAGGTTAGCTATTTTGTTTTAGTGTGAATGAAGAGATATACAAAGTATCTTTTCTCCATTTGTAGTACAGTTTGGGATGGGAGAAGGCTCAGGTGCTCTACTGGGAATGCTGTCCATTGAGTCCATAAAGTCTGAGTTATGAAAAAGTATTTCTTTTCTTGATGATTGGAAGATGGCGGTAGCATATTTTTCACCACTGAGGCATGTTTAAGATGTGAGAAACATTAACAGTGAGGAGAGCTTTAGGTCAGGATCACTCTGCATCATAGATGGCATTATCTTCTGATTTAGCTAGCCTGAAAGCTGCTGAAAAATAATCCTTTTTTGTGCCCTTGTCAGTGGCTTTGGCCTAGAGTAATAGCAAATCAGCTTTACCTGAGTCAGATAATCATTACAAAATGAATTTTTTTCTCTGCTCACAGAAATAATTGGGAGAAAAATAAATTTGATAGGTGTGATGAATATTATTTTAAGTTAAAGCTTACTGAGATATATAAAATACTAAATGCTGCTGGTAATTGAGCAACTCTATGCAACTGTAAATTAGCTGCTCAACTTGAAAAAAAGGCAATTACTGAAAGCACTTTTTTCCCCCTAGAAAACTTGCTGCTCTCCTTTTCCTTAGCATTCACAAGGGGCATTCAGTTAATCATACTGAGGTCTCTCCCTTAGTGCTGCAGTAGCTGATTACCCAGCAGGAGGTGCAGTTCCAGCAGGGTAAGTCAGAATGGTGTTGGTCGTTCCCTGGGGAGGGACATCCTGTAAAAACACCAAGGTTGAGAACTGTCATATTCACAGCAGTAGGTGCATTTTCCTCAGAAATTAATGGAGCGAGCTGGGCAAAAATGTTTTTAAACTACATCTTCCCTAGAGTAAGATGCAAATTCAAAGCTCTTTTGAAGCACTGGAATGAAAGTTGAAGATAAGACTTTTTAGTTTTTGACATTGATGATATAGGCAACACTTGCACTACGAATATTCAATTGAAATAGAGGATAAGTGGGGCAGATGTTATTCAAGCAGGTCCCAAATGCAGTTCGAACTATTTCAGAGCTGGCTTAACTAAGCTGCTTTTAATTATGCTTAATGCAAAATATCTGATAGATATTTCCTTCCTTCAGCTTGTTAAGAATCGATTAATAATGCTAGATGTTTTTCTTAAAACAAGGAATCTTACCATCATAACTCATTCAACAAAAGATGATTTAAAAAGGAATGAAGCTTTGAGATACAGATTTTTCTCTTTTTCAGCAGCAGTTCATTTGCTGCTCGGCAGCAAGAAAAGATTCTGCGCTGCTTTCTCTATTATTTCTCTGTCGACAATGGAACACAAAGTGATTGATCTGTTTACAGAAAGATTTTACAGAAAAATTTTAAAGCACCTTTGAGCATTGTGTTTGTTCTGCCCTCTTGAACAAAGGTATGAGAAGAATCTGGTTTTAATATACAATTTATACAGATTTTTTACTTCTAGAGCATGATTAATCATCTAGGATCAACTCAGATTATGTAAGACCTGAACGACTCCATCTTGTGTTCCCTCTGGCACTTGTTTTCAGCTCCTGTGGGTTTCCCCATTTTACTTTGCTCCAGCCTAGTGTCATGTTTTTGCCCTTCTATTTTGATTTCTGTGTAAGCTCTTACTCTGCATCTGCTACTACAGGATTTTAAGAACATGAATGGCCGGATTTGTAGACTGCCTTGCCTGACATACTGCCTCTGTCTGCTCTGTTCAAGAGACATAAATAGATGTTTTGAAAAAAAAAATTATTTTTTCTTTAGTCTCCAGTAGCATCTAGCTTAAGGGCATCCAGAAATGGTATCTGTGTCACTAAGTGCACACAGTCAGTTTTCTTTTCTTCTTTAACCAACAGACCCTACTAACACTGAGAATCCTCCCTAGAAGAGAATTTAAAATGTCACTGAAAGTGTGTTGGAAAAAAGTTAGCAAGACTAGTCTGTCATTTTATCCATGTTTCTGTTGCCTCCATCCAGTAACTCGTTGAATCAATACTATTACAAAACTGCATCTGTAGTTCAGTCAATGACCTTTAAAATCATTCTAGCATAATCTATAGATTGTTCATTTTTGTCGGATATTACTCCCAATTTCACTTGTTTCCCAATTCTGTAGGAACGTTTCCATTTGTCTTTTTATTTAATGCATACATATATCTGATAAACTGTAAAAGAGGCCTTTACCGAAAAGTACACATTTTGCTTACTTGTATTTCTTATTTTTATGTGTTTATATACATAATAAAACATCATCTCACATTGGTAGAAATCAAATATGTTGAATCTGAGACGGCAAACATGAAAGGTGACATCAACTAGGAGTTTGGTGTCACCAAACAATATATAAATAGACGTATCATATCTTCAAAAGTGAAGTGACAGGGCCGTCATTGTTCTTTGATAGCACCCAGTTGTTGATGAGCATATGGGAAGCTTATTCATAAAATTTTCCTTTCCTTGTCATCTTAATTCTGCCAGATTGTAAATTATGCAGCTAGAGAAAATTAGAGTTAACTATTTCCAGACGCTCAGATTTCTTTTTCATTCTACAGAGAAATTAACCTGGGAGGTTTCTAGGTTCTCTTCAGAATTTTTCTGAAGTAAATTCATTGCATACTTCAAGCAATGTGCTTAAGGATGAGTATACTTTAAGACCCAGAGTGAATTAACATGAGATTGATACGTTGAAACAGTGAGATCTTAGTAGGCAAGAAATCTCAAGTATCTAATTGGCCCACTCACATAAAGATACAAGCCCAAATCAAAACTGTCGATGGAAAATTGGTCTCTGACTTATTTTTCAATGCTGACCCAAAATTTGCATTCTATGTCTGCTTCTTTTAACGCTTTTCAATTTATTCTGATTTCAATTGTGCATTAAATTTTGTGTTAAGATCTTCACATATATTGCATATGCACAGCTACACAGATCCTTATGGTAGAGGAATATACTCTCCCCAGCATCAATGCCCTTTACTGTATTGCAGTGTTTAAATTTAGATATTTGAGGCTCCCACTAGACAACAAGTTATTAAAACATCTGCCTTTCCATAAGCCATTCTGTTCTTTGCCATTCCACATGTCCTTTTCTACTTCACCAGGCAAAATTGCCCAATCTAAATTTCAGCTCAAGTGTTTGATGGCTTTCACGCTGAGCTCAAACTGTTAGTGCTTCCCTGAGAGAATAGAATTGAAACAAGATTTAATCTAAAATAACAAAATAGAATAAAGGTTTTACATATAAATAAGTAATGCCCTGTATATTTTTATACACACTTCTCTTCTAGATTTTGCATGTAGTGAAGTTAAATCTGAAAATGCATAGATAACCGAAAGCTGACAGAAAAGAACATCAGTTGCCTGTGTTCTCAATTAATGCCTGTCCTAAAGTATATTATAATTCAAATTCATAGTTACTATAAAATGCATTGCATAAAATAGTGTTTCTATTGCTACCTTTGCCTCAGACTGCTGGGTGCTTGTTTGCTTTCCTTTTTTAAGACAGCGCTATTATCGAATAGCTTCCCTAAGCCATTATAAGCATGCTGTCTTCCAGTATTTTCAGTAACGACTGTTGACTGTTGTTCACTCTTCACGGAAGATTCAGATGTCGAGCTAGTTTGTTGTTTTTGTTTTTGTTTGTTTTTTCTTAAAATGTAATCAGTTCACTTTGTAATAGTAAGATAATGTACTAGCTGTTAGCAGTAGATGTTTCAATATTCCATGTTTGAATACTAAACAAAATCTGGACTCCTGCTCTAAAAAATTATGGGATTGATGCTCTCTGCTAACTAAAATCACGTGCATGGTAAATGGAACAAGCCGCAATCAAACTGTTGCAACCTATTTTTTCCATATCTAGATAAATGACCATTAATCAGACCTTCTCAAATATCAGAAGGGTTATTTTATTACCCTTGTGACAAAGAAGTCTTACTATGTACTGGCATTAGCAGCAGCATAACCAGCAGATTAGAAAAAGTGATTATTCCTTGTGTACTTATAAAGCTGGAATTGGAGTACTGTCCAGTTCTGTGCCAACCCCCCCATGCCTTGTCTGCAAAACAGACTAACAGAAATAGTATGATGTACAATTGGATACTGAGGAAGTCAGGTTTTTCAGCTTGAAGAAGAGAAGGCTTTAATTGCTGTTCTCCACCATCTCATGGTGGAATGCTTTCAGCTACCAATTCCCATTTTTACGCCCATGCTTCTCTTCTCTACAGCATTGAACTGTTTCTCTTTATGATATTCGTACTATACCATACTAATTTTACTATTTGACATCTGCATATCATGGGTATTCATACAGTAATAAAAAGGCAAGGCAAATGTCAAACATTCTATTAAGCAATTATTTTGCAGGGTATTAAATATGGGCATAATTTTAGGAGAGAAAATGTTTGTCTTTGCCATATGTGACCTGATGACTCTGCATGTAGAGACCCAAATTCACTGTGTATTCTTCATGTCACTTAGACAGACATGAGTTGAAATTTGTGTGCAGAAGAGCCAGCTTTCCGTTACAGACCTGGAAATTCTAACAGATATCACTTTAGGGAGAATAACAAAATAAAATTTTCAAATTAATGTTGCTGTTCCCTTAGCCAGGATCAAATCATGAATTCTTCTTCATACAGTGGCAGAACAGTTTTTCAAGAGGCTGAGAGTTGTGAACTAGCTGCTCTTGAACTGCCACAAAATTTTAAACTGTGTAAGATTAGAATCCAAATTGTAGCTAAAATTTTCTTTCTAAAAAAGAGTCTCCCATTTCCCCAGAAGACTGTTTTTAAAATCTTTCCTTATACAGGAAAAAGCTCTGATCAGTTGTCAGCGTATGAGCCTATGGCGTTAGATGTTCACCAGTTGTTCTCAAAATCAGACTAAACATACATTTTTCACGGAAAACAAATCACATGAAATTTTCTCAACAAGCAACCATGCTGTAGGATTTTCTACATTTCCACAATTTCCCACCTGCACTTAAATTCCAGAATTGGAAACGAGTGTAATCCAAGTCTTACCATCTATCACTTCTGTGAATCTGTTATTCGTATTTGTCAAGCCATGTCCTGTGAAGATAGATAGTTCTCCCCACAGGTAGGTGTAAGCATGGCATACTTTACAGCCAAGGGTCCAGAGGAGCATAATCCCAACAGGAAGTATCTTCTCCCACCTATGTTATGTGTAGAACATGAAGGTGGAAGGCTGTAAGCAAAAATGCTCCTTGTGATGCTTGAGGGACAATTATGAAGCAATTCCATCTTTGTACTATGCATTTCCTACCTTTAGCAACAGAATTGCATCATTTTTTCTTATCTGCTTTGTGTTTATTTTGCAGCTTGAGCCATGTATCCTACTTGTGCAGATCTCCACAATTCACTGAAACATCTTTTTCTTTAGTCAGTTTCAACTTTCCACTAGTCTGATGAGATGAGCACACTGAGAATGGTTTGATTTTTCCTAATGTGAAATGTTTAGATAGGGCCAATATAGTGAATTACTTACTAGTTTTGGCTACCACGCTCAGCTGTTGAAGCTGAGCTGAAGTATTACTACCTCTCTTGGTAACGTGAAGTCACTAAAACACTTCTGTGGAGTTGGAGATATAATTTTAACGTTCATGAGAGATACAAGTTTTAGAAAGTATGGTGCTGTCAGTTTATACATTATCAGACGCAGCATGTGCTTGCAGACTGCGCAAGCAGTCTTTAACTTTGTGAGCCATGAGCAGTTAGAAAGAAGACCTCATAAAATGTGTTCTGAAAAAGGAAGCGGAACCATAACAGTAGTAAAAAATCATAATTTCATTTCTCATAAAGAATGAGAA
Source organism: Cyrtonyx montezumae (assembly GCF_038088225.1). Lineage (NCBI taxonomy): Eukaryota > Metazoa > Chordata > Aves > Galliformes > Odontophoridae > Cyrtonyx > Cyrtonyx montezumae. The sequence continues at coordinate 19,963,941 of NW_027071936.1, read as the reverse complement.
TAATGGAAATAATTTTCCCCTTCATTCTTTTCTAGCATTGAATTTACGTTTCTCATTTATCAAGCACAAAATAATAAATAATAAAAAATATTTATGTAATCTATCTCATTTCTGAGCCTTCATGACAATACTAAGTGTATAATATTTGTTATTTTTAAATCAACTTCTGTTATTCTGCTGTTTTCTGCCATAGCAGAACTGATGTACACAAAAAATAAAAATAAGAAATAAAAATAGATGTTTTGATTAACTTTTAGAGGACACGTTAAGGCTAGAAACTTTATTTTTGGTGCTGAATATTGAAATAATGTAAGCAAGTGAGTAAAAGCCTTGTAATAATTGTGTGTGTGAATATCAATATAGGCATTTTCTGATTTGTCCCTTTTCTGTGTAACCTAGAATATTGCCCAATTTTATTAATATCCTGTGGATACACTGCTTTTTTGAAGCTGAATAGAAGTCCACAAACTTCCAATTATTTTCAGTTTTTCACTTGTTTGATTAGAGTGCTATTGTCTGTAATATATATATTTTTTGAATCTTCAAAGTGCTTGGTTCATGCCTTGAAAATGAGTTGTTTTGTATTTCCTAGCTCTGCTTTTTTTTTTTTTTTAATCCCTGCCAGTTATAACCTGATAACCTGATTTCATACTGTGCTTTAGCACAACAATGCAGTCATCAAACTAAAGCAACACAGTAAGTGGGCACATTAGCCATCATTTTACTTGATCACTTGGGAGAGATTAAATTTATTCATTTTCAGAACAGATAATGAAATATTTAAAACATTTTAGAGTAAATCATGGCAGCATTCCGAAATTCTGACATTTGCTTTCCCAAAGCATTATACTATATACTGCACATACAAGATCCTCGTGCAGATGTTTAGGAAAATTCTGCAGTTTGTGGGTTTTTTTTGCTCATTTGCATTTTGTTTATCTAAAGTGAAATCCATTCAATTTTATTGAACTGTAATTCTGGTAATTTACAATATTTACATGCTGTGGTTAGATTGAAATCAGTCCTTAATTCAAATTCAATCTAAATTTACAGCATAGTAATTAGGGCTTTGTAACTGACACTAGGGGCCTATTGATTTAATGAAAAACTTAACCTTACAGTAAGTGTTTAATTAGTTGCTGCAGTAGATTCTACGCTGTCCTAAATTGTGGACTTTAGAGAATTAGGTACTAATTTGAATTACATTACTATATAAAGATCAGAACTATTTTTTAAAAGAGCATGTAGCCCTACAGTTGAATTAATTTATATCTTTGAAAAAGATAACAGAAAAAGGCAGTACTGGAAGCAATTGCCTACCCTTCCTGTTTCAGGTAAAACCACATTGACTGTCCTGGAACTAGCTACTTACCTTGGTAAAATATTGATTTAAGAGTTCAAAGTAAAAATAAAGTCAGGTTTATTATTATTATTATTTTTTTTCATGGAAAGTTTTCTCCAGGAGATAAAACTTGAAATAATATATTTGACTATATATTGAATATGTCATCTTGATGCTGAAAAACCTAACTATAAAAAGCAGTATTTATCTTCATAATTGTACGGACAAGTGACAGAAAATGTGTGTAAAGATCCTTTTTATGCACAGAAAACATTTTTTCATTTTCAAAATATTCAAACATAATAAGTGATTGCTCTATTTCTGCAGTGTCTAAGAGCTCTCAGTGTATCATAAGTTTACAGGTTTAGAAAGAATGAGCTACAAGAAACAATGAATGTTACAATTTTCATTATGTTTAATATGGGATGGGCACCAGGTTGTAAGCTGGAAGTGACTGTGGTATTCTTCACATCTGCTGTTACCTTTGAGCCTTGCAATGTAGCTATTGAAACAAGTTATGAAACATAGCAGTTCCAAGAGAGCAGTCGGACAGCAATGATCTCAGAGCCCTAGCACTAAGTTTACCCCATTTCTTCCAAGCAGTAAACCACGCTGGAGCAGTTGAGGTGTAATAGCTTCCTGTTTTGTGGCTCTGGTGTATGTCTTGTTTCTGGTCCCCATCAAGTATCGTGTAGTGGGTACTGCTAATACATGTATTTTTAGTGAGCCATCAATTTTATGACCCTAGAGGATCATCTAGAAGGTTATAGTGAATTTAAGTAGTTATGGGGTTGTTTTTTTGTTCTTGTTTAGTCAACATGAATTATCTTTTGTTTGCACCGTAGAGTTGTTTTTTTTTTTTGGACAACAAGGAGAAAAACATCAAGACAAGGTCTACTATACCATATTGCATATAAATAAAGATCAAACTAAGATTGGCTTTGTCATTCATTTGCCCTCTGGAAGGAGACCCTTAATGGTCTTGGTAGCAGACTGGTGAATTTGTATGTCTGCGAAACTGGCATTCAATAATCCTGCTCATTCTTTCACTTCTCAAATCTTATAAGAATGGATATGGCTGCTGGTGCTGCATGTTCTGCCCGAGAACCATGTGTTAAGGGGGCAGGGGAGCTGTGTATAAAAAGAGCTAGTACAATTCTTGTGAGGTGAAGGAAACAGGAGATCAGGAGCTAGACTTTCCTGTTCTCTGGGTATGTGGTGGAACATCAGCAGGGCCTAGTGCAATCTGTCATCATGCTATGGGAGACATTGCTGCAGGCAGGCAAAAAGAACTGCAATATTTTTCAAAGTTGTGTTTTCTGGGACAACAAAACAACAGCAGAAGTGGGAATGTTATCCAAGAGATGTATCTCTAAGGAAAATAACACATTTTTCAAACACTTGATAACAGGACAATGGTCGAATAAGAAGAAAATCTTTCTAAAGTAACGCTCTGAAGTATATTTAATAAAGTGAAGTGAGATAAATAATAGCACTGACTTATGGTACAGCCATGAAGTAGTGTACAGGTATGATAATGAGGCACAGAGAGACATCTTCCTTCCAGTATCGAGGCGCTTTGAAGCAATCCACAACACTTTTCATAGAATGTAACACAAGAGCTGGAAGCAATGAGGCTGGCAATCAAAGAGACATACAATTCCTGTATTTGTTCTTTTCCAGGAACTATGTTTCTCCATGATTAGACCTTTTAACCGTTCTATTTGGACAGCATCTCTGTGGAGCTGCCATTGTGCCAAGCAAGTACAGGTATGAACTTAAGTTTCAATATTTTTCTGAAAAAGATATTCATGTAAAATTTATCCAAGCTCTTCATGTTTCATTATGACTTTTAATTATTTTATTGAATTTCAAGGATTTTTTTAGGTAACAATTTTCTTTTTGGTGTCCTAATTGTAAAGTGTTGCTAGATACCTGGGAGTTTTTAACCTGTCTGTCCTACTAGTAATGGCTTTTGATGTCTTTTGGTGTTCCTAATTCTGATAGTGTTAGTATTCACATGTGAGGTTTTTCATACAAAAGCTATGGAGCTGAGAAACCAACTGATACGTTATTTGGGTATTTTGTTTGCTGTGGTAAGGAGGGAAAAGTGGTTATCGTTGCTTTGTTGCTTTTTCATATTCTGGTTAAAGAAAGCATAAGTAAAACATAGGCACAAAAGAATAGGGATTAACCTACCTCAATGTAACCTAGACATAAATAATGCCTACTCCTGCTTTATTCTTTTAATGAGCTATAGCTTTCAGAATACATAAAATACTTAAATAGTCTACTCTCCTGTAGTCATTAGAGAAAGCAAGAATGGATCTTGATGATCATTCCAGTCATGGTCCTTAAAGATTAAGTTATTCTGCTTCTCTTTATTTATAACATTTTCTGAGTAAGATTGCCCAGTGTCACCCAGAACACTTCCTGTAGTCAGAACAGCTGATAGCTGGTTTTTCTCCGAATTAGCATTACAATGGATTGACACGCATCATCCACCAGCAACAGTTGTTAAGGTTAGAAGGTGAGATCAATCAATTAACTGATCAATCTGTTAATATGAAATGCATAACGAAAGACATGAAGTCAAAATTAAATGTATGTTTCTCAAGTTATATTTATCTGTAATATATTTAGTGCCTATGTATAGCAGAAATAAAAGTAATAATAATAATTAAAAAAAAAAGAAGTGGAACTAGCAAAAGTAATGTTAGTGATTTCTCACTTGAAGAGAAAAACAGATTTCTGGCATGACTTTCTGTGGCTTTCTATGATTCATGCCATGACAGCATGCCCTGTGGTTTTGAAAGATTAATCACAGAACAATACAGGTTGAAAGACTGGGAATGCTTAAGAGTTGTGTTGTCCTGCTTGTTCTCGGGTTTTGTGGCTTAAGCTGTCTGTTGTGTTGTGTTGTTTTTTCATACAAATCAAAAACAAACACAGAATCAATCTGTATTGTAGAAATACTTTATAATAGGAAAAAAAATGTGCTTGAAAACTTGCAAAATAACTCATTCTTCCTAAAACCATATAATCCTACATCTTTTAGGATATACCTTCAGCCATGCAAAATGCAAGTCACAGAACCAGGAAAAGGAAGGCTCTTGAGTCTGATGTGGTTTTTCCTCTGTGGTCTGTTTCTCAGGGTATTCACTCATATTTTGCAAAACCAATTCAATTTTGTTCTCTTCCAGTTCAGAAGAGATCTAAGTAGATATATGTTCATCCCAGATGAGTACCTACTGCAGAGTTCGCTGGTGTCAGTTGCTCTAGACCTTCATCTGTTGCTTTTGTTCCCACACCTGGGTGGATGTGGACTGACTGTGGATGAATACTTTCTGGCATTCATGTCACTAAATATATGCAGCTATTCTATATAAAGTGCAATGGAATAAAATTGAAGAACCTCATCCTAAACCTTCTGTAAGGCTACAAGCTAGGTATGAGTAGCCACTAAATCTGTACTGAAATCTAACAAATGAGAGTATAATTTATTCCATTCTTATGTTGTTTGTGTACCACGAGAATTTTCTTCATATCACCCAAATTCTTTAAAAATCTTACATCCTGTCGAAACAGAGAACTGTAGGAAGAATAGGGAAAAATGACCTTTCTATACACTTAAGTGACTTTTCAAAACTTTTAGGTCATGAGGAAACTAGGATGTCAACACTTTCCCATTCAGCTTCTATTTGAGGTGAATTCAAATACGTTTCATTCTAAAGGTTATTTGAAACTCTTAATGGAATTTGCAATTTAAAATTTTAGAATTTTTTTTTCCATAATTTTTTTTTAGTTCTATATTTTTGCAAGGTCATTCTGCAGTCTTTCATAGTTTAGCCTTTGGAAATATACAGAAACATTACATAAGGTTTTTGGAATTTTATTTGCTTTCACTTAGAGTCTTACTACTGTCTGTGAAGTGCCCTTGGTGTCACAGGATTGTCTGCATTCTCAACAGCGATGCTCTGTGACTGTTGGAAAGATTTTTTTCCTTTATAAATGGATCATTTTGTTGTCATGAAATATCATTACAGTAACAAACATTATATTAAAACTATCGTGCCCTTCTGCTACTGCCAGTCTTTCCCATACAAGTGTACATCAGTGTGATGGGAGAATGAAAGGAAATGAGATATGATAGGTTAAGAGAATATGGATATGTAATTCATTGCTTGTTGTAGTTTCTGTCTATATTTAAGCAATTCTCTTTTCTAATACAAGAATTTTCTGCTTACATGAGGCAAGTGAAAGACAAGGAGAGTTTAACAGTTTATTTTTAAACATAATGTTTTCTCAGCATTACATTATCTCAAGTAGTGTGAAGCATTCCGCTTTCTGCTTCATTGGCACCAGAAATAACTGTGATCAAATAATAGGAGTGCTTTACCCGCTGTGTTAGAATTTCTGGCCATTCTGTGGCCATTTCTGCCCAATGCAGAATCAGCACATCTGGAATTTCAATTCACATAACAAGAAATTGTAGAAATACTGCAGACCAGCACACTGTTCTATATATTGTAATAACTGCTTTGTAACATCTTTTTGCATTTCCCATAAATTTCCACTATATATATATATACACATGCATATGTCTTCTATAGTCTCATATTGAAAATACTGCTTTGTAACTGAGAAATTGCTCTATCAAATACTGTTATTGTGCTCTTTGTATCAATTTTTGTTTCCATGGAAATAAATAGGAAGCATCACTTTCAGAGTGACCCACGTATACGTGCTTTTAATCACCATGCTGTAAAAGTAGTTTTTAATGTATTATTAATTATTTAATGTATTATCATCCGTTGCCTTTATGACAAACCATATTATAGCCATATTATTATAGCTGTGCTTCTCAACTTTGAGACATTTGTTTTGTGTAAGGTGAAACTGGTTAAACCCTTAAAAACAATGACAGGTTATACTCAGTAATATGGAAACTATTTGTCTTAAAGTCTATTTTAAGCTAAGAGTCAGAATATGCACCTTCCCACCAGTAATTCTCTGTTCAAGACCATAATCCTCGTATTTGCAAATTGTTTAAACCAGCATGAAATAATAGTTAAAAATGGCAGTATTTCTTCTGCCACAGATATTAAGCAGGAAAAAAATAGTACCCAACTATAATAATTTTAAGGCTTTAATAATAGGTCTAATGTATCTTAATGTGATTTTTTCTGAAAATACTACTTTATTAAAAGACCTAACATAAGCACTTTTTCTGTTGAAAGGAACTGTATGAGCATTACAATTAGCAATTCCCTAAATTACAGAATATTTGAAAATCCTAAGATTATCTGATATGTGTGTTGCATATTTGTTTCTCTAAAAAAAAAGATTTTGTCTTAGCCACTTAAAACTGAGGAGATACACGTGTGTTCTGTTGCCATCAAATTGCATGGCCAACCAGGCAGCCAGGAAGGGTGTTCATGTGTGCTCATTAAGTATGGAAGTGTGGAAGCTGGCTAGCTTTCCCCAGTTTGTAAACATAGTAGGAATGTACCAGAGAATCACATCTATTTTTACTTATGTGTTGTATTTGTCTGCTCTCCTAGATTTTCAGGAGAACACCCTTTTTATCCTTTTTTTTTTTCTCGTATTTGGTAGAGGGAATGCTGAGTGCACTGGGGTTTGTAGAGAGGAGGAAGGAGAGGGAGGAGGAGAAAATGTTCCTTGTAAGGATAGAGAGAAAGTAAATTGCAGCAGTAAGACTCCTAGATGGCTCAGTATGGGTAACGGGAAGCCTGTGTATAGACTTGTGTCATCCATTTTGTGAAAATGGTCCCTTTTAATTGCTTGGATATTTTGTCTTCATGGACATACATTTCTGAAGAGGGAATAGACTATTTTCATGGTTACTTTGGAAATGTTCCCCCTCTGTGTTCTAATTGCTTTTACTAGTTGTTTGTACTGCCAAGATACTGTGCTGTTCAAATCAACGTGAATCCACAAAGATCAGAAACTGTTCATTTGCTCTCCATTGGAAAGAAACCTTGACAGTATTGTATGTTGCACTTGGTTATAAAAAAATCTGTGGGTTCTTTTTTAATATTAATACTGGTCTGAGATAGATGAAATTGCTTTTGTTTGGAAACTTTTCAAAACTGAAGTATTTCAACAAACATACCGTGTAACACTAAGCATTTTATTTTTTATCTCACTTCTGTCTGTTAAATGGGAATATTTCCTCTTTCTTCCTCTCAGCTTTTTGTTATCCTTGATTTCTCATTTGGATTCTTAGCTCTTTGGCATAGGAGCATCAGCTACCTGCATAAAAGTACAATATATGTTAAATATATCATTCTGTGTTGTTGATATCGTACAGTGTTAACATAATGCAAACACCTAATAATTCTTAGGCAACTTGTGTCTATATAGTCTTTCCATACTTCAAAATATTTTAATTCTAGATTTAATTAAGTAGAGATGAGAGCCCAGCACTGGATGGTGATGGAGCTGATGTGTGTATTTTTAATGTGTCTGATGATTTGAATTGCTGCATGCTATGCTGCCTGCACACCTAAAATGGTTATTTTCTGGTTCAGGTTAAGGTGCAGCAAAAATTTCGTCAGCATAATCATTCTTGAAAAATGTTGTCTATGCATGGCAGGATTCTCATAACAGCTGAGCCAGAAAGATTTCTGCCATTGAAGAAACCAATTTCTTCATACACCTTTCTCCAAAGATATCAAAATCAGTATCTTTTTCATGTAGAATACTTTGTGCAGTCCCAGAGGTATGCAGTTCTTAAAACCTCAGAGGTTTCTGATAAACATTCAGATAACAATAAGCTTGCTAAATTCGTTTTATAATCTAATTAATCTGTGACCATCATTCCATTTCAGTTTGGAGAATGGCTGAGAGTATCATTGTGCTGCACTGCTTAGATGTTATTGTGCTTGCTTGATTTATTGATGTGAAGAACAGTGTCTGTGAAGTTTTATATTTTGTACAGATTTCATCTTTGGGTACATTCATATTTTGATCACTCAAGATTTAGAGAAGACATTCTTATATGTTCTTTCAATTATTAACTAAGAAAGAATAGACAGTTCTGTAGAAACTCTTTCAGTAAGCACTGCTTATCCATTTTTTGCTAAAAATGAGTCAGAAGTCCTGTAAATCACAACTGTATTTATTGCATACCTCTTAGTCATTTTTAGAGTGTTGTGAATCCTGTGTGTTGAAGAGGTGTCTGTGTAGCATATCCTATGCCTGGAGCAGGATCCACTCCATCCCAAGCCCTTGTCACATCTACATTTTAGAAATACTGTTCTGTCTCTCAGGCAAGAACTTTAAGCAAACTCAACACTGCAAATTTATACCTGCACCAACATTTATCATCTGTTTTCACCATAGAAGAGTCCAAGCCATCTTTATGCTGGTAGAAGGATACTCCATCTACCCTGGCAGTGAGATTGCAAACCCCATTCCAGAAAAGTGAGAAAGGACCCTGATAAATGGAAATGGGAATTCATAACAGTGGTGAGAATGCACCAAACAATATTCCACATATTCTACATTCTTGCAATGTATAAGCTAGTTTAGAAGCAGTGTGAAGATGCCAGCAAGATTAGGGATTTTGGTCCTTTAACCAGCCGCTTTGGACAATGGAGTTTACACAGATATAAGTTATTCTATTTTCTTTGTATGCCAGACTGTTTCTTTAACTGCTGCTTCCCCCTTCAAGAACCAAGGAGACAATTGTCTTTCATACCTGGTCTAAGAATAACCCCAACTAGTTCGAAAAGCAGCCAGTCATGCAGAAAGTCCTGTCCAACTCTTACAGTACTGGACTAAAATACATTTTGTCTATTGAGAGTCTTCAGATGATTTAGCCGCTAAATGTTCTAGCCAGTTTTCAGTGCACATATGCAAATTGAACATCCCAGGGACAGTAACGTGTCCAAATTTAGGCAATTTTCAATAAGTCAAAAATGCACTAGCACTTCCATTTCAAATCTGAGTCGTCTGCTCCAGAGAATGGAAGATTTCTGACAATTTTAATTATATGTACTTCTGCTTGATGGTGATGTGAAACAAGGCAGGCTATTTTTTGGTTTTGAAAAGGATCTTAACAATGGGAAAGTGCTAGTTCGATAAAGAATTAACATATTTCCCCAGAAGTCATTACTGAAATGATGACGATATTAGAAAGTTTTGAACTATGGAAGAGAGAACTCAGTTGTTCAAATAAGGTAATGCCAAGTAGAATAACATATAGCTGGGCCTCAAGACATGTTCTTTACCTCCTGGATATTAATGACAAGTGAGGATTCAGAAATCATGCATTTCCATTTACAGTATGTTCATCATTCTGAATGTGTTAAAGAAAGTGAAGGAAGGCAAATACTTATTAACTTTAATCGCTACTGCATGGCCAGACACTCTTGATTTGCAGTTCTGATTGATGTGTCTATCTCCATTCCTAAAATAGTTTTATTCATTGAGCCTTCCTTGGCAATCAAATCTCAGAAAAGTCTGGCATGTCGGCTGCAAGAGTCTAGTAGAGGCTATTTCTGCAAAGTAATTACAGGATGATTTCCTTTTTTTTTTTTTTCTTGAGTTAGTCAGTACCACAGAAATGGTTTTCATCTTATGTACTGCACCGTGTGTGTTTAATGCTCTCTAGCTTTCACCCAAAATACAGAAGGAAAATTAGAAATTTATCATGGGAAATTTCATTTGCAAATGTAAGAACATTTTAAGTATGCTGACCATCAGATAGTGGCATTGCTATGTGAACAGCTCAGGCAAGGGTGATTCAAATGGTTTCTTATGTGTCAGTTCTCAAAATTAACTAATATAGGGTCTCTTTTTTTTTTTTTCCTTTGAGGATTCTTGAGATATGTTTAGGACTAAAACTCAAGAAAACATTGTTCTTACTTCTTTTGAAAATCAGTGCAGGCATGATAAGAAAATAAAAAAATCAGTTAAGGGATTTAGGACTAAGTGAATACCTATTCTGTGCACTTTGAATTAGTTTACCTGTACTGTAACAAAGAATGCTGTTTACATGTTGCTGTTGATGTTACTTTTGTGAGCAGCTGCACCTAGGGCATCCTGTACATGTATTTTGTTTTCTGTGCTATTTTTAAGAATGACTACCAAATCCTCCATAAGTGTGCTGTGAGACACTGTGATCCTATTTTCCTCTAATCTAAAGTCCAAATGAGAAAAATCCCTGAACATATTATGGAAAGGTTATATTTTATATGAATTTACAAAAGAGTTTGATCCAACTGGAACTCCCTTAATTTCCTGGGAGACGAGTGCTTCTGAAGATCATTTCTAGATAGCTTAGGAAACAAGTCACAAAGTTTATAAATCATAAAAATAATAGTATTTTATTGGCATGCAGGATTTTCCGATTTAGTGTAGATTGTCTTTGGAGGCAAAACTGCTGTACCACCCTTGTATTAAATATTTTCTTCACTACAGACAGATTTACTGCTGGCATTGTGACAGGAATTTCTCCGTACCTAATAGTTCTTGTTAGTAATGCATACATGTAAGTGAAGGAGAAAATTTCCACTTGCATGAATGCAGACACTTTCCAGATGCACAACTGTAGTTTCCATGTGCAAGAAAAGCGAGGATAGTTACAGACCATGTCTGCTATAAAACAGATGGGTGAAATGACAACCAAAGGCTGCATTCTTTTTCAGGTAAGCCAAAAATATTCACAGGCAATTTGTGGAGAGCAGTAAACTGAAAATACTTGGATGTAAATATTCAATACTGATATTTTTCCCCATTATCTGGCAATCTGAGGCTACCATAGTTCTGTGGAGTTTTTTTAAGGATTATTGCCTTAGAAATAAATTACTGCAGAGCTTTGGAAACCATATATCCCTAGGTCATTTTTGTACAATATATTGATATCCGTAGTAATAGTGATTATTTATGAGAGCTTGTACTTATATATGCCATGTATAAAATATTCTGGAGGAAAGACCTTTAACAAAAAATGTGGTAGGCAAAAAAATTAAAAAAGAGAGAAAATTTCAATTCAGGACATCAATTAACACTGATTTGCTCTGGAATGTGTTTGAAAGTACATGCAATATTCACATGCCAAATGAATTCATTAAAGACCAGTGTGATTACAGTGAATGTCAAATGAATTAATAACAATGGGACCTTTAAGTGTTACCATTAATTTCACAGTGTGTTGCTGTTTTATACTTATGGGCTCTGGAGCTAAATGACGCTCTGCAGTTGCCCTAGTAGATTAATTGTGCATTAATAATCTATGGGTGGGCTAGCAATCTGGTGGGCACTTATATTTCATTGACACTTGGATACTAAAGATCATCTTCATTTCCAGTTTTCAGTTAAGAAAGTCACTTTAGTTTAAAATAGTCTTGTAATGTTTCTTCTCCATTCAGTTAGAGTTTTAAATGGCATTAAGTTTTTGTACTTTAGGTCCACATTCAAAGTGGAGCTTGACTAAAGAATTAAACCCATCTTTGATTTTTGTATGTTTTTGGTGTTTTTTTTTTTTTAATTGTTTTTTTGTGTTCTGAGGGGGGAAACTAAAAGCAATGCAATCTAACCTCTGATTATTTCATAGGTGTTTTTTTTTGTTGATTTGGTTTGGTTTGGCTTGGCTTGGCTTCTTTAAGCTAGGAGAATGTTATTGATCTCAAACAGGAATCAGATTTGTGCATTTGAAAACTCATACTATTGGACATGAAAATTGTACAAAAGTCTAAAAACTCTTTCAGATACTCTTGTGAAAAGGCAGTTCATTTTCAAAACAAGAATGGCATATTCCCACTTCCAGGGAAAGCAATTTAAAAAAAAATCATGTAATGATACCTTGCTGATAAATTATACACAAACATTATCAGTTAGCAATCCACCACGTAGATTTTTATTTATTTATTTAATTGTTTATTTATTTCACATTTCCCAAATTAGGTGTATGTTTTGTCTTCCAAATAACAAGACATTTTGGTGGATTTTTTCAACTGCCCATATTATGCAAGGTCTGAATGAGAATTAGAAAGAGGAGAAACTTGTTTACAGTGAAGGTGATAGAGCACTGGATTGGGCTGCCCAGAGGGGTCGTGGAGTGTCTCCCTCTCTGGACATATTCAAGATCCTTCTGGACACCTACCTCTGTGCCCTATTGTAGGGGGCCTGCTTCAGCCAGGGGCTTGGACTTGATGATCTCCAGAAGTTCTTTCCATTCCCTTTGTCTGTGGATCTGTGATTCTGTGGTTGATAGTCGCCTCCTTTTCAAATCTTGTAGACTTGTAAAAGCTGGTGCATGTTAGAAGCAGCTCTACCATCAGCAGGGCTGCCCACATCTTGGTGTAGCCACAGGGAGAAATACTATTTTCTCCAGAAGTCATATTTCCTGTCCCCTGCCCAGTTTAAAGGGAATGCATACTCTCTGTGCCTTAGTGGCATTCCTTTACCTGTCTTGTTATGGAAAAAAAAGTATCAGACAAGATTTTTTGACTGTGGTAAACCAACTGGTTTTATTAGACTAAGCAATGAAATAGTCAACACAGAGAATTTTAAAGTACTGTACTTAAACCATTCTTACTACAAATGCAGTATCTGCAAAGTATAAAAAAAAAACATCCTATCCTATAGAGGCTTAACAAAAAATACTGATATTCTGACATTTTAAGCAATCTAGACATTCAAAATTGATACTGTGAGCTTCAGGCGGTGTTTTTTTTTTCTGTGACATATCATTGTAGAACTTCTTTGAAAACCCATTTTTAATATCTCTGACCTTACTCCAAAGCTATTCATTCATGAGATAGCTGGGCATCAACAGTTCTCTCCCAGAAGTTGAGTGGAAGCAATAAAAACTGTTATTAATCTTCTTATTAAGTATAGTATCTATTATGAGAGTTTTCTTAATGAATTTTGGCTCTATTCATAGTGCCAACAGCTTAATCCCATTGTGGCTGATAGATGGATTTCTCTTGACTTGGAAAAGCTCCTGTCTTCATAGGAGAATCCCAAACTCCAGACTTTAGTTAGGCTCTCTGTATGGTATTTCTTGTGCTTGTTAAATAAAAACAGATTCACCCTTGCTACGGAGATGCATGATAATGATTTTATGTTAAGGGGTAAGGGGAAGTGAGCTTTTCACCCTTCTGTAATTTTATGCCACCTTTTTAATATTTGGATGCAATCTACCTCCAGTCTCCTCGTTCATTAGCAGCATCTGTGTGCCCACACAGTCCCTGCACCCCTGACAGCCTAAACAGGCTCTTTAAAAACTAAATATTGTTCTATACTTAATGAAAATACTCTCATCATCTGCAGCTGAAAATGGAGTTCAGCCAACCCAAAGGTTAAGGCAAGCCATGCAAAAGTGTATCCTCAACTTTGCACTTAAAACTGAATACCATCTTTTCAATGCCTATCCTTACTCATCCTCCGGCATCTCAGCTACCTCAGTCTCTCTGCCCTCCTTTACTAAATAGTGACCTACCTAGTGAAATATCTGATGTACAAGTAAACCTACTTACTGGTTATGGGTTTTTCTTTTGCTAATTGGTGTTATCAGCTGGTAACTCAGCAGTATTATCTAGATAGTCAGCGAAATTTCTGGATTCACCTGGTCATGGTGATTTGGTGTTTTTTCAAATTTAAAGGTTAACTATATTCTCCGAGTTTAAGCGATATATAGGTATTTCATAATCTTAACTTTCCCTAGTATTTGAAACTCTTCTGAAATGTAAGAAAGTGCATCATTTCCAATTTTTGTATGACTTTTCCTCAATGCAAAGCTTTCCTAGACAAATCTTATCAAAGATAAATATCAGGAGCTCTACATATTATTAGAAATGTCCTGCTTCAGCTGCATTCATGATAAATGCAAATGTAACTTTGCACAGTTGTCTGGGACTCACTAAAGACATTTTTATACTAGATAAATCTCTTATGCCATCAGTGTTCTTCTTTGGGTGTTACCTCAAGCAGACACAAATTATGAGAACTTCTGAGACTGTACTTTTATCTCTGTTTCCTTTACTGAGCTTGTTTACCTTTCACACCTATGAACTGATGCTCTTCCCAAAATCTCAGATAATGCGTTAGTATCCAGACTGGTATCCAATCCAAATATTGTGCCACATTTATCCATTTAAGTGACAGAGTTGCTTGCTACTTTAAGAAAACTAGTGCTCTGTAGAGTTATAAGATAACTGCCTTCTTTTCTATTCATTTATTTTTTATTTTTTTATTTATTTCTTTACGAAAAAGAAAGTGAGTTTCAGTTGTGGTTAGTCCCATCAACTGCAGTAAAGACAGAATTCAATTCGGAGTTCTTCTAGGTAGAACAGCTCTAACAAGTTGGTTTGTATCAATTGAGATCTCATTTTTGTATTCTTTGCTGAAACAAAATAATTCTCTCATGAATCTGGAGTCCGCAAGAGACTTCACCTATTAGCTTTTTTTGTCAGTAGTAAATGCAGCTTTTTCTCCTATGCAATGAAGAGACGCTGGCTATAACTAAGAATGGAGATAATAGACTAATCAAGTTTTAGCTGTGCATCTTGTCATTGTACAGTTAGACTCATAAGTGCTTTTCCATTATTTGTTTGGTCATAAGTTAGAATAAACTATATCATAAATTACAAGGTTGCTATAGAGGAAATAGCAGTTTATCAGTTGGTCACATATGTTATTTCTGAGATGCCCCATAGTACAACCTGGGGTCTCGGTTTTGGCATTAGGAAGTTCCGCACAAATGTGCATGGGAACTTCTTCACAGTGAAGGTGATGGAGCACTGGCACAGGCTGCCCAGAGAAGCTGTGAAGTTTCCTTCTCTGAAGATGTTCAAGACCTGGCAGGATGCCTACCTGTACAACCTGGTCTAGGGAGCTGCTTTGGCAGGGGGGTTGGACTGTATGATCTCTAGAGGTCCCTTTCAATCCCTGCAATTCTCTGATTATCCAGACTAGGAGTATTTGACTCTTGTTTTCTGGGGAAGATGGGAAAGGAGTATGCCAACAAAAACTGGCGGATCAGGAGTGTGCGTGCACTCTAAACGGGGAGCTGAGCAGCATTCTGAAGTCTTCAGTAGTAGGCAGAATTGTAGCTGTGAATGTCTTTTGCCAGAGAGATAGCTACAGTGCTATAGAGTCAGAGTTCTGACCATGAGTCATTTTTCTTACTGCTTGTAATGTGTTCATTAAATCAGTGAAAGAGAAGAAGAAAGAAAAAGAGAGAAGGAGAGAAAAAGTAAAACAGAAAAAAAAAGGGGGGGGGGAAGGGGATGGGAAAAAGAAAGGAAAAGGAAAAAGAAACTTCTCTTGTCTTTCAGCTAAGAACATCACTTTTGGAGTAGAAAAAAAAAGAAACATGAATGGAATCAAATTTTGACTAAGGATATTATGAAATGATGTGAAAATAATCTGTGGAATAAGAAAGTTCAAAGTTTTTTCTTAAGAGTCTCTGGAAGTGGGCAAATTCTCTGTTAAATCTTCTGGAATAAACTTCAGTAGTCTTTTCCACACATTAGACTACTACATCTTAACAGTGGATAAACTCATTGCAATGTGTGTGTGGTTCTGTCCTCAATTAAAATAAAAACAATGTTCTGTTACTGTGGGGGTAGACCTGATTAGCACAAGATCTTCTGCTTAGAAAAGTAGGATGCACAGAGCTTGAGTTTTTATTTTTAATTAAACTGGAGAAAGAGGAACTCAAACAGGAAAAAATTCCATCTCTTATTGCCATGAGAACAGATATGTGCAGCTTTGTTAGAATCTGCATTCTCACCAGGAATCTTACTAGCTCAATGCATCAAGAAGAAATGTCTGTCAAGCTCCTTGAAACTTTGCTTTCCCAAGCAACTGCCATATGCCACAACTAATAGCATAAAGACATCATGAGTCAAGCCCCAGTGCTGGGAGATTTAAAGATGTTTATATTCTTTTTTTTTACATTTTCCATTAAATCTTTCCATTTCCTCAGTTTCCCAGGCAGGTCATAACAGTGTAGAGTGCTCAGTAATGTGAGTTTAATTCTGTAGCCTTTTGGTTTGATGGTATTTTGTCGTTAGGGGAAGTTCAGGTCAGATTCTGATGAATCACAGCACTTTACCCTGTCCAGAAAGGCATTAAGCAGACTGACACAGGGCTGCACGCTGACAAGGCGCATCCTTGCTGCCAGTGTTGATTCCAGTATTAAAAACAGTTGCCTGCCTGCTGCAGAGCAAGTATCATCATTAAAAGGTACTTAAACAAGCTGCTTCCCTCTCTCTCTCTCCACTAAATGTCCTAATGATATAAGGCTAACGGTTCTTTGGGATTGCTTTAAGCTGTAGGGTGGAAGAGTGCTTTATTCGCCTACTAGACTGCCAGACTTCGATTCCCACAGCCGTCAGCTACGGCCTGGTTGTGAGCCTGCGCACCAGCCAGCCCCTACAGAAGCACTGTGTCAAATGGCTAAATAAATAAATAATGTGCAGGGCCCTGAGCCAAAAATACTCTCCCCTTGTGCCAGGGAGAAAGGTAATAGGAGAGGAAGCCTGCGCTCTGATGCTACTACTACGAATAAAAAAGGCAAAGGCAATAAGCTCTGCATGTTTGTCAGCTAATATTACATCACAGCATCTCATGATGTGGTGTTAAATATGTCTGAAATCCCCTTATTTTTCTGAGCCTCTTTCTCAGTGCTTCCTAACACAGATGGAACCCTTTCTTCCTGCACATATTAATTCATTTGTTATTTATGCACTTCTGATCTTTCTGACATTTTGTCCTTTGGCCTGCTACCAAGTCATTTTTTATACATGTTCTGAGAAAAGGTGGCCCTTGCCCTGCAGTGAGCCTCACAAATCCCTGACACACACATATGCATTTTTTATTGTTCTCACATGTTGCTTAACAGTCTGCATGATTCCTGCTTTACAGCACAGCAGATGGGTTCCTGCGTAGCGGTGAAGCAGATGAGATGTTCAAATCGATTGTTTTATCAACAATCAGTTGTAGATAAAAATCATTTTAATGAGAGAAATTAATGGTGTTTGCAAACATGATGTTAATTAAAGAACATAGCTTGGGCTTTTTTCCCTGCCTTTTCCCCCTGCACACAATTTTTGTTACCCATGACATCTTTCATTATTGACTCATGCCCCAAAGAAAAGGCGATTAAAATCTGCTTTTGTTTGATGTAGCTTTTATTGAAGAAAGAAATAGATCTTTCTGAAGCTTCCTGGTGAGATGAAAGTCTAATTATCTCCACAAATGAAAGGAAAAGCTTTAATTAGGCCTGTGCTGAATCTGTGCACTGTGAATTTGTGCATTGTGATGGATGGAGCCCACATCTCCTCAGTGACTGTAGCTGAAATAATGAAGAAGGAGAAGAGGTAACCTGCTCCCATGATTCAGCTGGCAGAGCAGACTTGGAGGTACACCTGTGTTGTGGGAGCGTGCCCAGAGCAGCTGCCACAGGCCATGTTTCTGTGCAGTGCATTCGGCTGTTTTACAGCCTCCTCCTGAGCTTTGATCTCTTTTCAGACAGCAGGGGTCCTAACAAATCAAGCTTTTCATGTTTCACTCAGTTTCACTCTCTTTTGCTTCACCATTCATACTCGAACTCCAAAGAGGACGGCTGAAATATTGTCTTTTTCTGAAGCAATTAATGATCAGCAGCGGACATGACTGAAGTGGGTATTATGCCTTTTGCAAGGTGTTTTAAAGTTGTCTGTAAGCTAATAGCTGAGAAATAATCTGAAATGGTGTTTATGTATTTTGCCATGTAATTAATTCACTGTTTGCTCTTTTAACAACCTTTGTGCATAACACTTAGTCGGCCATGCACTTCTTTGCAGTGCTACGATGTCTACGCAGTTAGAAAAGGTGACATTCTAGGATAGTGTTCAGCTGCTAATGGCCCCCAGGGAGGAATCTGAATTATGACAAATAACGCGCCATCCCACATTTTATAACATTTCTCATCTATTTTGACCATGTTGCATGCAGCTTACTCTGTCTTCATGTAGTCCGCCTGATATCAGGAAGGTCAAACTGCTGCTTATGCACGTCACTTGCAGCCAGCATATTCTTCTTTGTAAGTCATAAAGCACCTTTGACATCAAGGGCAGTCAAAGAGATTACCTCCCCACCTTTCTGGACACAATAGCAGTAAGAACAGGGGAGAAGTAATTGAAGACAAAGTTAAATCAACATGAGCAATCTAATCTTTTATTCTTTCTGTCAGTACATTGTGTTGCTTAGAATGCATTGCTTTAATTGTCCCTGGAATAGAGGAGCTTAGCAGCCAACTGGAAACATGCAGAAATAGCTGGATATGGGATAAACAGGAATGCATCCTCTGTAGATTTGTTTATTTAAGGAAGGAAGGCGTCTGAATTGAAACAGCAATGCTGTCTTTGAAAGCAAACATTCTGGAAAGTCTTTTGGTTAGGTAGATACGTGGCATCTGTAAGGCTTGAAATTGGTGAAAATGAATTACATTGATTCTGAGTAATTCAACAAAGTGATAATAGGGATTTTAATTCAGTCTGCGTGGAACAAATCTCTGCATTAGAGTTCTCCTTGTAAACGAAGCTTTATCTCCTGCTATTGTAAAAGTTCCGTACATTAACAAGTTACTTGCAAGTTGAACTCTTTCTACGTATGTCTTGTCATTTGTTTAGAGACCAGGCACTTTCCTAGTCTAATATACCTAGATTTGTCCTTTCAGCTCCCTTCCCATCCTGCTGCATTTCAGTTTCTTTGTGTAGATATGTCTCCTTTGTTTATGCTTTTGTAAATGTCTCCCTGGTGTTAGTACTGAGTTCACAGAGCTGAAGTCAAAAACCTGCCTTACACAATATTCTAATCCTTAGGCCATCGGTACAGGCATCCAAGTCTGATTCCCTAGAATTACAGGAATGTTGGTGAATGCATAAAGGTCCCGGATCACAGTATAGGAGAAAAAAGCCGGGGGAAATGGTGTAACACTGGAACACAGGTCTGAGCTAGGGGGCACAGCCAGAGGGGAAGCGAGGAGGCAGTGGAATTCTTGTTAGACTGCTGTGCAGAGACGAGGAGCAGATAGTAAATTAGGAACAAGCACTGCGAGAACACATCTGAATCAGACCCTCCAATTAACAGTTCTTTTTCCTTCTTTCAAGTTTGATTTCCTTTTAACCTTTTATTTTATTCTTTTGATCTCAGCATCTTTTTCTTTTTGTTCAAGTGAAGAGCAGTGGGTGCAATAATTTTTGTTAAGGAGGTGCTTTCGTTGTCAGATCCTCTTACCAGACTTAGCAAGTGATGGGCAAAAACTGAAAATGTTTGTGTATGCCATCACTTATGTACGAGCCTGACCAAAATTTAACACCTGGCACAATATATGTGAGCCATGCCTGTATCAATTGCTTATCTCCACCTACTGCTCCATCATAGGAGGTGGAAGTGTTTTACAGACAGAAAACAAATCCCACAAGATCTTTCAAACAAACTAACTAAAAAAGCTGCTTTTCTTCATTTTTATTTAGTTTGTATTTATTATCCCATTTTGAAAAAGATGGTTCTGAAATGATGGTTGATCTTTATTAAAGCTTTTCTGGTGAGGAAAATTATAAGGACAGCAGATTTGTCCCATTCCCACAAAATACATTCACTATGTGAAAGAAAGAGAGAGAGAGAAGGAGAGAGGGAAAGAGAGAAAGAGTATTAATGCACTTAAGCCACTTAACCTGGATAGTTCATTCGTTCTTCTGGAAGAAGGAATCAGTGCTCCTTTGGACCCATATGTAGATATTTATAGCAAAATAGAATTAATATAAAATAGTATGTTTTGTCCTGTCTTTGGACAGTGGTCAGAAACAACCCTGGTAAGAGCAGCACCTAGTATAGTCTTTGTATTGTCTGTGTTTACAAACATGTACAGAGCAATGGAAGTTTATGAAAATAAACTTCAAAAACGAGATGAGTAGTTTTTAGCTATTACGTGTTGAAAAGCAGGAAAAATGGCCATTAGTGTGTAAAGAATATTTTAACCTTTTAACTTTCTGCACACCTTTTTTGTGATAAATCCAAATTAATATGTGCCTATCTCTGAGAGCTTGGAGATAGCCAGAAAAATCCCAATGAAGGGCCACTGTGGAGACAAATGGATTCTTTAATGGGGCTCTGTGCTAGTGATGTTAGTATGTCACTATATCTGTATGTCCCAAAGGGAGTACATGGCTGCTCAGTTTTTCCTAAGGTAAGAGCCACCCCAGACTTGTGGAGTAACTTTATAAGATGGGCTTCTAGACCATCATTGTATTATCATTAGCATTATTATCATCCTTGTTGTAAGGGTTACTCCACTAAAAACTTTTACAGGACTATGCAAAAAAAAAAAACAACAAACACATTAAAGAGGTATTCTTTTATTATGTGTCTTGCAAAGGCTTGAAGAGACGTGAATTCCTGTGATGAGACATCAAGAACATACGAGTTTGAGTTTGTTGTTTTTTTTCCTGAGAGTGTTATTGGCTGGCTGATGCAGGATAAGATGCACACATGGCAATTGGACATGTTTCAACATTTATGATTTTCACATTTTCAGTGAGATAAAAACAGGCATACTCACTTCACTGTGAACACTTGCTAAGTTTTAGTTCTGCAGTATTTGAATGGGTGTTTGACTTTCCAGCTATATTCACAGAATGACAGAAATTGTTGAGGTGAGAAGGGACCTCTGGTTGCATCTGTTCCAACCCCCTTACTAGAGCAGGAGCACCCAGAGCAGGCTGCCCAGGCTGATGGCCAGGTAACTTTGCAAGATCTCCAAGGAGGAGACTCCACAGCCTCTTTGGGCAGCCTATGCCAGTGCTTGGTCATCTGCACAATAAAAGAACGTGTCTTGATATTCAGAAGGAACCCCTTGTGTTTTAAGTTTTGCCTACTGCCTCATGTTCTGTCACTAGACAACACTGAAAACAGCCTGGCTTCATCTCCCTTGAGGTATTTATAAATCTAGATACGATCACCCCTGAGCCCCCTCTTCTCCAGGCTAAACACCTCTCCTCTGAAGAAAAACTGGAGAAGTTTTTCTTCAGAGGAGAGGTGTTTCAGCCACTTAATCGTCTTTGTGGCCCTATATTGGATTCTCTCCAGTATGACCTTGTCATTGGACCCATTTCTCCAGATACAGCCTCACCAGTGCTGAGGAAAGAATCACTTCCCTCAGCGTACTTGCAATCACACATCCCAGTTTTGTGTGATCACAAAGTTTTCTATTGGTACATTGCCTCATTATCCAGGTCATTGATGAAGATATTAAACAGGACTGAACCCAGTATTGACCCCTGGGGTATACCATCAGTTGCTGCTCTCCAACTATACATCAGTGATCGCTACCTTCTGGGCTTTTGTCCATTCAGCCACTTCTTAATCCAGCTCAAATATCAATAGCTTTTCATTGAAGATGTTATGGAAAACAGAGTTGTAAGCCTTAGTAAAGTCTGGGTAGAAAATACTGCATTCTCATTTTCCAAACCAGTCATTTCATGTAGAAGCTCATCTAGTTGGTCAAGCATGTGTTCGCACTGGTAAAACCCTGCTGCCTATTACTTTGAGCACCTTCTTGTCCTTCTTGTGCTTGGAAACGTCTTCTGTGATTAGCTGCTCCATCACTTTCCTGGGGACTGTGTTGAGGCTGACTGCCCTGTGCATTCCTGGGTCCTTCTTGAAGGTAGGAGTGATATTTTCTTCAGTCCTGAGGCACTTCTGCCAGTCACAGTGATACAACTTTGCTAACCAAAGATTAGCAAGAGAGGCCTTGCAGCAACATCTGCCAGCTTCAGTTCTCCTCGTTGTATCCCATCAGGATCCGTGGACTTACGTATGTCCATTTTGCTTAAGCATTCCCTGACGTGATAGTCTTCCAGCAAGAGCATGTCTTCCTAGCTTCAGATTTCCCTCATGGTCTGTATGGCCTCAGACTCCTGGTGGTTCTACTAGTAAAGACTGAGTCAAAGAAGGAATTCAGTAGCTCAGAGTTTTCCATGTATTTTTTAATTGGGTCCCCAGCCCTTATTTTCTCTGATCTTTCTGTCAGTGTACAAAAAATACTAACAGAAGTCTTTCCTGTTGTCTTTGACGTGCCCTGCCAGATTTAATTCCAGTGGAATTACCACATTCTTCTTAGATGATATACACTTAAGAAATGGAGTGATTTATGCAGAGTAATTTTATTTACCATAGTGAAGAGGAAACAATGCTGATGCTTTTAAAAGGGCAGGGGTGTGGTGTGAGGGACTTAAAAAACAGAAGTATTTGTGATTGTCCAGGCTTCTTTGAAAGCGAATGGGTACTGTGAAAGTAGGAATTGGGGCATTTTGAAGTGTCCCTAGTCTGGTAACTGTAAGATTAAAATACCAGTTTTCCATTACTTTTCCAGGACGTTGCTCATTCTCTGAACATTCTATTACGTATATTATTCTGTAGTTTATAAGTATATATTAATATATAAATATTTTAGGGCATGCATATAAAAATTCTAGTGCAAAATAGAATGCTATAAAGTTATTCCTTTCATACTTAAAGAAAGAAGTATTAAATTGAAATGGTAGAGAAATACAAAGGGAAAAAAAAAAGCTGCATATTTTTCTATGAAGTTTTTGTGTCTCATATACATTTTGTGCTCTGGCATTTTCCAGATTGCTGCATAGGTAGGCACATAAAAATAAGGCTCCAGAACCACCAAGGTTTAAGATTTTCTTAAGCTAAATCTGAGCAGTGGGAAACACACCATATTGAAATTTCTGGAGATTTTTTTCTTCTGATAGTCGCACTTCAAAGCACTCCCATTTAAGGGTTTTCTAAAGAACCAGAAGGCACTCAATCTGGGTTAGAAATGAGCTGTTACTGAATTTTAAATAAATGCTATAGACTTAAACCTCACATTACCCTGTGATATTTTGGTTCTATTGTCAAAACTCTAAAATGCCTCATGTTCTACTTTGCAAAGGAATTAAGCAAACTATTTTTTGATTCAAAACTGCCATTACTCGTGTAAGCTTGGAAACTAATAGAAGTGAGATAACTCCTTCTCAGAGAGCTATAAAACAGTGCTCTTACACAATGTATTATCTCTATTAAGAAAACCAAGCAACAACATTGTTTCTTCATTGTATTAGTCATAGAGCCGAACAAAACCTTTAATGAGGTGCCATTGCTTCCACAAGATGAATAGGTCTCATAGGACTTCAAATCTTGATATTGAGAAATTCAGTGACATTCAGAAGTATGTAGGATTTCAATTTTGAACTTGATCACTGTGGATTTCTATCTTCTTGGGAACAACCAATTTCTCTCATCTCAAAAAACTACCTCAGGATCTCTCATTTGTTTTAAATATTTTACATAGCTTCTTTTTCTTCAACAACTTATTTTATCACAAATTTCTGTGTTATTGGAAAGAATACAGAATGCACCTCTGTTCCACAGGTTTCAGCATTCTTTGGTGTGGAACAGATAGAATCCATATCACTCCTCAAGACACTGTGATATTACAGAGAACTGTTTTCTCTCTCACAACCACCAGCTGCTGCAGGAGAGCTGAAGGGCTTCTCAGAATTCCTTAACCTTATGTTTATTTATCCGCAGTTCATTTTCATGCCTGATTTCCTAGAATTTGCTTAACATTTTCAGAAGGACGTCATTCACCCACTAGTTGTAGCTGGATTTGGATTCATAGCTCTTGTGAGGAGAGAAAGTGATATGCTTCTCCATACACACCAACGCACGATATTGTCAGATGATAAGTCTTCTTCTCATCAAAATATGATGGAAGAACTGAGTCCTCCCATCCATCAGAAAACTCTGAACCAAATTAAGGATGAACATTCTGAGTGCTCTTTCACAGACAGAAAATGGGAATAGCCATCTGGTACCTCTTGAGATTCTTTAAAGACAGGCTTTTTGCTGGAGAGAAAGTAGCTGTCTTCAGTAATCTCCCAAGAACTGGGGAGGGAGAGTGGTGGTGTTTGTTTGCTTTATTTTGTTTTAACTACCTACAGTATGTCTCTGCATTTCATGCAGAATGAGTGACTGCATTCTGAATGCCAGCAGAAAGTTACTGCAGATTTCTACTTATGAAAATATTTCATGTCCTGTTAAGGAAGCTGCTCCTTTTTGAAGGCAGGCATTCGGCAAAAGCTCAGTTGGGGACATTACTACCTTCCCAATTGCAGCTGAACAGTATTATGCCATTTAAATTGGGCAAATATAAACACAGTAACAAGTGGTTTCTACTAACATAGAGCTACTGAAGGTCATATTTGAGATATTATGCAAATTCCAAACTCAAAAATGGAGACTATGAAACTATAATTAATTACATTTGCACTTTGATTGCAGATTAAATCTCAGTTAAAAACAAAACAAAAAAAGCAAAACCACATGTATTTGTACTGCTTGATACGATTAGGCACTCTTAGAAATAGCCAACCTTAGAACTGCCTATTATTTCCTAGCAAACCTGTGGGAGAGCCTGACATGTGTTTAGCAATCATGTTTTTGCCTTCATCAGAAAAAAAAATAAAAAATACAAAAAGTCATTTTAAAACAATGTAGGAGTGGCAGTTCTTATCTTTAAGGCAACGGTTGGATAATTGACCTCCTTTGGCATTTAATTTCTCAAGCCTCTAGGAAGCTTAATTTTGAACATCAAAGAGGTACCTGTGGAAGAAACTGTTCCACACTGGTGAGTAAACAAATTAGAGTTAATAGGGTCATTAGCTTTTGTGGTAAAATTTCAAACTGGGTATTCCTCACTAAGGAATGGAAATGTCAATGTTTTTAAGACTTCTAAAATATAATTAGACATGGAACTTGAATACAAATGTTACATATCTTATTAACAAACAACATTTTCCATACTTTGGCCATCATTTTGTTAATATTAGAGGATGGCTTTGTTGTGTGTTTCTTTTATTTTTCTTTTATTTTTTCCTAGTCCTGTGCATTGCTTCCTAGACAATTAGGAGATAACAAAAATACAATGCTTCTGAGTCAGTAAGACACTGTAAACATTAAAGCTGCTGTATAATATGGAACATGCTAACTAATTATCTTTAAACTAACAGCTATAGTTCTGTTTAAGCCCTGGATCCCTATGTAGCAGTATAAGAGGATAAAAAAAATTCCCAACAACTTACATTTCCTCATTTAGATGATGATGGATGATCTGCTCATCTCCACTTTCTTTTGGTTCTGTGGCTACATAAAGGGATAATTGCTGATTGGATTTGAAGAAGAGAATGCAGCAAATTCAATTCCTACATCCTCTCATTTCACTTCTTGCACAATACTGAAGTCTTATTCAATTATCCTTGCATGCAGTAATAGAAATACTGCTTCCTATCTTCTACTAAACTCTAGTCACTAGTCATCCCACATTTCCACACCTTTTTTCACATCTCTGACTGCAGGCCATGCACTCTCTCTTCTTTCTTCCCCCTGAAATTCCTACTTCTATCCCTTTGCAGTAAGCTCCTGGAACTGAGGGTAGTCCAAGCAAGTCTGCTTTTTCACTTTTTAACTGTGGTAAACTTTAAATTGTGTGGTTTGTTCTACACACTTCTCAGTACTAGCTCAGTACTCAGCAATGGTTTATTTTTAATCCATTAAATTGGCTGCTGCTATGTATGCCATCATTTGAACAGGTAGGAAAAATTGTCCATCAGGTGATAATGTCAGGTCAGTGTGTTTGCATAATATAGACAGATGGGCATATAGGCTAACTGGTGAGATCACAAATGCATTAAATATAGAAGGAAATAAAATATTTCCTAGATGTGCCAAAACAGAATTGCAGAAAACACTTAGACTGGAAAACTACAGATGGGCAAGCACAACCAGTGGTAAACCTCATCCACAGTGTAAAAACTGATTTGTATCAGCTGTGTCTGAGTGAGAGCTGCAGTGAATTCTACCAAAAATAGGAGGGTGGGGAAGAAGAGAAAGACATTTTAAATAACTGATTATAGCTGTATCTGCGGTTACAAGCACTGGATTTTTAAGTCATTAGTCTGAATGAGCAAAGTCTTTACAAAATAGTAACTATCCTCACGCTATAAATTGTAATTAAGCTTTTTTATTATTAAAAAAAAAGTTTTTTTCCCCATTTGGCTATCATAAATCATTTTTTCATGATAATCTTGTGTACTGGGCTGAATTAATCTCCCATTCATCCCACTTAATAGCAATTATTTCTTTTTGCTTAAGCAACAACAATAAAAAAAAAACAACCTCGTGCTTTTTATGTAATGTGAATCATGATGAGATGTTTGTAAAAAAATTCGTTTGCATTAGAAGGAAACTTTTTTGCACTAGCCAAGTTGTTATGACTGAGGTTTTTGCACAGTGGTTCTATTTACCATTTGTTAATAGTTTCTAATAGCAGTGTCAAGTATGAATAGTTTACTTCCTTAGTATCTGGTAGAGTTTAACAAGTGTTCATTTTCAAATAATTGCTAGTTTTATTTCAATATACCACAGTGTTTTTAGTAAAATGTTACTGTTTTTGCAGAACAGATTAATTTTGCAGAATTAATCTATTTCCTACTGTCATCCAGAGTATAGATAACTGTCTCCATTTTGTCAACTTAACTGATTATACTCACAGAGACAGCACAATATCTAATCAAGATCACATAGTAATTCTATGAAAAAACTGGGAACATATTCAGCTCTCCTGACACCTGATTCTTCTATGTGCATATGAGGATAAGACTCATTTAATCTAGCTTTAGCCATGCAAATATTTTCATCTATTCTTCCCTCTGCAGTCAAGGCCAAGTGACACATACCTCCAAAGCACAAGTTATCCTATGACAAAACATCAATATTTAGAGAAAGTTTGACAAGATAAATCATTGTAAAAGATTATCTGACCTTACACTAACCAGAGAAAGAATATGCTTCTTTACTGTTCTGTGAAAACGCTTTGTGATTCATTATGTCTCATCCACAAATGCAGCAAGGGGACAAAACTGTTTATTTTAGTGTTCTCATTTATATGTTCTGACTGACATCTGGACAGTGAAGGATTCTAAAGAAAAGCCTTCTGTTCTTTATTTTAGAATTGTTGAAACTATACTATTCATTTGGACATAGTGGCATTACTACCTTCCAAACTTCCTGTAAAAGCAAATACAATACACTGTGTGATCTGCATACATTTCTAAGATTCTTCTTAATTTTTAATAATATATTTGTTTAAGGACCTTTGAAATCTTATTTTTTTTTCTTTTTTTTTAAGGAATAAAAAGGTAGGAACAAGAAAATATTCATTTCCTCAAAACTGTTTACAAAATAGAATTTTCAGTATAATGCCTTTTAAATAGATTGAACATGCTCTCTACTTTCATGGTATGGTTAGGTTGTGGTTGGACTTGGTGATCTTTGAGGTCTTTTCCAACTTCAGTGATTCTATGATTCTATAGGTTTTGGGCTTCACCAGCACAGGACATATTTCTGAATAATCCTGAACTATTCAACAGGAACTAGAGATATAGGAGCAGCTGGAATTTATTTCAAGAACTAAGAAATTTAATACACAAAAAGAATGACTTGTTTTTCCAGCTTGTTATGAACTGATGAATATTTTAATTGCACATAAGCAGGTCAAACCAAGTTACGAAGAATGCAACTTCTTATAGTAATTTTAGTATATTCCCAAACATATTTCATGGCTTTTTCTTTCTGTTCTGATGAAGATATCTTTTCAATACCCTTCTATGGGATTATTTCAGATCAGACTGGAAACACTGCTCAGAGTGTGCAGAGAAGACTTCCCTCGTCATCATCAGCAGGATAGCCTGACAGATATAATTAAGAGACGTGATCTTTTCCTTTTCCACTCTTGGAGAATAAAATTATAATGAAACATCAAAAACATATACTGAAACAGGGAAAACACAATTCTTATGATTGAAGCCATGACTTTGAGGAGCAGGGATGGTTTATTTACTGGAGATATGCAATAAAGCATCACTGATTCTAATAATAAATTTAATAGATATAAGCAGACACACTAGTGCAGACATTCACCCAAATTTCTCACCTAGAACAGTAGTTCTGATAATTGTTGTTCGTTCTTATGATTGGCTACCACTTGGAAGGCAATCAGCATGCCTGCAAAGATATTTATAAATGTCATCATTTGATGACTTGATTTAGTTAGCATCCACTGGAAAATTAATTGAAGGAAGCAACTGAAACTCCATAGTGGAGCAGTTGCAAACAGCTGTGAGATCTGAAGTTTTGCTTAGTGCTGCCACTGTTGAGGCATGATGTGCATAGCAACAACATACAAAGCCTGATGTGCTGTGTTAGCAGACAGGAAAAAAATGGCTGTGCTCTTCCTTCTGTGGTTTTATAGTCTTATTTTTGGCATGTTTCTACCACTAAGAACCTGTAGTCGTAAATTTTCTATTACAACTCCTAGTAATGAGGCAAAGTGTGAAGATCAACTGCATAGCAGAATGATGAAGCATGTAGCTCAAAAGGCGTGGATGAAAGAGCAGCTACAACTAGATTTGTACATACTGAGTTAAAAGCAAATGCGAATCTGGCTACAATGGAATTTACCCTTTGGAAGAGTGATAGTAACAGCACAAAAAAGCAAATGTAAGAGTAAAGAACTATTGCATAGGCAAAGGACTATTTCTGTAAAGCTGCATGTTGTGAAAATGATGAAATGTTAATTCCTTTCCCGTTTTCTTTTGTTGACAATTTGAGCACTCCAAAAGTTGCATTTCAAATGAACTTATGTCAGTGCATTTTGATGCATTATGAACATCAAACCTGTGGGCATCTTAGGAAGTTTACAAGCTTATTTTTATTTTTATTTTTTTTACCAGAATTTAAGTTGCAGTGTAAATTCATATTTAAAATATCTAGTCATCAATAATTACCTCTTAAACTGATATCTGCACATTTTTATACTTCAGTCTTCATTAGCATGTAGGAAAGCAAATATGCCGGAGGATGTGCTGCATGTGTTGTCATGTTTTACTCATGTCTCTCTGGAATTCATAACAGCTCAAAAATAGGCTTCTTCAATTGGAAGTGTATGCAGTGCATGCCACTTTATCCGAGGCTTTTTATCCCAATGCTTCAGATTCAATCAAAAGGCACAGTCTGAGCAGCCATGGGCCAAAGCAGGATTGATCTATTTAAGTCTGACCCCACTGATGCAGTGCTTGAGTGCCTCTACAGCACTCGAGCTATGTCCTGTAGGACTTGCTGTGAATTATGTTCATATATGCCTATTTTAATGCAATAGCTTATCTTATGGCAGATGGATTATGTTTTGTTTTTTTATTATGCTCTTCTATGAAAATAGTAACGGCATGTCACTTACTGTCAACAACCGTATCTCTTAGCCTGTGTGAAAATGGAATCATGTGATGGACGTTTATCTAAGTCCTCAGTTTATATTTCATTGTGACACGCTTGTGTTTGTGAAGGCTCACTGGAGTTCTGCAGACTGTAATCCCCAGTTTTGAATTTTTGCTTCTCTCTCACGTTGTCTGCCGTACACATTCTTTTTCTCTAGGGCTACCAACTGTATAAAGCCGTGTATTTAATTCTGGCATCTGGGTGCAATGCAGCCTTCTCTAGCACTTCCCACATAAGGTAATAGAGACATTCTAGAGCTAATGAGCTTTGTGATCACTCTGATTTCTGTGGCTTCTTCAGAGATGTTAGGAGAAGAGGTAGACATATGAGCTTTGGATATATTCCAAAAATCTTACTCTAATTTGCTTCTCTTCACATAACTACAAAATCATGTTTCTAAAATAACAAACACCTAATCATAAATATTTTCCTACTCAGATTTTCTTGCTTTCTTGAGAATTTTGCAATTAAATTCATATTCCATTAGCCATGTTTCTTTTCTTCCACTTGACATCTCCAGACATAAATATCCAAATGTATAATTTCAATTTTCTTTTCTCTACCGATTCCCTAATCAGATTTATTAAATAATCAAAGCCTTTGCTTATCCCGCTTACATTTAAAATCCATTGACAGGTCACCCCAACTGAAGTTCTAACTGTTTTGTCTATGCTCTGCATGGTATCTGTTTTATTGATGGTACAGAAGCACTGAAACAACATGACACTCTCTCCAGACGTTGCTTACAATTACCAGAGACAGTACTTTCCATTTTGAAAAATGTCTTGGGAAAGAAGCTGGCTTCATAGATGACATGTTATACAAGATTTAGTAATCAAATTGAGTCACCAATTTTACTTCATAAACGTAAAAATGGAGTTCTCACATTGTCTGTGTAGCATTGCTCTGTGTCTGTTCTTTTCCCTGCAGCATGCTGTTCACTCTTTAATGTACCAAAGTAATGGGGGGAAAGGGGTAGGGGAGGGTGATTGCTTTGTAACTGAAGCATTGCCTGTGTCCTGTGAAATCTGCAGTAATAACAATGAGCGTATTTCTAGCCTACAAACGTAAACAAAATATGATACTGTAGATTCAGAATCTTCTATTCAAACGCACAATTATAAATAACCTGTAACAGATGAAACCTTTGGTTTGATTCTGTGAACACCAAATTATTTCAAACTTTTCTTAGTGTTCCTCTGTATGCAAGCATGAATTCACCTAATTTACCTTGGTTGGTCTGGGCTTTTTGTGACTTTTGGCTTAAAAGTGATGCCTTCTTGACAACCAACAAAACTCATCTTGACATGGGGTTTTAAAGGGCTAAATTCAATTAGTGTGTTTAGAATTTTTTGTGTTTTTTGATTTCAGAATAAATTACTAAACAGTTCTCCCATGTTTTGTATTGTTATCAGGGTTTTAAAAGCATGCCATTTATTCAGATTACCAGGTCATGGTAACAGAGCCCTTAATAATTGAAAAAATAAAATAAAATAAAATAAAATAAAATAAAATAAAATAAAATAAAATAAAATAAAATAAAATAAAATAAAATAAAATAAAATAAAATAAAATAAAATAAATATATATATATATATAGAAAACCAAGTCAATTTCTGGAGAGAGTTCATCTTTATTAATATACCACTTAGATTTCAAATTGTACAGCTGCTACTGTGGCCTTTCAGCTCTAGGTCTTTATGACAAGGTGAAGACAAAAAATTAAAAGGTTGGAGTGGAGAAAAGGAAGAAAGGGAAAAAAAAATTGAGCATTGGTAACAATACAAATATTCAAAAGTACACTTATTAAATGGGACTCAGTAAGTTTTCCTTGCTACAACAATAACTGTGTTATCTATTCAAGTGTGATACATCTCAGTAAATTTCTTTTGATGTTTTCCTCTGTTCTCACACTTAAACTGTTTTAAAGATGAATCAGCATTATGATTCACACAATATGCTTCATACAGTAAATCTACATTATATGTATTTTCTCAGTCTTGTGTAAGTTTTAATATTAGCAAGACAAATGCTTTGGGTAAACACATTTTCACTTAAACCCATACTATAGTTTGCTGGCCAATGTAGAGTTTAAAAAGATTTCTAGAATCGAAATATTTTCACTGTTAAGACAGTAGGCCATGAACTTTAATCTCACCAGGCTCAAGGTGACTGGATGTTGGTTTAAGTATATGAAATGCATGGGGGATGTGTGTATTCCCAGAACAACCGATCTGCTGATGTCATTCAGTACTACAAAACCACTGCCAAAGTTGCTCCTGTGCTGGAAATCAAAAAATATTCCCAGACCTGGCTGACTGGGCTGAAGTGACAGAAGCATTCAGCTTATGAAAGTGTTCTCTTCAGGGGTAGAATTCATTGTTTTGATACTGTATAATTTGCAGTATTCCTATTCATCTTTGAAAAGAATTTTTCAACCTGCAAGCTGTCAATTTGGCAATTTTCATAAGAACAAAATCAGTTTTTAAAAAGTCAGGAAGGGGCTTTCTCTGTTTCTCTCATTTTGATTGATTATCTACGGTTCCATAGCACATTACATGATCACAGCAATGTTCTTTGGAGATATAATCATCAAAGAGTATTACTCAGCTGGGGAAGTACATGTGAGGGATATAAATAATGAAACAGAACAGGGGGCCATTAAATATATTTTTTTTGTTTTCTGTGCTCGGAGGCTTGTTTACAAGGCAGGGGGTATGCTGTTTAAAAATAAATAAATAAATATTATGAAAAAAAGCAAGAACCTCTAAATGCACCAACCAGTCCATCTGTTCAGACTGGGAGCCCTGCAGTCTTGTCAAACCTTAAAGGTTTATCAGTGTTCATTTTGGCTCTCAGAGGTGTGGGTATTCCCAGTGGCTCAGAAAGCTCTAGTTTGTATGTTAGGAGATACACTCCCAAACCAGATGTTTAATTTTTAAAATTATATGGTCCTTGTAATCTAAGTCATAGAGTGCAGGATGTTTTATAAAGTGTGTTTCTGTGTAGCACATCAAATAGAAAAGGTTAGAACTGTTAATTAAAGATTGGTTTAGAGGAGAGAACAGAGGAGTAAGGAAAGTGCTCAAACGTTTATGCCCATGACTTGTAACAGAGTTGAAAAGCAATTGATTGTGTATGAATGATTGCTGTGATTCAGTTTGGAAGACCCCTTTTGCTGTCACAGTTGCAAGGCAACCTATTAAACTCTTCAAATGCGGTTCTCCAACATTCATGTCAAGAAAGGTCAGCTGCTCTGTTAACATTCATTGGCTATTGGTTAAAAATGTATATCTAGTTTTCTGTCAGTACTCTTCTGAGTTTTTTGAAGAAAAGTTAAGTGATCTGAAGTGCTTGAGGAGTCTGTTACAGATCTGAAATTACTTTTACTTCTGTATAAAAAAGCATCGGTTGAAGTAATTCCAACAAATGTGATTCTTTCCATGTAAAAGGATCAAATTGTATACAAATACAATTAACTTGACTTAAATGAAATAAGGAGATTTTAACAGTGAAAATAAGATCCATTAGAGTTAAGCAGTAAGAAAAAAAATGCAGCTGAGGTTGCAATAAAGACTATTGTACAGATTACTGCTGTTAAAGTTCAAATCATTTTGAAAGTTGGAAAAGTGTAATGTCCTTTAAGACACCTGATGGGTAAATTTGTAGAATCTTGTGCTAAAGACAAAAAATATTGAGTGACAGAAATAGTATCTGTATATCTGAATGTAGCTATTTGGAAGTCTGAGGGGTTTACAAGCAAACTAGGGGGGTCTAAGCAAAACTAGACTTGATTTGCCAACCTTTGTTGTCTGATGTTCAGACAGCTAAAATATGAAAAGAAGTTTCACTGTGGACTTACAGTTTCAAATAATTTTTATTTTCTCCACCTAGCATTGTCAATTATAAGTTTATCAGATATTTTTCACATAAGTCTTTTCATGTTTACATATGTGTAATTTGGAAGCATTTCACTTAGTTTGTTATACTTCCCGACTGAAATGCAAATGGTGAAGTGCCAGGTTAATAATGATTTTGATTTGAACAAGGAACATGTAATATTTGTTTTTGATTGTTAAGTCAAACAAACGAGACAAAAATAACTTGGTTCTCTCTAGTTATTCAAGTCTCTTCAGGCAGTATGTTGAAAAATGATACTTTGGTGACTGTGAGCTGTATTCATCTTTTCAAGTGAATAAGTACACACAATTTTTACGTGTAGTATTTTAGTGATTGAAATAGCATTAAATTGAATTTTTTAGTTTTGAAAAGCTAAAATGTCTTATAAATTAGGAAAATGATTTTAAATAATAAATGAAAACCCCAATCTATTTATCAAGAGGAGAAATGCAAGGAATAAGAAACCTAATTTAGTATAGATCAGTCTCTTGTGAAAATAAATAAATAAGTAAATAAATAAAGCTAAGAGCAGTAGGCATATTTGAGAGTTCCTACAAAATCCTCAAATCCTTAAAAGGGTGCAAAGTATGTTATGCTTAGAAAGAATACAAAAAAGTGAGTAAGAACTACAAGATGGAAGAACAGGAGAGGATGAGAGAGGAGGGGAGGGGCCTATGTCTTCTAACTGAAACAAATATAAAAACAGGGTAATTACCAGACTGTTTGTGGAAAGGGACACATTTATACTGCTTGTTAAATTGAAATGTTTTCTGAGGCTGTATGCTTCTTAATCTTAGCAGATTTGGTTGTGAAATTTATTCATACTGTTGTATTGAGAAAATCCCCATAAATGTATGAAGATTTAAAAGCAACAGATATGACATCATTATGTGACTTTTTACTCAAATTTTTT
This sequence comes from Cyrtonyx montezumae, assembly GCF_038088225.1. NCBI lineage: Eukaryota > Metazoa > Chordata > Aves > Galliformes > Odontophoridae > Cyrtonyx > Cyrtonyx montezumae. Next base: position 19,929,379 of record NW_027071936.1, on the reverse strand, counting down.
TACTCTCATTGCATACAGGCAGAAAAAAAATATTTTATCTCTATTGATTGCTGTGGCTTCAAATTTAAGTGTCCAGAATAGTATTTGAACCCTTAGAGGCCTTGCTGTCAAGTTTGGAGATGTAGGTCACGAACTTGTGTTACAAGATGGGGTAGAGTCACAGTCAAATTTCCTTGAAAATACTATTTTACTACTATTTCAGTGTAGTGTAGTCCTAGTTTAGTATGACAAAGATAACCATGAGGTAAGTGGTTTTGGAAAATATTCATCTTCCTGGGTAGACCAGTGGGAAAAATGGCACTAGCCTGACATAAAAGGCGTCAAAATAACTAAATTTTTTTCCTGCTTCTGTATGGAAATCTTGACATTCCCCGTTTTTTTGATGGTAAGCTGTGGAAGACTCAACAGCTACAACAATTCAGCAGACTGCAGAAAGGATTATAGAGCAGACTTTCAAGAGTTTACAACGCTGTAGCTGAAAGAACTGCACTCATCTAGTCTTTCTAGTACATTAAGCATTGTTCTCTTTAGGAGTTCACTAACCTCAGCATGCTGCAAAAAACCATGGTTTGCAGTCGTTTCCTTAATTTGTCCAGTGGATAGGAAATAAATGATTACATTTTTTACTACTGCAGCCTAAGTATGAAGCTAAAGTGCATTAAACTTATTTATTTCTGTATACCCAGAGAAATATACTTCTTTAAAGAAAGGCAGCAAAATGAGTAAATGGCCCTATGCATAGTAGGTAATAAATAAGATGGATGAATAATTGAAATGTGGGCATCAATAGATTAATTTTTCTAGGAGACTTCTTTGCAGTAATGATTTTGGGAAGTAATCCCTCATCAGCAATCTGTCACATGAAGGAAAGGATTTTAGACTTTTCCTTGAAATTGTACTAACTGTGCTGTGCTCTCTATCTTTCTCTATTGTTTTTCTTCAACTGCATTCAAAACCAAACAAGGAATACTTATCGGTGATTAAAAGGCCCTTTATAAAACTTGCAGTTTGCTAATTCAAACACCAGTTAATCAATCTGGAGAAAACACTGAACTTTTTAACTTCTTCATATGTACTTTGAATAGAAAACAAACCAAAAAAACCCCATTCAGCTTAAGCATAGCCTTTCAAAACATGAAAGAGAAATTGATCTTCAGTGTCTGTTGATGCAAACAGGAAAAGTTTGTTTTGAAATTTAATATTCTTTAGAATAATTCAGTTTTGAGTTCTTCCTGGAGAACTTGAGCAGCAAAGGTCATTAAAGTCATTACATCACTGGAAAATATTTCACTTTTAAGTATGAAGCTAACTCACGATCTGTTAAGTTCCTCAATCTTTAATCCATTATTTGGAATGTTCCTATAACACTGTTTCTTTTGATGTATATGCCTTTTCTGTTTTGAAAGCTACTGTCTCATCCAAGTATGTAGATTTTTATAGGCACAAGGATTTAGCCAACTCAGTCCAGATTAACACTGTTTTAAACTTTGTTTTTTGTGTATAGAAACAAAAATAAATAAGCACACATTAAATAATATTGAACTCTAAAACCAGCATCTTTGATGCTTCACATAATAGAGAATAGAATGTAAAGATTGTGATCGCAAAGACTCAGGGTTATGTCAAAATAACAATAATTGCCATTACAGAATCACAGAATTGTTTTAAAGAGGATTTCTGTCATGTGAGGGTGTCCATTACAATAATTTTCCTCTTGAAACCAGTCACAACCAAGATCCCATGGTAGAAAGAGCCATGCCAGTAGGACTGCAAAAGTCAGTAATAGAAGCATTGCTGGAACTTCAAGTAACCAGTGGCTGTAGTATCCCCTCACTCTTATACGTAATTCCTCTCTCATATAAGAAATAAGTTGTTTTCTTGCAATTGTATATAAAGGACTCAACTGCTCTTGTATCTGCTCGTTATCTGATTATTTCTTTATTTCTGACTGTGACTTTATATTCTGTTTTGTGAAATCTTCTTAGAGTTTTCTGCAGATTTGTTGCTTTTTAGTTTACTTGTATATCTTGTTGCTCGTTAAGAAATCTATTAGGATGGCTGAAATCTCCCCATATTTTTTTTTCCTTTAGCTTGTATTATTTTGCCCATGACCAATAAAATTCTGAAACCATTATCATCAACTTCTTCCTGCTAATTGCTGAGCTCTCCCAGCACAGTGTGGTAAAGGAAAAAGCCTTTTGTACACTGTGTTTTACCAGTCATAACGTTGACTGTCCAGGCGCTTTTAGTATAGTATCTAGTGATATTTTTGACTGTTTCATGTCTCTCAATTTACCATCACCTCCTCCATTTATATGCTGAATATCTCCACCATTGTGTGAAAGAGTTCATTTCTATTCCAATTGCACTATAAATTTACGTAGATCTTTCAGTAGCAAGACTTAAGGAAAGCTAAAAGGGGAGGCTTGTCTAGTAGAGCAACAGCAAAGGAAAAACAACTAAAGAAAGGGGTTTTGTTGGTACTGATGCTATTCTGTGATTATATGAAAAGATCAATTTTCAAGAGAGAAAACTTGTATATGTTTATATGCAGCAAAAGATAAGCTAGATCAGCAGAGCTCACGGCCACACAAAATTTAAGTATGCCATATGTGCTATTGTATCAGTACATTTGTGCACTTGGATTAATTATGCAGAGAGTAAGAAAAAGTAAAGATGAAAGCCTCTTCAAAGTAGAAAGAGGAAATAAATGTCATTTGTCTTTAGACTTATTAAGGAATTATGATGAATGCAGAACTCTACTGCAGAAGAAAAAAAATAATTTATGGAAATCTCTACAATAATAAATGTACATATTCCAAATTAGTGTTCTTAACTGCACGTAATTATTCTTTGTATAGTTATCATCAATACATGTAGAGTAAGGTTAATAGAAATTATCAAAAAGTGGCAGATAAGAGCTAAACACACTTTACTATTCCAGACATGATCTGAAATAGGTTTTGAAAAGAAAGATCTGAAATTATCAACAGCTACTAACAGAAACAAAAAAGGCAAACCTTATTACCACAATGTGTGGGTCCTTTTTTCAACCACCTAAGCTCACTTTAAATTATTCTTCCATTAACTCACTGTGCTGCCTACTTCTATCACTTGCTGAGCAAACTTCAAGAGCTGTACCCAGCATGTGTCCTGTAGCTCAGCACAGGAAGCACTTGGGTACTCTGTATTCATGGGGAGAAATGGGAGGAGGGAGAAAAGCCATGGGGGGGAAAAGAAAAAAAAAAAAAAAAAGAAAGAAAGAAATTGAATGCATGGGAGCTGTTAGCTCTCCTGTATTAAACTGGAGCATGGAAATGAAGTATTTTTCTTTTTTATTAGATGGAGTGGATCCATTTTCTTCACACTACGTTACTTATTTTTGTATTGTTTGCATTGTTCTCGGTGCTTTAACTAATGGTAATGGTTAATACAATGTCAAATTCCAAATACAAAATAACTTTTTCTTTATGTGCACTTTATAACTAAGTCATGTAAAATTTAGAACAAAAAACAGTTTTTCGTTAGAACGGACAGAACCTTTACTCAGAGTAGAGTAGCAGCTGTGACTTGGCCCAGTCACCTTTATTTCCACTACATGGCCAATTGTTTTTCTTCGTTTTCAGCACTGAAACCAAATTTCCAGTGTTGCTTGCACTGAGCTAAGTTTTTTCTTGGCAGTTATCTGACTGTCATGTATTTCTTCACGGACTACATGGTTGATGTAACTTTCATAATACACACTAACTCCTCACAACTCATATTCAAATAAAAATTTGAAATAGTTATACACATTGGTTTAATTTACAAGAAAACATAAGTTTTGTGGCAAAACTAGAGGCTAAGATGGAGGGAAACAAAACTAAAACCACGTCAGTCTTTTTCCTTCCTCACTAAGAATATGAAGGTTAAAACGTATGCAGCAGAAGCAGATGAAATTACATTCTATGACACTTTATAACTCTGATGCAGATATGTGATTGATTGCAAGGTGGCATAGCTGCTGGCATTTTTTTGTCTACAGTTTCTTAGATGAACTTCAAGTACATCAGTGACACATACAATGTTTCAGACACTTTGAGTGATTTCAAAGGTAATAATTTATGAGAGCTTTTGGAGCCAGTTATTGGTTTTGTCTCAGGAGAGATTGATTTATTATTTTTTTAATCTTTGGTTCCTGATTGTATGTTCTGTTTATTTCATCTTATTCTGCTAGAAAACAAATACATAGAACTTTAAATCAGAAGTGTCTACTCTTGACTGCGTGTCGTTATCTTAAAAGGATTTTTTTTATGTAATGATTGAACTTGCAAATGCCCATGCAGCATTTGAATCTAGAAAAGGGCAAGGAGTAGCTGGAAATATTACCTTATTTGTGAGACTGTAGTCTTATCATGCTAGTACATTCAAAAGAACCTGAATCTTCTCGTATCTACATAGACATAAATCAGAAAAATCTGCACTCAAATTGACCCCATTTATCTAGCATGTCCACACTTATCTCAGGAGTTCAGTAGCTGAAATCAAATAATATATAATATACAATTATTGAGATACTACAGAGAAGTAGTAGCTGATGGAAAGCTGGATCCTCCAAAATCAGGTGTTTTTGGAGCACTGAATCACTTGACCAGAAAATTCTACACAGTAGTGATGGTTCCATTAGAATAAGAACAATGAAAGGAAAAAGAAAGTAAAATTTATGAGTTGCTGCTGTAAGCAGTGTTTAGATCACAATTAGATCACTACGTAATGTAAATGCAAATATAATGTAAATATAATTGTATTAATTTCAAATTAATCTAGAAATAAGGGATCCCCATCAAAATCTAGTGATTTAATTATCTAATCAGTAGGTGAAAAAATATTACTTATACCATTAGCAAAGAAGTCTCATGTCAAGCAGTTCAGGAACTGTTGAGAAAATCACATGGCAACATTTTAAATTAAGAATATAGTCAACTACTAAAAATCACAGTGGGCCCCTTAAATAAGACATGCTCGATGAAGAATTGTACAGTTGCAATTCATCAGCTTCTCTATATATTTTTAGGAGATTTTTTGACTTCCTAGTACAACTTCCATGCACTTTGTATTTGCAAACACTAACTTTCAATTGCTTTAAGTTACCTGGTATTTAGTAAATGTAGTTTTATTTTAATATGAGGGGGGTGCTCATGTCTAGGATATAATTGCCTGTAGAAATTGCCCACATTTCAGGTGAACAAAATAATACCTCTAAGTGAACAGATTAGATCATGCAAAAAAATAATAGTTCTGAATGATTTCACTACCTAGAGATCTTTGTGAACTAATTCAAGGTGACTATGGTGAAGAAGGTGAAGATGCAGATGATGAGGAGGGGGAATAAGAAGCAGATGAAGAAAATGATCCTGATTTTGACCCAAAATTGTGAACTAATTCAAGATCTTCTTTTATGTAGACTTTTGGCCTGTATTGTCCTATCCTGCGTTAATGGACATATACTGGATATCTCAAAATTGCGTAGGCTAGTGTCATGTAGAAGAAATGTAAGCTACTGCTGAGGAATCCACTGTTAAATTTGGAGCTAGTGCTCCAAGTAAAAAAAATAAAACCATGACAGCCTAGTAAGTTCATCATATCTGGTATACTAGCACTTACTATAGTATATCTTCCTTCATTAGGCAGTGAAGAACTGGTTGAGGCTGCAGTCTTTTGCTCACAAGAACTATAGTTTTAAAATTATTCCTGGATAGGAATTTCATACATATACACGTATTTCATACATCTTTCAAATGTGCTGTTTAAAGACAGTTTTCTGCGTTTCTTGGTATTTCTAAAGCATTATCATGTATTTGAATTTTGAGGATCTGCTTACGTGTGTATAATGTCAAACAATCTTAACTTATCAGGACAGTCGTGGCAATCTGTTCTTTGCAAGTAGGTGTTCTCTTTCAAAAAATACATTATTTACAGGAAAAAAACAAAAACAAACATTTGCTATCTATGGAATGCCCCCAAAAAGGCCACTGTCTCAACTGAAATTGTTTGCTATATTTGCTACTGAAATTATTACAAAAAAAAATCATCTTGATTTTCAATGTCAAGAAATAACATTGGTTACTCTGCTAGTAGCTTTAAGTATACCTTTAAAATCTACTAAATTTAACAGACCTAGAAATCACAACAAAATCCTCCTCTAGTAGTTATTGCACTGTTTGTGTTACAGAAGAACCCTCACCTTTTTACCTCAAAATCTGTGAATTTATGCAGCTGGTTCTGTTAGTCTTTGAGAAAAAGACTTGCAAATATAATACGTGAATCTTACACACTGTGATTGAAAATGTGTAGTTAAAAAATGAAATCATCAAGGAGTAAACACAAGCAAAGGTACTGAATAAAATAAGTACCGTGAAAAGATTCCACTTTGACATTTTGAATTTCTAAAATATAGATGACAAATACACAAACCGTACTTAACACTTGATAGTGCTCTGCTTTTCCTACTAACGTTCTTTTGGATCATGCTAATAGTACACTATGAAGCGTCACTCTGTTGGATGCAGTTAATGCCTATTTAAGCCTAAGAAACGACTTGCGCTCCCCCAGGGGAAAATATCTGAACATTTTTATTTTTACCTCGATCACTCCAGAAAATTTCATGAGGGATGGCCTTAGCCACTGTTGCAAAGAAATTGCTGCCACCAGTATTCCTGGAAAAAGAGGAGAGAATGAATGAGTAAATATGTTGCTGAAACATACTGAATGATTCAGTATTAAATGCTTCAGGCTTACTTGAGCTTCAGTTGAAGAAGATTTATGCAAATCAGGCAGTTAACAGATATTCATGTCAGTAATCTTCGTAAAAAATGCAGACAAAAAAAAAAAATCCATTCTACCTCCTCTCCCCATTCTCCTATTCCCAAGAGCTAATTTTCTGCCACACAGGCCACAACTTTTAGGTCTTATTTTTTTCAATATTTCTGTTCTCATAAAAAATTAATTTAATGGCACTTTGTGCCATTAAAGCATCTGACTGCTTTTTCTTTATTTTGTCTTTTTAAAGTTGTGACGATTAAATATATTTTTTTCTTTTTTTTTTTTTTATGAGAAACAATAACAGAAATACCCTATATATTCAGGGATAATAAATGTATTCATAAGAAATATGCTTAGAGTCTTTGGTGTTTTCCCATGCTGGATAAATAAGTCAAATTGAAAAATCTTTATTTTTGCAGCATCTTTGCATCTGAGCAAGAAATGATCTGGATCTAATACTGCTAGCAAACTCCATTCTTCTTCAGGCGCTAAGAGGCAAATCAAGAGAAGAACCAAAGCACTAAAATAATGAGCTTTGCTTTTTTTTTGTCCTTAGCAGAGCAATTAAATGGAACAGTGAAACAGACTAGAAAAATGTACTTAGATCACTCTGAAAATAGTGCTTCATATTTCTTTACATTGAAACTTCAACAGACACAACACAATGACACTATTCTGCACTGTTATACTTTTAATCCCCAGTTTAATTTTACTCGTGGTCAATTTATAACACTTTTCTTCTTCCAACAGTACTGCTTAGGTTAAGTGGTCCTTCTCCTTTCATGGCATATAATTATTTTCCAAACATCATTATTTTTAGAAAGTGATTATGTCTTCTTATCCACTATTCATCTTCTGTACCATTATTTTGCTGACTTAGAAAGGATGAGTACTTTGACTCTATTTTTTATGAAATACACTCTAGCATTCTAATTATTTTACATCATCTGTCGAAGGTTGATTTCCTCTCTGTTTCATTTGAATAGATTGTGTATTCCCTGTGCAGAGTGTTAAGTGTCCTCAAACAAGTTTCACAAATATTTAATGGAGAGCCAGCATAAGTCATTATGCAAAATGTCAATCTACCTTTGGAAACCAAGTGATAATTTCTAATGTTTGTGGATCTTATTTGAATGCATGTGGTATTCTGCTAAATGTGGCATTGTATAGGACTCTAAACATTAGATTTGGAAATAGGAAACTCTGCTCAGAATACACAGCCTTTAAGTAAGTCTTTGAAAGTTAGTGCCTGTGACCATTCTTTCAAAAATAAACCTATCCTAACTTATCTTAAAAATTGCTATTTGGCAGAGGATAGTTTTAAATCAGTTAGAAGACTGTGAATGTAGTATTTCTCATTAAACGATGTATAAAGTTTTATCATCAGCTTTAGAAAGCTGTAATAGAGGAAGGCAGCCTAAGGTAGGATAAATTAAACAGTTGAACAGAAATGTTAATTAAGCAGCTTCAAGGAAGAAGAGAATTATTATTTCTTAATCCTCCACAGTCACCTGTGATATTTCACTGCTCTAATGCAAGCAGTGAGCACAGAAGCAAAGTTTTGTAGAAAAGCAAGTAAGCATGATCACATCATTCACTGGATAAAAAAGCTGGAGGTGGGTCAGAGTGGCTATTCTGGTGGTTCTCATCACCATCTTTAAAAACAGGAACACAAAAACATTACTGGAGGAACACTTCAAGGCTTACAGCTTTGGAGTAGTTTTCAGAGACTTATTAACACAATCACAAGATCTAATGTCCAGTGAAGGTTTTGAAACAACCAAATTGTGTCATAATGTGTCTTCTTAAAAGTCAATAGCTTTCTTCCCGTTATTTCCAGGTAAACATAAACTTAAATCTTTTTAGTGGTAAATTTTAATCTCAGTGTTTCAGATCATGGCAGACATTCCATTCTTCTGGCTCATCATTTAAAGGGAAACTGGCTAATTTCCAATGCTTCTGAATTATGAGGGCCTAGTCATAGCGTGGAAGTGACCATAGGTGGTAATGGTACGATGTTTTAGATTTAATTTTCTGAACAGTGTTCTGACTTCCTAGAAAGTGAGAGTAAAAGCAGGAGTTTGGAAAATTTTCCAAGGCTAACCTTCTGTATGCAAACTCAATAATTAGAAAACTTCCTGAGGAGATGATAGAATATCCTGTATCCTCTTGCAGCGTGAGAGCTATTAAATAAATACAATATGAGGAGGTCATTCGTTTACATTTAGAAGTAAACTCAATATATACTCAAGATATTGATCAAGAACTTGATCCTGCAGATGTAGTCAGCACTCTTTTTGCAGACAGTTAGCTTTAAGGATACTGAATATTTGGGTGCTGACCATATGAGACTGAGGCCACTTCAGTATGAGGTGATTTTATAAATGGAGAAAATACATTGAGATGACAAGAAACACCTCTAATAATGAGAAATGAGATACCTAGATTGTGTTTCTTGGTAATAGAGCTTTTAAATTTGTGATTTTTAGGCTCAGGTGACTTATCTACATCTGAATGAAGATCAGGTGTCAGTGATTCTTAACCAGCATCAACAGCAGGTTTAAAACCTGATTATGCATTTTGAGTGATGTTAACTGTGTCTACCATATTACTTTTTGCTATTGTTGTTTTTTTGTTTTTGTTTTTATTATGCTAATGAAATCATACTGCTAATGAAATTTTTAAACATAACTGATTTTTCCAGCCTGAATATGGTTCCTAAGTCTTTTCACATTTTTAGAAGGCCAAATAAGAATTTACAATGCTAGATTTCCATAAGTTTTTCAGTTAGTGAGTTTTATGTGAAGATCTCTCTTTGTCCTCATTACTTTTTTTTCCCTAAGGATTTATCAAAACAGCTAGTATTCTCAAAACATTGAATTTTCTTCTTACTAGTGTTAAAAAATAAAATAAATAAAATAAAAAAGACTAAGAACAATATATTAACTGATATGTTTTGAACATTACTTTTTATCCAGTTTAGGCATAACTAATAATGAATAAATATACAATCAAAGAAGTTATTAAAGAGTAATATAAATAATATAAAGAAGAATATAAAGAAGTAATAAAGAATATATACAGAGAACATGACATCAGAATTTAGAGTGACAGCTTGAAAAAATATTGCAAGTCACAAGCTGCGATGACTGAGAGGAACATAAGCAAAATGGGGACTGAAGTGATGATCAAAATGAAGAGTAAAAAAGAATGGAAGTGTAGAAAAATATTATAGAAAAACACAGAGAATGGCACTGAAAATGTACGTCTAACAGATCATTAGAAACAGAAAATACCAATTTGTCAGACAGGTAATGAGAAACAATCGGTTTTGTGGCATTTCCAGACCTGAACACTTTACAAAATAGCAGTGTGAAATTGTGGATTTTTCTTTTTTTTTTCTTAGTTCACAAATTGAAATAGTGTATGGTTTATAAATTTTAATTTATATTTACAAAATTTAACTATTTTGAATATATTTCATTGTTATGAAAAATAGAATTTAGAAGATACTGGTGCTGAAAAGATCAAATTTCATCTTTTTTATTTACGTATAAAATTTGCTAAATTATTTGTAAATCATCTGGAGTAGGGAAGCAAATATAAAGACTATTATTTTTTTTTAATTAGTCCCACAGAGATTAACATGTCAATAAAATGGACTTTCTTGGTAAATTGAGCAAGAGAGCAACCTCAAACACTGCACTGCTCATTCTTCATACAATTTCATTTTTAGTGTCTTTATTGTCACAACTGAGTTTTCAACCAATTAATATCATGTGGAAGAGAGTTTGTTCCCAGACCTGTGGAAGATGGGGGTAGGTCCTAGTGAGCAATAAGGACGAACTGCACCAAATTGGCTCCCCCTACAGTCCCGCAGTAGTACCCCAGTATGTTGGACACCTTTAAACACTTGTGTGCCAACTCATGTTTCATAATACCAGAGCAGAGATACAGCCTTCACGTATGCTCTGAGTTGTAAGACTAAGTACTATAATAGAGTGTGATGTAGGATCCCAACGTGATCCAGGAACACAGGCACTTCAAATGCAGCTAGGTGATGTTAATGAGCATAAGAGTGCTCACTGGCCCTGTTTTATTTATCAGTGCAAGGCAGTCTTCTGTGTTTCAAAGACTTGGTTATACAGAGCCTTATAACTTATTCCAAAGTTGAAGTAATTTCCAAAGATGTCCTGCTGTTGATATGTGTAAGTCTTCCATGACTTCTTGGAGTAAAATTGGAGTGAAATTGAACCATGTATGAGGTAGTTCAGGACTTGAATTAACATCTGGTAAAAATATGTATGAAAGATCAGTTCCATAAGTGCTTCTTAGAAGCAGCAGACAAATATGAAAATCTTCCTCTTAACGCTGAATACGACTATAGAGCCAAAAATATGTCAAGATACTCTTATCTTAAAAACTGAGCAGAAGTAGGATATAGATATATACTTGTAAAGAAGGAAATGAACAGATGTTCTGTCAACAAACTGATCACTGTACACCACAATTTAAAACAAACGAAACCAGTACGTTTATGACATTTTTACACAAATTAGTTTTTCTTCAAGCTGTAGTTAGAGGCTGTTCCTCCGAGCATCATTTTGTTAAATACGGAGTTTGTTAAACAAAACAAAAAAAAAATTAAAAAAAGTTTGGGTCTAGTACCAAACTTTTAAGTTTTATTTTGAAGCAGTGAGACTCTCTTCTGCAGTTGCATTACCTTCTATTGCCTTTTAGATTACTTAGTTATTTTTTACTTAGTAGATATGCCATTATCGAACAAAGTTATGATCCAAATTTCTCCAAGGTCTATAGGAGTTAAGTGTGCAGGCCAAGAATTGTTGTTTCACCCCTTTCTGCTGAATTTTTGGAATGCCAGTTCTGTCATTCCTTAGTAAGTTCTCCATAACACTCTGCAGCTTGGAAGAACTCATTTTAGTCTACCCCATAAATTCTGTATCTGCTACTTTAGATTTTCAATATGAATATGCAGAGGGCTGGTTACAGAATTTTAAGAAGGACCAGCATGATTCCACATGGCATTTTAACACGATTGGTTGTTTTTTACATGAAAAAAAAAAAAGAAGAAGAAGAAGAAAAAGAATCTCTTTAGATTCTCACAGATAACAGCTGCTTTATAAAGGAACATTTTGGGGTTATTTACCTGCACACAGAAGATTCACTTGGCATAACCCACATGTGATTAAACTCCATGGGTTTAATCATCAACAACCTTATGTTGACATTTTTCATCATTTCAAATCATCAGAATCTTTTCCTTTAGCTATTATCTTTGAACCCCAGAGTAGACTTGCTCTTGCATACTATTTGCCAATCTTCTTCATGGATGGACACAGCAGATAAGTGTATCACCCACTCCATCTCCAAAATGAGAATTGCTCAAAGCTTTTAACCAATAACAATCAACGTAGGTTCCTTATTAAGACAATCCAACAATTAAAGAACAAAACAAATTAGGTGTCTCAGCTACATACACACCAAATGAAAAAAAGTAGACTCTTCTGATTTGTAACAGCCTATATGCTGAGGAATATACATAGAACTATCAGATGGAAAATACACCAGGGCATCCGTGGTCTTCTTAGCCCATATTTCAGTGCATTGTTCAGAAATTTTACTCCTTGAAGCTGCTTGCCTCTTTAGCCAAAAAATAAAAAATTAAAGGATTACTTTATCACTGACAGGTGAAAGAAATCCATTAGGACTGGGGTAAATCTTTTAAATTTACATCGATGAAAAACAGTAGAGCTATTTTTTGAAAAGAGAAGCTGCTTACTCAGGTAAGTAAGCTAACCTTATTCCCAAGATTTCTACATCTTTACAAGGTGGGCATTAAAAATCAGTTTTTTGAACTCAAAATAACATAAAATGAATGTCTGTGAGCATTCAGTAACGTTAACTTTTGGAGAGTAGAGAGTAATAGTTCGTATTATAATAAAAGAGGGGTTTATTACTGTGCAGATGTTCAGAGATCTTATGGTTAACTTCAGTCAACAGCTTTAAAGACCTATGTCTTTAATTTAATTTGTTTTTATAAGCTATTGTTTCAAATACTACTTATTTACAGAAAATGATGCACTTCATTGTTAAAGTACATTCTGCAGTTTTGTATCTTGAACAGGATTTTTCTTAACTTTTGACATTATATTTTTAAACACTTTATCTAGATATTTGGACGATCAGGATTCATTATAATACTTAAAGAATACATAGCTTCATAATATTTTGACTATAACTTCTGTATTTATATTTTTTCTTTGTATTCTGGTGGCTCTTATCTGCTCTTTGTAGAATCGTTGTGTGAACAGTGTGAACCATCAGTACGTTGACAGTCATAGAAGTTTATCAAAATGAACATCATTCTAGAACAAATCTAAAAGCCTTTTAGAAAATATTCCCTTTGAAACAGTCAGAGATCCAGGCTTTTATAGGAAACTCCCAGTTCTGCAGAGTGTGCATAAAAGGTGGAGTTCTGCCAGAGCTCTTTGTTGTATTTTCATGCTGAAATTAAGGGATGCTGGAAATGGAAAGGAAGCACAAAGGAGAACTTATTTCACTGCACTGGTTTTGTGAATATACTTTAAAATATTGTTTTTCTTGACATATTTATATCGTTTTTACAGTCAGATTAGATGATGTTGCCAAGTATCGAGTTTGAGTTGTCACTACATTTTTTAAAAAACAGTGATTAACTCACTTGACCCTTTTATATGAAGTAAATGTGGTGTTCATATAAACCATAAAATAGATCCAGACCCAAGAAAGCATGATATTTAATTTAGTAGAGGGAGCACACCAACTAGAATGATCAGCTGAAAACTGTGGATGCTTTAAATGAAACTTAAAAGACTTTCTAGCTCTGTGAGACTGGAGGAAGTTTGGCTACATGTTGATTTTGTACTTTCATGAATTGGTGGTATGTTTTCTTGTTGTTATGTTCATACTTAATTCCTCATCACATGCTTGCAGTAGGAACATGAGGATAGAAAAAAAGAAGGAAGATGGCTGTTAGTGATTTTTACCTGTTGTTCATGATACAAATTTGTATGGCATGCTCTACTCGCTACTAAACTCAGAGCAGTAGTAAGAAAATCAGTAATATTCTGTCCTCTGGTAGATAAAGAAATATCAGCCAGCCAAATGTTCCTGAAGCTTCCATAACCTGGAGATATCTACATAATAACAATAGTGTGAATCATGCGCATGCTGGAGTGAAACTTTGTCTCAATGACAGCTCTGCCTCTGTTAGATTTTTTTCTAACAGCAGACACACACACACACACACAAAAAAAAAAAAAAAAAAAAAAGGAAAAGAACAAACAAACAAACAAACACTCTCAGAAATGTTCCCTTCTCTTTGCATTTTGCTAAAACATTCAAGTAGCAGCTTAGTGTAAAACTATGCTGTTTCCTCCCATGCTGCTGCCAGGCCGGCAGCACACTGCTTACCTCAGCACCTGGGGAGTGGGCCTGAGGTCAGAGCCTGACCCGCCACACTGCCCCAGCTCAGCCTGCACTGCCCCACACCTGGCTCTGCCGCTTCCCTCAGGGAGTACCATTTTTGGGCTGTGACAGAATTTCCAGGAGCTAATATTTATATAGCAAAACAAAGTGAACAGTGTTTTCTGAGAAGCAGCTGTGGGGTCCAGCAGCATGGCAGCCCTTGCCTTGCCCTCCCACGCCTGGCAGCAAGGGCCACAGGGCAGCTCTGGAGGAGCAGGCCTCAACTCCCGCCTCATACTTGTGGAAACCCTTATGGAACCAAGAAGGAGTGTGCAGAAATAGCTCATGAAGAAAATCTCTAGAGGTGAAGAGAGAAAGGTAAAAGTTTATCATCAGTGCATGCCAGAGAGGATTCTCACTAGAGTACTCTAGGTATAGAAAATAATTTCTTTCCGTCTTGGTAGAAATTAAGGGATGGGCACACGTATCTGATCAGCGGTCATTACTGATCAGGTTACTGCTAGATAATTTCTGGTAGAAAGCTTCATGGCTTTAGTTGCATGCATTCTGTCAGAATTTTACAATATACCCAAAACACAGATTATATCCAAATATCCAAAAATTGTAGCATATTTCAGTCCAGCTTCTGATCAGCTTTAGGTTTCTGGCACCTGAAATCTAAACTCACAAATTCAGTTCTAAATTCTTGTAGGCTGATGGTCCTTTGTGATCCTACAAAGTTACTTTTTCATTTATTTCTGTTCAAATGCAGAATACACATTAATTACCCTTTTATGTTAGTACTGAAAACACTAGCAAATTATGGAGTTTTTCATAAGACTAGCTGTAGCTCATTTTAGTATAGTCCATTTCAGATAGTCAGAAAAGTTTGAAGTCTGATGTTACATCTAGTTTAGCTTTGGGTGACCAATTTCTCATTTATGAACATAGTCCAAAAGTCAGCAGCTGTCATACTATTCAATGGGAAACTACAAGCCAATTGTGCCCATATTGCCACTATTTTTTATTTTTTTCCCTAGGCAAGAAAAACTTAGAACAGAGATGTGAGCCAAAATTAATTCTGAAAGAGTTTGAGATTTCCAGTGATGGTCCTCTCTACAGCTCCACAGCTAGGAATAGGTCAGGGAAGTGCATTGCTAAGGGTTAAACCAAAAATCTCTACATGCTTATAGTTTTGAAATGATTTTTTTTTTCTTTCTGTTGTATTTCACAGACTAATTTTTTTTCAATTATTTTTTCAACAGTTAGCATATTAACTGTTTGACAGTTAGTATCTTACCTGGAAAAAATCATCATAGAGAGCTGGACAAAAGACAAACTATTACTTTGAAGTAGATAGTCTTCCCCCCGTGTCCTGTTTGGAACAGTGACTTAGTTTAGAATTTACTTCATTTTTTACCGCTTACATCTTGCTTATCATTGTAGTTCATTTCACACACACACAAAAAAAACCAAATATCTGCAAGCATTAATGCGTGCGGCTTCTGAAAGGAGCTAGAAAAATAGGTACCTGGTATTTACTTTTTCTGAAGCACACAATTTTGTTGTTGGGTAATGTCTGTCTTTTGCCTCTGGCCTCAAATGAGATGGTATTGCACAGTAGTTTAGGTGGCAACTCCAAAGTGAAGGTAACATGAACTACTGTATTACAAGGCCTATTTTAACCCATTTAAGCTTCCAAGGGTGAGGAAAAGTACAGTTAAGCTGTTATTTCTCATTATTAGTCTTAGATCAATGTTGGACTATTTTGGAAAGGTCAGAGAAAATAAGGGGAGTCATTTTTGAATGATGATATTATGAAAAATTTACATTTCAGTTTTATGAAAGTGTTGTGACCTTTTTTTGCTCTCGTGTAACTCAAAAAAAATTTGGTGTTAAAAGTTCAAGCTTGTCATGCAGTTAATCCTTGGTGAGAACAATTGCATGTGGCATGTCTGAGCAGATCTGATTCAGAAACAAAAGTTACCTTAGATCTAATTCTTTAACTCTTTCATCTTCAGTAATCCATCAGGAAGCAGCTCCAGATGATTGTGTGTGGCATCCATAACAGCATAAGCATTTTTCTTCATCTTCACCAGTAATTCTGTTCTATCTTGCTCTGAGTTCAAAATGAGTAGGGAAAGGAAACGTTGTATTTCCTTTGTGTCTTGTCACACGTCAAATAATTTATTTGTATTTTACACATTTGATTTTCAAAGTATATTCGAATTATAACATACACTTACCAGGATACTTTTTGTGATATTTTCAAATAAGAAATAGGATTATACCAAATCAGAAGATTATTTTCTTATTCTTTGAAGCATACCTAGATGTTTGACTCACAGATATGGCTGAACATGACCTGGAATAGGATTGTGGATCCAATGGAACCTTATTTATTAGGACGTTTTTTTTAAAAAGTGTTATTTTCAGATTGCCAGTGGCTGGGGTGGCTTTTTTTCCTGTGTTTTGGTCATTGCACCTTGGGATTTTTGCTTACATACCATTCAAAAATCCTTTCATGGCTGAACATGAAGGAAGTTTCTTTTTTATCTGCTCACACATTAAAGAGCAGAGACAGAGATGTAATACATAATCTGTTAATAGATCCAAACTAGATTTTAATTTCTAAATTTAGGAAAAAAACCCAACAATTTGACAGTCTTTTAAGCAAGGAGAAAAACAACATACCCTTTTGTGTACGTGATTTTTTCTTGGATGACAACTTGTTCTCTTGTTAGATTTCATTCACTTATCTCAAGTCTCTGAAACAGTGTATGCCTATCCTCAACCTAATGCATTCCCATAGAACCATGTGGGAGAGTAATTCTTTAGTGCTCATTTGTTTCACATCCTTTTATTCCAAACCCGCTGTCTCCAGCACAGTGTCTTTCCTCACTGACTTCCTTGGGAGAAAAAGTAGTGATTATAGTGATCTTCCAACAGATAGGAGAAAAAGAATCCAAAGCATGAGGAAACCTTGGAGTGCTATTGCAAATATTTCCTATCAGTATTGTAATGAAATCATTTGATATTATTCTTTACTGGCACGGCAGTAATCCAAAATTTTATTTAGAGTATATGGCAGAATAATACCTTTCAGTATATGTTCCTAAAGTAAACCATGGCACAGATGTGTAACTTTCTCCAGGTTAAAGAAAAAAAAAAAAGACACCAGGGTGATGAAATATGCTGACCTAATTCATATCATGGAACAGTTTGACATATTAATTTCTTCATGAGGACTTTGAGAATAGAAGCTTAGAATGTTTATCATTGAATACACTAACTAGAGTACACTGTTTATTTATAAACTATACTGAAATTTCTCAGAAAAGCAAAAAAATTCTGTTGTTTCTTCTGCTGGTCAGCACTGTACCCATTTATTGGTATG
The DNA here is from genome assembly GCF_038088225.1 of Cyrtonyx montezumae. Classification (NCBI taxonomy): domain Eukaryota; kingdom Metazoa; phylum Chordata; class Aves; order Galliformes; family Odontophoridae; genus Cyrtonyx; species Cyrtonyx montezumae. The sequence continues at coordinate 19,911,714 of NW_027071936.1, read as the reverse complement.
GATTACTTTTATGTGAATAAGAAATAAACAAAAAGTGCTGCAGTATCAATAGTTATTCCTAAATGCTCAAGTATGCAATAAATGTAACTATTCTTTTTACATTTAAACTAGTTATTTGATATAAATCAACAAAACTCAGTGGCAAAAGCTGACAGCTCTGTGCATAATGCTGTAAAAAGAATGATTTCTGAAATATTTACTGTATCTATAATTTTTTTACATGCTGGCAGAAAAGATACCAACTGAGTAGCCCATACATGTATATTTTGTCTATTTTAATTTGCAGCATTTTAATCCTCAGAGCAGCTCACTTTTTCTTCCAGTAGACTAAATAAGAAATCTATGATTACTTACAGAGTCCTTAACAATGGGAGACTCCATTAAGCATGCAGAGAAAACAAATGCAGCCCATGAATTTAATTCTAGTTTTCATTATCTTTTATTTGTGTATCACACCCTAAAGCTGTCGATTGTGTTCTCATATTCATCTTTTCAGCGCAGTGTTTGGAAGCAAAGGGGAATTCATGGAACAACTCAGTTGTTACTTCATTTTATATGAGAAGAAATCCCTATAATTTTAGAATGAAAATATTTTAGGTTACTAATATATTTTTAGAATATTTTTCTAATAATAAGGTCCTAGCTCCTGACTGCCAATTAATTGATTATTATTAAATACAGTACATATTTTATGTGTGGCAAGATACCATTAAGCTGAGAAATCTCAGTAACTGAACCTACTTCAGTATAATGTCTCAAATTGTGTTAGGAAATATTCCTTGTTAGCATGGTGGTGTATTTGGCCTCTGTTCAACCTCTTGCAAACCATTAAGAACACTTTTTTTTTCCCTCTTTTATATGGTCTCCTTCTTACATTATTTTTCCTCTGTTTGTTTACCCAAGAGATAGCTTGACATAGATGCAGCATCTGGCTTCTCTGAGGTCCTGCCTTTTGCGTTTTTAAGCTGGATTGACTGAAGCAAAGGGAAGCTGAATGACTTGCCTGAGGTTGGCTCAGTGGGGATTAGAACCAAGAATCCTCTTGCCCACAGCTGTTTGCTCTGAACAGTAAACCTCCCTGCCTTCATATTACCTCAGCAAACCAAAGGGGCACAGCTCATATTTAGTTTAAGACTTATTTCTAATAATTAGTTTTGATTGCTTCTTTTGTTTTGTTTTGTTTTTGTTTGGATTTTCTGAGGCAATTGTTCCTATTCTGACCTTTTTTGGACACAGATCATAAATCCTCTTATGGAGTTCTTATTTCAGTTAGGGTTTGTCTCTTCAAGGAATGTGATACATCATGACATTAACAAATCAATTTTCTTTTATTATACCTTCATATATAGTTATGAATGGTTTTGTCAGTGCTCAAATCTTACAGTGAATGGCCAAATAGATGTCTGAAAAAGGAGAACACCCAAGAAATATGATTTTTCATAACCCAAGTGACACTTTATGGTAAGTATGACTGTATACATGTACATGCACACATGAACACATCTAAATAAATACATTTATGTAAGCATATACTTTGCACACCTGCACTCCTGTAGCATATTGCTTTTTGAAACCTAGTTTTAGGTGTAAGGCAATGATTATACTGGATGTTAACAGAAAAGACTCCAATATGAAACTTGTTTCCCCAGTACCAAGACATGAGGCTTATGGCCAATGGGACAGTCCATAGGACTTGATGGTTTGCTTGTGATGTTTCAAGGAATTATGGGGTTTCCAGTAATTCCCTAAAGCAGAGTTTTCCCCCTTGCTAAGAAAATCCCCAGTGCTGGGAATGCACTTGTAAAAATTCATGGTTTCTAGATGTTATATTAGAATCTAGAGCCAAAGCTGTGACTGAGAGAATTTTTCACAGATCTTTCAAGCCAGATTTTTTCCAGTGATATTATAGTCACAGTTGTTTTTCCAATTCTGAATGCATAATTAAAGTGCAATTTTCAGATCTGGTGGTGAAAGACACACTGGCCTTGAGGGATTAGTAATTACAAGAGATTACTAATCTATTATACATGATAGTAGGAAGAGGTGAAAATGAGGAGTGAAAGCTGAAGGACATCAACGTAAAGTCAAAGAGGAACAAGGAAGTGCACAAGGTCACTGTGCTGTGTAGGATTTCCTTGTCATCTCAAACCAAAATACGTTAGTGGTATATAGAATAAAGTAAGACATTTTCTACTTTTCTTCTTTCCTCTTATGCCATAAACCTTCTGTGTTGAGAAGACTTGTTCTCCTTGTCCAAGGATGAAAAGTGTGCATCATATTATGTATGTTAGTCATATTTCATTATAGATCAAGCCGTAAGCCAGCTATGCATCCTAAAAAGAGGGAGGAGATTTGTGTTCTCTTGCTAGCAGGAGAACAAAGCTGTATTTGCATTAATTTTGGAAGTGGACATCTCAGCAACCCTTAACATTGTTTATTCCTGAGTTTCATCACATTGCAAAATCTAGAAGTGCCTTCCAGCTCTTTGGGCTTGATATGTTGCCTGGCTGTATCTTGTTCCTGTATGAAAGACCAACAGGCAAACTTTTTGCCTTGGGAGAATGTTTTACATGAAAATGAAAGCCAAGTTCATGAGCTAGGTGGGAACTGAAGTGCCCGTTCAAAGTTTCTTTTATCTGAACTGTATGGACTGTAGACAGTGTGAGTGTATCACTCACACTGCAATGAGTCAGGAGTCTTTTTGAGATGCAGTCTTTTTGAGACTTCTTTGAAATATAAAGAAATATTCCCAATGATTTTCTAGTTCAATAGGACAATTCTTAGCTAAATGATGAAAGAGAGTTGGAACATGTCTAATTGGTAAATAATTCAGTAAATTAGCATCATTCTGACCAATTCAAGTCTACTCCAGCTTGTGAGGCTTAAGGGAGACCAGATGGTGGGTAGTGCATTGGAAGTTATCCAAAATTGCTTTTGAGTTAATTGATATAGTGGAGGAGTGATCTCTGGAGAAGTATATATCCCCAGGTAGTTGATTGCTTTGGAATTCCAACAGAGAGGAAATGTGTCAAAAATGAGAAGGGAAACATAAGTTATGGAGTGGTTATATCTAAGGCTTGGCCCAGTTAATTTGTAGGCAAGCATGCATGAAAAAAAAATGAATAATTGTGCTAAAGAAGGAACATATGATTGTCATAGAACTGAAATGAACTGAGGAAATAGCTTATTTACCGTCTGTATGTCATGTATTTACACTTTTTATCTGTGGTATATTAGTGCATAGAAGAAGTAGAATATTTCTTTTTAACTTGAACCTGTGAGTTTTCATCAAAATGGCAATGATGTAGCTGCTAACCATACATTGTTACATTCTGCTAAATGAGAGTGTCCATGTACTAAATTGGAACTCTCACCAGAGGTTGTTTGAAATCTATATAAAATAGATCAAATGAAACTGGAAAAGTAATTGATAGCTACAGCGAAACTGAAAGTGAATATGAAACTTAAAATCGCAGTGAATCATGACTTACATGATGAACATTCACTCCTCTCCGAGGCCTTCTAATTGAATGCCTTCAGTCAGCACACTTGATGAGCGATGAATCCACTTCAGCCATGTATCTGACATCACGATGAATCCTTAACAGACACAGAGCATCTTTGGTGGCTTTAGTTTTACTTTTCCTCTGTTCCATTGCCTTTTTCCATATCTTTTAATTTCTTTACCTCTCCCTCACCCTTTCTTTTTCTCTCCTTCATTCTCTTTCCCCTTTTTCTTTCTTCCTCCATTTTCTTTTTCTCCTCTTGCTCTCTCTTCCCAGACCTCTCCCTTTTCCTCTTCCTCTTATTCTCCCTTTCTTTTTCTCTCTTTTTTTTTCTCTTTTCCTCTTCCATTTTTTCTTCTGTTCATCTTTCATTTTCAGGCACTTTTTTTTTCTTCCTTTTCGTTCTTCCTCCAAATTATATTATACTTGATGATATTCATCTAGTTCTTAATGAGATGAATCCTTCAAAAATTTTATTGATTTCATTTTGGAACTGTTTCAGCTAGCAGACTTAACCATTTCCCATGCTTTTATTTCGCATGATCTTTTTCAATCTTTTTACTGTACATACTATTAAAAGAGCAGTCTATGTGACCTTTTTCTTTGGGGTTAATAAAGAATGCAGTTTCATAAGCTTGATTCAATTTCCTTTATGTGAGCATGCTGAATAAGTGACCATTATAGTATTTGTCTGGTTTTCCATGCTACAGTGTGCAGTTACCAACCTTTTATATGAATGACCACATCTGGTGTGCATTTGGCCACGTAAGGTGAGACAAAAGTGAAATAGATTTTCCTTAGCATTAAATCAAATTTCCACACAATGTACTCTCTAATGTGGATCTCAAATGTATCAGGTCATATATTATTTAGCTGCATTGCATTCTGTGCTTTTTTTAATTCCATCCCACATATCCAGTTTTAATAAATGCATGAGTAGATGCAATATTCAAGCATTGTATCTTAGAAATTCAACACTTTCAACAGATTCTCCAGACTTCAAAGAATTTAATATTAGTATCGTAAAAGGTCTTTTGAAGAATAATACTGGAACATAAGAAAAATGACTGCTTGAGTGTGCCCCATCATTTTGAAAGTGTTTTATTGCTTTAATTTCCTGTCTTACTAAAGTAACAAGCAAAATAATAGAAGATATACTGTAAGAGAGTTTGCAATTTATTAGAAGGCTTGAGTTGGTTGAAGACTTTATGTGATGTGAAAAAGAAAACCTCTGTTTAGCTGAAAAATGGAGACAAGCCACAACATCAGTGTTGCAGCAGCTTTAAATGGAGTACTGTCTTTGACTACTAAGTTGTCTCCACAAGCTCAGTATGTTTGAATGGGATAATTCTATAAGAACAGGGCTCATTTGGTGCTTGTTGCCTGTAGATAAGTTCCTGGAAATCTCATGTCATTTCATCCATGACAAGTACGTAAGTTGCTGTTGCTATTTGGATTACATAGAACATTGTAGCTGTATTGATCCATAATGTGGATTTTCATTTATATTTGATATTTATATTATATATAGATTTTCATTGTAGTTCTGCAATATGACTAAATTATTTGTCAATCTGGCATAGACAAAGGCTAAACCATGGTACGTTTTCAAAGTAACTTTTACCTGTCTTAACGTTTTTAATGTAAATGTTGGGAATTTGTCCGACAAAGGAAATGGTAAAAATATGTTTATCCATTTTGAAAGTGTAGAAATTAAAGATGAGAAAGCAACTAACCTGTAAAAATATGATGTAAGATTACTTTATAAGTAAAGTACGTATTTCCCTGGAAGGAGCAGTTGCTCCCCTTGTTGCTTCCCTAGAAGATCCAGTTGCTTTTTACACTGTGTGTAGCAAGATATTCAGGCATCAATCTGTATGCTTATGATGGAAGATACATGTTTATCAGTGCAGAGCAAGAAGTACAAGAATCACAAGGGTTTCTTAATCCCATCACTGTTCTGCTACTGAGGGATTACTAAACAGCTGGTTGCAACAGATTGCTTGGTATTTTCAGCAAACAAAATAAGGTATGTAATAATGTGTGTCCAATCCCTTTGAAACAACAGAAAGAACACTTTAGGATGAGATTTTGTTGATAATTCTGTTTTAATGGATTGCAGGTTTTGTTAGTTTGAGCGTTTCTTATATTAGTGAGTTATTGAACGATAACCATTCTGCTTTTCAGCTGAGACACTCCTAGTGATATTGTGAGAAGGGCAAATACTGTTAAGTTCATATAGTAGAAATCTAACTGTAAAAGCTCGTATGCTTAACTAGCATATTGGGCTCCTAGGGGCTCAAGTACAAGCAAACGCCCAAATATTACTGGTGTCCTCAGTTATCTAAGTAAATCTTTCAAAGAATAATGATTTGCAAGCCTTCTTGCTAACTGAAGCGCAAAAGATTTCCTCTGGGCTTGCCACAGACAATCCTCAGGCACATTAGAGGAGTCAACTAGAGTTAGTTCAAAGTGAATTGCTCCATTTTAATCACGGTGACTTTAGCCTCTCTGTCAATATGCTATAATGGCATATTGTCAGTATTTTTTTATTTCTAAATGACAAGCTTGGTCATTTTATTTTAAGGTATATTTTAGAGTGTTTATGAGATTTATAGATTAAACAGCTCTTCAGAGAGACTCTCTGTCTTGCTTTACAACACTGAAGTTTTGTACTGCTGTTATTTCATCACCTTGAAGCAGTTCTTAGTTAAAATACGTCGAGATGCTTTACATCTGAATGAGTTCTTAGTATGATATACAGCCAATTATGCAGCTATAACGAGTTCAAATTTTAAAAACCAAATAAGAAATGTTGCACTGAGGATTACTAAAGACTAGCATTACCCTCTCTTCATGTATTTGCAAATAGGAAAACAGGTATGTAACAGTAGTCTGCACAAATATTACTGTCATTAAGTTAAAAAATTCAGCAATTTGATTACTTTAATACTTTAGCTAATTAACTCTGAAACCTTGGAGGGTTTTATGCATTCTCTAAAGTCAGTGTCAATTTCCTATATACTCAGATCACTTCCTAAAAGCTAAGTTGTTCAGGATACCAAATAATAATTAATGAACAAAAACTACAGTTCTGTTCCCTGTCAGATGTTTTTGGGTTTTTTTTTTTTCCTCAGCAGACCTGAGACACACTGTTACTATTTTTTATTTCTTAGAGTGTAACTGATTAATGTACACTGAGTCTTCCAGGGAATCTACTGCTTTTTTATCAATTTTTCAAGAGTTTTAAGAACCTTCTTCTAGCCATATGGAACTAGAGGCAGAATCCTTCCCATCCCTGTACCTGACTGAGTTTTGTGAAGAGTAAAGGAACAGGCTCCTCAGTAGAAAATCTCTTCTGTATGTTTTGTTAATACAGGTTGTAAAATTACTGATGATGATGATCTTTCCCCTTAGACTTTCCTGTATTTATGTCTCTCGTCCAATAACCACAGGGATCATTGAGGTGTATTTTATCTTCATTTTAGCCCTCTTGATATTGTTTCAGCCCAAAGGGGAAATCAAATGAGATAGAGAAGATGCTAACTCACACAACTCTCAGGTCATTAACAACTAATTAGAAACAGCTTAGAGATCTCAATCATCCTTTAGGTAAGATGTGAGAGGGGGATCAGAGTACATTTAACATCTTCACTTCCCTTTATTTTTTCCAGTCAGAGGCCAAGCATATGACAGTTTCTGCCTTAAGATCTCCTCTTGTTTTTGTTTTGATTTTTTTTTTAACAATATGTACATATATTTTGAGGTGACAGAATAGATGAAGTGCCAGAACGTAACGAGATGATAAAATAATTATTCTAAAACTTAGATCGAGGTCTTTCTAGTATGATTTGGTTTAATGTTATTTAAATTGGAAGATTTACTGACCACATTTATACAACTACCTGAGATACTACATCATCTTGCATTTTTCACATGTGAAAAAGAAAGCCAATATTGAATATAAAGTTTGTAAATCTTAAGATAATCTCAGCTGTTACAGCTGAGGGTTGTAATGGGAAATACCTTCACTTTCTTTGGAGGATGGATGGGTTTGTGGCAGTATAGCTTGTGCAGATCTACAGTAGGCATGTTTTGCCTCCCAAATTTGCCAGGGTTTTAGAATGTTCCATGTATATCTGAAGTTCTGCTGACATGTAATATGTCCAACAGAATTAGAAGGACCATGTTATACTTTCACATAAACTCTGCTGTTGAAAGGCTGTGGGAAGCAAGAGGGGCTTGCCTTCTTGTACTCCCCAAACTACACAGCTCCATGTGTTTAGGATTCCTATGAAGAAAACTACTGACTCCAAATGCCAATCACTGACAAAAGGTACAAAACTAGTAGATAGATCTGTCCTGAAAATAAATATATAAATAAAAATAAAAACCTGACAAAAATTAACAATAAACAACAAACAATAAAGTTATCCTTTTCTAGAGCAGCATTGCTTTCAATCACTGAATCGTAGAATCACAGAATCATAGGCATTGGAAGGGACCTCAAGAGATCATCGAGTCCAACCCCCCTGCCAAAGCAGGTTCCCTACACCAGGTCACAAATGTGTTCACCTGTTCCACTTTATTTAGGGACCCGTTAAGTAGAATTTGTCCTCTGTGGTGAGGCACTGACTGGTATTCCAGCTAGCTAGTGCCAGTGTGCTAGGGAACCACAGAGTAGTCTATATTCCAGGTTTGTTCCATCAATAGGCTTGGAACTCTTTTATATGAGGACTGTTGATAGTACTGGGATAAAAAATATAACAGGTTTAGGAAACCAGTTCACTCTTCTTATATCTTCTCATACATACTTGTAAATTTTATCTAAACTTATATTACTCAGTTTCTTCTGTTGACCTACAATAATTTCTGAGCTTCCTTCGCCATTTTTTCTTAAACACCTTCATTCATTATTTCTCTTTTGCATCTATGACTTGTCTTTCAACTACAGATGTCTTATAAAATCAAGAGATTTTTAACTTCCTCTCCACCCCAAGTGATATTTGACTTTATACACCATCATTTCTCTTGCTAGAAATTCTCTGTATCTCCAGAAGTTCTTTCCTTTCTGCACAACTGTGAAACAGCTGGTTTCATTCCTAAGATACTTTTTTAGCAGGTTTAATGTTTCACTGTTAGAGAACAGTTGCAAATGTTAACAGCTCCCATATATTATGAGTTTTTATTATGATCTAATACATGTTGCAACGTATTCTTGCAGCTTCAACCATCAGCAGTTGATCCACACCAAGAGAGACCTTCAGATTTGTATGCTTTCATGGTCTGCATGCAGAATTTCTCTAAATCATACTAAGTTTTTCAATGCATTTGTTGCTAAGAATTAACGGATTATCATATTGAGATGCATGGCATCCAGTATTCCCTCTCCAAAAAGAAAACAATTTAGAGAAAGGTGCAATACTTTGTTTGCATAACAAACTCAAAACTATTCCAATTCTTAGAGGTTATTTTCAATATATTTTGCATTTGTTAATTTATTTTGAGGGATTTTCTCATACATTATTATTGTGACTTACAGATATATATTGAAGATATATATAAATCTGATAAATAAATATATATATTTAAATATAATATATATATATTATATTAAATATAAATCTAATAGGTCAAACTCTATTATCTTAAGGTTGTCTATTCAGTAACAGTATGTAAATATTATTTAAATTAATTAAAAATTGTAATGTTTTCCATTGTCTGACTTAATGTTGGGCCTTCATACCCAAGGTAATGAAAGAGTGCTTTTCTGGCCAGCACATTCCTTATGAACATGTATTGTTTTAGGAACGGCTTTAAGCTTCCTAATTTAAGTGTAACATGGAACCAAATACAACATAGCTGTGTGCTTGTTTCCTCAATCACTTCACCATGGGAAAATATGAAGCAACATTTTGCAGCAATCTTGGGAGTACAACACAGATGTGTCTGGGCAGACTCTGCAGAAAGCCAGCACAGTGCAGCGCAGAGCACCACTTTGACCATGCAGTCTTAGCTATACCACAGTTAGCTGCACAAAAAGGACCAGTATATTTGCATAGATTTACATAGCTCTAACCAGTTCCACCAATTGAATGGTCTGAAAACTTAAAAACAAACAAACAAACAAACAAGTAGTTGATAAGAGAGAATTGCTCTTACCTAAATTTGAGAAGGACAAGGAAAATGAGAATGGAGTTAGCCTGGTAATCTGGCTTTAACTGAGAACATCTGACAGCATAATTATATATAGATATATAATATTTTTCCTTCCAAGATAAATGTTTTGTACTTTATTTTATTTTCGTTTTTTAAGAAGGCAAATGTGATAGATATGATCTTTAGGGACTTCAGCACAACACTGGATGCATTACCTCATTGGAAACTGTTGGGAAAGATGGAGAAGATGGGGATCAGTACAAAACCAACAGAGTGGTTAAGAGCTGGCTAACAAAAACTCATTTGTGCGGCAAAGCAGAGTTATGAGCTTTCAGGGAAATTACTCTGGGGTTTTTTTAGGATTAATGACACTATATGGATAGTTATTCTTCAGACTAAAATGTCCTTCCTGTATAGTTCATAACTAGGTATTACAGTATAGTACTAATAATTTTTGTTATTCCATCATTTTAGCATAATGTTTCTTATGTGTAGGTTTCCATTGTTCCCTGTGGTCTAGGTCACTTTGATGTTATTTTGCCTTTTTCTTTTGTGAGTGGGATAACTTTTGTAGAAATATATTATTTTCTCTCAAAACAAACAAACAAACAAAAAAAAAACCACCTTGTTTTCTTTGCTTTTTTCTTTTCTTTGTTTGTTTGGTAACTTTATTTTAGTATGACACGTCCTCTGTGTGATGGCCTGAGCACCCAAGAGCCATCTTGGACTCAGATCAAATTAAGTACCTCTTTCCTCCTCTGGCTTCGTTGGGACATCTCCCTCCGTAGACCAATAGCTAAGCTCTATACAGTTGCAAATAGATAAGAATCAGTGGGAAGGAGGTTTCAGAACTTAGTGAATAATGATATGTTTATGATAGCTACTGCAGGCTTAACTCATTCTGATGGGATTGGATTCAAAACCAGCCACAGCCACACTGTCTGGGAAAGGCACTGGGCTGTATAGGAACCACGTGAGTGCTTCCTTTCCCTCTTCAGTCAGTAGTAAATTGCAGTCCTATTCTCAGATGGAGAACCATCTGTGTTCTTATAACTCACAGTCTGATAGGTAAACAGCTAAATCTCTTTTTTTCTGTGTTGCTGTACAGAAAATAATTTGAGATTGTTGTATGTTGTCAGGAGCATGAGGCAAAAGTTCTATCAGACAACAACTGGGAGATAAAACTGAAGGAATGTTGGCTTTCTAACACTTGTGGCCTGAGAAGACAGAATGAACAGGGAATTACACAAATCAGTGAGCTCCAAAATTACACCCATCTTCTTCTTTCCTTTTTTATTTTGCCTTTTTCTATACAGTATCACAGATTTGATAACAGAAAGAAATCATACCCCATAATGATTTGTGGAAAACAGGTTTCTGAGACAAGGCTAATATGCAGGCTCATTATAACTTGAGTAATTGAGTCCTTTTGTTGTTGGTCAGATGGGTTAGGTGAGGAGATATGAGAAGCGTGAAGCACTAATACTATAAACTGCTTCTCTTCTGGGATTATTTTGAATGAAAGAGGTGATAAGTATCTTGTTCTTGAGAGAAGTAATTCATGCCTCTAATTTGAGGAGAGGATTCTGAACTCCTACACCTAAAGCTTCTGGCAAGGTTTGAGGTGTGTAACTGTTGCCTTCCATGTGCATTTCAAACCTAACCTAGACACAAATTTCACAACCCTACTATTAAAAGCCTAACAATGTCACATGGGATCTTTATCTCAGGTTTCTTTTGTCATTTAGAAGCTTTATATGCTGTGTTTATACTGATTTTTCCAAGCTTATTTCTAGTGCCTATAAGGAGTTGCCTAAAATTGCTGGTAGGTTTTCACATCATATATGAAGTATTCAGAGTTATTGGATTACTTTTTTTTTTTTTCTTCCTGCTTCAGACATACCTAATTGTAAAAAAATGCACCTTGTAGGGACCTATCTTTCCTACAATCAGCTGCTCTCTGTCATACATCATGGCCCACAAGTGTTTTGATATGAGGTTTTAAGACATGGGGATTTAGACTTGGTTGCAAATCAACTTTTTGCCTTGAGAATTCCAAAACCTTTACTTTTACTAAATACCTTTAGGGTCAAACTACGTTATAATACTGTCCAAAGACATTATAACGGGGAAAATTGTGTAAACAGAAAATCTTAAAATATCCATTGGCAAGTGAAATGAAGATTAGGTTAATCTCCATGTTAATAAAATGCTGTCACATCACAATGAACTGACAATTAGATGCGCTGAAAATCTAATATTTTTAAAAGGTAACATCAATAGATTAGATTGTAGATATAGAAGAGCTGTAGGAACAGTTCTATTTATCTACAAATCTGTCAAAGAAGGTCATCTACTTCTGACTCCATTCTGAATTTTCTTTTGCATGTTTCACATAATAATTTCTGTTAAGATTAGCCATTCATTAGAGAGCCTGGATTTCCATAACTGAGCAAGCTATTCATGTTTGTTAAGATATAATTCTTATCTATCTAAGGTGGGTGATGTATTCTGTTTTGTCTCACCGTATTTATACTGTGAGTAGTTGTTTATATTTTTTTCAGCTTTTAATACCTGCTTCAGTGCTTTAGACAATATTTCAAATAGACCTGTGTTTCTGTCTCTGGTTTTTTGTTGATGAAATAACTCAAAAAAAAAAAAAAAGCTATATTTTTATTTTAAGTGTAATATCAAGGACTTGATAACATTATTAGTGTGCAGAAAGGTAACTATGTACATACATAACCATGTGTAAGTATCCCTGAAATTTTACTTTCTTGGTGGGATCTTTTTAGGTAGACTGAAGTTCTTTTATTTCTAGGCTAGGTTTCTCCTTAGAACAGTGATGATTTTTGTCTGCTCATTGGAAAAGGTCGGGGAAAGGAAGGACATTGTTACAACCTACAGGCACAGCAAATGCAATAGGCACTATGTTGCGGTCTGGATGACTGCCTGGGGCACTGCAACTTACCCTGTGTTAAAAGCTGTTCCAGGAGGCCTGAAACACTAGCCAAATCATAAACCACAGGGAAACAGTACATACAGCTTAATCAGCTGGCTTCTGGAGAATTTATTCTCTTTCCTCAGCCAGGCCTTTTTCAAATCTGACTTTCCTATCCTAACTACACAGAGGATGAATCTGCTTGGATTTATACTTAATTTTATTTCGAGCTTTAAAACTCAGCATCATCCAATATTTTTCCCTGCCCTTTACAAACTGACTTAATGGAGATTGCACATTTTTTCCTCTTCCTCTCTTGGGAACTGCCATCCTTATGAGATTCTAGTTTGAATGTCACCAGTTTTAGGAATTTCCAATCAAGCCAATAGCACCATTTTCATTTTTGCATTAAGCCAAAACTGTGTCACAATTTTACATCACGACTTCGTTTTTTGAGAGGTGTCCTTTGTAAACTCTAAATTTGGGAGAGAAATCACTTTTGAGATTATAAGACTCATAAAAGCAAATAATGTCATCAGGTTTCTTCAGTATGTTGTATTAAACTTGCTATTGTCTTACATCCAAGGAAACACAGATTTTAATTTTCTTTCCTGGGGAATCATGAAATATTCTTTCAGTCTTAGGTTAATGTGCAGAGAAGCTGTTCATCTTTAGTAAGTGACATGCAACTTCCATTAAAATTACAGTCATTTTTTTAATTTGGATCCTTTCCTAATGAAATTTTATTAATACGATATAATTTCGTTTCACAGAACAGTGACATTATTGTTGTTCCAGTATTTTACTTACTATAATTATTTTGATTTTTTTTATATATATATCAATAATTTTCCTTATCTGACTAAGCCTTTTAAGGGCAAACATTTATTATTAAACACATTTAGTATTATCTCTGTAGGAGGAAAACTTGAATTTTATGAGCAAAATAGTATGTAAGAGAAAAACAGGACAATGCTATTTTTCAAAGCATCAGAGAAATACCTGTAATATTAGAGATATGCAAAGAGTCTTATATCTCTTCTACTTCAATGGTATCTCAAAACACTGGAAGGAGTTAAATACATTTAAGAACAGAGGACGAGACAGAGATGCACAGATGCAGGAAGGTAATTTTTCCCCTCACAGTCTTGTGTTCTTAGACTGAGACTTCATAACTCCATAAGAGCTATCTCTGTAATTTAAGGGGTTTATTTTCCTGTTGATCCACCTGGGGTTTTCCACAGGTAAGCCACATGATCAGTGTTGGGTCATGATACATCTGCTTAAAGCTTCCTAGACATCAAGAAGAAGATATATGCCTATTGTCAGAGGGAAACACATTAGACAACTGCTCCCCAAGGCTCTAGTGTTCATAGTAATTGTTAAATCATTTACATCGTATGTTAGAAGGAGCAATATAGGTACAGAAAATGGCTCTCATGTATCTGCTGCTTTGTATTTACAATGGAGAGATGGTAACTAACAAGTTAGATAGGTGCTAATAAAAGATCTGCGCTCCTGAAAATAATATTATGATACTTCACAGTTTCTGAATCTAGCACAAATTCTCAAAAAAATACAGTGAAATCCATTTCCAAAGTTAATTCTGCTTTAGTATAATTGGTGTGAAAATTCAACCTTTTAAGTACAGTGCTGCAACATTTCTTTCCCTTTAAATTCTTATTTCAGTGGTTTAAATTTATAGTCTGGTCAATCTTTAGAAACACAATAGGGACATAATTCATGTTTCATAAAATGTACAAGGTTGCAATTTCAAATCAGTATTTTAAGATCTTATTCTGGAGAGGAGCTAATACAGTTTTAAGGAAACAGAGAAATTAACTACCATGATAATATTGCCAAGTGTAAAATTATTTATATATGAACAATTAGCTTTATTAATTTTCATTTATAATTTTTCTCTAGGAAATACATTACTTAAGCACAGTTATGAAATGGTGCTTGGTGGTTCTATTCTGCCACTCGTGCATTCGTTTTAAATGTTTTGATTTTGCTCGCCTGCATTGAATAGCGTATGGATAGTGTATGGAGTAGGTATGAAGAGATCCTCCTTTGTGTCTTCCCACCCTTACTGACTATAGGCCCTAAGTATCTAGGAGAAATGCAAAAGAGAGTGTTCTGCCTCTCATGGCAGGAATCTCATGCAACGTTGGGTTGTGTTTGGAGTCTAGGCTGGAGCTACCTGCAAGGAAGGCAGCTGCAGTGAGCGGTTTGGGGTCAAAGATGGTGGAATATAGAACACCTTCTTTTTCTCTAAGATATTCTCTACTAGTGAGGGACAAATGGATGCAGAAATCATAATGCAAACTGAATATAATGGTTTGGAGTGAGCTGAACTGGAATGCAAAGCTGTTGGTTTTTTTCCCACCGAAAACTCACAGGAATCAAAGGTTTTAATGGTGACCTTGAAACTATAAATCCAAGTCCTAATCGGAGATGTGACATTGTGCAAGTAATGCAGTTTATCTGCATTTCCACCTGCTTCTTCGTTTCTGCAATACATTTTGTTGTGGGTTTGTTTTGTTTTGTTTTGTTTTAGCAAAGTGTTTTATGTTCTTTGGTTTCTAAGAACACTGACCATTGGGCTGTGAAGTTCCATCTATTCCTGTTATCTGTGCTGACAGTAGGGGACAGTCAGTAATTTATAGCATAAGTTCTGACCAAGCTGTTATATCTCAAGAATAATGTGCTAATGCCTTTATTTAAATATGTTGAGTTGCAATCATCTGTTTAGGTGCAGTGTCCCAGTACTGCAAGTAAGTTTATATGAATTCAGGCATCTGTTTTCACAAAGTCATTTCCGGGATCGGATCCAAAACTGTTGAATCATGACTTAAGAAACATCAGTAGCTGTTGCATTTGTCATAAATACTGTGTTTTCAACACCTTGCAGAACTCACACAAAAACCTCTTCCCTGTCCTGAGATTGACCTTCAGCTAGAATTGTGTTTGTGTTCATGTAGCTTCTGTCCTCATAGCATCTAGATACTCATCTTATCTGGAGCTACCATGTCCCGGTATGGAGGGCAGAATAACAAGTGTAGAAAAGATTTTATTTATATGCTTTTTCCAAGCCTCATTCTAATAATTCTAATAGAGTTTATATAATAAATACATGAACAGCCAGAGACAATACTATTCCCAGTCTACAAAGCTGAACAAACAGACAGTTCTCCTTTCTCTAGAGAAACATTTTGAAACATTTGTGTATTGACTTTACTAAGCCTCAAACAATGCTATAGCCATCTAGACCTGACCTAGTAGGACAAGGTGCTTCAATCTGAAGAAAAAAATAGCAAATGAACCAATTTTTTCATGATAACAAAAGTATTTTTCTTTTCCTAGGAAATTTCCATTCCTGGTAGTCTTAGCTTTAATGGATAAATGATTTTGTTCAGAGGTGAAGAAGTTTAATTTTCAAAGTAATCTGCTAACAAGATGAAGAACACAAACAGGTTTCTCTTGCATGTTTTAGTGTTTCTGTGATATTCTGAAACTAGTGCAGAATTTAATGATCTCAAAAATGATCACTGGACTACAGAAAATGGGGTACTTTTCAGAAAGGTTTAAGGAACACTTGCTATCTTCTGCCATTATCCTTTAGTAAGAACTAAAATATTTAATTGCTTTTTTGTTTAGCATTTACCAAAAACAGAAAACTCTTCCAATCAGAATGTGCATACCAGTTCATATTGTGAATGGCATGACTGACTGATAAGGAAAAAGCAATTTATAAATTGATGTTTAAAAGTGAAATGCAAAAAAAACCCTGTCAAAAACACAAGCTGAAGTGAGTTGATTCTTCACCTGCCAGGACTGGATCCATTGAACTTTAAATAGCACTTTCATATTATGTTAAGAGCTATTCTCTGCTTTTGTTTTGTAACAAGTTTCAAGCCGGTGTGCTTTTATCCTTCTTGAAATTGTTAGTCATAAGGTAGCATGGACCTGGCCCTCTAGCCTCACCATTTTATTGCCTTCTTTACATATTCATTCTATGTAGCGCAAGCAAAAAGGGCAGATGCGTTATCTGGGAAGTTTTCCAGATTTGAAGGTACTTAACACTGAGTATATTTGATGTATGCATTGTGGGATCTTTTTAGTCTGTCATAAAAATGCACCAGTGTTGAACATACATTCTGAGTCTATGCATGATGATATGCAGCTCAGACTACTTCTCATTCATTTTGTTCCTGACATAATAAGAGGTTTTATTTATTTTTATATGGAAATAATGTATTTAGAATTTGTGAGTCATAGGAGTTTATATAGGTTTAAGCTTTTTTGCTTACAAAATGATGCAAATGTTTTATTAAATAATGCTTATGTTGAGTAGACTTATGAGTGATTACAGGACTATCTTGAATTCTGAACATATTGCTCGAACTTAGCGCTCTCTGTCTTCTAGCATCTTAATGGCTGCTGGAAAATAAGTTGAGACAGCAAATATTTCTAACTGCATGAATGACCAGAAGATATTGTTCCACTAATCTTCAAAAGGAAAGGAGATTCAAATGCATCCAGGTCTGGATGACTAGTAGGAATTATTCTATTGGTCATTCAGTAACTGAAATGAGAAATTTAAGATGTAGTCACGATCTACATATGACAACTGATCTTACAAATAGGGTTTAGAAGTAGAACTACATAGCACATGTGCACTTTAATATGATATTTTTGTGGTTCTTTGGAAATTTTTAAGGCATTGCTTTGTGTACGTTTTTCTTTTGTTTTTTTTTTTTTTAATATAGTTTTGTGCTGTTGACGGTAATTCAGTGGATGAAATCGAAGATCATTGTCTAAATTAGTACTGGCATTAAGAGTTCCTCGTTCTTCATTCTCATGGTCTCTGAGAACTTTCAAGACCATTTTCTACTGTAGGTTGCATTGTACTAACTATGTGTATCCTACTTTGTGTCTTGAGGGGGAAAGGAAAATAAAAGGCTGCGCAGAGATTCTGTATCCCTTCCCCAATCTCTGTATCATCATGAGTACCCGCCAGATTCTTTTCAGTGTCCTTTCTGCCTCTATTTCCACATGCGAGCTGCAGTAGTCATTGTGGTTTCTAATGGTATCAGGCTTGCTTTTCCTTTTATATTTGCAAAGTACATAGCAAACAGCAAAATACAGGCAGGAGAAGAACAGGCAGGATTGTATTCCTTTCTATCTAGAACTTTTCCAGTGCCACATAATTTCTTTTAAATTACTTTGTTTAATAAAATATGCTATTTTATTGATATATTTCAGAGTAAAATGAAGGAAGAGATGTAAGGGTTTTTTGTTAAGGATAAAAATTTAACTTAGACTTCAGACTTGATATTCCTGCTGCAATATTAAATTAAAATATGACCATGGGTCTTTCTCTATGATGTTGGCCATTTAAAAAAGTGTGCAAAATACATTGGAATCTAACATATTATTCATAATTAAAAGTTTGGCAGATATATATATATATATATATATATAATACAGTACATTTTTATGTCTTTATTTGTCATTTAGAATAATTCCTGACTCGTTCTGAGTAGCATCAGTACAGACTCTTAGGGCATTAGGTTGTGAGACAGGGAGAGGGAGAAACGTAGACATTAGGTTTGAAATAACTATCAGAGTCTCAGTGTAAGGCAAATAACTGAAATTTCCTGACATCCTAATTATTCTCTGCTTTCTAGTGAAACCCATTTCACAGGAATGCAAAAGAAATTCCTAAGAGAAAAAATCTTTGCAAGTGCTATATGCAAATAAATGTGGTGTTCCAGATATTGGAAGGATGAGGTTTTTTTCAAACAATCAATAAATATATCAATTGTTTTCAAAAACACTCTTAGTTTAAGTGATTTTTAGTAAGCTCTTTTTTTTTAAGTGATATCTGTCCGTGTTATGCTTTGAGTTAGAATCTAAAAATGAATTAATTACAGCTAAGCAAAATCATTATTTTATGTCTTCTTTGCTTTATAGTATTACACAAATTTAAAGTACCTTCCTCTTAATGATATCCTCATCTATTATTTTATCTTCTTGTCTCTTCTTTCTTCCAATTTTTATTTTTTCCCTGTACTCATGTATTAAACAATCTTGCAGTAAGCATACAGAATTTTGAGTACTTTAAGCATATCAGTGTATTCTGGATGGAAGTCTGCTATCAGTTTGTCAGCTTGGATTTGTCTCCACAAAGACAAAATGTATTGTTTCCAAACCACGAAGCAGTGTGCAACTGTCATATAGCCTAATAATTTACTTGTTTTGCTCTGTTTAACCGTGAACTTTTTTAGTGTGAGTACAGCCATGCACCTTTTTTGCTTTTTTAATGCAATTGGTGTTTCTGCTTAAGTGGGACTGTGTATTAGGACAATAAATTAATCATCTGAGATTGTATTGTGTCTCGACTCATAGGAGATGACTTTTAGCATGAAACATCTGATGGTTGCAATAAAGGAAGTAGTGAATGTAAGACCTAGGTATCCAGATGAGCATTTGTAGAATCATCCTCACATATATTCATTTTTTTATTGACTTATGTGGGACTTCAGTGTGGACGTGTATTTCTACAGTAGTGTTTTTTCCTCTTATTGCCTGATTGTTTCATATTGTTATTACAGTTTAAAAGTTGTATTTTATGTCTATTTTTCTGCTTTTAAGGAATCGTTTCCTTCATTTAGTCATTGCATTGATCATCTCCATAGAGCTTCCCAGAGAGCTCCCATGGTCTCCTTAAGCTGCCCTAATTCTCTGTGAGCCAAGAAGGCATGAAAAAGGTTTGCAGTTTTTTTTTCAATCATGCAACTCAGAACAATAGTTAAATTCAGTAAAAATCATTTGAATTGATTTTCAATCAATAGAGCAGAATTTATCTTCCTTTCTTTAGTGAGGTGAGGCACAACAATTCCTGAGTAAATTCCAGGTTGCTTCAAAGTCCGTTTCTGTCATCATTCATGTAATCTGTGTACATGGGCTGCAGTGAGAAACAGTGTATATGGGATAGACTTATTATTTTGTCAGCTACTCTTTAAATGACAGCTTATGCTGCCTGATGTTATAATGGGCATCCTGAATCTGAATCAGTGATCCTATTCTCAGGTTTTGTGGCTTTTAGAAGCTACATGGTCTTTCTAATTATTTATAGAGTCTGTGGACAAGTGCACTCAGTCCCTTTACAACTCTGAATTTAAAACCGACAGCTTGACTGTCTTTCTTTGTGGATAAAAGGAAAATTAGTAATCAGGAAGGAGTGTAACACACCCTTGGAAACAATCTGATACAAATTACTGCTTGTTGACATTGGTTGATTTACAGTGTACAGACATAAAAAATATTTTTAACTTTTTCTACGCATTATATCTGATCTCAGTTTTTATCGTATAAATTCAGTAGTGAAAACAGTAATTTTAAGTTGTAGCAGGAAATGGTGTGTGGTTGCTTCATTTCTGAAGATGCTCCTCCTTAGGTCATAGTGCTTATTACTGGCATGGTGTGAAGAAGATCGTAGTTATTGCATGGGCAGTATAAAAACATTTTATACTGGTATAGATGGAAATACAGATTTCATCTCTTCCCTACATGTCAAAAAGGATCCTATGGAGTGCTTCCCTTTAGCAAAATTACTTTTCTTTTCTTTCAAATTATTTTTTTATAATGAAGGCCAGCTAAATTAATTTTAATTGAATATAGGGAGAATGCTCATACTTCCACAGCATGGATCTCAAAGCTGCAGCATATTTCCCAGGTATTGCATATTCAGTGAAGCCTGCACCTGGAAATGATGTTCCGCTGTAGGCTGTTTTACATGTAATGTTTTAGATTACATCACTTGTAATTTCTGCTGGACTATGGAAATAACAGTTGATATATCGAGGTGAGCTAGTGGGATTATAGCAGCATTGCCATGTTGAACTTCATCCCTGTCTAATTGTGAGATGTGCTGTGAATCTGTCAGTAAAAGGAGTGCCTTCATACTTCTAACAAGACTCCACAGTAGGGGAGCTTTATGAAGCATTCTACCTACCAGTCAGAGACAAATGAAACAATGCTCACTAATTGGTGTCATCTTGTAATGGTCCCAGGACAAGCACAGGAGGAGATGGCAAAATAAGACGTGCAGCAAGCAAGATTTTATACGTATATTTACAAGATTCATTTTGAATATTTTAATTTTGGAGTTGGAGGTTGTGTGGCATGTGCATTTTTAAGTTGGGAGTTTATCTAGAGATTACTCAGTTTTCAAGCCAGTGTGAGCAGACTGAGAAGTGCAAATGGCTTTTGCTCTTGGAGAAAACAGTTCTTGAAAGATTGCACTTCTGAGTGCTGCCATAAAGTAATTTTCCTGAATAGGCTTAGATGTCTACTTAAAGATATACCTGAACGAATAGATTTTTAGTTAGCACTGTACAATTTTTATGCGTCTGTAATTAAAGGAATAATACCAGAATGATTGCCAGCTGTGAGAAGCTGCAGAAAAATGCATCTGTCTTTAATTCACTGTTAAACCGTTTTCAGGTTAGACAGTAAAGCATTAAATTCCAAGTTGACATGAAATCAGAATGTTTCTCCTATAAAAATCATTCTGTAAAAAAAAAAAAAAAAAGAAGTAAAAAAAAATAAAAAGCTTTGCTTTTACAGCAACACCAGTGGCCAGAGTCAGACACATACTGTATTTACTGAATGCACTTCCCAGAGCTTTGGGTGAGCTGGAAGCACGGTGCCAGTTGGTGAACACATTCCAGTCCGCTATAGGCAAATCGCACAGGGCAAAGCAAAGCCATTGTGAGATTGTTTTTACAAAAGAAGCCAACGTTATAGAAATGTGCTTTTAACTTCTTGTTCTAATTGGGAACATTCTAATCCAAAGCTGCAGAGCAAAGCTCATTGCGGAGTTAATTGCTCTTATGTAACAACTAATATCTGTCAGTAACACACACTGCAAAGCGCTGGCAGGTTCTGAAAACAGTTTGGTCCCTTTGCCCCTTCTTTCTTTGTTGTTCTGTTTACTGTGCCCAGTTAATGTGCTCTTGTGCCATAATAATCTCTAGCTAAATGGTAATTGCTCTATTGACAGCACTACTGTACATTTTTGACACATCATTATTCATACTTAACCACTTGACCTGGAATAAATGTTAAAGCAATTACTACTGAGAGCTTTTCTATGAGAAAATTGAGGCAAAGTTTAAAGATAATCAAAATGCAAAGCTGATCATGATAGCAACTGGAAAAATGGCAAATCCTATTAAACAGATTTTTATTAGCCAAGTTGATGCCAGTAGATATTATCTGGTAATTTAGTCTTATTAAAAAGAAAATAAAGCAGCTAATTGTTTACTATTCTGGAAGTTATTCCAGCTTGCAATTTGCGATTGAAATTAAGCTTTATGTGGCTCATCTATTTTGTCACATTGAAATATGAAAATCATTTGGTACAAAGCACATCTGCTTAGTCCTTTCTTTCTCACTGGTAAATCCTCATTCGGTGTGCTTCATACCTGTTGAGGTGCTACGTTCACGCATAGAGCACCAACATTTTGGCTTTTCTTCTCTTCTGAATCTTGAAAAGTCTTAAAAGTCTTTGAAATTCCTCCTTAATATTTTTCCTCCTTTGTACATACCTCTGACAACTGTAAAAAATGTGTGAATGTAATCTGATGTTTACTTGGATCCTGCAGAGGGAATTTGGAAATGGAGAGGGACAGACTTATTGCTATGTAGCCGTGTGGAAATTGTCCATATCTCCCAGTCCAGCATTTTATTTTGATAGTTAATTGCATATTTGCTCTAGCTGCGTTTGTATTCTACAAGAAAAGTTAAATGTTCCACAGTTTAGTTGTTTAAAAAGTGGCATTTATGCTGTTCTCGAATCATTCTGCCGGCCCCAGAAGCAGCACAGTGCCTGCAGTACAGTGCTTACAGTAAAAGCTGTAATTATAAAAGAATGCCAGAAGACATCAAGAAAGCCTTAAAGGGATAGTGTAAGCTTTTACTGCCCCCATCTGAACTATGAGGCTTGCTTGAAAACCACCATTAGGATGCAGAATCCTGATTGTTGATATGTCACTATTGCTGTCATGGGAGAAGTGTTATAAGGGCCAGAATCTTGCAGCGGTTTCTGTATTAATGAAGCTTTTCCATACTTAATGAAAGCAAAGAAAGATTTTTTTTTAATTAATAAAATATTAAAACCAGGGGAGGAAATCGTCTCTTTTCATGCTGATCCACATTCAGCACAGCAATAAGGACTTCTGCAGCAGTGCTTTATCAGGCAGCTAAATCCCTTTTTTTATAAAGCTCTCTCAACTCCCTATTAACTACTCTGTGTCTATCAAACTGATAAAGCATTGTTCAGAGGGCATTTAATAGCTTAATTCTCCAACTTTTCAGTTCACATCATCATTTCTGATTAGTTATAGAGGAGCTTTTACAGGGAGAGTAAAGCACCACCAATTGTCTAATCAATTTCCAAAAGCTGCTAGGCAGACAGCACTCATCTTTATCTCTCATCCTCATCTTGCTGCAGTGATTTCTATTCATAGCTGAGAAAACTTTTAATAATACTTTGTTTGGAACATTCTGAAATGTAGATTTATTGTTAACATTAATAAGTTATGTCATTAACCTTTCATCCTTCTTGGATGTTAAGGAAGTTTGGAATTCTTTCTCTGTTTGACTTCTCATGTTTTATTGTGAAATTTGCCTCCCTGTGCTGCAGAAATTAAGTGCTGCAAAGCTTTTCCATGAGATAAACCTTTTGTTTGGTTGATTCTTGCATATATGTTTCCAGTGTTTTGATTCCTACCTACTTTGTGTCCTTTCCCATTTGTTTTATATGCATAATTCATTAAGCATTGCCTTTCTTTATAACTGTGGCCTCACAGACTCAAAGCCCTGTTGTGTGCTTTTGCTTTTTGTTTTTTTATAGATCAAGCATCTTTTTAGCTCAACAAACACCGATTCAGAATTTTAATGCATCTCTTGTATGGTGGTAGCAGATCATGTCGTATTTTCAAAAGTGCATTTTCATTAATTCAGATGATCTTCCATAAAGGCCACATTTTGCTGCTAACTGAAAGACCGCATGGTCTCTAGAGCAGCAAACAATTAGCAACTTTATTTAAGCAAAGAGATCTATGTACATGAATTCATTTCTTTCAATTTTTAGTGAAACTCTACTCCTTCCTCTTCTTTCTACCAAACACCACACAGTAGTTAGCATGTATTCCTCAGACATTGTAAAGGAAAGACAGCTATGGCTTGCAATATCCTATTGTTGCCTGACAGCCTATGTTTTTCAGCAAAGAGGACCCTAAAGGTAAAGAGATTCATAACTCTTGCTCGGCTTCATCAGTTCAGACAAGAAACAAGATCCCCTATTAACATCCTGAGACTTCTGTACAGCAAGGTGTATATGGGTCAGTTGAGTTATTCAGCATTTGAGTCTTTATTCTTACATTTTCTTATTGTGGAGGAGTGGCAAAAATCCTGTTGGGATTTTTTGTTTTATACCATCTGAGAAGTTACTACAATTTTAGAATGGCAAATAAAGAAAAGAGGTAATTTCTCATTCTTACAGAACAGTCTGTTGAAACACATTAACACTACTGTGTTAACAGGGATCCTGCTGCTTTTAAAAATGATTGTTTGGATGGCAGTAGGAGAGAATCACAAAGACAGGGAAATCAGCTTCTCCTCCAAAGAGAATGAAAGCAGGACATGCTGTAGCTAACACTGCTTAACGTTCCTAAATTGTACTCAGTCCTTCCTTGTAACAGGTGTTGCATATTTCCAAATATTTTTTTTATTATATACATAAGGTTCAATAAAATAATTTGCTAACATGCTTAAAGGATTGGAAATCACTTGTGAACAGGGAAGCAAATGCAGATGAATTTCTTACCTAAGCTGTATTTACAACTGTAGGAAGTAAAATAAAGAAAGGCATTCATTCATTTGTTCAGGATGGTTGGACTAGATGATCTTGTAGGTCCTTTCCAACCTTATGAACCTATGAACCTATGAGCTTTCATTTTATTGCAAGGCTGGCAGTGTCATCATTCTTCAGCATGTCTTTCCAACTTGGTTATTTAGATGAATTTGTACTTCAGTCAACTGTATGCCTCTCTGGGTATTTTACAAGGTAATTTCTGAATCTGATCTGTTACATGATTCAGGAAATGTTCTAGGTGTCAGTGAACAGAATCTTCTGGTTCAATAAATGAGAGAAGAAGGAAAAGAGGTCACAGATGTGAGTCTCTGTTTCTAGTATAGCAGAGCTGTATCCTGAAGTACTGTGAGTGCTTCAGAGCACTCAGTAGCACTCTTTCATGGCTTCTCAACATAGCAGCCATCAGTTTTCCCCATTTTCTGAATTGATTTTTGTCATGCTGAAGAAAAAGAAGTGTTGGTAGTGGGACACCAGCTCTATATATAGCATAATTGAAAGCAGGATGAGATGGGAGTGCAGTGGAATGTACAATAGAAGATAATAGTGCTTTTTGATTCCTGGCTCTGTGAAGGAGCAAGCAACCTGGGGGAAAAAGAGGAATGGAAATAAAGACATTGAGGGAGCAAGGGGAAGACAAGATCCCATGGCATTACAGAGGGATTGCAGCAGTGTACACAGGTGGCAGGCAAAGGATTGTGTAGTGGCTATCATGGGGTGAGACAGAAATGTGGACCTCACAAGGAGGTGGACAGTGTGAGATCCATCAAGGAAGAGGCTAAAGTCTCTGACTGGTTTGAGTAAACAGAGGGCATATGGGCAACTTGTGGTAGATAGATCCAAGTAGAGATCTTTACATCTTCCAAGCACTCTGCTGCCTTGTTTAAACTGTGTGCTTATACTTGTTAGAAAAATAAGCCCTTAAAATAAAGCGTAATTATTTTACCTTATCATTTGTAATGTAATTTGGTCCTGTAGTGTCACCAGCTTACATGAAACTTGTATTAGAAATGGAAAAAACTCTGAAGTGTAACCAGTGTACCCCAAGATTAGATTATTTTTTTTTTCCAATGGGAATTTTGAATTCATGTTCTCCTATCATAAAAATTTCAGGTATAAAACCTGGAACTAGACCAACGCGTGTGCAAATAAAATCCTAGTTTTCATGCTGTGTAAAGGTTAAAATGTGCCTTTTTTTCATAACAACTAGATGAAATTTCAGAAGAGAGGCAGCACTTTTCAGCAACAATAAGGTCAGTGTTACAGACATAATCATTTTACACCTTATTTTTTTCTTGTAAAAATGCAGACTGTTCCAGAACAAGGAAACGTGTTTTTCTTTACTTACCAGCAATGCTGGAACTGTTATTAGAGTAGGTGTTATATGGGTATTCTGCATTCATTGGCTTTCTACATTTTGAATAACGTATTTTAATTGGAGTGATACAAAAATGCTGATTTGGATGCAGTAGTCAAAAAGTGAAGGCATGGCATTTGCTGGTGTGAGCAGAGCAAAATGTTGTCTTGCCTGGACTTGCTAGAGGGCAGTGGAAAGGACTCATCTTACCTGCATGACCAACTTTTGTCTAATGCATTACAGATAGTCTGAGCTTATTTGTTGTTATGTCTTCTAACAATATAATTACAAATGTGCTTCAGAAAATGCTGCTCTCAGTTATTGAGGCCAGATTCTGAAAATCAAGATGGAAGACTACCAAATGGCTCACTGTGCAGTTGGCAACCAGAATAAGGCACCTTGAACCAATAGCATGTTTTTAAATTTAGATACTGAGTAAGTGATTGGCTGAACACTGAAAATGGCAGATCTGGAAACCTCCAGATGCGCAGCTCCAATTCTGCATGGATTGATTTCCCTCACTTTGTTCAATTGCCAAGAAAAGTGCCAAAAACTTGGGGGAGGTACCTGCAGATTAGACCTCCAGATCTTTAATTTTTAAGGGCAATAGCAACAAGAAAGAAATTAATGAAATATGTTTTTAAATAAACCTCACTCCACTCTTTAGCTTCTGCATCTCTGTAAGGCTTTGATGCTTCTAAGTCTGTAGCTTATTAACTAAAACATTACATTGCATTTTTTTTTATATATAAAATTTGTGGAAAGTTATAAGCTCTCTGTGAGCTGATGTATGAGTGTTCTAATTCTCCAAGTAAACTGATTGAATACATAGATTCATACTCTTTGAACAAAGGAAGCATTCTGCACTTTCAGTTAACAAGCAAGTATTTTTAATGAGTGTAGGTAAATACCTATAGGAAAGCTGGGGGTGAGAGTGGTTCCTAAGTTTTCTCTTTTAATTTTAACATTGTGACAGCAACTGAAAAAAGTAACCAGTTTGTTGCTATGTTTTCTTTCCTGATGGTTCAAGATTATTAGTGCCCCAAACTACAAAGTGATAGTGATACATTAATCCCTTCTGAACAGGAAGGAGATCTATAATGTAATTTAAGAACCGTGTACTTTAGTCCCATTTTCAATTGATTGATCCTGTTGTTCTTATCACAAACAGTGACAAGTGTTGAAAGTATAAAGAATTTGTGTAATTAGAGATAAATTAATCAGGATACATTTTCTTTCTGTGAAATACCAGCAGTGCTAGAGAAAGTGCCTTGCTTTGTTACAGCACTGGTATGGTTTTCAGCAGAAATATAGGGCAAAGTTATTGATTGGAGTTCATTTTAGAACATTAAATGCTGTGTGTACCACTTCAGCACTGATTTGGAAATAAATACACAACAGAGAGCCCGATTCAGAAAAGTGGTCCCTCATTTGTCTGTTGTGTCACCTGGTACACACCAGAAGTAGTTTCTCTAATGTCTGTGAAGTTCCAGCAAGTAAAAAGGTGATATAAATGAGATCAGGAGTAGCTCTATTGTATGTAAGTAAGAAGAGTGCAGAATTTAAACGATGGATTTATGCCAGAGCTGCCCTAGGGCGAGTAAGTAGTGCATTAATAATGCAGTGTTTATTTTGAAATATTTTATTACAATTTTACTAAAAATATTAAAATAGCAGGGGAAAAAAAAAAAAACTATACTACACATGTTCAGCATTTCGGAGAAGTTATTTTTACAATAAGATTCTTGGCAGACTATATAATTTCCTTTAATACTTCACCTGTGACACTATAAATAATACATATTTATTTAAGTAGAGCTATTATACACCACTATTTCTGTTGTACATAATTTATAGGCAGCGATCTCCTAACATGTGTAGGCAATGTTCTCTATGAAAATGAATGTTCAGAATAAAATAATTCTAAAGGAACGAAGCAGTTACTTAAACTGGATTGAACTGAGCTGCATTTTGGAGGCTTAAATTGGTAACTGCTTTTTTAAAGAAGTATTTTCTTTCACAGACAGTGAACCTCATCAGTAAAATACTTTTATTTAAAAAATTGGTATGAGTCATCAAATTACAAAAATACAACTGCTTAGAAGTATGATTACCACTGAAATTTCAGAACTATTATATGTATACCAAAAGATGTTGGGGTGTCTATTTAGCACTATGTCTGTATGGAGTTTGCAGCATAGCTGTATCTGCTGATATCCAAAAAGACAGAGTTCCTCTTGAGACAGTGGAAGAGTCTTTGGGCTGCAAATCTGTTCTAACATTCTAATCTCACTCATCTCTTTTTTTTCGGGAATAAAATCCAACATTCCATGTACAAGTGTCTTAACACATAGCTGTCTGTTCCACAATCTTTCTTTTTCCATTCCATCCTGATGCTTACTGCATTCTGTAGCAATGTAATAAGGATTGTCTTGGATACAAGACATTGGAAAGGAACAGTGGAATTTTTAAGTTCCATCAGTATATTTTCCCCTTACACAGAGGCGTGTTGTTCTTTGTGGGTTTTTTTCTTTTTAAGCTCAAGTGTGATGCATACTGTTAGCTATGTTAGTTTTCTGAGGTCTGCAATAGAGTATATGGAAAACTTCCCTTTAAAGTAGCAGC
This sequence comes from Cyrtonyx montezumae, assembly GCF_038088225.1. Taxonomy (NCBI): domain Eukaryota; kingdom Metazoa; phylum Chordata; class Aves; order Galliformes; family Odontophoridae; genus Cyrtonyx; species Cyrtonyx montezumae. The sequence continues at coordinate 19,883,179 of NW_027071936.1, read as the reverse complement.
TGTGTTTTGCCAGTTTCAGCATCAGAAAAGCATTGAGTTCTGGGTGTAAACTTTTTCTCTTCAGTGGGGCTGAACTGTGTGTTATTCATTAAGGGAGCATTCCGAAGTTCTCTGAAGTCGAGTGAAAGTTTCCCATTGACTGTCAGTTTTGGCTCAGGTTCCGATGGCTGTTTTATATCCTTTCGTTAGGAGGATTAAAATGTACTCTTTCATTAGTTAAGTGCAAACTGAATTTCAAATGAGTCAGAATATATTGAAAGTAAAACTGTCAAATCATTGATATTGATTTAGACAGTGTTAAACAGGGGCAGTGCTAACGCACAAGGGTTTATTCTTTGTTCTTACTTGCTTATAACCCCCATTGATGATAATGGGAATTACAGGCATGTCCAGAAGAGAATGTGCCCTTTGTAAGTTCGATCTAAGCCTTAGATTAAGGAGAAACAGTTCTGTGGCAGTTCAAACACTTCTTATGTGCAGGGGAAACTTTCTGTGGAGCCCCTGTCCATTGCAGATTTTGGAAGGTAGACCTTTCAGAATGAAACATACCTGAAAGTTGTTGTCTTGCATTTGCTCATCCAACAAAGAGATCCTGCCAAGAGTTGTGCCAGGAGATCAGCATACTTTCACCAGAAGTCTGCAGCTAGAAAATCTAATACAGCATGGAGAGAGCCCTGCCTGGCGGTAGGAACTGCCAGTGTTGAAACAAGGAAAGGGTTGTAGTAGGGAAAGAAAACATGTAAGTGTAATTTGTTTGGGTTGTTTTTCTATGTACTAGTGGCATATGGATCAGAAAATAAAGGTATAGTCAGAATGGATTAAAAAAAAACAGCATAGTAACTTCTGTAAAGACATTGGAGCTGTTGGAATGGGTCCAGAGAGCCACAGAGATTATCAAAGGGCAGGAGCACCTCTCCTGTGAAAAAAGGTTGAGGGAGCTGGCCTTGTTTAACTTGGAGAAGAGAATGCTTCTGAGAGACATCATTGAGGCCTTCCAGCACTTGAGAGCTTATGAACTGGAATGAGATCAACTTCCTACCATGACCTGATAGTGACAGGACAAGGGAGAATGGTTTCAAACTAAAAGAAAGGAGATATAGGTGAGATGTTATGAGGAAACTTTACTCAGAAGGTGGTGAAGCCCTGACACTGGCTGCCCAGAGAGATGTGAGTGCCCCATCCCTGAAGGTGTACAAGGCCAGGTTGGATGGGGCCCTAGGCGACCTGGCTCAGTGGGAGGAAACCATGGCAGGGGGATTGGAATTAGATGATCTTTAAGGTCCCTTCCAGCTTAAGCCATTCTATGATTCCATTATTCTCTGGTATCCCACTGCAGTTATTGAGGAAATTTACCTCAGATGTAATACACTGGCTTATCTTAATGTTACACCAACCATTTAATTCCCCAGCTACTGTGCTTCCTACACATATCAGATTGTTATTTTGTTTTTATATTTCCAAGCATTTTTGGCTCATAGCTGCTGTTCAGTGTAGAAATGCAGAAATTGGTGGAGAAGATTTGGATGTAAGAGAAGGGGAGCTTGGTATTGCTTTTAGGAGTGTGCGGGCTAAACATGATGAGGTGTAAAATAAAATAACCAGAAAAAATATATATATATTTGTTGAACCTGTGTATATTAGATAAATGCATTCATTTGGTTGAGTAAATTCCTTACAAAGAGAAACATGATTAGCAAGAGCTCCTGAATGTGTATTACTGCCAGAAAGGTGCTGTACAAGACAATAATGGCAATGTGCAGGTTAGATGGAAACTAACTTGACACCCTGGTTTGTACTCGTAAGTCCACAAATCAAGCTCATCTTCCTCCTCATCTCTAAGAACACTTACCTGGCAAGCGTGCTTGCACTGGCACATACCCATTTCTCTCATTAGTTCTGTAGTTTATGGTTTCCAAATCATTAAGTCTAATAACAGCAATACAGAGCTTGTCTTTCTCTAAATGTAACCCAGATGCTGTTCCTAGAAAAAAAAAATATATATATATATTGTGCTAATGGGACTGTTCTGTGACATGTCACATCATAATTTGACATAAATCTGTCCATCAACATTTGCATGCACTGCTATGCTGCTAAGAGCACCTAACAGTTGCCTGGAATGCTGTGGGTGCAAGCAGGGGTCGCATACTACTCTGGCTGTTAGCCGTGCCCACAAGAGATGAGCAGTCTGTGTGACATTAAAGCACCTGATGCCTGCATGCCCATTTGCTTTCTTAGTACTCTGTGGGCACTTGAGGGAGAGAGCTACTGAGAAGGTGGGGAAAGCAGACCTGCTGATCTCGGCAGGTATTTCCTCCAGCTGTTCATGACTTGCTTTGAAATTTTTTCTTATGCTGCTGGTGGTATTATTTCACTTAACCTCATCCCTCAACTTGTAGATTTGGGGCTTTATTTGGTGTTTGTTTTTGTCTAAGCAAAGGCAAAACAACTGCTGATCCTAAGCTTAACATCTCATTTCTTTCCTCATCTGCTGACTGCAGCTGGGGACATCAGAACTTGTTTGGTACCTCTCTGTTCTTAAAACTCTCTTGAGTGTGAGAGGGGAAAAAGAAAGAAAAAAAAAAAAAAAGAAAAAAAAAGCTAACTTTCGGAAATATTTGGGACCTCAGACATACTGTTGCTTCTGTTGCCTTTCGAAGAAGAATAAGAAGCAAGAAACAAGTGTTGCAAGTACTCTCCTCCTAATCTTAGGATGAATAGTGCTGAATGAAGACCAACTGTCTCCTGAGTCAGTGCTATGAAGAGTACATCGTATCACATGTCTCTCTAAACTCTTTTTTGATACTTTTATAACAAACTTGCTGACAGTGTCCAGTGGTTATTAATTTAATGTCCCTATCGAGCTTCTCATCTCCTTGCCCACATGCTTAAGGCCCCTTTCACCCCAGATGGGGCCCCATGGCCACTTCTCTAGCAATGCCACAGGCCTGCCTGCCCTGGTCATGTCCCCAGGCTCTCAAATTTCTTGCACTGACCTTGGCCATATTTTATTTCCTTCTCCTGGCCTTGCTACAGCCATCTCAGTATCTTGCCTGCTTGCCTCCAGCCATGGTAAGGTGACGGCCCAGATGATGATGATTTTGGTATTCCCTAGTGCCCAGCTTTTAGACTGTCTTGGGAGACAGGCAATGAAAGCCAAGTATCTGCATATTGTGTTTGATGAAATCAAAAACTGGTAGACCAACTCATCAAATGTGTCCCATTTCTGAACTCTGTAACTTTGCACACTGCGCTACTGTTCAATCTGACACTCTCTACATGTAAAGACTTCAATTAGAGCTATTCTTTGCCTCCTTTAGCTTACTGAAATACATAACATTTAAGTGTCCTTATTTAAAACAAACAAATGCTCTGTTATTATCCCACATGGACATGGAACCCATTATAAAGTGTCACACCAGACCAGATACTAACAATATGCTGATTTTATATAAAAAGAGCTCACACAGCTATTCTGTACATTTTATATTGCAACATGCTCTAACAACAGGTTGGGAAGATCGTGTTCTTTGTCTGAAAGGTTCACCAAACTTCCTGTTATCTTTTCTTTTAAACTACAAAATAGACAAATATCTGATGGAATGGACCAGAGGTGGTCCGCAAGTCCATGACAACTACTATCTAGGGATATCTCTTGTATTTGGAGAAAGATCCATAGGTTTTTCTGGAAACCAATGTATTTTCATTATGCTGCAGCATAATGTTTTATAAATAAAACGTGTCCACTATTTTAAAAAGATATATCAATGAAGGAAACTAATTTTGGAAGTGTTCATGTGAACTGAGAAGCAAGGTGAAATGTATCTCTGAAAATGCAGCTGTCTGCATTTTGTGATCATACCATCTGTATTAATTTAGGAAAAAAGAAAAAAGAATTTTTAGAAATTCACTTGTATTTTACAGAATGTTTTCTCTTTTTTAAGAGGTGGTGCACAAAGCACAATCCTAGTTCTATAAGCATTTCTCTATCTGTTAATGGGTGTTTTTCAGATGAGGTTTAACTTTTAAAACAGAGTTTCAAGGGAATTATTGACATTTGTCTGACTTGACATGACATTTTAGTGATTTAGCATTTTTGTTTTGGAGACAAATGAAAATCAACCAAGTAGAGTCACTTTGCATATTCTTCTGAATAACTGTGTCCTTTGCTATGTGAGGGCAAACTAGTTTCATTGCTCTTTGCAGCTATGGTGCATTAAAGACTTCTGTTAGAAACAGGCTTTTGAACTTCATTGATGCCAAGTGGTGAAATGTCTCAAATACCAAGAAGCACTATGCAGAAGTCTGAGCAGCCCAGATCCAAATGTGCAACAGTGTTCTGCTAAAAATGTGCGCATGAAGTCTGTGAACTTGCCAATGCCACACTGACTTTGTTTTTACTGTAATTAAATTATGTTTAGAGCTATCTTTTCCCCCTCTTTTCAGTTCACATATAATTGAAACAAAGATATTTATATTTTCTATTACATAAAAATTCTTCAGAGTTTGCATATACAACATCGTTTAATTTATAATAGAATTTCTTTGGCAATACCTCCCATGTAATATCCTGCAGGACCTAAAATTAAAAGAAAAGAAGTATGCTGCCAACATAATTATCCTTTATTTCCTGATGAAATGATTTTTAAAAGAGAGATGACATATTCTGTAAGTTTTTTGTCATGAAAATAATGATATCACCCACTTACAATAAGATCCTCATTTGAATGTCTTACTAACTAATCTCTCTATGTTGAGAGAAAAATACACTTATACAGATCTTCTGTTCATGCAAGTGGAACTATTGAGTAACGCTGCTGAAATTAAGATACAAATTGTATTTGTTGTGAGTTTTCAGTCTTTAAATTGAATTGTTCATCATTTTGTTGTTTTCCATAGTGGTTGTTCTGTTTATGTTCATGTCTTTTACAAGTATGATACTATGTTCCAGAAGATGTTTGAGGAAGTGTGAGTTATTTTCCTCTGTGCCCTTTGATAAACTGCCTAGAAATCAACATGATTTCAGTAGTGATGACAAAACATGCAATGATCACATAACAATTATGTCACTTTACAAATTCACATCAAAAAAAGATAATAGAAAGTCTCATAAGATTATCAAAAGCTGTATAGTATCAAAAAATCAGCTGTTCAGATTTCTATGTCTGAAACAGCAAAAAGTTGAAAATGTCTTAAAACACCAAATATATTAGTATTTTAAAAAATAATATGTAGGAGGAGAAATTTCAGGAAAGCTTTAAGCATCTAATGCTTGTTAAAAGTGCTTAGGGTTCACAGGAAGCCAATGAGAAAACAAAGGTCCTCATCTTATATAGGACTTCTGTAAATTAGATATGATCCTGAGCTAGCTGGCACACTAAGATCCTCCAAAATCAGCTCTGGGAGATTTGTCCTAGTGTGAAGTGGGATAAGCATAAGATAAGATCAAGATTTAAGCATTTCCTTAATTACTTTTCCTCTACATATAGTTGAAAAGTTACATATACTAACAACACATATTCTTTTTATATGATAAAAAAATCAGTTTTACTTGAACATTTAAATTATTTACTTATTTATATGCAAAGCAAATTTTCAGAAAGCGAAGATAGTAACCGTTGTCTCCCTCACTACAAAAATTGTGAACCTTTTGGCTACTGTTTTCTTTTCCTAAAATTCTCTTCGAATTCTTTTGATTGAAAAAGATGCATATTTTAGGACAACTTTTTTTCTATTTCCTGATGCCCTAGTTTCACAAAACAGTGCTAAGTAAGGAGAAAAACAAGACTTTCACTGGATGTCACCAGTAGTCTGTATGTTATACAAGCATGAAGTGATCAGATACATTCTTCTTGTGGGTAGGACCAAGCAGCAAGACTCAGATTTAACTGCCAAATGGCAGAGATCTCACAAGGTAGGTCAACAAGTGTCTGACTCTACTGTGCAACATGTCTTAGCGGTCCAGTTAATACATGTAGAATTTCAGCATCTTTTTTTCAAATGGATTAGAAATACAAAGTCTTTTTTCATGTTACTGAAATCCTCCCAAATGAAATTATTTTCTCCAGAGATGAACCAACTGATAGGCTGTATCCAAAAAAAAAAAAAAAAAAGAAAAGGAAAAAGAAAAAAGGAAAAAAAAAGATCTTGTTCAGAACCAGTGCTTAGGGGTTTGCTTATAGGTGTCATTGTGTCTCACATCCCTGCTGTGAAAATCAGCATGCATTTGAATGTGCACCTTGACCCATAAATGTCACCCTGGTCCACTGAGCATCTTGACTTCAACATTTCCTGTTGTAAAATGGACAATGGGATAACACTTCTTTTTCTGAGGGAGAACCTGTGACAATGTGTGCATGTGTGCAGTCAGGAGAAACTGCGGCACTCGGGATTTGAAAGCATGTCATCAGCCACTGAGCGGGAGATCACAGGAGAACGAAGTTGCTGGACAGTTTTTGAAAAACACAAGGATTATCATTTTTGTTTCCAAGCCACTTCTCCTTTTCACAGCACTGAATCCTTCTTGGCCTCTCTCCATCAATGGCTCAGTGATGTGCCTCACAGTAGATTGCATTCAGCTGCATGGTAGATGAAGCTGACTTTAAAGAATGAAATAAGACAGCTCTCATTCCTGTGTAAATGTTGTTTATGTTGCTAGCCATTGCTTAATTGCATACATTTTCTAGTATAAAGCATCTTAACATTATGAACAGAATCTGAAACTGCATGAATCTGAAAACAAAATTACATGAAGCAAAAAGGTTGTGAATGAATACAGAGCCAAGTCTTTAATCTGAACTGGGAGTATCCTATATGTGTGTAAAAGCAAGATTTCACATCTGATTTTCCACTGAATCAGAGCTTTAAAAAAATCATGGCAAATAGGTGCTTTTTTAGTGCTTTTCCCAGCTGGTGGTTTCTTTCTATTTATTTTTCTTTTATTTTTCTTTTTTTTTCCTTTTTTCTTTTTCTAAGAAATGCCCTGAAAGATTCAGATTTACCACCTCTTGATGATTTCATTTTCTTTAAGGAAAAACTTCTACTTTTAATTCCTTGTGTTTTCTATCCCAGAGGATATTTTCAAGACAAGTTATGTTCTTTATGACATTTCTTTGTCACCAGAAATAAAGCATGCATTAATCAGGTTGTCATCCTCAGTCCTTCAGCTTCAAGCCAAAGTGCACAATCCTGTTCATGTAGGTGGCTGAACTTCTTGTATACCTACCTGGAATTTAGAGCTTCAGAATTTTAAGACCAGTAGGTGTTTATAAAAGTATTTGTACATATTCCTGAAGTCACGGGCAGAGAACACTACTGATTTAAATGTTTATAAGTATACTTTAAGGCTCTGCAGTTGGCTGTGAACTGAATGTTAAGGTTTAATTATGCAACAAAGGTTATTTTGCCTTTGCGATGATTTACCATTATTTGAGAGTCATTACTGCTTAAATATCGATTTTTACCCCACTGCATCAAAGAAATCTAGGTGATACTCCATATCATCAAGAACAGTCAAAAAGATCAGAATATGTTTGTTTGTTTGTATTCCTTTCTAACTGAGGATAGAAGGCATAATTTTAAAAACACTACACTTGCTGTTTTTTGCATATGTCTATATATATGTAGAGATCGAACTGAATGTATCTTGAATGTATTTTCTTGCACTAAAAAGTTAGTTTAAATGACTTCAAGAGGGATCTTTCTGCAGTGATCAATATGTTTACTATAGAAGATGCTAATGCAACACTGAAAAAAAAAAACAAACTGGGAAGAAGTGCATCATAACTACAAGTTTTGGTGTTTTTTCAAATGTGTGTAATGGGACAGCAGTATCTGAGTCTTAGTGTAGTGTACAAGAACCTAATGGAAGCCCTGATATGAATGTCATCTCTTGTCATAATCTGAAATTTGAAGATTAACCCTAGCACATTATGCACCGAGACATTTCCACAGATAGTTATTCTCAAATGCAGTATTGAATCTTTGATAGATCTCATTAAAGCACTTTGATATATGTACTCTTTCTATTCTTTCTATTTAAAAGGTTAGGAAACAGTTCGTTCAGTGGAGACAGAATGGGATATCAGGGAAGAAATGGTACTAACTGTTATGGGTGGTTATCACATACTCAAAAGGGGAAGCAGAAATATATAGTTAAGTCTACTTCATAACTTCCTAAGAACATTTAGATAACATCTGCAAATATGTGTCAGTATGTGCGTGCATTCGTTGAAATTCAAATACTCATTTAAAGAATATTAGTCATTTAAATTCAGAGGTACTGATCAGAAAAAGGAAGTCAAAACATCTCTGAAAGTGAAAGGAAACCATTTTCCACTAAACTGCATGGCAGAACTAGCATAGGTCATGAAAAATGCTAGATCTTGAGATTTATATGCTGTATAAAAACAGCCTTTTGTGGATTGGGTGTTACAGGAATGAGTGAAAAAATTATTTATCCATGACTTAGTGTATTTTTACAATTAGTTTGCACCTGATTACTTCAAAGAACTTAATTAAAGTGGCAGCAGAGGGCTGCAGACACTTTTGTTAATTGTAACAATTGTGTGCTTTAAAAATCCTTTCAAAAGGAATTGTATCTTCTGCTCATTCTGTAAATAGCATAAAAGCTACATGCTTGGTGCATCCTAAATGTGGTCACCGAAATACAGAATGTGAAAAAAATAGATGCAAAAATTATACAAGAAAATACTTGTATTTGTCACAGATTTTATCTGTGAATAAGTTTTGAGCTTCTGCTTAATACTGAACAGGAACGCAAGTCTCCAGTAATTGTAACCAAGCTATGGTTTGGTTATAGTGGTGTTTTAAAAATAGATAAATATTTCTGCAGTGGTTACTTTGTGAACAATGGATTGTATACTTCTATTGAGCTTTCATAAGGAGAATGTGTTTCAGAAACATGACTATCTTCATAAGAAATTATTTGCACTTATATTTTTCCTCGTTGATTTGATAGGATGACTGCATCCTTTTTGATATAATATTGCGTGGGATTATTTATAACGAAAAAAAATGGTCTTATCAGAATAAAAGTCTTTATATCCACAGTAACTGTAGAACAATAAACAGAAATAGTGTACTTTTAAAAATACATCTAACACACACATTTTATGTGCAATTAACTATACTTAGTACTCCAAGCTCAATTCATTCTCTTTAAAGTTTTACTTCAAAGCAACTTCATTGTTTTAAGTGACTGAATTGAAGCTTTTTAGTGTTTCCTGCAATCTCCCAAAACAGAAATAAAATCAGTTTTAATTTATTTTATTTGCTAACACTGTGGATATAATTATTGCTGCAGAGTCTTTTTAATTGTTTTCAACTAGGTGCTTGTCTTTAAGTTGCAATAGACTTCTAATTCTACATTGTTGATATTCCCCTGTTAATTTTGACAAAGCATCATAAATCCAGGTATTTAGGCTTATTGAATTTTGAAATGAGGTGATTAGTTGAAGCATGGATGAATGAACTGACGCAAAGCAAAATGAATTTTATGATTTACTGTCATTTACAAGTTCCATTGGAACCATTATGTGCAAATTGTAAAGTGTATTAAGAGGTAAGTTATCACAGTTACAATCAACAATGTAGAATTTTCTCAAATAAAAGTATTCAAGCAGTCCTCCAGAAAAAGTAATTGTTGAGTAAGTGTTTATTATACACAGTTAGTTTTTATTATAGATCAAGATTTTCCACTCCAGCATTTCAGTATACGAAAATTAAAAAAAAAGTACCTTAATAGACTTTCAGGAGCATACATTGATGTTACAATTTTATAACTGTTCCCATTATAATTTGCTTCCAATTATTTCTGTACTTCAAAAAAGGTATGTTTGGGAATAAATGGTCCATTTTAAGCTTTTACTTAAAGTTTAACAAGGTTATTAGTTAAGGTTACAACAAAATATTATGATGTGTGCCTTGATTTCTGGTCACTGCTATTCCTACTGGTTTGGTATTTTTATTTACTGGGTTTGAATGGAAAGGGATTTGAAGAATTTTACCGTTTAGTAGAAAATGACATGAGTTGAATTATTTAAAAAGACACAGAACCTAGATGTATATTCAGTAATCAGAGTTTGAAAGTTGGATGGATATCTTTAACTCCTTCACAGCTTTCTGGACGTTACCATTAATTTTAGGCAGAGTGTGAACCCAGAGGGCTCCTAGAGATAAGAGCCCCAAGAGCTGTTTCTCTCCATTTGAAATACAATTCAGAGGCCAGAACTTCCTCAGAAGCTTGAATGAATTGCTGAAGGTCTTAGACAGGCAGATTATGAGAACCCTGCATAGTGGTTCTCCTGTGCTGGCAACTGGAGTTAGGGTAGTGAAACATAAAGCTGGGCTCTGCCAGTTCTGATTGCTTGTGTTCCTGTCTGTCCTGTAGTGGGAAATGCAAGAGTTGCATGCTTTCTTCCTCTGAACGATGGGCTTATGTCAAAGTCTGGGTAAATAGTTTGAAATGCTCAGCCTCTCTTTTTTTTTTTTTTTTTTGTAAATCTACTTTTAATCTCATTAAACAGTAAAAACTTCAGAATCTCAGTGTACAACATTTGCTAATGAATTTCCCCAGATGTTTTATAAGCATTTATAGGGAGTGTTCTATTTTATTTTATTTTTAATGTATTTTTTTGGGTAGTAATCCCATTTGACTTTTCACAGGCTAATGGAAAAGATTTGTTCTAATTTACAGTAAACATAGAGCTTATAAAAAAATATGAAAGCTTTTAAACTGAAGTTAAATTTTGTTGTTGAACCATTTGGTTTTATTGAATAAAGGTTATTTTGCACCCTTGCTATAAGTAATGTTTCTAACTCTAAATTTTTTTTTTTTTATTCAGTACTGTGTTGTAATATTGTCTTGACATATCTTCTGTAAAAATGTAATAATGAATGGATGCAGAGTAAATACTGCAATTAGCATGTTCAAGATCTTATATTCATTGTTTTCTAGTATGAAACATAATTTGAGAGTGGTCTTCCTACCAATATACTGTATTATAGGTTCTTACAGTTCTTTGCTACAGAAAGCAGAGTGGAACAGGTTCTTAACAGACCTGTGATATAAATACCATGCTTGTTCTGCACAATCACTGCTTCTCTTATCCAAGAGGATAATGGAAATAAATTCTTCCAGTCTTTCTGGGAGGGATGAGTACCGTAGCCACAGATCTGGGCCTTACACATACTCTACTTAATTAATGCTTCTCTAAACATTATTCGCTAGGATTCTGTTCCATTCCCATTCCCATCCTGGCAATTTGTAGAGACACCACAGGCAATAGCTGGGTTATTCCTCTTTGCCAACAAGAGAAGAATCTTGAGGGTATAGTACAAATAAAATATGTCATTTTCTATAGTTCAGGAAATTTTATTGGACTTTTTTTCCTGGTTTTGTTCTCAGTTTTATGTATGATGTAATTAACTCCTCTGAAATTGAAGTGTAGAATGTAAATGTATACACACTGGTAGGAGAAACCTACAAGTATGTATGCAGTAATACAGCTGACAGCATTCTGGTGGAAGTACACCAGTATTTCCCACTAAGCCATGTTTCTCAGTGCAACATCTAGATGTTTCTTGAACACAAGATTTGCCCCTTAACAGCTTGACAATTTGGCTTACCCAATTTAGGCCCTTAATTATATATGTGCAAGGAAAACATGCACTAGTAAGATTTCTGAGGTTGTATTTTAAGAACCTTGACAGCAAGCGATATTTTTTTTATTTTTTTTACTCAGCCTTTATTTCAAAGGTGAAAACTGTATCGTTATGTTTAATTGGCTACCTGCAGCTTGTTAGTGGCAGTATCATTAAGTAATACTGAAACATGTGTAGTGGCTAATCTTTCAAGCTTTTAGCATTCACGTTGACCTCGTTAAAAGTAGCAAAGGTCAGGCTTCAGTTCAACAGAGTTACCCGCTCACCAAGGAGACTAGCGTAGCGAAGTAATCTCTGTGTGTCACTTTTCATTAATCATGCTACTTTCCTCGTAGTGAAATTCCAGCAGATAATTGTTACTAAATGCGATTTGCAACACCCTGTGCTGTGGTTGAAGGACCAGAAATAGGCAAACAGATAAAAACATTGTTTAGCTCGCAGGCAGCAAGTGTTTGCTATTCAAAGGTACATCATGCATAAACATTGATTTAGCCATGAGCTGACACTTATAAAGCATTTGCTGTTTCAAGAAAGCCCTGTGGTCAGGCTAAGTAATAGCCAAGGGCAAGTACTTTTACCTGCATAGCAAGGTTAGATTCTATATAAATTGTCTGATCCTGAAATAAATCAGTTTTCATAATGTTAAGCTGTTTCAACATTGCCACAGGTCACAACAAAGTACACAAAATGAATCGCTTGCACGTATGGTAGGAATTATGCTCCCATGTAAGTTCATCTATGATTATATTGAGTAAATATTTCATTGAGAATATAGTTCGCAATTTACTGGTTTTCCTTCATCTAAGAACTTATTTGAGTGCATTTCCTCTATGCTTGAAGATTCCAGAATGAATTTATTTTGATTTCCATCTACGTCTTGTAAGCTTCAGTGAAACATGAACAGGTTTAGAAGTGTTTGAGTGTAATTCCATGCAAATGGATGTTTACAGCTTTGTCACTTTATTCAGAGTTGTACTGCTTATCACCAACCAGCTAAATTCTGTTCTGCCACACAAAGGCAGCTGCTAGAATATTTACAACTTTCTCTGATGTTCCTAAGCAAAAAGCAGGATCTGACTTCTAGTAATTAAATGGGATCACTTTTTTTTGTTTTTGTTTTTGTTTTTTTGTATTTTTTCCCCTGCAAAATCTTACTCCTAATCATCTGCCTGTTCAGAGAATTTAAGACAACAGCAAAAGGAACTTTAGTGTGGAATTTTAGCTTCATTGCAGAACAGCTGACAGTGATTCATGGAGTTTTCAAGCTGAATCCAAGACCCAAACCTACTGATAGACCTATGTTCAATAAATGAAAATGTACAGCAGTACCATTAAAAGACAACAATAACAAAAACAACAATAACAAGTACAGTTTTCAAAAATGATTGGGGCTGTCTACATTTCTTTTAAAATGAGATAGAAATGCATCATCATCCTTGGGATTCTTATGTTTAGATGTAAGTTTCAGTAATGTTGAGTCATTTTTGATTAGTAAAGGTGTGCCATAGTTCAGAAAAAGCAGAAGTGTCAACAATGAAAAAAAATGTGTAAAATAAATTTGAAGAAAATATAGTGAAGGAATGGCAAAAATTATTTATGGTCTGAGAAGATCTTTTGGGATGAATGATTATGAAAAGTCTTCATTTAAATGATAAATAGGGTCAGTATATACAGGGTGATCATTTGCATTGCAAATGGCAAATTATGGTGCCAGATCATACATTGTGCCGGTGTATACCACTTTTGACTTGACTCTAATTTAACCTGAGCAATTAGAATGAGCAGCAGAATTAAACAAATCTGAAGTCATAGATCTGTAACACAAAAATACAGCCTGACATTAATAATTCAGACATAAAATAGCCTTCTAGAAATGTGCAGAATGTGGCTTACTCATTATAAGATTCCTAAGCGTGCTAACAGTATTTTCACTTGAGATGATTTTTGCTGGCATTCCTTAGGTGCATTATATTCTGTAAGCTGTCTTTTTTCTAACACTGGGCCATGGCAAAATGTAAGCTGTTTCAGGCTTCCTGAGCCAGACATGTCTGTTCTGCTATATCTGTATCTAATAACCCTCACCTAAACACTTATTTTAAATGCTGAAGATGTTGCCTGCTAACTTTGTTTTATGCCCTCTGGTTGTTAGGGTTTTTTTTTATCAGAAAAGAAGTTGGACAATTAATCTCTATCCATGCATATGAGCTTCTATCACATTTTCCCCCTCAGTCATCTCTTTTCCAGCCTGACAAGTCCTGGCTTACTTAGTCATTTTTTGTACAGCATTCATTCTTGAATGGTGTCCAAATGCAATACTATTGCTGTATTTAATTCCAACTTAAGTACCATCTGCTAGCAGAATATTCTCTGCCAACATTTCTTCTATTACTTAATAAGAAAGGTATTACTTTCTAAAAACGAAGAATGAGTTCTTAGCTATTATGCAGTAAGTGTTTCTTGTCTCCTCCATCTGGTAAATTCTGTTTTTCAGAAGGTTTCTTAATTGTGTTTATTTGAGTACTTAGGGACCTGTCTTTTGTGGCACAGAACATCATTTTATATTGTCCAGTTCTCAGCCTGTAGTCAAACAGGCAGTGTTGCTTGATAGTAAGTGACCTCTCATATGTCACTGTAATAATGTAAACTTAAAAGACATTTAAGGCTTAAGGATGTATAGATGAAGTTTTGTGTGGGAATGGATAATCTGAGAAAACATTAGTCCTGTGTACTGAGGATAACACGCTAGGTGAGGTTTTATGCTTCCTGTGCTGTTCTGTGCAATTCTTGTAGAGGAGTGAAGGAGTATTTTAAAAATACAGAGAAACTGAAGATTTTTTTTTACTGCAGTAACTTTATCAGTGGCCTTAAAGAGTAGAGATGGGCTATGGATACACTGATACAACTTTGGTCCTTGTACTTAACGCTGACAGCTGGCAGACTCAATAAAAAACTCAACCGAATTAAAATCTACAAGTAACAGAATCAACTCAAAACTCATTTTAAAGTGTGCATTGCTCCTTGATTTTCCTTTAAAAAAGATAGTGCTATTTTGCCCCGAACTCTCAAGAACCTGGAAAATCAACCCTGTGTTGTTTGTTTGTTAAGCTTCAAAAAAGGAATTTATAAAATTGCATCAGCTTCTTCATGGCCTAGGTTTGTGAACACATTTTGAATAGAACTTAGGTTTAATTTCCTCCAAGTCTGAGATTTCAAAGGTAGTACCTAAAGAAGGAAGCACTGGCTGCAGTGGTGATAAAAATAATGGGTTAAATATGGTATTTCACTGTTTTTGATTCAACAATTCAAAGACAGAACTGTTTTTCTTTGTTAAGTAATACCTGTTCAAAATGAGAACACTTATGGTCAACTTCTGTAATACTTTCTAGAAAATATATATTTCTATCAAATCTTAATAGTCAGATTTATTTTAGAGGGGAAATATTGTGGAATATTCTGTTTTGATTCTCACTAGATGCTGCTGTCAGAGATTTTAGCAAGTATTCAGATTAGTTTTTGAATTAGAATCAAATAACTACTGAAGAGACTATAGCATTTCCAAAGGGGTGGTAAAAGAAGAGGGCTCATTTATTTGTTTGTTTATTTCATCTGTGTGTTGTTGCTCACTCTGCAACCCAGAAAACAACTAACATCTTCAGTTTTTGGAAAATTCAGTTGCATATTTGACAAGTTGCTCTGTAAAATGGCTGCACGTTTTTTATTTGTTGGGTAAAATTTTAAGATTGTTGGAGCCTAATGGCCTTCAATTAAAAGGCAGCACACACTGTCAACCCTTAGCTGTATTATTGCAGCTAGAGAATAGGGCTAGGGAATTACTGCAGCCTTTCATTTATTCTAGTTTGATAACTACTAGATACATGAACTTTTAATGGCAAGTTCTCTGTAAATTATTGTTAGGCACTGAAAAACTTCATACCTTGACTCATCTCCAAAGGTGTGAGTCTGCAATCATACGAGGGTGTGTTTGATGATACTAAGAATATGTTTAATTTCTTGAAAAAAATTCATCTTTGTTCCAGTGATGCAGTCATTCTAGAGAAGGCAAACAAAATATGAAAATTATTTCTGTGATACAAGTGCATACAAAATTACTGGTTGTGATAAAACACCAAAAATTGCATCATGGGAGAAGTTATTCAATAAGCTTAAAAAATAAAAAATAAAACAGACACAGATTTGCACAGGAGTAGTATTTAAAAATTTAAGTATTTTTGTATATGCATGTGGAAATATGCAATAGTATTACTATATAGAAGAAATATTCACTGAACCTGTACCAGGGTACATGATTTATTTAGACTATTTATTGCTGTCCTTTGCAAACTCATTTGAGGTTTTGTTTCTCTTGTGAATTGTGAGATTATCAATAGCTTGTAGAAATAAATAATGTATCCAGTCAGGAAAATGAATAGCTATTATTTACCCAAGATCTCACTTCAGGTATGGAATTATAGAAGGTATACTGCTTTACCAACTACTATAATTACCTTAATTATACTGTAAATAAAACAGAACTTGCAGATCTAGTTTTTCTTTCAGATTTCTCTAAGGGCTGTAATGATTTAGGGAGCTTACACTCTACTGTAGTAGCAAAATGTATTTTATTCATTTAAAGCTTTTTAAAAAGACAACTGCAGAAGTTTAAAGCCATACTTTATAAACATCAAAACTATGCATAAGTAGCTTTCCATCAGCAAACAATATAAATGTATGTAGAACTTTATTTTCCCACAAAATGAAATCTGTTTTCTATAATGTTGCATTCAGTCTTGGATTATTAAAACACATTCTTGCTAACTTGAGGGATAAAGAGACATGGCTTGTTTAGCCATTTCTGATTCTGCGACTTAGAACTTTGATTTGATTCTGATCCCTTAACATACATCATGTGTTCAGAGATGTGCTGAATTTGAATCTGGAGGCTGCCTGCTGACTTCTAAGTAAACAGGAATTTATGCGGACACGAGCATTCCTGTAATTATTTTGTTGAAAATTTGCTAGATCACAGATACTCAAAAATCATCTAAGAAGTAAGCATTTATGCAAATATATTTCCGTAGAAAACTTTTATAACTGTATCTATAGAATAGAAAAGGAGTTTTATTCTTTCAATAGTTGTGGTAGCAGCTTTGGATAAGACACCAAAACCTATGCAAGCCTACCTTTGGAAAAGTATCCAAAAGGTAACTCGGGAGACTCTGTAATATTCACCCTATTCCATTACTTTCAGATTCTCAGTTGAGGTAATGAAGATTATATGCTGACAGCAAATCCTATCTCTGAATTCTGAAAGGATTAAGACTTCTTGATTTGTGGTTCCTCTGTTGGTCTTTGCACGTTTTTCAGTTCATTCCTTTTAGTATCTCTGTTTTCTTCCAAGAGTAATATAATTTTTTTAAGGAGCTTGTTTCCATGTGGAGCTGTGTAAAGCATTTTTTAATGACTGTAGAATTTGGATGCTCCTTTCTCTACTGCTCATCACCCCATTCTTTCTGCCATTCTCATTTCTATCTGTGCTTCTCAGTCTTTGAGGCATCAAAGCTCTCACCTTTTTTGGGCTATCCTCATCCATACATTCTAGCCATCTCTTTGTAGAAAGATACTTGTATATGTAAGCTACCTAAGCAGACCATCACAGCTTGTTAAACATTACCCTGGTGTTTTCACTCCTGAAGGAATTTCCCAGTCATTCTTCTAGGTACATTTAATTCACCTGTGCATCACAGACTTAAATCAAAATATTGCTTTAGGATATGCTTTCTGCCTAAAAATTGAAAATTCCTTAATGAGATTTTTCTTTTTAATGAAGCTCGAGATCCCTAATGGCTTTGGAATATATATATTCCAAAAAACTGCTAGTTTCTGTCATCTTGTCTATGACAATTAAAGGCCTACCACAGCAACTGATAAAAAATACTAACATAAGCCTCTTTTGTTTCACTTCTTTATATTGGCAGATTTTTTTAGCATAAGAGGCTTACTATCTATTATATCCTTTTATGAACATGCTATTAGAACATGTACTTTCACATAACCAAAAACTACTCTGTGATGATCAAAGTCCATTTTTATTATATGTAGATACAGTGCTTTGTAGAAGATGAATAGGTCTACAGTTGTGAATGTGTTCGACATTTTCTTTGTCCTTCATCTCTTTCCAGTTTAATTTTTTTTTTTTTTCTCAAAGCACACTTAGACATAGCAAGCATCTTACTTTATCTTGAAAGATCCTAGCAGTGTCCTCTCTCACTGGTATAATTATAACCTTACACAGGGGAAGAAAATTTAATGTACAGTTTATCACAGGAGACATCAACCAACTTATTCGTATTAGAACATGAGTAAATTAGCCCTGTGCTTTCCATATGAATAGTGCTGTCACAGGATATAAATATAAAATAGAAATAAATGCCATATGCACTGAAATCTTATCAGACTCAAACAAGTATTCTAATTGTGCAGGTAAAAAGAACTACTGTAACAAGGGGCCTTGGTGCCCGTAGGCAAGACTTTGATTCTGTACCTTTCCGTCTTGTAACACTCTGCACAGAATATCCTTGTAGTCTTTCTCACTACAACTTAAAAGACCTCTAATAATTAAAAAAGACAAGAATAGTATCACCTTAGTTACTATTGTAGGACAGATTCTAGTACCGTGTATATCAGTTAAAATAAGCTTAAGAATTAGGTGGACAATATTAAAGTAATCGCTCTTGCAAAACTAACTTAAAATACTTAATGAATGAAATTTATAATGGCTACCAAAATGGTGTTTTGATATATAAATCTAGTCTTTGATAAATTAAATAGATGGGTTCATTACAAATTATGTATTATCAAAGCCAAACCTAACCTACAGCAAGTAGCCTCTTGATTTCATCTCATCAACCAATACAAAAACAAGTCTGCAGGGCAAGTTTTGAATATTAACCACACTGTGCGATGCACTTTGAACTGTTCTCCTTTGCAAGGGTGAGATTACATGCATTCATCTTGGCCCTGGTATCCTGGTGGTATGCTCAGCAAGAGGAGAACCCTGGCAGAATGTTGATTTGTTCATGAATTTGTAGCTATCAGGTTAGTTTCCTAGTACTTTATTATGCTGCTTTTAAAAACAAGATATCAGAATTTTATTCATCAGATAACCCTCAAATCAGTGTGACATCCTGGTAACTTCAGTCATGCCAAACAGATGTTATACAGCACAGTAAGCTTCTCTTTACTCAAAGTGGAATCTGACATGTTAGAGCTACACTGACTAGTAAGTAGGGTTAGTGTTAGGGTTAGGGTTAGGTTAGGGTTAGGGTCTTTGAGATTAGTTGGTACCACACTAGTGCCAGTTCTCAAAGGTATAACTAATCTTAAAATATCCTTTTTTTATTTTTTATTTTTTTTTCATTTGCTCTTATGCAGCTACATAAAAGATAGTAAGGGTCAGGGATTTTTCTTTTTTCCTGTGTGGCATTATTTGGAGAGACAGAACTTAGAGAAAACATTTATGCAGAGTGAACAAATCCAGCTAAAAATGAGTTATGATTTCACCTGCAACTTCTACATGCTGGCTGTTCAGAAGTCTGCTATGTAGTGTGAATAGCAGTGACTTGCGCTCACTGTTCACTGTTTTTTGAGATACAACTCAACTCTGTCCACTGCTGCATATGAAACAGAATATATCCTGTGTTTAATTCTGAGGGACATCTTGAAAGCACAAGAACAATCTGCTTAGGACAGCAGACACCAGTTAATATTACTGTTTTTGTTGCTGTTGTTGTTATTGTTTTCATTCCTCTTTTTTTTGCATGTTAAGCTGATTTCTTATGATTTTAGAAATATATTTGATTTTTTTTTTAGGCTCATACAATATCTCATCTTTTGCTTTGCTTCCAAATGATGTAATTAATATCCGTCTGTTAATGTTTGGCAAGTAAGATGACAAATGCACATTGTATTTTCAAAAGCTGCAAATCCTTTGTTTCTATATTGCATAGATCAGATTCCAAAGGAAGCTCTGCGTGATCCAGGTAGCCTTTGGTTGCTTTTTAACTCATATCAGGATCCCGAGTGCTATTGGGAAGGGTTTTGTGAAATTCTGTTTTGTACAGATTCAAGAAAAGCATTAAAATGTCCGGTAAATCAATAGACATTTTCTTTCTCAGAGCATCTTATGCTTCTCTTGTTGATTCTACTCTGATTATTAAACAAACTAAAAAAAAAAAAAAAAAAAAAAGCACAAAGTTCGAATTATTCAGAGCAAACAGGAATGTCATTGTGGTTTTACCCAGCTGTGACGTTTCCCTGTCATTTGTGCTTTCCCTCTTTTTCATTATAATGAAAATAATAGAAATAATTATTTTGTTAAGAAAGGGAGCAACCAGAAATAAAACATTCTTTTTGCATACACTCATTTTATATAATAATTAAGAGTATCTATCCAATTTGGAATCACTAGAATTAAGGGAATTTAGAACCAGAAAAGAAATTGGAAGTTGCTGTATCGTTAGGATGTGTGAGTTGTATGGCACAAACTATTTGCAAATTTTTATTCATATTTGAAATTACATTTACATCCAACCCCTGAAATACAGATGTAGTAAGAATTACATACTCTGCTGAAGCTACATATTCGGTTATAAAATGATTTTTAGGGTATATTTTCTTAACTATTCAGTTGTATTCCATTGCTTGTATTCCAAAAGATCGTTTCAATGTACTCCTTATTTCAGAATTCTGCCTTTTTGATTTTGTTGACCTAACAGCAAAACATGAACTGTCTCTGTTTCCTTCTCCATTCCCTTCTTGTCTTCTCATATCAATAGCACCTGCCTATCCATCTGCAATCTAGTGAAGAGGTCAATCTTCCCTTTACCTACCTCACAGATAAAAATATTGATTTGAGAATTTTAAACACCCAGCTAGAGTTAAAAGGACCACAAATCAGAAATCCAGTATGATATATTTTTACAAGGCTAAGCCAGCTGTGAGAAATCAGATTTAAGGGATATACAATATCCTCTAGAAATTCTATAATAGGATCTAGAATCCATCTCTACGTATGATTTAATTAATTACCAAAATTTTTCTGATAACATCCACTTTGCTTAGAACTTTAACCTAACAGGTGACAGCATCCTTCACTCAGTGATCCATATTCATACCCACAGAGCATTCCTTGCTTTGCCAGGAAAAGGAACTGTGCAAAATGGGTATACGATCATGATCATGCCAATATAGAATATACCAAAGTATAGACTGTAAAAAAAAATAAAAATCATTTCTGAGAGTTTTCTTTTACAACTGTAACAATACTCCTTGAATATAGTTTAAGTTTAGTGTGAGCATTTCCTATTTTTAAGAGAGAAAAGAAAAGAGAGTAGAGGTGATTACGGAGGTTGTTGTATGGTCTAGTTTGTTTCATTTCTTAGATTTGCAATAAAATATACAGAAGGACAAAGTGTTGTAGTCATGTATTATTTCACTCTAGCTGTCAGAAGAGAATCTCTGAAATATTTTGGGATTTGTGCCCTTTGACAACATGTTACAATGCTTTGGTTATATTGCAAACAGTGATCGGTGAATTTCCCTTGCCATTTTAAGCCAACTAAGGACAACAAAAAACAAACATCAAAACAATAGCATTTAATTGTAATTACATAAATGTGGATTTGGTAATGACTTTAATTTCTGCTGACTTGCTAGCTAACCATACGGTTACCTTCAGAATCAATCAAGAATTTCCTTGGACTTTACCTAATTGGGTGGCATATGATTTAAGTATATGAAGTGTGATAAATACAAGCTGTCTTGATGAAGATCTCTGTTTACTTAGTGATTGACTGAGAGGATCTGTTGTAAAAAAAATATGTGCAAAGATATTTGTACGTACAAATCAAGCCAGGCTATTAGAATTAGCAACAGAAAGTTTATTGTGGGTATCACTCTCATTAGTTATGTATAATGAGCAGAAGCATGGTGTCATGCACACTGCAAGACATTATCACAGTTGCTGTGAGCCACAGGGTAAGGGCGATGAAAGTAAATAATTTTTATTTCATTATTGCTTTACACTTTTAACAGATGCAAATAGAAAGCTAAATATTTCATGCTTTTATTATTATTATTTTTAATTATATTTCCATATATAATGATGCTGGTGTTGCTGGGTTTTTTTGGCAGCCTGAGCACCCTGTTAGGCTATTTTTAGTTGGGTTCTCAAAGGAGATATATGATGTTTGATCCCAGTGATCAGTATGAACAGGTACTCTTGCAGATCATTCCTTAGCTAAAAGTGCAGCTTCACTGTCATCATGCAGCTCGCTTTTTGAAAGTCCTTAATCTCAACCAGGTGTTTTAACTACATTGTGTGGACATAGAGAAATAGACCAAAGCAGTGTGTGGAAAACTTGACTTTTTTCTACTTATGTGAATACTTTGCAACAGAGATGATAGTGATGTAATCCTTAATCATGAGTTATAAAGTTGAGGTAGCCTCTGAACCAGAATTGTGGTACTCGATTGACAAAGGCCAAGACACTACTGTAAAAATGACTGCTGCATTCAGCCTGAAGACTTCTGTAAGATTAGACTGATGACAATTGTGTCTGCTTTTTCAAGCCTCTAGGCAAATCTTTCCTACTAAACACTGATGCTACAAAGACAGTCTGGCTTTGGGCTATGACTGTGTTTATAAATTATAGGAAGTAAGCAAAGCGTGTTTCAGGTTGTTTAAGTAATTAAAAGAACACTGACAGTGAAAAACTGCTGCCAGTGTTTGTGGTGCTCGTATGCATGACCAGCAGAAAGTAGCAACAACTTTCCTCAAGTGTTTTGGCTTTCATTATCGCTGGTGAAGGGAACATGTCATGATGCAATGTTACCTGAATAACTTCTCTCCTCAATGTTGGGGATGGGAGGCAGTATGCATGTAAGGGCAATGCTCCAACAGCAGAGGAAGTGATGCAAGGACTCCACAACAGCACAGAAAAGCTGCCACAGCCTTGCTCATCTCCTCCATGACTGTAAAGCCAGGAGATGGAATCTAACCTGTTTTGTATTGATTCAGGTTTTATGTCTTTGCATGGCTAAAGTACATCCTTAAATCTAAGGTGGAATTTGAGACATCATGTTTGTACTGTAGGTTGGCTGATCCGGAGTGCACTAGTTAGAACATGGTCTCTGACAAAGTGCTCTTTTCTTCTGTGGGGAGGAGCTGCTGAAGGTTAGTGGCGGGAAGTTTCCTCTTACATGAGGCAGGACAGGAAAGGTCAGGCTAAGAGCTGCTGTTCTGTGATGTTGTGTTATTGAGCCCCATATGTGGCAGCCCAAAAAGGATGGTGTTGCAGACAAATGTGCTCAATATGCTAAGTTATCAGGAATGAGCAACCTCATAGTAAGGGTCATTTTATTCAGTTTATAGTTGAGTCTGCAGCAATCTTAAGATCGTAGATAAAATTGCTGCCACAGAAGCTTTTTGCAGTGAAGTGGAGTTAGTAGGAAGCACAGATAACAGACAAATCTTTCTCAGAGTCCAAAATATGTCCTGCTCATTGATATCCTATCCGAAAAAAAAGTTAAGGGAATTTTAGGGCTGTCAGCAGAGAGGTCATAAGAAAAAATCAAAGGAACTGGATTTAATTCCAGTACTGGTTTTAATGGCACACACTGTAGATTATCAGTATAGTACATAATACATCTCCATCTACCTATGTGCTTCCAAGAAAAGTAATTACACACGTACAGTGTTTTCCCATAACTTCAGGGTATATGACAGTGGTGCAAAAAGACAGCTCAAAGAGATAGCAGAAGAAAGGTGCTAATCTACTGATTATTCAGATTTCAGAAAAAGCATCCTTAACATTCCTGTGTTCTACTGCAGAAGGGGCTGAGTATGGCAAGGGTACCTTTCAGTCCATATTCAGTCCTTTTGGTTGTAATTCAGGTTTTCTACCACAGATGTCCTAAGATTACCTGACTTCACGTAAGAGCACTTAATCGCAAGGCTTGAATATATACCCAGCTGGCAAGAAACAGGAGAGGACAAATGAAGCATTTTTGGTGAACTTAACATTTGCAAAGTAGATTGTTGTTTTCTTACAGTATGACTTGTTCAGATATGGTGTCTGCTTTAAATAATTTCTGTAAAATGACTAAATGATATCCAGGCATTGGTGGTCGGACTGCTGATTTGAATGGTAAAACTGAAACCTCTGCCACAGCTGCTATGTGGAGCATTTTAACTGTCGTTCATTATTATTTTTTTAATGTTTTGTATCACTTATAAATCAGTAGAACCAAAACACCCTTAATATTCATCCAACAATGTTTTGCATGCATGTTCACTGTGATATTGCCTCTAATTATAGCACACAAACGATTTCCTACCAAGTCAATGTTACATAAACACTTTCTGTAACCTTAGATAAATGTGTAGCAGCTATTGAGGACAGTGTTTCTCCAGATGGCTTGATCATGACAGATAACCTTATTTATTGTTATGACAGTACAGGGGCACGCTGCACCTGTGATCCTTCCCCCAGTCTGTCTTGCAGGCTTGTCTTTCAAGCAAGAGACCCTGCCTGTGCCTTTGCAGGATTGAATCCAGGCATTCACTTTACTCTAGACAGCATTGGTATGTCACATTACCTCCTTGCTCATATTCTGGTACCAGTTTCAGTCAATTGGTGCCTTCTGAACGTCTTTTGCATCCTCCGCAATTGTTGCTTGGGACAGAATATGTCCCTATTTAATTTACTGTCTTTGTCTTGATCCTAGGATACTACAACCTTTTTTTTTTTTTTTTTTTTTTTTTTTTCTATTAGGATGAACCTCTTACTTTAAAGGCCCAACTTGAGATTTTGATGCCTCTGTGACACCAGTTTTTTATAATTTTTTTTAAGGCTTCGTGGAAAAGTGAAAATTGAAGGAAAGATTATATCTACATGTGTAGCTTGAAGTTAAAAAGGTTCTCTACCCATAAATAACTGTGCTATCCATTACCTGCCGCATTTCAAACATAGAAAAGGTGGAAGATTCTAAAGTTTATAGCAGGTTCTCTTCCCAGTTCAGTGGAACATACTGGCTTGGCTGTGTACAAGAAAACCTAAAACATTATTTGCTCACATTTAGGCAGTCCAGTTACTTCAGCAGTAACATCAAGATTTTTCTGTTCAACACTGTTGCCCTCTTGGTCTCTCTCCTACATTGTCTTTTTCAGTGCTTTCCTATTCTTTTACCTTCTACATGATATTTATTAATAGGTTTATGCCTTTTTGATCTTAACATTTCGAAGAGAAGAACAAGCCCGTTAATCTAACTGAACTCAGACAGATAGACATTTCTCAATTAATAGTTCTCCTAATTCTCTCTTAATAAGTCTTGGTATTTTTATGTTATATCTTATCTGCAATAATTACTTTTAAAAGCAAAGTTTCAGCCAGCCAGAATAATGTCAGTCAGACAACTTGAAGAATACAAAATAATCATTAAGTACAAAGGGTATCTCCTTTATCCACACAACTTATAA